>NW_026622764.1:12435832-13035832 GCF_023065955.2 Ursus arctos
CGTTGAGAGCTAGAGCTTTAATCCATCTCAAAGTTTTTCCTGTATCTGGTAGGAGATCAAAAATCTGATTTTTTATTCCAAAGGGACAGCTAAGCAGGCCAGCACCACTTATTAAATAAACCATTCTTTTCCCCAATTGAAATGTGCTTTTCCCATATATCATTTCCTGTAAGTTCTCAGACTCCTGATTCTATTTCTGTGCTATAACCTTTTTTTTTTTTTTAAGATTTTATTTATTTATTCGACAGAGATAGAGACAGCCAGCGAGAGAGGGAACACAAGCAGGGGGAGTGGGAGGGGAAGAAGCAGGCTCATAGCGGAGGAGCCTGATGTGGGGCTCGATCCCATAACGCCAGGATCACGCCCTGAGCCGAAGGCAGACGCCCAACCGCTGTGCCACCCAGGCGCCCCTATACCTGCTTTTTTAACAGTGGCTCTAAAATTCTTAGTCTGAAAGAGCAAGGCCCATTTCATGTACTTCAAAAACGTCTTGGTGATTCTCACACATTTCTCTCATAAGAACTTAAAATCACTTTGCCTCCTTTCCCAGCCCCCAAGAAACTGTAGCGCTCTGATGGGAAGAGGTAAGATGTGTCGATTCCCACAGAGAGAAATAGTATTTGAGGATACGGTCTGCCCCCCCCCCCCACAATTATGGTATATTCCTCCACCACCCAGATCTCGTTTTTAAAAAGCTCTTCCATAAAGTTTTACATTTTTCTTATGTTCCTGCCTAGTAAAACATCTAAGTAGTTTTCACTCTTGGTCACAATTTTGAACTTTGTCCCACCTCTAAGTGATTAATCCAAAGATGAAGACAAAAGCCATTAGTTTCTGTGTATTTCTTTTATTTACTCATTCAAATTCACTTAATTCAAACATACTTAAAAGATGACCTTGGATTTTTAAGTGTATGCTGACAAGCTCTGAAAAATAATCCCCCCCCCCCGCTAACCTTCCCAGTTTCTTATTGTTCTTGTAAGTTAAACTTATTCTTATGTGTCTTATATAAATTATAACTTATTAGAAGTTATTCAAGTTGTAACTTATTCTTAAAAGTTACAATTTTCAAAATACTATGAAACAGTGAGAAGACAATCATGTATTTGGTTGGTTTTAATGGGAACGGTTTTAGTATTTCACCATGTAATTGAATGTTGCTGCATTTTGGTAACCAGTCTTCATATTCAAGTAATTTCTATTCCTATTTCATTCAGATGTTAAAAATCATGTCTAAAAACTACTATTAGACATTTTTAGTATCTAAACAGGGGTTTTTTTTTGTTTGTTTTTAGTATTTTGAAAGATTCCCTAATGTTGAACTATCCTTGGAGGAGGATGGAATAAACCTTAGTTGCACTGATATTTGGAGAAAAAAAACAAAAACAAAAAAAAACAACACGTGGTGTTATTTTGTAAATTTAATTCAATTGTATTTTATTCATAATTCTTGCATTCATTAGTAAAATTGACCTATACTTTCCTTTTCCATATCATCTACATTAGTTTTGAGGCCATATCACATAGTAGTATGTATTATATTTTTTATATTTTAGAAAGTACCTGTTCCTTCCAGACTGACTGTAAAACTATCTAGTTTTTTTTAAAACACATTTGAGTTTAGTAAATTGACAACCTGGTGGCAAATTCAAACTTCTCCTGATTGGGGGAAGGAATCCTCAGAGTCAGACACACACCACAGGATGCTAACTTTCTCAACTTTCCGACTACAGACTTGAGAAGGAAATAGAAGAGGAGTCCTTGTGATAGCCGGAGGTACACAGGAAATTGAGAGGAAAATCCAAATACCGTCTGACATCCGGGCACAGGCAGAAGACACCAAATGAGTTAATACCCTAAGTCTGAATCACAAGTCATTCCTTGACGACAACTTGAATTTTGAAAGGAAGTAAAAAAATCTTCCTTAGCTATTTAAAACTTCCCCCATTGAACTAAGTGGTGAGGGAGTCCCAAAGCTTTTTGGTTTCTTCCCCCAAAGAGATCAACTTCTTTACATACATAGAACCTTCCTACAAGACTTGAATAACATTTAAACACCATTACCTTGTAGTGGTTCCTCATGCAGGAACTCTGGCCTCTCTATGTACCCTTCACTCAGCCCTTCCCTGGGGTGAATTTGTATCTATCGGATGGGTGACTTTGGGGGAAAGGGCTGGGCATGCTAGTGACTGAGTGGGGAGTCTAGTTCGGGGCCCGGTGATCAGCACGGCGGGCCAGCATGGAAGCCTGGTGTTTACCAGTCACTGAGCTAACACTGTGGCCACCCACGGATAGCATGCTTCTCGGAGTTGGCTCTGAACTCTGGAGAAAAAGAGGTTACTGATTAACACCACCCACTCTTAAAGCTAAACCATCACTTTACTTCAACAAAGAACTCTATGTAAATATAAAAAGGGCTGAATGGGATTCTTTGCCAATGTCCTCAATCATCTATAACTTACTAAGAAAAGAGCATCCACTAGGCCGGAGTGAAATCCAAGGCAGCACTGCGCATTGAGAAGTGCAAACCCTGCAGGCATGGGACCTACGGGGATATGCAACCTCCAGACAGAAGCCCTTGAACACGCGGGCCTCCTAGAGGACCACACACACCACGACAAGCCTTCATGGGGTCCTCGCTTGATCTTCTGTAGACAGGGAAACTATTACGGACTTTTTCTGGGAAAATCAGGCAACGCTATCAAAAACCTCACTCACTCCAAAGTTTCAAAGCACTGCATTCTCAACAGACATGTAATTTGTAAGCACAAGATCTTCACACGCCTTGTTAAATGAGACACATCAGTGCCAGTTTATGAAATCTACCCTTGTAGCACGGAAATCTGAAAACTATTTCTGAGGAACATTTTTCCCCCCACAAACCCTAGCAGTTCTCCTCCAAAAGAACAATAAATAAAATCTAAAGTTCCTGCACTTCAAACCACAGTTTGCAACAAAGACGACTTAACTGGACAAATGAGACTGAAGGAAAACTGCTGCACCCTAAAGATTCAGAGTCACTAGTGGGGCAAAAAGGCAAATTTTAGAGAGGGTACTTCATTTTCTACAACAGGAAGAAAAATACTCCAGTCCCTTTACGAATCCTAAGACGGCAAGAGAAATAGGTTACAACATAGCACCTCGCTGGGCCGATCTACATGTCGCCCTATTAACAGCTTTATTGCTTCTGTTCTCCTCCCCGACCGCAAGTTTGTCCGGGGTTTTTTTTTTCTGCCGTCCCCTTTCTATCCTCCCGCGGCCCAGATCTTAAGAATTCATTCTATCTTCTGTCCAAATATCAGTCTGGCCCTGGGCGTATTTTGCGGTGCTCCCTGCCCCCAAGCTCATCACAGGGAATCGTTAAATCGTAATCACGTGCCTGTGGACAAGCTGGAGGTCATTTCTCTGGGTACACCTCCTACACCTTGAGCTTCCCCCTCTTTGCCAATCCCCCATCCATCACTATGCTTCCCAAGGTGGAGAGATGGAGGAACACCTGATATATACAATATGTCTTGTTTTATAAAGAGGTATTCTAGAAGACAGGTAGGGCGGTTGCCTGGCTCACCATTATTCAGGTCCATGCTATCTGGCCATGGGGAGCTGCCACAAAGAACTTTCAACAGCCCCCTTCTTTACTTACACTAGGCAGTCATTTTCTGTGGCTTGCAAACCAGAGACAAGTGTATGGAAATACCAACAATATCAATACCTTTGTCTAGTTGATTTTTTTTTCTTGACACTTTTATGCATTTTCCCAATTTTCTACAATGAACACAGATTACTGTAGACCTAAATATTAAGGAGCTTCAAAAGGTTTCAGGGTTAATCTGTGTTTAAAGACCAAATGTTTGTCTGGTGCTCACTAAATCCCAGACCCTGTTCAAAGATGCCAAAACCTCTAATGCTCAAAATTATCATGTTAACAAGCAATTACTAAAATGAGCTATCATGGCAGCTTCGTGGATAATGACAGTATTTTCAATGATGCCTAAATCCCTTGGGGGGGAGTGGCGGGTGGTACCCAGGTCTCTAAGGCAAGTAAGAGGCAATGACTCATTTACCCCACAGCCCCTTGGCTCTTAGGCATGACCAGTGACCATTATGTAAGCTGCAAGAAAACAGACTGTCACAACTTGGCTTTCAAAGAATGCTTTCTTTCTGAATAATTCTTAAAACACTCAGACTAAAATTATATATTCAATCAACTTTTTTCCGTTTCTCTAAACTGTAACAGGCAACACGGTAGAGATAAAGGGGGCTTTGCAACTCAGGTGAGATGCTGCAAGTCCCACGTCTTTCCACCAGCGTGCTGACATCTCCCTTCTGGTTTTTGTTAATGTCCTGTGACCTTATCCTCTAAGAAAGCCACTTCTTTGAGATGTTATCATGTCCTGTCACTGCCATAAGTTAATAGTTCACATCGTCACTCAGAGGCCTCAAGCTGTGAATAAAATAGAAGAAAGAAGAATCTCATACTGGGAAAATTTACCCAAATGCTATACTTTGGGGACACAAATTTAAAAGTTCTTGTAAAAAATTCTTGCCTACAGGTTTCCAAATGCTACAACACAAGCAGAATAAATGTGTGTTTGTTTTTTTTTTTTTTACTTGTTTCATGTTCACTGTCAGATGAATCTCTGCAATGGAGGAGAAAATGTGGGCAGAAGGGCAAAGAATAGAAAATTTATCATTTGCAGGGAATTAATTAGAACAAGGTCCAAATGGTATGTCTTGGCAGCTCTCTGCTTGGAATGTCATACGTTTCTCAAAAACAATATTTAATTGCAGATCTGAGTGCCAAGTGCAGCAAGGAGATACCACTTGGCTTGCTTACTTGAAGACAGGTTTTAAGCAATATTAAAATATTTCGTTTGTGAGAAACTTATTCAAGTGGTCAATGCACATAGAAATTGCTAGAAAATAAAGGACATTTGGATCTCTGAACATTAACATCTTTGATAACTTCAGGATTGTTTTTGAAATTGTGTCTTTGCAAAGTGTTCTCAATCATGAGATGACCCAAGACCCAGCGAAGAACAAGGCACCTGGAGGTGAAGTGACACTTAGGACAAAGGGATTTGCTGAAGGTCCCCCAGGTAGATCAATGGACAAAAAAGGTCTATTAGCTCTTTACTCCTGGTATGTGCAGGAAACCCACAACCCCGAGGAGGTCTCCCAGAACCCAGCCCCCCCCCCCCCCCGCCTTAAAGGAATGTAACAGCTCTGTGGGAGGCAAGAGCCATAAAATGATAACTAATGACACATAAATCAAGCCATCAACGCCAACACCAAACGATGCCATGAAGGTTAGTGAAACTTCGAAGTCACCTTGGATGTTTTCAAAGTACCTCTATCAGCCATCTACAGAGCGGAGGTCACATACTTAAGAGTCAGGATTTTAGCTTATTTTAGCAAATCTGTTCCCACCTCCGAACCCTTTCACCACGGTTGATCCTATTTCCATAGCCCCTGGGTCACAGCTGGTACACTGTGACAAGTCACCTGAAGCACAATGGAAATGAAGGGCCAGCCTGTTTTTCTCGAGAGCTGAAATCGGCCGTGGCTGTTTTAACTAGTTTCCAATGTTTTTTTCAATTGTGGTTAAAAAACCCATATAACATACTTCCGATCTTAATGCTCTTTAAGTGTATATAGTTCACTAGCATTAAGTATATTCACATAGATCTCCAGAACTTACTCATCTTGCAAAATTACAACTACATTCCCCTAAAACTGCTCCCCACTTCCCCTTCCCAAGCCCTGGCGACCACGGCTCTACTGTCTCTACGAATTAGACTCCTCTCGGTACCTCGTGTAAGTGGATTCATATAGTATCTGTCGTTTTGTGACCTATTTCACCTAACGTAATGTCCTCAAGGTTCATCCACGTTGCAGCATGTGACAGGATTTCCTTCCTCTTAGGACTAAATATTCCATAGGAGGTATATACTACGTGTCAGCCACTCAGTCATCAATACACACTTGGGTTGCTTCTACCCCCTGGCTTCTGTGAATCATGCTGTAATGAACACAGTGTACCAATCTCTCTTCAAGATTCTGTTTTCAGTTCTTTTGGATATCCACCCAGAAGTAACACCACCAGATCCTACAGTAATTGTAGGTTTTAATTTCTGAGCAACTGCCATATTTTCCATCATGACTGCCATTTTGTATCCCCACCAAAAAGGCACACGAGTTTCAGTTTCTCCACGTCCTCACCTAACACTTGTTAAGATTCTGGTTTTTTTGATAGCAGCCATCCTAATGGGTGGGAAGGGATAGCTCACTGTGATTTTGATTTGCATTTCTTTAATGGTTAGTGATGTTGTTTGGCATAACGGTTTGAAGACTGAGAGAATACTGGGATAGCAATAAAGCCTTGTGTTTTCAACCCGGAGCAAGACATCAAAGTGAGGGATACTCGCCAGAACCAGTGAATGATGTTAGAAATGCAACAGGATGATGTGGGGAGGTGCTACTCAGTGCCTCTCAAGCTAGAGCTCTCCCATTACCGATTCACGGAAAAATGCTGGAGGAGGAAGGAAAATTACCCAAAACCAACCTACTCCTGTGGTTCGCTTGACTGAAACAGCCACGATTCCTCCTCTAGGAGAGCTGCTCATACTACAGATCTCATTTCAATTATGCACATGTAGGATTTAAGAAGAGTTCTGGGTAATACGCGTCTCCTCCACATACTGGGAAACTGTCCTATCCTCCACTGTGCTTCGAGGGAACCAGAGCAGAAAACTGGGTACCAACGTTGCAAAGCCAGGAGCCACAGCGCCAAATGACCCAACCATTTCTCAAATGAGGTTTCATGAAGAGGCTGAACAATGAGAAGTCACTGTACATATGGGCTGAATTAGGTCTCAACAAAATTCACACACTCCAGTTCTAATCCCCAGCACCCAGCGACCTTATTTAGAAATAGGGTCTTTGCAGATGATCAAGTTAAGACAGGGTGGGCCCTAGGCCTGTAGGAGGACTGTGGCCTCAGCAAAGGGAGAGAGACTGGGAGACAGACACACAGAATACCGAGCAGAGATGAAGGCAGAGATTGGCAGAGGGACATCGACAAGCCAAGGAACGCGGAAGAGCGTCAGCAAGCCACCATGAAGCTAGGTGAGACGTCCGGAAGAGAGTCTCCCTCACGGCCACAGGAGGAAACCAACGCTGCCGACATCTTGATCTCCGCCCGCCGGTTTCGGGAACTATGAGAGGACCTGTTTCTGTTGTTGAGGCTGCCCCGCCTGTGCTCCTAGGTCACGGCAGCCCTAGCAAACTAACATATTCTATTTCAACGAACGTCAAACAGAGTCGTTAAGTGATGGAGGAGCCCAGCAAATGCGCTGCGTCTAAAGTGACCCTTCGAGGCCACAGCCAGCAGGCCTTACAAACACCACGGGCTGCCCGGAGCGTTCACGTGGGTCCAGGGCACAGAGAGAAAGAACTTTAGTCTAGTACCTTGTGTACCACCAAACAATGGCCAAGAACAAAACCAACTCCCCAGGCCCCTCGTCAAGAATTTCTGGAGCCAGACAGAGGGCAAAAATAATTTTGGAAGCTAAGCAATGCAGCTCGTACCCACATAAAACCTCTCTTCAACAGCCCTGGGTTGGCAGGACGCCAAGTGGCTGTTGGCAGGGTCTTGTTGAACCAGTTTTCTGGAGAAAATTAGAGTTTTCTTTTCTAAGACTGCCATGTCCCTCTTAGGAGCTTCAAAAGCGAAGGCGGCGGTGGGCACTAATGGAAAAGCCCACCTTAGAGAAACTGCCCTGGGAATGGAAAGGAAGGGGTAGGAGAGAAGGAGACAGACTATCTTTGTTATGAGGGTTTCAGCAAGCTCACAGTGAGCAAACACTAGGACTTCACCTGGAATGAGGGTTTCCTCCTGAGAGGGCAATAATGGGCAAGAGCTTAACAAACCAGGAGAGGGTGGGGCGGTGGCGGGGGCCCAGGCGCTTCATCATGTGGTCAGCAAACAGGGACACTAGTCATCCCTGTGACATCTACCTGGACGTAGAGAGCTGTTAAATACAGCCAAACCCCAGCTAACGAAGGAGAAGAGTGCTTCCCAGCACCGGGTTACAAAACCAGATGTCCCACTTCACAGCCCCAGTAAACCACGTCATCTCCGTGCCTGTAGCAAGCATTCGAGCAGGCTGAGGGAGACGCAGATGGCTAACAGTGATAGGAAGTTTTGCTTCAACTCCTATTTGGTATATGCTAGAACCATACACGACGCTGGCTGGCTTTTTTATCTTCGTCATTTGGATTCTACTGATAAAATCGTGTGCAGATTCAAAGCACGTCCACGAACTGCAGGATTTCTACGTGAACGAAGGTATCCGTGTCAGGGTCTGCCAGGTGAAGCAAGGTCCGGAAGGAGATGGGATTAAAGATGGAGGGGTCAGAGGGTGTTAAAGAGGAACCCCTCACCCAAGGCTGGAACTGAAGGCACAGGAAGAGAGAGACAAACAGAAGTTTGGAGGCAGAAGCTTGGGGAAGCCACACCTGGTGGTCTTCATTTTCTCTGGGAGGTGACAGGCTTGGTCACCCCCTAAGAGATGGGGTGTCCTTGCTCTGCCCCCACTGCTCCTGCTGACTGGCCAGGACAGCCTGCTCACCATGGCTCCCTCGGTTGTGGGAGTCTGGGTGGGCTCAGCAGGAAACACCGATAGGAGATGGGTGGTCAGGAACAGGGGTGGGCTCTTCATCCCTCTCCTCTCCTTCCTTCCTGGCCCTGCTGGGGCCCTGGCAATGGCCGTCACTCCTGCTGGCCACACCATGAGCGGCCTAAGAACCAGTCCCTCTTCCTGCCCCTTCAAGTCCGAGGATGACAGCTCCCGTGGGGCCACAGGAGCACGCGCTGGCCAGAAGGAACCAGGATGACCGACCACAGCCCCTGTACACACAGCAAAGCAGTAACCAAGGGCTCGCCATGAGAGGAGCCAGGAAGCTCCAACGACCAAGTAGGAGCTGAGGTTGGACGTTTGTCACAGCCACAGCCTCTGCCATGGTGTAATTTTTTTCCTACAGCCCTTCACGGGCTGGTGTTGCCGCCGAGAAGAAAAGAGCTGTGGCCACCGCCAGAATCCCAGCAAGGCAAGGGACGGGCCCCCTGCGTGCGAAGTCACGGGGTTCTAAACCGCGAGCATGGCCTCAGCAAGGGAGAAGAGGTCGCCCCAAGGGCGAAGAGCAAGGGACATGGGAGGGACAAGATACAGAGGCAGATCAAGTAGGATTCAGAAAGCCGACTCCATGCCACCGACGCGGGCGGGGGGGGGGGGGGGGGGCGTCACAGACTGTTGAAAGCATGGGCTTTCATAAAAATGTTACCAAATATTTATTATTGGACATCCATCACATTCAAGTGTCCCCCAGGCCCCGAGAGCAGTCACAGATGCATTTTATTTATTTCTGTTCCTAGTTAAGGGGCACATACTCAATCAGAAATGGAGGACTGCTTTAAATTATAGGCCAGTCTTATTAACAATGAGTTTTAACTGCCTCCCTCCCCAAAAAAAAAAAAACTATCAAAAAAGAAAATCTTTCGGGGGCACCTGGGTGGCCCAGTTGGTTGGTTAAGCAGCTGCCTTCAGCTCAGGTCATGATCTCAGGGTCCCAGGACTGAGCCCCACATCAGGCTCCTCTGTCTGCCCCTCCCCGTGCTTGTGCTCTCTCACTCTGTCAAGCAAATAAAATCTTAAAAAAAAAAAAAAAAAGAAAGAAATCTTTCTACTAACTGTTCAGTGAGAACAAAGCCTGAAGTGTTTTATTTTTAACAGGTGTGCTGAGGAAAAGGCATCTTGAGGCTCAGGGTGAAATAGACTTTTTTCCTTCGTTCTCTAATGTTAACTATGCATTTGTTATGGGTTGAACTGGGTTCCCCAAGATTCATGCACTGGAAGTCCTAACCGCCCCCCCCCCCCACTACTTTAGAGTGTGACTTCTTCAATTTGGAAATAGGGCCTTTACAGAGCTAATCTAGTTAGTTCAAACGAGGTCATTAGGGCTGGGGCCCTCATCCTGTGGGGCCGGTGTCCTTATAGAAAGAGAAAATTTAGAGGCAGTCACCCAACAGAGGGGGAATGCCATGGAAACATGGAGGCAGAGATGGGGGCGTCCCATCTACCAGCCAGATCGGGGCATCCCATCTACACCACCAGAACCTAGGAGAGAGGCATGGAACACATTCTCCCTCTCAAGGAGCCAACCCTGCAGACAGCTTGATCTTGGACTTCCGGCCTCCAGAATGGAGAGGGAATACATTTCTGTTGTCGAAGCCCCCAGTCTATAGTACTGTGTTGCAGCAACCCTAGGAAACACATACAGATTTTAACCATAAAAAAGGTATTGTTTTAATACCCTAATAACTCGACAAATGCTCTTGGGTCTTGCTTTTCAATGCTGTAGACATTCAGCCTTCTGTCTAGACCCAAGGTAACTGAGCATTTGCGGTCCGTTTGCGGACAGAAACGGATTCTGACAAATGACCCCAGAAAGACGACCTACAGCCAAAGGCACTCGATGTTACACCTCATAAGTAAACTGCATCAAAATTAAACAAGCTCATGACTGCTATCACCCCTTCCTAACGATTTGGAGCATGGTCCTTTCAAGACCCTGGATTTAAACGCTTTCCCAGCCTGGCCTTTGCTTCAGCGTGGCAAGCTGAACAGAGTCGCTTCTGGATGACAAGGAAATGGAAATTCAAAGAGTAAACAGAATTTTCCTAGTATAAGTGGAAACCAAGCAATCAACCTCCACTTGATACTTCCAGGCCGTACAATTTACATAATCACGGTGAAGCTTAGAGGTTCATTTACAGAGTCACAGATTCTTCTTTGTGATTAAGAAGAAGGCAGTGCCTTTTATTAGCAACATTAGCAATGTTCCTTTCATGTCAACTACCGGGAGACACAATTTCTAGTACGACAGTTGTCATGGAAAGGCCTGTGCCGGGTGATTTCCTAGTCTTCTGTGACAGCATGGAGCCACCCAAGTTGTAAACCTAAGAGTTGTACAGTCTCCCATTCTCTGGGTGCTCCCCTCCCATGAGCTGCCATGTCCTATCAATTCTACCTCCCCAATTTCTCCTGGGTCGTCTTCTGTGTGGGCAATCCATCTGGAGTCTGTACTGGTAAACACCATGTGGACAAACACTGCAAGGCCTCTGGTCACTGGGCGCTCCTCCTGCAGACTTAGCTCCGTTCAATCTATCCCCCGCACCTAAGGGCGCCTATCACCAGCATGAGCTGGGGGCCGGCACAACGGACCTGCTGGCTTATCCGAAGGGCTACTTATGGCCCTGAACAATCTCATGGTGTGGGGAAAGCAGGGCTTCAGTGTAGGGATGGGAAGGGCCAGGACCCAGCTCCCTCCCTTCCCCAGCTCTGTGACTCAGACCAAGTCAAGTCCCTCAACCCCTCAAGTCTCATGCCCCCCCGTGCCTAGCTCAGCCACAAATAAGAGACTATAAGGACAGACTTATCAGCACAATGTCTAGCTCACGGATTTTTTTTTTAAAGGCAGTCATTTTTATTCCCTTTCTTATCACTAGCAGCACCTTGCCTTGTGTGTTCATAAACAGTGGTACAACTCCTATCATGTTTTCCAGATCACATTCCGTAAAATAACACCAGAGCCACAGAATTCCACTGCGGGTATCTAGTCTAGCTTCCTGTTTATATAATGAGGAAAGAGAAACCCAAAAAGTGCTCGCTTACAGTTACGAAGTGTTAAAGACTTTCAGAACTGCTCACTTACAGAAGACCCCCAAATGGATTCCAATCTTTCCATGCCCTTTCTCAGCAGTTAAAACTAAGGTCCAACTCAAATGCCCAAAGAGATGGAAGACAAGAAATGAGGGATTTCTAAAAACAGATAATTTTTTTAAAAATCAGTGATTTATTTTCATATTTCACACTAACATTCAAACAGGAGTATCTCGCCAGCTATGCACATTCTTCAAAGGGCCCCCAGAGCCCGCACCATGAAGGGCTGTCCTACAAGTCTTGACCGCAGCCTGCATCCACCTTGAAATCCTTCAGCCAGCCTGTGCTAGAATGCACAGGAAAATTAAGCTAAAAGCACCCCCCCCCCTATTTCAAAGCTAACCAAACTCAAGCTCAGAGAAGCTGCAGATAGGTTTTGGAAAAAAGAAAAAAAAGGAAAAAAAAAAAAAAAAAGGCAGTAAATGCACTTGTCGGAAACCAAGGATTCATCACAGCTCTCCGCGTGGTACTTCGTTCTTAAAGACCTTCAAAAGCCACCTGGGCTACAGCTCTATTTTAAGATGAACCCTCCAAAGAAAGTTCGTTCAAATCAAATGTGAGACTCTGTAGAACGCCGGGGGGGGGGGGGGGGGGTTATCCCATCCACCATGAGCATGCTATTTTCATTTTATCTTGAAGTGCTTTCATACTTTTTCCCCAATTTCACCTAGCCAACAGCTCTACAAAGAAAGCACAATCTCAACTCTGTTAAAGAACAAGCCAGGAACTAAAGCTTAGCAGGAAAGGAGGACAAAAAAGACCTTCTTGAGAAGCTGATTCGAGTCCAGGGCTCTGCAAGGAGTGTTTCCCGGACTTCACCGCAGCCCCACGAGGCAGGCACCCTCCATACTCAGGGAGGAGAGACAGGCGGACAGAATGGTTATCTGCTCGCCTAGAGCCGCGCAGCCACTGAGTGATGAAGAAGCCAGGATCCAGTGTCCTGGATTTTCCCAACTCCTCTGTTTCTTGGAATTAGACAATTTATTATCTCCAATTAAAAGAGGGGGGCAGAAAGCAGCTCTCAAACTCCCTATGTTTGCTCAGCATATTGGCCCATTTTAATGTCAGACACAGACATTCTCAATTACAGTTTTTTGGGGGGGGCGTTTTTGTTGTTTTTAATTTATGAGGTTCTACTGAGAGACTCTTCAGGGAGAAAAGAGCCAACGGCTGTATGGAATTCCTGCGATCACGTCAGAGCCGCAGAGCAGACTTTGATCACGAGTCATCTAAGCCGAAGTTGAAAGGGGTGCACACAAATATTTCAGGCCGACGTCTAAATTCTACTCTTGGCTTCAAGGAGCCAGAAAGGAAGGCTAACAGTATTAGGCTGAAATGATTTATGAAAAAAAAGTTTTAATCTATTCAAATGGCCTTTAAATGTAACCTCATGAGGCCAGACCCAGACAGCCCCATTGATCATTCCAGTTAAATAAAACACAGAAAGAACGACGCAGAGTGGACATAAAATACTATTTCAGAAACTCTGCTCATAAAAAGAGCCAAAAGCAACACAGATAAGCAAAGAATCACGGACTTATTTTTTAAAAGCTGAGTGAACTGGGGAGATTTCTTCCCTTCATTCTGGGTTCAAACTGCAGCTGCTTTAAGAGCTAGCTAAGGCAGCCCCAGCAGACACCGCTCCCTTCTCGGTTTTAAATGGCCAATTAAATTTTATTCAGGTCTCACCACTGCCAACTCCTTCCCCACCTCCTCCTCCCCCTTCCAAGTGCACTGCATGCAAAAAAAAAAAAAAAAAAAAAAAGAGAGAGAGAGAGAGAGAGAGAGAGAGAATGAGAGAGAAATCAAGCAGTCCTGCGACCCCCACCTGCCTCCTAGCATCACTCTAACCCCATCCACTGGACGGAACAGCCCACCCCACTGCCCGGGGCTTGTAATTCCAGGGGAGTGAGAAGCACACTTCTAAGAAAGGAACATCTATTTCCCCCCACAAGACCTTCAGTTAAATATATATTCCATCTCTTTGGGGACAAAAAAATAAATAAAAGCACTTTCAGCAGCTTTTCCAAAAGGGCACCTTCTCTAAGACGGCTGCAATAAAAACAAAGAAGGGAGGGGAAGGGGGATGGGACACAAAATTCATTCAAAATAAAAAAGACCAAGAGACAAAAGGAGCCTGCTTTCCTAAAGACACAGTTGCTCTGGGGGAGGCATCAAGGGGAGGTCCACCAAGGAATCGCGGAGCTTTGGAGACAAACTTGTCTGCGTCCTTTTTCTGAGCTCAAGCTGATGTAGATAGCTTTAAAATTCTAGAACCATTTAAGACCTTTGGAAGAACCCAAGCACTTGGAGAACAAGCGCTCAGCAGAGGTCAAGCCCAGGTTCAGTGAAAATTAGGTATTAAGTTTCACTTCAAAAGGTAAGAAAATGAAAATCAATGTTTAATAACATTTAGGGATGGACCCTAAGAGGGGCGCCTGGGTGGCTCAGTCAGTGAAGCGTCCGCCTTCGGCTCAGGTCCCGATCTGCGGGTCCTGGGATCGAGCCCTGCCTTGGGCTCCCTGCTCAGGGTGGAGCCTGCTTCTCCCTCTCCCTCTGCCCCTCCTCCCACTTGTGCTTGCTCATGCTCTCACACAAATAAAACCTTTGCTAAGAACAAAAAAATCCTCGTGGACTCTTACTAGGACATGCCAATGAGATCTTAAAAATTTTAGAGGTCTCCTGTTTTCAACAAACAGATTTCCTACTAATAATGTGTTGTCGAGAAAGTAACTGATTTCTTTCAATCTTCTATTTTCCACTGTCAACTCAATATAGTTTAGCCCAATTTAGTTCAGTGAGATTTATGTAAGTAACCCCCTCGACACACACACTTGCAAATTAAATACTGACATTTCCTGATGCTCCATAAATTATATATATACATACATATATATATATATATATATATATATATATGTATGTATATATATAAATCACAGCACGCTTGTTCACCCCCACTTTTTTTTTTTTTTTTTCCTTTTTAGTACTTACTAGGTAATAGTAACTTCTGTGTCCGATCAGGTTTGGTTGGTTTTTGGTTTTTTTTTTTTTGGGGGGGGGGTGTTTGTTTTTAAAAAGTTCCTTTTCTCAGAGTTTACCATCTGCCCAGGCAATTAACAAATACTCATCCTGAAAACTTAAACAATCCATCAACAAGGATGTCAATGCAGAGTCCCGGCTTCCAAAAAAAAGGGAGGAAAAAAAGCCTTTAATATCATCTAGACCAAGCACCTCATTCTGCAGATAAGCAAACGGAGTCTCAGCAGGGACATAAAGGAACTAAGGAAAAAAGAAGATTAGAGCCGGTGGTTCAAAGTCTAATTAGAGATACAGAGAACAAGCACTGTAAGGAGAGAGAGCAGGGCCCCCAGCAAGAGCCATGGGGGCCCTGGACTGTGGGCAGGTCAGAGAGAAATGTGCTGGAAGTGAAGCTGGGTGGTGTTTACAACGGGGAGAGCACCGGAGCAGCTCAGAGAGGAGACCTTCCCCTTAGGAGCCAAAGGAGAGGTGACGCTAAGTGCAGGGAAGGGGAGACAGTATTGGGGGTCATGCAGGCTGGGCTCCAAACCCAGAGCTATCTTAATGCTGTACAAAAATGGGGGAAGGAATTAAAAGCTCTTCCCATGGGCACCGTCACCTTAAAAGAGAACAGCACCAACCACCTCTCCAGGTCGCAAGTCAGAGGACCGACTGTGGGCAGAGGTGGGGGCGGTCGGGCACACACATCGGGTATCTGCTGGGACCAGGCACCTTCAAGTGTAGGACTTGATTCAACAGGAGCACAAGAGGCCCAGCCCCCCCCCGCCAGCTCACATTCTACGCACTGGAGCCCCAACCGAGAATGGCAACGAGGGCGGGGCTCCATGAGATGCTAGCATAGAAGGGGAACCGCCACGGACAGCAGTGCAGAACTAGGGCACTGTAGCCCCAGCAGCTCAGCAGTCGGGCCCTTGGGGGAGGCTCACCATTCCCCCCAGCCTTCCCACACTCACGAATCCACTTCATCCTCACGCACCTGGGAGCTAAACAGGCTTCCGAGGGAAGCGAGGACATGACAAATACACAGCAAGCACAGTGATGGGACCCCTCAACAGCTCTGGTTGACACCAAGTTCCTTCTGCCACAACTCGTGCTGTGCACTGCTTCTAGAAGGTTCCCCCCACTGCCAACTGGCCTGCACTCAGCCATTCCTGCCAACTCAACACAGACCAGGTGTCTTCTGGTCCCATGAGCGGCTTTCCCACGTGTTTTGTTTTTTGTTTTTGTTTTTTGTTTTGTTTTGTTTTTTTTTTATTAACCAGGGCTGCTCCAAAGCAGCAAAGGAAATGGCTCTTTTATGTCCCCTGATCTTCTCAACTCTTCCTAGAGTGACCTTGCTAATGAAAACACAAACTGAATAAACACTCGGAGGAGAGACCATCTGTTTCGTGCGAACGACGTCAGTAGGAACAGTGTGTGTTTACCAGCGGGGTCAGGAGGCCAGGACACATAAAACCTTCTCGGAGATCTTGAGTGGGGGCTGGCCCTGGCTGCGGTGAGGGGCAGGGAGACGCGTCATTAACCCTTTCAGATCTGCATGAGGCCCTTTGTTTTAGAACCACGGGCTGGAAGAGCACTTTGCAGATCAGGGTGAGGCTTATTTGCACAGCATTTTCCACATAGAGATGAGACGATGCCATGTAAGAATTCACTCTCCATATTGTGTCTGAACTTTCTGCTCTGCAGAGGAAATACGTAAGGTGACCATCCAAGGTCAAGAGCAAAGGTGGGAGATGGAACTACAAGGTAGAAGAAACCGGCGCTCACCACGATTGCTTTTCAAAAGGTTCAACGCTTAAAGAACTTTTTCAGAAAGGCTATGAATAACCAGAGACACAACCACACGGACTACGGTCTGGTTATCTGTGCTAGGAACGGTTTAGGGAATTTGTAGTTTAAATGAGGACTCCGCCTGCCTTCTACTCTAAATCAGAACTAATGAGAAAAAGCCCAGGAAATTCAATCCCCAAGGAAATAGAGGGTTCAGAGAAGAATGTTCGCAAGGGGAAACTGCCAGGACTTCTGGCCGTGTGCCCCGCTCCTCTGTGCGGCAAATGGGGAGCGAGGAAGGAGAGTTCATTCTCTCGAGGCACCCAATCCAAGGAGCAGTCACGTGTGGGCAAGGGAGACACTTCCAGGGTCACACACCCGGCCGTATGAATTCACAGCAAAAAGTTGTGCAGCAAGGTTTCCCAGCAGTTACGGGCGGCTGGGGCTCTCGCAATCCTGCATCACTGTGCTCCCATCCTGAGTGCGAAGACTGAGTCACCGTGGCCGGCCTGATGCCTTCCAGCTGCGTGAAGGCCTGGCTGTCTCTCTTCTTAAAGAGCACAAGGTAGCAATTTAGAATCAGCTCTGTCAATAAAAATGCTGATATCTGCCTTTCTACAGGCAGTTACAGAAAACATCTGTTACCCACTGGCTGAGAGGGAACATTCTGGCCAAACCAGAAAAATCAAAATAAAATATGAACGGAGGAGACGTGTGGGAAAAAAATGACATTAAGTTCTACTTGTAAGATAAACTCATTCTCACATGCAGTCGGCAAACGTTTTAACGAGCACCTACCACATGCCAGGTACTGTGCTAGGTGCTGGAATGTGACACTAAGGCAAGGTCCCTGCCCAGTGAAGTGGCAACGGCATCACTCCTCATATTAAGTGCTTATTATAGGCCGAGTTGGTACAAATAAAGGGTTTGGAACAACTTTATTATCACAGTAGGAGATTGGGTTTATTATTCGCCTCATTTTTCAAAGGAGAAAGAGATAATAGAGAGGTACCTTATCCAAGGTGATCAAGGAGTCAGTAAAAAAGGCTGGAATTTGAACCCAAGCAGTCCAGGTCTACCCTTATAGGCATATAAGCAAAGAAATCTGAGGGAGGGAAGAAAAAGCCCAGGCACTGCCTCAAAAGTTAGCATCTGGGTAAAACTGATAGGGTCCTTAAGGGTGCATAGGAGTTTATGGGGAGGAAAGGAGAAAAGTTCCTTCCAGAAAGAAGGATTATAAATGCAAAGCATAGACGCCAGCAATTATCAAGTAAAATAATTGTTAAAAGATGAAAGCTTACTTCTATTCTTATTCCTTAGGGAGATCCTATACAGTCCAAGCTGTTACCGACATCCTTTGGTTTAGGGAAACTGAAGAAACACAGCTGAAGGCAGTACAACACTCCCTGTAGGTCATGCACCCAACAGCAAAATTTGGTCACTCCTCAGTCCAAAGCACACACAGGAACACCATTTAATAGAATGTGTAGCTAGAGACATGGGCTCAGAAGCCCTTAGCACGGTACCAACAGGAAACCCTGAAACTAAATACCTCACCAAACCAGTCTGGCAATGAAGAGAAGGCACTGGAAAGGGGGAGGGGGCACCCGCTCCAGAAGGCCTAATTCTAACAGGCTGGGAGGTGCACTCATTCACGTTATAGTCTCAGCAGATCGGCAATGGCTTTGTTCACCAGAAAGACACGCATTCCACAACAGGAAAATATATGTACGATAAATTGGCAGTTTTAAGCATAGCTATTCCGAGGTTTATCTTTCCCGGAGACGCTTAATGGTAATTCACACTCTCGGAACAGTATTAAGATGAATATGATTTAGAGAATCATACTGCATAAGTGATTACATGACGGGTTACAGACGTTTATGTCAACTATTAAATCCCACAGTCCCTCTAGCCAACAGGAATAATAGACGGATCGTCTCCAATTTAAAAACAGGTTATGTTCCCAAAGTTTTGTGTTTTAAGTCGGCCGTTTAGAATTCAGGAGTTATTTTCTTCCCCACCAACAATGCTAGATGTGGTGTATAGTGCCTGAGACAGAACACAGAAAACTAAATCCAAAGTGAGCTACACACAAGGTCTATGGACCCGAATCCACGTGAGGGATAAGGAGTCTGGAGGAAAGTGTCATCTCGCCCTCCCCGCTTTGGGCACAAGAAATCCTCACCTGCTTGGAACGGGTGCTGGGTCCCTAACCTCCAGCAGGAGGAGGCTGGAGAGGAGGAATAGGCGGCGGCAGGGGCTCGGAGGAAAAACAGAACCATGGGGGCGCGGGAGCGAGAGCCAGGGTACAGGCCTCCCACAGATGAAAGAGGCCAAGGCTGTGGATTCCTCCCTCCCTGCCCGGCTCCCAGACACCCCCATCTCCTCCCCTGGTCCCTGGGATGGGGGCCCTCTGCAATTCTGGGGCTGCTGCACCGTGGACCTAGATCAGGGTTTTCTTCACCCCCTACTTCCCACCCTTGAACACAGACGTCCACATCTCTCCTGACATGAAAACATGCGTGCAGGTCTTTGATGGTTTTCTCAGGACTTTTCTTGCCCGTACCCTAGAGAAGCGGCACACGCACGTGCACACAAGCACACCAACGTGAGAGGAATACCTGTAGTGAGCAAATGAGAGACGCATCCCCAAGACCACAACTCCACCCAGCTTAAATATCTACATATCATACGTGCATATGCAGACACATACATATTCACGTAGGAAAGTCTGTGTGATTCAAGTCATCTGCCCACTGAGACCACTTCTAGGCAGTGCATGCAGGAGTCAAAAAAAATCAGACAGCGGAGAACCAGAATGGGTCAGAGGAGCATGCTGGGGGTGGAGAGGGAGGTGCGGACCCTCCCCCCGCCACCTCCCTCCACTGAAGGCAGGGATGAAAGGAACCTCCCCGTGCTGAGGGCTGCCCTCACGTTTGCGTTCACAGATCTACCCTGACTTACTGGAACTTCAAATGCCTCCTGGGTGTCATCCAGCATCTGGATTTTGATGGACATGAGTTTCCCGGAAGGTGTTGGGGGCGGCTTCTGTCCATGTTCCAAGGTGCTGATCCCCGAATTCTCCGGGGCCCCCAGTCGCGATCCTGGACTTGGCCTCTGCTCTATTTCTCCCATGGTGAAAGCAGACTACACAATATCTGCAGGAAGCAGGGAGAAAGAAAAATACATCAGAAGAGGGGACTCATTTCAAGCACCTAAGGAACACCTGTGGTCTCCGAGCCTTGCTTGAATCGGAGGAGCCACAGCTCGATGGGCTCTCTGTCCCCTGCACAGGACTCACGCATGGGGAGGCTTCGGCACCTTCACAAAAAATCAGGTCACCCTCAACCAACACATACAAATAGTTGTGCATATTTTAACATATCTTCTTTCCTAGTTTTACAGTCGGCTCTTATTCAAACTATAAGTTCAGCTGTGTTCAACACATTATTCCGTGTCTATGGTGAGCTGGGCACAACTTTTTGAGTCTGGATGGAAGAGGACAGACAATGCCTAAGCCATACCATTAGCATCCTTTAATTACCTCTTATGGACACACTAACATACCAAGTAGTGCGGGTATTATAAAAAGATAAAGCGCACGTCGTGGCTCTCAAGTTTATAATCTGTTGAGGAAGGTAAACACGCACTCCCACAAACACAGGTGACATAAGGTAGGGTCTATTTCTCCCCATTTCTTCTGCTTGTTTCTATCACAATTACCTTCTAATGCATTCCTTTCCTGCCACCCCCTCCCATTGTTCCCCCTTTCCCAAGAAACCATTCTACGTATAATAGTATCGACAACAATGTTATTTCTTTAAAAACAAAATCCAGCTTTTTCCTCTTTCAGTAAGTAGCCCACTCTTCTGCCGCCCCTCCCCACCCCACCCTCCCCCTACCCTCTGCCCCGTTCCAGGTCTCTGTGCAGGGCTCCCGCTGGCTGAATGCTTTGCACTCCTCCACCTGGAAACTTCTACCCTGGCTTTCAAATTCCGTTCCATGATCACATCCCCGACATCTGGTCGGGGCTCAGTTCCCACTGCCCGCTCTGTGCCCACAACCCCGTCGAGCGTCAGCATGGTGGCCAGTCCCATGTGCCTCTGCCCGGTTACGTCCCCCAGGACCACCCTAAAGCAGGGATCAAATCTTGGGTATCTTTGGGTCTCAGCACCTAGCTAGACACAGTGCAGGGCACAGAGATTTCAATAATGGCTGCTTGATGACGGGCCCTGTCCGGATATGAAGGGTCACAGAGCACAAGGGGTGGGCCCTTCCATCATGGAGAAGGTAGGAACGGTCCTCAACCAAAGTCTCTCATGTCAGGTAACACCTGCAAGGAGACAAATAAATGGGAGAAGGCACTGCAGGGAAGGGGAAGGGCCCCTACAAAGCTAGGGGACAGAAACAGGGTGGCAGACAGGAAGAAGAGTAGGGATTAATGCGGGAAATGGGCTTGGAAACAGGATGGAACCAAATGATGGAGGACCTCAAACCCCTGGCTGAGAAATATGGTCATTCCCTGCAGGTAGCTGCTGGGTGACAAGAAGCACAGATGAAAAGCAGAATCTTAGAAAAACCCATCTGAAGCGGCTCTATCCTACAGGCTAGGGAAGGATGGATGGCGGGGGCCGTGGCAGGTCCAGTGACAAAGCTATTGTGACAATCTGTGCCTGAGGGGATAACGTGGCCGGTGGGGACAAAAAGAAAACCATGAGGCCATAAAACCCACTGTTATAGAAAAATTAACCCAACGTTGTTAACAGTAAGCTCCCCAGGAGGAGGATATAAAAGTACAGAAATGACCAGAAAGTTTTATATCTGGGCAGAAGAGGGAAGGTGTGAGTCTAGGGACATCTGGGGCCCATGGGGGAGCTGGACTTGGGCAGAGAGTTGAGTCCATCTCGCTGTACAAACGAAAGCCAGAATAAAAGCAAATGGCGGGGGGCAAGAAGCAAAAAGAACCACTGTGCCCACTAAAGAGGGTGGTCATCGGCTGAATATTGTTCCCCCACAAAATTTTTAAAAGATTTGAGAGAGAGAGAGAGAGAGAGAGCATGAGTGGGGGCGGAGGGTGAGAGGAAGAGACAGAGACTCCCCACTGAGCAGGGAGCCCAACATGGGGCTGGATCCCAGGACCCCAAGATCATGACCTGAGCCGAAGGCACACGCTTCACCGACTGAGCCACACAGGCGCCCCTCCACCCCCACCCCTGCCAAATTCTTGTATTGAAGTCCTCACCCCCAGTATCTCAGAGTCTGACTGTATTTGGAGAAAGGGTCTTAAGAGAGGTGATTAAGTAAAATAAGGCCATTCTGATGAGTCGTAATCCAGTCTGACTGGTTCCTTATCAGAAGAAAACTGGACACACAGACACCAGGGATGCTGGAGCAGGAGCGGCCATGTGAGGGCACTAGAAGGTGGCCATCTACAGCCCAGGAGAGAGCCCTCAGGAGAACCCAACCCTGCCAACACCACGGTCTGGACTTCCAGCCTCCAGAACTGGGAGGAAACACACTTCTGGTGTTTCGTCCCCGCCCCGAACCTGTGGTGCTTTGTTATGACCGCCCTGGCAAACTCATGCCAGGCCCATGCAGAAGATGGGAAAGAGGCACAGAAAGCAGCCGGGGCCCGGAGTGACTGAGAAAGCCACAGAAAGGGCACCAAAGGGTCACCTGTGGCATGAAGTATGGAGCTAAGCGCGGTGTCTTACGCATTTGAAATCACGTCACCCTTCAGCTCCTGGGTTCAGGAAAAACCATCCAGTTCGTAAATCTCATTTGGTAGGTTCTTCTCACCCAGCTCCTGGCTCGTCCTTCTCAAGAGTTGGGCTCCCAGAAGTTTCTGGCAAAATTCCATATGGAATTTGGAAGCCCCTCCCCGCTGCCTCTCAGCACTCTCGCTGTGATGCCAAAGGCTGGCCCGGAGGTCAGCAGATCAGAAACTACGGAGTTACCTCAACAACCTGGTGGTTGACTCAAACCCCCCCCAGCGTGAAAAGATGCATCCTTTGACTGGACAGAGAAAGGGTCTGACGACTACCTCAGAAACACCACTTTCTATGTAGTTCTCCACAAACTCCACCAAAGCCTGTTAGAGAGTATTACTCGTTCCTACACAATCCCTCCAAGGTTGGATTCTGCGGCAAGAAAATGGACCAGCCTTTCTGAGAACTGCTCCTTTTCTGAATGCCCACCTAGGACTTCACAGATCTATTATGGACGTAGCTTTCTCATTTCTGCCCCCAGTACGCCTGAAGAAGCTAATTCTAATCTGTGTGTTACGGGACCTGTGCTTTGCTTAATCCACTGTTCGTCTTGAGAGCTGCGACTGGACCAGGTTCATCTATGATGCCAAGCACAGGGCCTTACAGCAAGTGCAAACACATCATCCGCTTGCTCAGGGAGTCAGATGTGGGTGTATACATCTGATTAGTTAAGAACTCCGTTGTGTTTAAGACAATCTTCACAAACTAGGCAAAATTATTTCCCTGTATGTTTTCTGTTTGGTGTCTCATGGTTAAAAATAAACACAACCTCCGGAGAAAACTGACATCAGCTCAGTTTGCCAGCCCCAGCCCCAGCCAACTCTCTGCACTTTTTCCTACTTCAGTCTTGATCTCTCCCTCTCTCTCAAAGCATCCCCTTCTGCCTTCCTCCTCCTCCCTGCACTCCACCAGGATGCCCAGGCCCCGCCCCCTGGCCTCCTCCTGCTGAATCAGGGACATGTGGCTCAGATGCCCAGCCAGGGAGGTGATGGCAGGGAGGAAGGGGCCTAGTGCCCCACATCATCCCCACCTCAAAGGTGCTAGGGACTCTCCCGACAAAAGCACTTTCTCCTTGTCCTGCCTGAGCAAAGGCAAGGCCCCTCATCTCGTGAACTAAACCTGCTCTCTCTGTCCCTTGGGCCCAAGATCTCCAGACAAATACGTACTGTCATTTTCAGCCCCTCGGCATGTAAAAATTAAAGTGAGCTGATTATTAATAGATATTTAGTACCTTAAGTTCCTTTTTCCTCAGTCTCCAAATGACCTCACGCCTGTGCTATTTCTACTTCTGGTTACTGACATTTCAACGATGTAGCCCTGCTTTGTTTTCCTAGCTGCATGCAGACTGTTGCTGTACATGGAAAGTACTGCTTAATTCAAATGCAAATCCAGCCAAGAGGTTTGAGCTGGGCATCCTAGGAATGTCACGGGAATATCCGAGGAACGCTGGCAAGTCATAAATGGGTGACCACGTTGATGGCTCCTATCAGAATGGGTGGGTCCAGTAACACAACATAGCCTTCCAGACGGAAGGTCTAACAACCCTGAAAAGCCTCCTGTTTATATAGATCAATCCAGGCTCTATCTGGACTTTACCTCCGTAACCACCTCCGACTTCTGAATTCTTTATGGAATGGTCAAAGCAAAGCAAATGAACACTTCCTTCCTTGTGATACATTATTACCAACATGATCGGTCCAGGCCTAAAAGCAAAAAGCTGTGTGCAAAACGACTTTATTCTCTGGCTGTATGAAACAGGAACGACAATGAAAAATACAATTTGTAACTGGCAGAGAAATGATGAAAAAGCTAGACTTGCCCTGTCGTCGTATCCTGGCTTCGAGACTTCCTCTTGGAACGTACCCAAAAGCAATAAGGACAGACGGGGACGGACGGACACACACACACACACACACAAATGCCAACTCCATCCCTGAACATATCTGCAACTCCAAACCACAAACCCGAAGAAAGAGCTGCCAAACTGCCGTCAAGGTCAGACAGAGGAGAAGGAAAATGCTTGGCGAGGCTGCCCAAGACTGCAAAGCCGTGCTCCCCGAACACGCAGGATATCCCGAGCAACAAAGCCAACAAGAACTTTCTAGGGGAATAGATGTACATGGTAGCACAAAGAGCGTCCCTGGCCGCAGTGTGGGGGGAGAGCCCACTAAAGATGGAGCTGACGGAGAAACAGCACAGGTAAGACATCAGCAGGACGCAGTCCACTGCCAAGGCCAGGTGAGAGAGAGAGAGGGCACTGGGAACGCTACCAGCTAAACGAGCAGAGAAAAACAGAGGATGAAAGGATTATACACGCCCCCCCTCAGGTCGCAAGAGTTCCCATGAGCATGGGACGGTCTCCTGGCCCTCAGAAAGCTCCTACTAATGGCTACTTCATACAGCACTCGCCAAATAACAAAGGACCTTTACAATAAGATAGAAAAAAAAAAAAATGAGAAGGACAAAAGAAGAATTAGAATTTCTCCCATACTGTCCCAACTTAAACTACGAAATAATGGATTCAAACAAAAACATGAGAGGACTTACAAGAGGGACACCTGGGTGGCTCAGTCAGCTAGGCATATGCCTTCAGCTCAGGTCACAATACCAGGGTTCTGGGAGAGCCCCGTGTCATGGGCCCAGCTCCCTGCTTGCTTTTCCCTCTCCCTCTGCCCCTCCCCCCACTCATTCTCGCTCTCCAATAAAAATAAAGCTTTCCTGAGCTCTTGTAAATCCTATGGGAAAAGAGGAAAAGAAAATAAAGCATGAAGGCAGATCTCAGGGGAAGACCAGAAAGATGAATAAAAACATCACTGCTATAATAGATCTTCGTGTTGCCCCAAATTCAGGTGTTGAAACCAAATCCCCAAAGTGATGGTAGGTTGGGGGGGGTATTTTGGGAGGGGGTTAAATGGTGAGGGTGGGGCTCTCACGACTGGGACTGGTGCTCTTATGAGGGGACCCCCGAGCCCTAGCTCAGCCCCTCCACCATGTGAGGACCCGGCAGGAAGCCAGCAGCCCAGGAAGCAGGTGCCTTCCTGTGAGACTCCCAGGCTCCACAACTGTGAGAAAGAAAGTTCTGTCATTCCTAAGCCACCCAGTCTGTGGTACGGTTATAGCAGCACAAACAGACAATCACCGAAACGGAAGTGGCTACAAGAAAATATGCCCAGGTGAAAACAGGAGGGTCTTGAGGGGAAGGACTGAGAAAAGGACGCAAAAAGATTTAAAACAGAGTGAAAAGTGATAGCCATGGAAGACAAGCAGGAGTTTCAACTCACCCACAACCAGTGTCCCTGAAGAATAAAAAATAATGGAACAAGGAAAAAAAAAAATTGGGGGAAAACATTCCAGAAATAAAAAGTGATTCTCCTTCGTGAATGAACATATATTCCAGAAACAACTAACACAAGATGAGCGACACCAAGACATTTCCTGTATCATCACCGACCTTCAAAAACCAAGCAGGAATCATTTGGGGACGTAGGCACAAAGTTCAAACAAAATACGAAGGGACAAAAATTCAGACTCACCCGTGGCAACATTTAGCTTTAACTGTCAAAACAGTCCTCAAAGAAATAAAATGTTAAGCCCAAATTTTCATTCAGGGAGAAGAGCCAAACATTTTAAACAGTCAAGAACTCAGAATATTATTGCCCAAGCCCTTGCAGAGGAGACTACGGGCAGGAGGAAGGATAAACCTCAGCAAAACAAGGGGTGAATGGGGTAAAACACCGGAGAAGGATTACCGGTAAATTCTAAATCCATTTATAACATAAGAGGAAGACAACAATAGAATATTGTGAACTCCTTACACACAAATAATGTAACTAAGAAACTGGCACAGGAAGAGCCCAGATGTTGAGGCCCCGCAAACTGTAAGTTAACGTTTTAAAACGGATACAAGAAAATTTAAGTCTCCAAAGACATACATATGGTTAATAAGCACATGAAAGGACGTCCAACATCGTTAGTCACTCAGAAATGCAAATGACATCCACAGTGAGACGGTTTTTCACACTCACGGTGATGGACTGATGGACGGTAACAAGTGTTATTCAGAGTGTGAAACAGCTGGAATTCTCCTACATTGCTGGTGGGAACAGAAAAAGGTGCAGACACTTGGGAGAACATTTTGGTAGTTTCTTTAAAATTTAATCATAAATTTCATATATAATCCAGGAACTGGGCTCCCCTAGCGAACCCTAGGCGTCTCCCCAAGGGACATGAAAATACACATCCACACAAAGGAGGAGCCAACAGCCGGTGGCGTATCCAAACTAGGGACTACTGGTCACCGACAAAGTAAGTGTGACGCCGACACGTGCTACCACATGCACGAACCTCAGAAACACTCCACTGAGTCAAAGAAGGCGGATGCAAAAGACTACCCAGCAAATGACCTGACTTGTAGGAATTATCCGGAAAAGGCAAATCCACAGAGACAGAAAGTGGCTTCCTGGGGCTCGGGAGAGGGGCTGGGCTGACAGCAGAGTTCGGAGGGATGCAGAGATTTTTGGGGTGCTGGAAACGTTCTGAAACTAAGTTGTGGCGAGAGTCACACACCTCTGTAAATGTACTAAAACCCTCTGAACTGTACATTTAACACGAAGTTACACTATATAAATTGTACCGCAGTAGGCTAAAAAATGTGTATGCACGATGTGTCGTGACGAGCACCAGGTGATTTACAGAACCGAATCACTACTGCACACCTGAAACTAATATAACCTTGCATGTTCACTGGAATTAAAATCACTTGTTTGAGCAAGAGCATGCGTGCATTTGGGTGGGGAGGGGGGCTGCCACAGGGGAGGGAGGGGGAGGGGGGAGGGGGAGGGAGAGAAAAATATCCTAGCCAGCCTCCACGCTGAGCGCAGAGCCTGACACAGGGCTCGATTTCACGACCCTGAGACAATGACTTGAGCTGAAACCAAAGTCGGGCACTTAACCACCTACACCACCCAGGTGCCCCTAAAATTAAAAAAAAAAATTTTTAAAAGTGCGCACCCACACGAATATCCTTGTGAACACACAGAACTCTCTGGAAGAACAAAGAAGGGACTATTAGGAGAGCTGGCTCCTGGTTAAGGACAGGACTGAGACAGATCTCCCATTCAGAAATACACAATTTTAAAAATTCCCTCTACTAGGAGGACAGAATCCTCAGTACCCTGGCTCCATTTAGAGCATGAAACCAAAGGAGACGTGATCGCAGTAAAGAAGGGTGACAATTCTCAATTGCAAGAGGATGACCAAGAATTTGCAAAGGAGTTTTCCTTCCAGTTCTAAGGATAAGCTACTTAAATCAATATCACACTCTGTCAACTAACTAGAATTTAAATAAAAACTTTAAAAAAACATCTCTGTAAATACACACATTTAAAATAAACACTCACACAGAGATACGTACATAAATGCCACTGAAGAATTCCGAGTTAAGAAAAATTCACAGAAAGTTGTTACTCACAGACGCCCAAGCCGCAGACTTTAGGAAGTTACAGGGCTGGGTTCTGGAGCCCCCAAGGTACTTCCGAGGGCGCCACGTTGAGGGGGAAGGAGCGCACATTTGCCATTTTGTGGGGGCCCAAAGCAGCTCCACTCAGAAGGGCAAAGGGCGAAGGGTGTGTAACCCCAGCCCCGCCGGGTAACAAAGCCACCTTGTGCTCTGTCCCAGGAGCCACAGGCCAGGAGGGAGGGAGGAGCTACCCCACCCCCACCTCCAGAAAGGCCGGCAGCCAGCAGCGCCTCACCAGCACAACCCGCCAAGTTTGGCCTTTCACAGGCACTTCGATAAGGGGTTTTGAGAAAGTTCAAAAACAGCTATCTCTGCGGATAGATCTGCTTCCTTCAAAAAAGTCTGGGAGCCAAAGAAACTGAGGATCAGCTGTTTAACATCAACCAGAGACTTCAAACAGGCGAGAGACCGTTTGGCCTGTTTGATCATTTGGGAGGAGACCAGGACGGTCACCATCTGGGAGCAGGGGTGCCCCGATTCACCAGCACAGGCAGGGAGAGGACGAGACCCCATCGGCTTCATAATGACGATCTTCACCATCTATTCTCTCCAACCCCGGTAAAAAGAAGTAAACAGGCTAGCTTAAATACCCCTGACAAATCTCCGGGAAGTACTTCAAGGAAAGCTCCGAGGAGAAGTTTTCTCAAGTTCACAGACGTTATTTCAAAAGTCTGGTTTTAACTGTATCCCTTTTCTACTCAAAAACCTGAGTCCGACCGATACCAAGTGAAATGTGAAAATTCCTACCCAGGCATTCAACGATCTACCCTGATGATTCTCCTTGTGAATCAACGGTTTTCTAACCCAGCTGGCCTCTGCTGTTCCGCACGCCTGCATTTTCCTGATGCGGCACTGGTGCCGTTCGGTTTCCTTCCTTCTCAAATACTGCCGCTTTTCCCCCGGTTCCAATGTCACCTCCTCCAGAAAGCCTTCCCTGATCTACTCTTTCAGGGAAATAAGTGCCTCGCTTTATTGTCTCTGGGGTTTTGCTTGTATTTCACTCGCTTTCCAGGCCTTTCTCCCCTTTTCCTATTAGATTACAAGTTCAGAGGGGCTGCGTTACCTGGTAGTGTGAGAAGCTCCTCTCTCTTGTTTCAGTGCAAGAGACGGCCCTACTCGGGGACCGTGAGAACTTCAGGCAGCACATGTATCCCTTCTAGACGACACTTATCCTTACCCGGAAAACGCAGACAAAGCCAGCCAGCCAGTGCAGGCGGTTTTTAAACCGTGGCTGCAAATCAGCAGCGACAGCAACACCTGGGAGCTTGTAAAATATGCAAATTCTGTCCCAGCACAGGTCCACTTAATCAGAAAGGCTCAGGGTGCCTTCCAGGACATTCTGATGTGAGCTCTGGCTGGAGAACCACTGCTCTACTTCCCAGGGTCCCCCTGAGGATCAGCTAAAGTAAGTAAATTCACCTGACAACAAATTGGGCAGTAACTTCACCGAGAAAACATCTGTCGACCACGTTTCGCACGTGCACCTGACGTAATGAGCACCTGATTTTTTCAATGGCTCTTGACAAAAGGTGGCATTTCTCCTCCAATCCTGTATTTACATAGACTCCAACCTTGTTCTAAAAATGACTGGAGACAATGCAACACTTTCGTCTGCGTTTTCACGGATTTGGTACAACGTATTTCCTGCATTGATTAGACAGGCAAAGATAAGAGCATGGAGAACCAAAGCTGAAGCAGAGGTGCTGGGAAGAGAAGGCTCTTTTTGCCGGGGGGGGGGGGGGGGGATCAAGAAGCCAGGGGAGAGGAAAAAAAAATCCAATTAGTCACGTGTCAATGATGTCAATTTCTTGATGACCCTGATGGTACAAAATTAAGCAACAGCTCCCCTCCATTCTGCCTCTAACACAAAGGCCGGGGTAAATAAAATGTCAGGAGAGAGGTGGTCTTCTTGAAGACAAAACAACCCCAGCCTGCAGCCTCCCTCAATGCTCACACACCACAAGGCTCCGTGTCAACAGGGGCTGCATTTTCTGGGCTGCCGCCAAGCTCGCTCTACTTAAAACACATCGATCTCACCCACTTACTAAAGAAAGTCCTCTTTCTTTGTCTCCAGTTGACGCTGGTCAGCCTAACTACCTGTGGAAAACACCTAATCCTTGCCTAACCCACAGTGAGGTGCACCATGGTGCTTACTCAGTGTCTCTGAAAAATAACAAGACTGTTTAGACTAGCATTCAGGCGTCACAGTCATTGGGATCGTCACCAGCAACAGGCATTTATAAGGACCTATGATGTTTCAGCACCTACACTCAGCACAATATGGGTCCCAAAGCCGCAACGGGGCACCACGTGGTTTGTCTTTATGGGATGTGTTATCTCTCAGGCAACTGACAACAGGTACTCAGAGATAATTGTGAAAGCAACATGGTTACTTCTGACAATAGGTATTATGCAAATTTTTAAAGCTACAGAAAGGCGAGGATAAGACACACATTCCAGGCGGAGTTCCTTCTTACATTCAATAGAAGTGTCTACCAGCGGCGCCCGGGGAGCTCAGCTGGTCACGTGTCTGACTCTTGATCTCAGCTGGGGTGTTGACCTCAGGGTTGTGAGTTCGGCCCCGTGCGGGGCTATAAAAAAAAAAAAATGCCAGATGCCAAGAGCTATGGCGATAGTGGGCAGACTAACAGAGGCAAGGAAGTAGTGAAAAGAAAATGAGATGAGTAGGTGAGACACAGATTTCGGTCGGCCTGACATAGGCCAAGGTCTAGGAGGTTCATCTGTGGATCAGAATGAGGCACTGTGGTTTGTAAGACAAGGGGGAAACCATGCAGTGTTAAGAAAATATTTGACAGTGAGGTAGTGGCTCGATCAGGACACCATCCAAGAAGCATCTGTAATGTCTCATGCAAGAAAGCATGGCAGTGACAAGGAGAAGCGAGAGTAAGGAGGCATATTTTGGGAATACTTTGACATGAAGAATCTTTACAAACTGATGACAAATTAGATGTGGGGGAAGAAGACGGAATTGTGGGCAAATCCAGAACTTAGCTACTAAGTGCGAGACAGAGCAAGAAAAAGCTGAGAGGTCCTGTTGTGGCTGACTTGAGTGTGACTACAGGACCTGGAGGGAGGCTGTCCAGCAACATTCTAAAGGTCACTGCTTCTATCTCCTCAACACTCACGCTTCCTCAGCCCCCTGCTATCTCCTCTCAAATGCTTTCTCCAAAGTTCCACTCCCGTAAGTGGAGTATAGGGCCCAGAGGTTCAGGAAAGAGACTTTATTAAGTCACCCGCACACAAGTCAGAGGTGAGGCTGTGACAATGGGTGGCATCTCAGAGACTTGGAAACAGCACAAAAAGAACGAAGACGGGAGCCCGGAGTGCATGCCAACAGGCATGGGCGGGAAGAGGAAGCAGACTTGGTGAGGGAATCCCAAGTTCTCCGAGTTGGAAGGGCTTCTGAAGAGCATTTATGACAACCTTCTCCCTGACGGATGAATCCCGTATTTATAAAAAGCGGAGTCTGAAAATCCATTCTAAAATCGCGGCAGGAAGCCAAGGAGGCAAGAGCATCAAGAGCCAAAGGCTGAACCATAATGCTGGATGTTGTCGGGGCAACAAGGAAAATGAGGATTAAGAAAAGTTCACTCAGGGGCACCTGGCTGGCTCAGTCGGGAGAGCCTATGTGACTCTTGATCTCGGGGTCATGACTTGAGCCCCATGTTGGGTGCAGAGATTAGGTTTTAAAAATTTTAAGAAAAGAAAAGCTCATTCAGCAGATTTGGTATGATCGGGTAGCTGATGGTATGAAGAGAAAAAAATATTTGAGAAATGGAGGAAGGCAGACTGATGATTAGTAATTCAGACGGCAAATATATTAGTCTACACTAATCTTTTTTTTAATAGACTTTATTTTTTTAGAGTTTTAGTTTTCCAAGAAAATACCCTCTCTCTCCTCACACACAGTGTCCTATGATTAACATCTGCAGTAGTGTGAAAAATCTGTTAGAACTGACGGACCAATACTGACATGTTATTATTAACTCAAGTCCAACTCAAGTGTACCTTTTGTGGGGTGTGACAAACGCAAAATGTTGTCATGCATCCACCATTATACTCTCACACAGAATCATTTCTCCTGTTCTCCATCTTGTCATCTCTGCTCCCCTTCTCCATCCTGTCCCAACATCGACCACTCATCTTTTTACTGTCTATCCTTTTGTCCCTTCCAGAAAGTCCTGGGGCTGGACTCATACAGTATGTAACCTTTCAGACGGGCTTCTGTCACTGAGCAACAGGCAGCTGGGGTTCCTCCATGTTTTTTTCATGGCTTGACGGCTCATATCTCTTCATCACTGAATAATATTCCACACCTTCTTTATCCATTTACTTAGTGAAGCACATCGTGGCTGCTCCCAGTTTAAGGCTACTCTGAAATGCTTTCCAGCTACAGCAATGGGAGGGTGTAAGATGTTACCTCCAAAGGGGGCTGACTCAGCTTGAGGTGAGACATGAGAGCAAGTCCTATTGTTTCCTGAGCAGACATTGTGCTGCCAATTTCCAGCTCAGTCAAACCCACACCTTGGCAGGTAATGCACCTTATCTCAGAGGTCCTCCGAGATAACTCTCTTTACTTCATGAGAAAATGACAGGACTTAATAAATAACCAAAAAAAAAAAAAAAGGAAAGGAAAACAGCGCTAGGTATTTTCTTTAATAAACCACAAGGCATTAAGTTTGTTTTCAAATTAAGTCGGGATATTCCCAACAGCCTCATTATTAAATAAGGAAATTTTTAGTAAAAAATTTAATTGACACTCTATCATTCTCCACTGAAGTTTCAGATACTCTGGAAATGATGCTTAAGATATAAATGCCAAGGGGTGCGCCTGGGGGACTCAGTCAGTTAAGTGTCTGCCTTCGGCTTAGGTCGTGATCTCAGGGTCCTGGGATCAATTCCCGCATCGGCTCCTTACTCAGTAGGGAGTCTGCTTCTCCTTCTGCCCCTCCCCCCACCCCCACCCCCACTCATGCTCTCTCTCTCAAATAAATAAAATCTTTAAAAACAATGTTTTTAAAAGGAAAGAAATGCCAAAATTTAAATGCATCCTGCATCTTGCAGAACATTCTACTGACATCTATTCTAGAGTGAGTAACGGCATGTTTCATTCAACTTCAAGAAAAAAGAAAGCATTTCATAAAGCTTACCAAATCCAATGAATCATAAATGACAGGGCTTCCCTTCAGGGTGGGAAAAGGAAAGCAATTTCTATTAAAGCCATTAAAGAATAGACTATTAGATTTCTACTCTCACAGTTTCAATATTATTCAAGAAATAAACGAGGCAGTATTATCGCAGACCAAATGACACAATAAAACTCAAGAGAATTGCAAAGGGTATCGCATCCTGGAACACTTCCCCTAGAATTAATCATTAATTAAAACAGAGAAGTGTCAAGGGAAAAAAAGTATGTAATAAAAAAGCGAAAACCCTTGTAAAAAGATGAGAAGTTTAAATGTCAGCCTGGTTAATAAGGTATGTAACTAAACAATACTGCCCATTAAAAAATAATAATAATTATGACTAATAGTTTTGCCTTGGACTGCAAGAGGGAAGAAAAATCCTATGAGATCCTATGAGATTGTTCACCAGGTTCTAATCCTAATTTTTGACATTTTTGAGTGCATTGTAAAATTAACTCGACCTTTCCTGGATTTTATTAGGCTTCTCATTCAGAGACTATAGGGGGAAAAAATGTACAACTATTATTTTAATTTAGCCAACACTTATATGGCACTTTCTAGAATAGAGCATTGTTCTATGAGCTTTATAAATACGAACTTATTTAATCCTCACAGTCACCATTAGGTGGACACTACTATTGACCCATTTTACAGATAAGAAAACTGAGACCAAAGAATTAAGTCAACTTTCCCCTTTTCACCCAGCTAGTAAAGTGGCAGATGCGGGACCTGATGGCAGACAGGCTAGTCTTCACCACCAACCATCACTGGCCCTCCTGGACAAAATAATCTCTAAAACTGTCACCCTCTCGAATATTCAGTGACCCCAGGACTCAGTATTCTAGATGCAATCAGTCTCCCATGAACCTCTCACCTTTTCTAGCACAGAGATGCCAATCAAGCTACCAAGTTAATTACCCACGCAGGCTACTAAGGATGCCAAAGGGGCGAACCCATCAAGTAATCAAAACACTTACTGAATTATGACGAGGCCTATAAAGAGTGTGGCGTACTGTCTTTTTATGGTTCCAAGTTATGAATTTTCTAAACGTCTTAAAACCTCTCTCACTTCTCTGAGCAAGGATTTTCTGCAAATGCCTATTCGTGCAGTAGACCCGTGAATCCTTAGTTCCTGCAACCGGAGATACTCGGAGCACAGGCAAAGGCGCTGCCCTTACAAGTGCGGCAAAACCACGCGGCTTCAAGGGATCGCGAGACACTGGGCCAAGTCAAAGATGGATAAGCCGCCCTCTCCCGGGGCAAACCCTCGGCTCCCACGGAATACACTGCTGGATGAAAACAAACAGACACGAAAGCAGACACAGAACTTTCCGCAGCCACGTGTCACGACAGGCAAGTGAGGTGGGGGGGGAGGGGGCTGAGGAACCTGGTCCAGATCACCCTCCGGGCTCCCAGGACCAGTCACCGTGTGCCATGAGACGTCGGAGCACCGTACCTCGGTTTCTGTTGAGAAACACCGTTTTCTTCATTCTCGACACGGGGCGCTTTCACTTACGCACCATCTATCACCGAGCCCTTCCTTGCGCTGTTACTTTAGTCCCACAGAGCCACGATACGGGGCAGCCACCTGCGGAAGGGCGCTTTCCGGGCGGGATCTGTGACAAGCTAGTGTGCCAAGAAGGGGAAAGCGAGGCCCAGCAGGTTCACGGCTGATGGGCTGGCGCTGGTCACACTAGCTGGGGGTCTCTGATCCTCCCCACAGCCCAAAAGGGGGTGCCGCCAGCACTGTTTCCCAGATGGGGCGACCGAAGCTCACTTAGGTAGAAGCCGACCTTCTACAGTCCAATGCAACAGCCATTCAGGAAATACAAACCCACCCAGGACAATAAGTAAGGGCAGAAAACAATATCTGGGCAGCGAGAAATGGCAAATAAGGAACACACGTGTTCCCATAACTCCAGGTTTTCGTTTAATAACAATTTTGCTGAAATGCAAAATTCACCTATAACAGAAATTCTATGTACATGTCATGTATTCCCAGATCATGAAGCATAAAATCAGAAATAAAGAACAAAGAGAATCTTCACCAGTCATTTGCAAGCCCGAATACCCCGTGTCACAGTAAGACAACAGTGAGAAGGACATTTTTCTTAAAGTCACGAAGAATAGTTTCAACACTGAAAATACAAGTAAACGGTATTCTACCAAAGTATCATTGCAAGGAAAATGGATTGTTCTCCACACCAATATAAGCAGGAAGAATGAACAGTCTTTATCTAAAGAATTCTGAAACCTATAAGAGAATATAAAAACAAACAAACTAGAAGTAAAAATTTTAAAAAGTGTATCATCTGTTACAGAAACCATGACAAAACCAAAAAAAAAAAAAAAAAAAAAGGAAAACTCAGGGGTGGCTGGCTGTTTCAGTCAGAGAAGCATGTGACTCATGAGTTCGAGTCCCATGTTGGGTATAGAGATTACTTAAAAAAAAAAAAAAAACTTAAAAAAAAAAAGGAAACCTTGGAAAATAATTCTGGAATTTAAGTCTCCTCCAAGTTTATATATAAAAAAGCCTGGGAAATTTTCCCAATGTTTCACAGATAAACAACCTTTTATTGTTGTTTTATGAGTTTCAAACTCATTTTAGTTGAGCCCAAGCAAAAACAAGAACGTTTTAAAAGAAAAGTTATATTCAAAAATTCTTAATAAAATCCTACCTAAAAAAAAATAAAAAACTTAATAAAACCTTAATAAAATCCTACCTAAGTGACAAAAAACACACAAGAAGGATATCTACTGTGAGTAAATTAAGACTGGGAATTCTGAGATGGAATAGACCATGGAAATGGACCACTTAATTCATTATAACCAGAAATGACATTAGCATGTAATAACCATTAGGTATCAAAAAACACACTCAAAAACTGAGCATATGTTATTTTTTTTCCCTAAATATTTTATTTATTTATTTGAGAGAGAGAGAGCATGGAGGGGGCGGTAGACGGTGCCCAAGTGGCTCAGTAGGTTAGGTTGGGGTCATAATCCCAGGCTCCCTGCTCAGCAGGGAGCCTGCTTCTCCCTCTGCCCCTCCCCCTGCTCATGTTCTTACTCTCTCTCTCAAATAAATAAAATCTTAATTAAAAAAAGATTATAAATGATTTTTATTTCTTTCTTCTGAGAAGGTCCAAAGGTCAACATGAAATGGATACCCGTCTGAAGCCAGTGTGGAGAGCCAGGCCCTCTCCAGGGCAAAATGGCAGGGAACTCTCCTCGGCCAACAGGGAAAGGCTGACATACGATCCTGTGAAGAATATCCAGAAGGGCTGCCCAGTCATCCCCAGTGCAGGTAACAGAGTCCCAGAAAGGCCCTCACTGCTGCCAGGCGTGAGAGCTAGGCACTCAGGGCGTAAAATCCACCTCAGGGCAGGGGACATGTGGCTGCCACATGTCGAGGCCATCATGAACACGGGAGCCTGTGACTGGAGAAAAGAAACCACAGGTGTAAGCTCCAACTCCACTGTACTATGGAATGTAACATCAATTTAATGTCTGAAAGTTGTCACTACTTTAAAACAGAAAAGTGACCTTAAATATCTGTAACTCATCCCAATGGCCCCACATCTGAAATTCAGACATTGAGAACTTAGCATCAGTGCACCTGACCAAGGAGCAGAGAGCACAGTGGTCCCTCCTCTCAAACCTTTGACTCTCAGACCCAAATGTGTGTGATATGTGGCAAAGTGTATCATATATAGTAAAGGATATTGAAACAAGTGAGAGAAAAGATGAATTGTTCAATGCAAGGTGGTGTTACAAATGGGTAGCCATTGGGGGAAAAAAATTAAGTTGGACTCACACTTCTCACCAAAATAAATTCCAAATGGATGGAAGATTAAAGACAAAAAAATGAAATTTAAAACCTTTGGTTCTCAGACATTCAGCTTCCAATGTCCACTTTCGCTTTAACTACATACATACGCAGGAAGGCTACATATATTCTGGATATCACGCACCTCATACGGAATCAAGTGGCCTCTGCGTGGCCATCCAACACTGGGCAACTATGTGGGGCTCCATCCTGACCATCAGCATGGATCGATCTATACGTGCCCCAGATGACAGAACTTCAACAGTCGTTTGCAAAAACAACAGTTTCAAAGCTGAAGATCATTATACTCCCATATTTATTATGACCATTATAAAAAAGTTTGCCATTCTGACACGAATTATTTTATTTCTATTCAGTTCTTAAATTGTAATTCCTAATTATCTTAATCTTGATAAGCAATTATGGCCAATTAGCAATTTTTTAAAAAAGATTTATTTATTTTAGAGAGAGCGCAGGGGGAGGGGCAGAGGGAGAGGGAGAGAGTCTCAAGAAGACTCCCCACTGAGCACGGAGCCCGCCGTGGGACCAGATCTCAGGACCTGAGGACCTGAGCCAAAACCAAGAATCAGGCACTTAACAGACTGAGCCACTCAGGCGCCCCTGGCTAATCAGCAATTTAAAGAAGACAAAGTTAATGGAGAGAAAACCCCACTAGGGTAGAGAAGGAACCAATATGGTAGCCATGACAGTCTTCTTTAAAGGAATATATAAATTTTCTGCAATACAAAAACCCATGGAGAATATTTATAGAGCATGACGAAGCAACAAAATCCATCTAGAAAATAAGCAGGCAGTGAAACTAAAAGAATATATTAGTTTTATGTAGTTCTGGAATTAAAAATGCACTGCTAAGAGCCAACTGTCCAAATGGATTGTTATCAAGATGAAGACTTGAGAAAGGAAGCTAGAAGCTAGGATGGCCTTATTAAGAACAAATCAGGCTGCAATCACGTCCTTTCTGTTTTTGTCAGATTTTTACACTGGCGGATCAGGAGATCATTAGCACCGTGGAATGGCTGGATTTCATCAAGGTGTTCCGAGGAAATGTTCATGACGTGGTTGTGCATCAGGTGGGAATAGGGGCTGGTCGACAGCAAAGTTGGTTCCTACTGAACAATACACCCAACAAGTTTTAAATAATAAAATAACAGCTCCCTAGACTAGGAGTCCCAGGAAAAGGCCCCAACCTTGTAATTCACCAGGTGTCTTTTATTATTGCTTCAATGAAGGTTTGAATGACATGCAAATCATATTTACGGATAATGAAGCGCTAACACAGGATATTTAATAGAAATGTACCAGCTAATATAACTAGGTTAATGATACTTCAATTTAAAAAAATAGGAATGCACCAAACACCCCTACATTACATGTCTTCGTAGCTACCGCTGCTCTGACAAGTCTCTCTAAATAAAGAAGTCAGCTGGCTGCTTCTACTTCAGCTCACGTTTTCTATGGGGGGAAATAAACAAATGTAAGAAGAGCTTGGTTTTCTGATGACTCCACAACCATAATCAGCAGAAGTCACAGCATGGCATCTTACTGTAAATGACCTCTGAGCCCTGATCAATCAATTGGTCCGTCCCTCCATCCATCCATCCATCCAACCACCTACACATCCATCCATCTATCCATAACTTGTTGCTTAGGTAAGGGACTGGAGAAATACACACATCTAATAACATCTATTTTACCTGATAGAATATCCATGGAAGAATAGAGAACGGAGTTATTAGCAACATGGACAATATTCTCTGGCTTCCTCACATTTCTTGTCAGTTTAAAACATCTGCCTATCATCGATGGTTTTTCTTAAAATACCAAAGGAATTTTTTTGGAGATTTTTTTTTTTTTTTTTTTGCAAGTAGAATAGCAAGTAAAATTCAATGTTAAATGCCTGGTGTTGATGGAAATGTGATACGACACTTCTAGAAACCAGGAGGCATCGATACCATAAATACCGTGGACTCCCTAGAATTTGCCCCGTTGGAGAATTTATCTTTGAGAAATCACCCCAAGGAATAAAGAGGCTTCAGGCACAAAGGTGTTCTTTGTAGCCTTATTTACATTCACGTCAGCTCAAAACACCCAAAGAATAGTCAACCAAATTAGTTTACACCTGCTGCCTGGAACAGTGTACACATAAAAATTATAAACGTGACGATTATGCCATATAGGAGAATCAACTTGTTATAATGTTTAAGTTAAAGAAACACAAAAATTGGGGCGCCTGGCTGGCTGAGTCTGTGGAGCACGTGACTCTTGACCTCGGGGTCCTGAGTGCAAGCCCCATGTTGGCTGCATGCATGCATGTGCGAATGAATAAATAAATAAATGCATGCAAAATTGCACTTGCACACTGATTACGGGCACCACAGACAGGGTCCCCGTGTCAAAGGCAAAGAATTTGATTTGGTGGACCTTCAGGATTGTCTGTCATTTTTCTCCTTCCTTTAACTCAGCGGCTGGCTTTCCTGCTACACTGCAGGAGGGGGAAAAAGAAATATTAAAAAGAAAAGAAAGTAGTACGGTCTCCTATCATGCCTTCATAACTGGGATGAAATTCATCTTGGTACCTACAGATTATGAACAGGGTATATTCCTAATATTGACTCCCATTTTGATGAATATTTGGAACCCAAAGAGCACTCTCCACTGTTACATGGTGGCTCAAGCCAGCCCTGGAAACCCATCTTACCACAATGAAGCTTACCAGCCCTATGAACAAGAGCGAACTACTATTCATGACCCCATTTCTATTGAGAAGTATGTCCCCCCAGTGCTCATTTCACCCGTTTCAGAGACTCCTAAGGTTGCTCTACTAGGGGTAGATGGTTGAGGGGGGTTGGGGGACACGGACTAGCAGAGGAAGTGTCTATGATGAGAATCCCAGCACAGTCTTAGGGGTTAGCAGGCTCAGGGGTAAACCAAGTCCACTCCGGGAACCCAGCCGTGCAGGGGCATCAGCGGTGAACAGCTGGGGCAGGACTGGGAGCTCCTATAATGCCTCCAGCAGTGCTGGGCAGGAGCAGAAGGTCTGGGCCACGCTGTGTGTGCCAAGTTTTCAGTCTCAGGGAGGGGGGCACAGGAGGCCAATGGAATCAGGAGCTGGTCTAAGAGAGGTGGCAAGAGGCCAGTGTTTGTACACTGAGAGCATTCGAACTGATACTCTGGAGGCAAGGAGTACCGGTTTAAAGTTTGTTTTTAATGGGGAAAAAAATAGAAACCATATGCTATGAACTGAATTGTGGACCCCTGTCCACCCCCCTTAAATGCATATATTGAAGCCCTAACCCCAAATGTGACTGAATTGGAGGTAGGACTTTTAGGAAAGAATTATGGTTAAATGAGGTCATAAAGGTGGGGTCCTAATCTGATAGGATTAGTGGCCTTTATAAGAACAGGAAGAGGGAAAGATCTCCCCTCTCCACACACACCTCTACCAAGGAAAGAGGATGGGAGGACAGTGAGGAGGACGTCATCTGCAAGCCGGGAAGAGAGGTCTCACCAGGAATCAAATTAGCCAACACCTTGATCTTGGACTTCCCAGCTTCCTGAACTGTGAAAAATCCATCTGTGTTGTTAAAGCCCCTCAAATCTACAGTATGTTGTTCTGACAGCCCGAGCTACGACGCTGTAGTTTACAGAGCCACTGGAAAGGTCATCTACCAATTACCTGGCTGGGAAGGAGAGGGACCCTACAAATTGCCTATTAGTCGACCTTCATTTTGCTAGTAGTAAGTCCGGGAGGGAGAAAAAGGTACAGTAAACATATATGGAGTTAAAGACTTCAAGGTAGGCTCTTTTTCGAACTTGATTTATAATGAAAGTATCCCTAGAAAGAAGAACCTGAGGGAAAGGCCATTTGCCAGAGTTTAACCATTCCTTAAGACGATACAGAGGTACGACAAAGGAACCGCATCCATTTAAAAAGCTTTGCACAGTAATTGTCCACGTACCAATGCAAAATATCGTCTCAGGAAGGAGACCGTTGTGAAATATTTATAAAAGAAAATAACAAAAGAGGGGCGCCTGGCTGGCTCGGCTGGGAGAGTGTGAGACTCCTTCTCTCAGGGTTATGAGATCGAGCCCCACAGTGGGCATGGAGCCTCCTTAAAATAAATAAGTAAATAAATACATAAATAAAACAATAAATTTTTAAAGAAAATGACAGAAGAGTGGACGCTGCTTCAGCTGCCTCACAGCAGACACCGGGGCATTGCTAAAGCAGCCATTCTTCAACAGATCAGCTCCAAAAGAGAAAAGCTAAGATAAAGGCTATTACAGACAGGGTCAAGAAAACCCGAGAGACAGGGACAAAAGGGAAGGACACAGTGGTAACGGGCAAAAGACAGAAGACAGGGGCAAATCTCAATCACTAAATATAGACACTTCTAGCAAAGAAAATATTGTATAATATGGAGACAGAGAACTTCAATGAGAAAGAAAAAAATGAGCTTTCAAACAACTGTCACCCAAAAGGTTTCTGTTCACAGAAATCACCAACCTTGGCTGTGAATAAAATCCAAACTGAAAATAAAAATTTGAAATATATTTCAAATATTATATCACGGGCTCAGTCTCACAAGCCATGAGATCATGACCTGACCCAAAACCAAGAGTCTGACACTTAACCAACTGAGCCACCCAAGCACCCCCCCAAAATAGTTTTTAAATTAAAAATTCAACTATGCCTCACTTGAGAAGTCTTTATAACATGCACGGCAGTAGTAAGTAAATATGGTCTGTACTGAATATGTATTTTACTTTATTATTATATGTGGTTGGTTAGGAAATTTCTATTCCTACAATTTCCATAATCTGGTGAATTTATCATTTATTCAAACCCTTTTCTGTACTGTTCATTATAATATCAGGTTTCTCAATGGCATCTTTTCATGATCAAAAATAAATACTTCTTTTCTGACACTCACAACCTTAAGAAGCCTGCCTTCCTACTTCAAACCCTTCAGAGGGCACGAGTTCATGCACCTGGTGACCCTGTGACCTAAATCTTACTCCCAGATGAGAGCACACCTCCCTCAGCCAGCAGGCCACCCAGCCTGGTCACCCCCTGGAAACATAATGGTAAGTGGCCGCACATCACGTGACAGGCAGAAGTGCTCGCTCCTGCCCTGGGGAAGGAATGCCGGGAAGCCGATGGAGGTCTACACTCGCAGTGCTGGTGAACATCCATGGGCCCTATCACTTTACAGCCAACCTGGAGTTTCGACCTCAGAAACCTCCCGGTTCGAGAGGCCAACACTTTTCCCCACCACGTGTAAGGTCAACGTCAATTACAGAAATGAGTCTGGGCCCACATTTGGATATCCAGGACAAGCACTCTCGTTAAATACCACAAACCACTTTGAAGGAAGACTACACAGGAACTCAACTCTAGGAAAGAAGGACCTTCAAAGGGCATTAACTGCGGCCAGCTCAGCCCTCACCGTCCTCAAGGCACACGGAGGCCCACACTGGGCACTCAAGTGGCCTTGGGCAGTCCAGGAAGTGGTCAAGGCACCAGGGCATCACTATAAACCTTTAAGTACCTTCCTCTCACCTTTCTATCTTGCAATTTCATTCATTCAACTAACATTTTTTTTAAAAGATTTTATTTATTTATTTGACAGAGAGTGAGAAAGAGAGCACAAAGAGCAGAAACTAACAGAAGGAGTGGGAGAAGCAGGCTCCCCACTGAGCAGGGAGCCCAATGTGGGGCTCGATCCCAGGACCCTGGAATCATGACATGAACCGAAGGAGACACTTAACCGACTGAGCCACCAGGCGCCCCTCAATCAACCAACATTTATGACACTTCATTCTTACAGGATCTGCTCCGGACCCCTCCTGGATGCTGTCAAAACATGAAAGGTCAGCCTCACCAGAAGAGTCCACACCCTGAAGGATGACCAAAGGCCAAGTTCAAGTTGGTAATACCGCCAACTCGCGTTCAGTAGAAAAAACACTGCACCCATTGGCAGGAACTTTAGAGCTTGGAGAATATTTGTCTTCACAGCTTGAAATAGCACATTTGAACACTTTTCCCCTCTCAGGATTTTATTTGACTTTTCTCGGGTCACAATTCGTTGTCTTAATGATTTGAATGACTCCCTAAAGAATGGACAATATATATGTTATATGTCATATTTAACAGAATGATAAGAGTAAAAAGGTGACAGACAAAATTGAACAAAACTCTGGTCATGGACATTACATCAACAAGAAGAAAATGGGAATAAGAGAACTTTCCATTTCCCCATAAGACCTCTCAGCTAGATTATTTCAACAGCCAAATGGCTTTTGCAAATATAATCTCCAGCTCCACCTGGGAATCCATCTGACCGCCCAGATTAAAATGTTTTCAACTCAACTACAATTCTGTTACTGAATTCCTACTGAAGAGCCTTTCATAGCTCTCCGTTACATACAAAACTGAATAAATTATTTAGCCTAACATCCAAGGTCCCTTAAGGTGACCCAAACTTACCTCTCCATACTTTTCTCTCTCTCTGCTCAAGACATGTAGCCCCCTTGCCTTAGCTCTGCCTGGATTATCCTTCTCCAAATCTCCATGTGGCAACATTTTATTCCTTTACCAAAGATTATCTAAAATGCCACATCGTCCACAAAATTTTTCCTGTTCCTCTCCATCTGAGTGCTCAGAACATACTGTATTCCTCTTGGGGCACTCATCGTATTATGCTTTATGTCAGGATACTATCTGTACATTTCATTGGGCTATCACATCACACTGCAGACATTCAAATATAAGATGTGTTAAAAGAATACCATCGCAAGAGATAAACTCGTAGAAAGACATGTTATCTGCACGGGGAGGAATACAGTCAACAAGAATACAATCGCTGGGGAAAGTGATACTGATTTCCAGGTCAAAAAATATGAATGAGCGGTATAAAATAGTATGGCAATACCTCGAAAGATTAAACATAGAATTACCATATACCGGCAATTCCACTTCTGGGTTTATATCCCAAAGAAGTGAGAGCAGAGCTTTGACCAGATAGTTGTACACCGAGGTTCACAGCAGCATTATTCACGACGGCCGAAAAGGTAGAGGCAGTCCAAATGTCTACCAACAGATGAGGGGACGAACAAAATGTGCCATATACGTGCGATGCAGTATCATGCAGCCTTGGGCACCTGCGTGGCTCAGTCAGGTGAGCATCTGACTCATGGTTTTGGCTCAGGTCATGATCTCAGGGTCATGAGATCAAGGCCTGCATCGGGCTCCGTGCTTAGCACAGAACCTACTTATGATTCTCTCTCTCCCCCTTCCCCCCTCCTTGCCCCCCACGCGCACTTGCTCTCTTCCCTCTCAAAAAAAAAAAAAATTATATATAGATAGATATAGATATATATGTGGGGGGGTAATTATTTAGCCTTAACAAAAGGAAATTCTGACACATACAACATGGAGGAACCTTGAAGATACAATGCTAAGTGAAATAAGCCAGACACAAATGGACAAACATTGTATGTTTCCTCTTACATGAAGTATCTAGAAGAGGTAAATTCACAGAGGCTGGGCAGGGATAAGGGGGGAGTTACTGCTTATGGATACAGTATTTCATTTGAAGAAGATGAGAAAGTTCTGGAAATGCACACCAGAGATGTTTGTACAACAATGTGTGTACTTAATGCCACTGAAAGGTAAACTCAAGAATGGTTAAAGTGGTACAGTTTATGTTATGTATAGTTTACCAACACAACAAAAAAGATGAATGAATAAATGTCAGAGAATCAAAATCATCTGGGATGTATTAAAAGTCTCCTAAAGGATGATAGGCCAAGAATGGTGTCCACCAAGAAAGGTACCATCCTATTGCAAATGCCAAGAAATTATATAATAAGGAGCACAGTACTCAATTATTTCCCATCTTCTATGGGTATCCTGATCACATGCAACCTTATGCAGAAAAGCAATCCACCCCAGAATAAAATTCCAGATCAAAACAGCACCTGAAGGACCAGATTAACACCAATACCTGAATGCTTCACTTTTTTTCTTTTTTAAGATTTTATTTTTAAGTAATCTCTACACCCAATGTGGGGCTCAAACCCACAACCCCCAGATCAAGAGTCGCATGCTGTACTGACTGAGCCAGCCAGGTGTCCCTTTATTTACTTTACTCGTCCTCTCAAGAGTTCTTTCCAGTAGTACTCTCGAGCCAATTTGAATCAGCTCATTAAGAGCCACTGTTAAATTTGGGGGAATTTTTACCAGCCTGATGTTAAAAAGGCATTATTAAAAAATAAAGTTACTCTTAAATTACATTAAAAACACAGTAATAAATACTCAAATGTCATCACTTCCTAATTATGTTCCTACATTTTACTGTTATCTCTACAGGAGGTGATTTTTGCCCACTGTATCTGCATAGTGATGATTATTATAGAACGGCGTGATACTGCACACCCCCTTCTAATTCTATGTTCAATGATGCCACGTGGGTCGCCAGAGATCAGCCATGGTGGGAATATTTACACCATGGGAATCAGTGAACACTATGAACCAGAGGGTTGTTTCGGTTTTTGTTTTTCAAGACAAGTGTTTATTAAACTGGTTCCTCCCCATTCAAAGTACATCACTAAGATTACGAACCTTAAGAAATAGTCATCAGCTTAAAGACGACCACCTATTAGCATCAGCCAAAAATGTTAAGGATGAATTTTACTTCACTCTGCAAAAACAGAGTAAGTAGGGTAACTGAAACAACCCTTTAGAAAAGAATTTCTCACCAATTCTTGAGATTATTACTGAGATACTCCAAAGAACGCACAGCCTCTCCCCACAATCACCACAGGCAAGAGTAGAACGGATTTGAGAAATCTGGGAAACATGTCGGTATTTTCCCCTTCAAATATATTTTAATGCACAGTTTTTCAAAAGCAAAAAATAGTGCAGTCACACTACACATACTGTTTTACAAACTGCTTTTAGATTCTAATAGTATAAACAATGTCCTAATTAGCATAACTTCCACACCCCTATTACAGCATGTAACTTTAAAATGACACATTAAACCACTTGTTAAAACTGAAGGAAGATGACTCTCAAAGTAGAAGGAACAGAAATGGTACAAGAAAAACAGTGGATGCAATGAATAGGAGTGGAGAGTTTTGCAATACTCCCCACCCCAGCCTTCCGACCTTCAACATATCCTGCACATTAGTGTTTTTAGCAAACAGCTCAGCCTCATTCAAATATGAGTAATCATGGAGTAGGAACCCAGGCAGAAGGCAGATGATAATATGCACTGTAAAAATAATCAACAGGGGTGGCTTTGGTATGAAAATGCAGGGCCTCTTGTTCAAAAATTAAGAATTTCAAGATAATGACAGCAGAACATGAGTCCAAGTGCGAGGCCCTTTCTGAATGCGCAGGTGGAACACCTGTGGTGTAGCCACGCAAATCAACAAAGGTAACAGATTCCGAGTTCAGAGAAAACAGCTCTCCATCATTTGAAAAATATTAACGATAAAATGGTCTCTCTAAAAAAGGGCGCTCAGAGACTAGATAGGAGGTTTCCAAGAAATGACTACCATTAATCTAATGATTTTCAGTGGACCAAAAGAGCAGAAGACATGGATTACGAAAAAAATTACAGAATAGAACAGCAACAATAAAACAGAGCAAGCTTCAGAAAACACAAAGAGACACAGGGAACAAACTTGAGGAAATTACTCAAAATTAAATGGAAAGAAAGATACGTGAATTATTACAAAAACAGATGCTAGATTTAGATGCTAGATTTGGATAGAATATAACAACTATAGTTCTGAAAAGTGAAGACTATTCAAAGTATGTACAAAAATATTAACAGATCTAATAGAAGAAAACTTTCTGATGCAAAAACAGACCTGAATCTGCAGATACTGTTGCATAGAAAATACCAGGAAAGTGACCTAAAACCACCAATGCCCAGACAGGCTAGTAAATAAATCTCTAAACTCTAGAAAGAATGAAAGAGCCTACAGGCATGTCTGTTGAGAAAAATCAGTCCTGTATAAGAGAGAAGAAACACTAACCTGGCCTTAGCTTTCTCCTCCAGAAATACCCAATGCTAAAAATGGAAGACAACGTCTGGAATTCTGAGGGCAAAAAAGTGTGACCCAAGAACTTGATACTTGGCCAAATGATCCTTTAAATATAAAGGCAAGAAACAGCCACTCTTGAAGCAGTGAAGACCTCAGGGAACGCAGTCCCCATGAGGACTGCTTTAAATAAAACCATCCAGCAGGGAGACCCTGCCAACCAAGAACGAATCGAGCTGAAAAACAAAGCTCGGGAACGGCGCGGCCACAGTAAGAAGACCGGTGAGAAGCACTGCCTAAGAAATTCAAGAACTGTGATACGAGAGCAGAATATAAATGCTACAGTCCTTTGCGTTATAAAATCCATAACTCATAAAAATTTGCATCTAAGGGGGAAGAGAGGTAGCATAAGGTCAGTGCTAATTTCTTACAAATTACAAAGATTTCTTACAGGTGACAGGTTTTGCATACACGTTTTTATATGTAATATATAAAATATATGCAATAAGCATATATTACTTTTAAATCTTTAAGCAGTGTATGTGTTTTAGAATAAGAACTGCTGCAGTGCAAGGATTCCATTGGAAGCCTTATAGGAACGTGTTGGAAATGAGCATTAGGTGAGAAAGTGAAGCCACATTCGGATGGTTCTTTCAAGGAATCCATCTGAGAGGGAGGGAACATGTCAACAGGATGAATGGTTTGGGAAGGAAAATCTTTTAGCTCACTTTTGTTTTTTAAGATAGGAAAGACTTAAATCTTGTTCACAGAGTAGGAGGAACCAGCTGAAGATTAAAGAGGTCCCAGAGTTCCAGCAACCCCACTTCTGGGTATATTTCCATCTCTCACTTGAAACAGCAACTTATTGTTCTCCCAAGACAGACAGAAACATGCCCACATAGAGTTCCTTATAAAGAACTATGTCTTAGGGGCAGTTAAGCATCCGACTCTTGACTGTGACTCAGGTCATGGTCTCAGCGTTGTGAGCTCGAGCCCTGCATGGGGCTCCTCACTAGCAGGGAGTCTGCTCGAGGTTCTCTCTGCCCCGCCCCACCCTGCTCATGCTCCCTCTCTCTCTCTCTCATGTGCTCTCTTTCAAATAAACAGATCTTCAAAAAAAAAAAAAGACTGTCTTATGTAAATTTTCATAGCCACATATCTCACGTCTCAACTCAGGCCTTGAATTCCTTGTAAATAGAACCACGTTATACCTCCTGTTTTTGAACGGCCGACAGGTGCCTCAATAAAGACTAGCTGGTTAGCAAAAAGTTAATTAAATCAAGCTGCCCAACACCTGCTACAGAGAGAGCTTCAGCAAAACCCTCAAACTCAATTTAACCATGAACCACACCCACCCATCCCCACTGGCCCAGTCAGAGGCAGGGGCGTGGTTGAGGGCACCACCTGGGTTCAAATCATGCCTCTGCTCATCACAGCTGTGTGACTTTGGGCATGTTGCTTGACCTCTCTGTGCCTCAGTTTCCTCAAAGGTAACAGTATCCACCTCTCAGTGTTATGTTGAGAAAGTATATATGTAAAGTGCTTAGAACCATGCCTGACACCTAGTATGTGCTCTGAAAGTGTTGGTTATTACTAGTCAAGGGCAGGGAATGGCAATCGAATAGGAGACAAGGTAGAGATCTCACGTGCCCCATAAAAGTGAGTCACTTCACAGAGCTTTCTCTAAGAACTGTCTTTGCCAAAGCTAACAACACAATGCTTTCCGTACAATGACTCACTGGGCCCACCCCCCGAATCTCTCAGTTTCTGTCAGTTCTGTCAAAGGGCTATTTTATTCACTTTCAAGCCTTCCAAAAACATTTGGAACCTGCACAAAAGAAGAAATATGAAACTTCCCGGCAGCGATAAGCAAAAAGCCTAAGCTTCTGCTCAGGGGTTTTCCTTGTAGCTCTCACTAGAGTCTCGGCCACAGCCCCTCCCGGGTGTTTGAGAACTCCTCAGGTGTGCTGGACTCACACCCCGTGACCTTCATCAGGTGCTCTGAGTCAGCAACCTCTGAGAACATTCCGATACACACCAAAAATACATCTAGTTCATCCCACTTTCAAACAACAGGATAGATCTCATTACTGATCATTTGCTAAATTAAAGCAGAAGGCAATCTCTGCAAAGTGTTGCTAAATTTGGTAATCTGGCCTACCAGCAGACAGCTGGCAAATAAAGTCCTGAAAGTTTCGGTCAATTTCCTTCCGGTCTGTGTGTTTCTAACATCTGAAACAAACATTCTGGAGTTGGAAAGCAAGCAAGCAGCCAGGACTCCAGTGGAATGCTCCCATACCCAGCAGTGGAGACCTTTCTGTCATCCTTCTCCGAGACCACAGCTGCCGTGGGTCCCTGGTTTTTACTTACAGAGCTGCAAACTGGGATGAGAGCACTCCCCCCGTCCACTGCCATCTTACCAGGCAAGCTTGGGGGGAGTGAACAGAGCAGCACGGGGACAGCTGGCCTTCAGCTCAGACTGTGGGCACTTCTCTCTGGATCAGGGTCCCTGTCCCTAGTCTCCCACCTTACCACTCCCCAACCCCCATCCCTTGATCAAAAAAGAGAACACATGCACCAGGCTGCACCTACTTCCTTGTCATGCATGAAAGGCCTATGTAATGAATGGTCAGTAAGCCCTTGTGATCAGCGGGTGATTGCGTGTTACCACACCCCAGTGAGAAAGACCCGGCCAAGCCAAACAACACTGATGCTTCTGTTAATTTGCAAAGATTTAATGAGATGGCCCGCCTCCCACTCCGGGCCTCCATGACTGTAGGATTCTGCTGGCTGGCTTTCTGAAATCCTGAAAATACCTCACAGGCCTGCATTCCACGGACGCAAACCCCTTAGGATTCCAGACACCAGGTCGAGAGGCAAAAAACCTAGAGTAAATGAAAATCAAAACCTGAAGAAATAGTACCCAGGCTGACTGAGGTCCTGAAACCTACAAAATGCCTTCTTAAGGAATTTTCCTAAGTACCACCTGAAATTTGAGCAAACCATGGAACCGTTGACTTTTTAGTTATGCCAACTGCCCATAAAAATTCCTCTCCTTCTTTGCAAGGACAGACCTCTCAAGAACAAATGACCTAATTAAACGCGATTTCCTGGCTCACAGCGACGCACAGGCTAACATGCGATGAAACGATGCGGAATTTGGAAGGGGCCGTGTGCCAAGCTGATTGAGGGAACTGGGTTTGCTTTTCGTGATGTGCATGCCCAACACCAGAGCTACAAACGTGAGTGACAGCCATCCTTAACCACTTTTATTTATGAGGCAGCCAGAATGCATATTTCCCCGCTTATCTACTGCACGTTTTTGAAAATGTGATTACGTAGCACTATGAATGCAGCTTTCTGGCACCATTTGTCCGCCGGCCTCGGCTACTGGGTCGGTGCCAGGGCGCTACAATAGAGTGGATCTGTTGTCTCTCACTCCGGCTTTCAGAAATGTGCTAAATTCTCCCCTACTTTCACTGGGCTCTACACCCTCCGCCCTGATTTTGCACAAATGTTCAAGGAGAAAGAATTTTTTTCTTTAAACGAATGTCAAAGGCCTGGCAAAATACTGTACAAAGAAATGCAAAAGTCAGCACTGTGTTGAAAAGGTGGTTATTAGCTCACTTCCTTCTTGCTCCAACTTCTCCATTTCCAAGGGGGGAAAAAAAAGGCATGGAAACTACCACACTTGCCCCAGGTCTAAAAACAACCCAGAACATGAGCAGGTTATGGGCTCACAGGTGATTTCTCTCTGCTCCTTTATGCCGAACTTCGAGGAGCTGTTAGATTTGTGGGCGCGTAACTTAGGGGAACTTTGCTAGACGCAGCCCTGTGCTTCTCATTCTTTTGGCTACAACCCTTGGGGAGGTGAGGTCATGGGGAAATTCCTAGGGGGTCACATAACTGCTTGGTGGCACTGGTAAAGCAGCCCGTCTGAGCCCAGTCCCATCCCCCGTGCCAACCCCCATGACACCCTATTTTCAGAGTCTTGTTTCTCCTGCCAGTGTCTCCCTCCTTCCCATCGCTTCATCCCCATGGCCACCAAGACCTCCCTAAGCAGCCAAAATTAAATCAAGAGGCTGGCATCTGCTGGCTTCCTGCTCAGAAAGGTCTCATTCGTGGCTCATCAGAAGTGGAATTCTCATCCTTCCTCCCACCCCACCCAACAGAATGGCACAAAACAGAAAAAGCACAGTAGGATTTTCAGGGCCCTGAGTTGTGAGGGACATCTTCCCTTTGTTCCATCCAGAAGAGAAGTGCTGGCCAATGGAGCCCAGCCTACCCCCCACGGAGCCAGTGAAAATATCTGTGGTCAAGAGATCTAAAAACAAAACAAAACAAAAATCCGAAAAGCAAAAAACAGAAACAAACCTCTCAGACAGACAGAGCCTGATTTTCTGTGTGGAAGTAAGAGAGAGGAAAACGTGAGTGAGTGCACAGATACGGGCAGGCACCTGCCATGTTTGCATGACAAACCCACCATATAATAAATCATATAAATTCTCTTCGACTGCCCCATGTGCATTGGACTAAATCTGCATCCCTAGAAAATGAAAATGTTACCTAATTCTTTTTTTGAACAATTTAGATCCGGTATGATCGCTGCTTCTGAAGCGAAGTTTCGCATCTTGGCAAAATGACCCTGATGGATAATCCACATGCCGTATCACTTCTGCCACCCAAGATCCACCAAAACGACAGCAAACATACCTCTTCGAAAGGACAAAATAATACGCAGCAAAGACAAGAGCAGACAAGGCGTTCTACTGACCCTCGGACAGCGACTGGAAAGCAGTGAGAAGTAACGGATGATGGTGCCTGAGTGGTACTCCGAGGGTCCAACAAATAGGCCGGTTCCCTGCCAAAGCCCGGGGGAGGCCCCGCTGAAGGGGAGAGGCAGGGTGGAACAGAGGGTGCAGGTCAGAAACAGAAAGGATGGACCTTCGGGGCCCCGGGCCCCCTCCCCTATCTGCACCAACTGCCAATTAAGAGGCTTATTGTCCAATGAGATCGAATGGGGGAGATTAGAAACTCAATGTAGCGCCAGGCACAGTGAAAAAGAGAGATGTGATTCTGTGCTGAAAACGTGCAAGAGATGGTGGGAATTAAGGAAAAGTCTACTTACTACCCCCACGGGACCCATTGTCCTCTTTCTCGATCCTGTTTCCAGAATACTCTTAGCTTATCCCAGGCTTATTCCAGGCAAGGCTTGAGAAATCATTCTCTGGAGAATCTGAATGAACACACATACTGACATTTGAGGGTTTCCTCCAACAAAAGGACCAGTTGCTGCTTCATCACTTTGAAGAAAAACCAACAACCAACAAGCCCTATCCACATGCACAGAGGTTCACATCTGATTTTCTGTACCTTACTCTTAATGCTTGCTCTCAATAAACAGCCAAGGATCAGCAAACATTTAAGGAAAGCTTACAAAATGGAAGTCTGGACCAAAATGCAGAGGAAGAAAAAAGCCTTCTGAAAAATGCAGCCACTACAGGGAACAGAGGAAAATGTTTTTACATCTAGAATTAAGATCCCCAGAGAGAACATCATGTCTCAAAATATAGGGAGAGATGCTATAAAAACAGGCCAGCAGCTCTTGGAAATTAATAATATGGATAACTGAAATTTTTGTTTCTATAGTTAGTTGAAAGGTTACTCTAAAGATATTTCATGGAAAGTAGAGCAAAAAAAAAAAAAAAAAAAAAAAAAACCAGATGGAAATTTAAAAAGATAGGTAGGGAATCCATAAGGCCTAATCCTCAAATAATAGAAGTTAGAAGAGAGAATTAAAAGAAACTATTTTTTTTAATTCAAGAAATGTTCCAGACTGATAGACAAATGTCTCCAAACTAAAAAGAAAAGCAAATGCCCAGCAAAAGTAATTTTAAAAGGACCCACTGAGATATATGTCAAATACTGTGAAGTTTCAAAATATGAAAAATTCGGTGAAGATTCTAAAATGTTTCAGAGAGAAAGAGAAAGAAAATAAATCACATACAAAGTATACTAGATGACAAGGGAGCAATGTCTTCAAAATTTCAAGGATCATATTTTCAATTTTTAATTCCACGTGCAGTAAAATTATCAAGCAAATCTAAGCATACATTAAAGGCATTTTTCCATGCAAAAATTCTAAAGAAATTTAGCTCCCTGCACCTTCCTGGGAAAGCTACTGGAGTTTGTATTCTATCAAACAATGCAGTAAACTATGAAACTAAAGGATATAGAATCCAGGAAAGAGTGGGTCCAGGAAAGGAAAACAGTGAAGGAAAGCCTCTGAATGATGGCTGTGTGCAAGGTCTAAAGTACAACCCATTCAGACAGAGGTCAGACGATGGGGGTGTTACAGACAGTGGTGCACGTTGGGGGAAAAAAGATGGGGAAGCTGAATGGTTATAAGATGTGCTCAGAGTTTGGTAAAAATTAGTTGAAAGAAAATTGACGGATCTGTTGAAATTATTTGGAAGAAATTAGCAATAGGTACATAGAAAATCAAGCAAGTTTTTAAGAAGTGAATTATCTCCAGGAAAAAAAAAGTTTTTGAAGAAAGCAGTCAAAAGAAAGAATCTGGCTCAGCAGTGAACACTCCACACAGTGATTGTACTGTGTACACCAAGTACTGAGTTCACCAAACACAGTACTATAGACACACTGGGAGGGGGAGGGAAGGAGAAACATGGGTGAGGTAGGGGCTCAGAGAGCTAACTCACTGTCCCAGGAGGAAGTAGAGAGAGAACCCGGAAGCTTTAACTATTTCCTAAAGAGCCTTCCACCTCATCATCCTGTTTTCAGAGCTGCTCCCAGCGCACAGGTCCCCACACACTGAAGGAGGGGCTCCACCGAAATGACAGAGAAAACATGGAAACAGAATAAGATAGGCTCCAAGAAACAGATTTCAGGAAGAGAAGCAAGGGGTACTCCCAGGAGAGATCCCTGATGCTCACTGGGCCACAGAGCCTACATCTAGTGTTAGAGACAGAAGGGTGCCTGGGATAACCATGGGAGACACTAAAGGGTGCTGACCAGGCCAAAAACAACCTAGCCCAGACCCCAGCAGCTCCGAAGACTTCCAGACAAATGTCATGAGGATAAAACCTAGACTTTCTGAGCATCTGATAAATTTGAATACTCATAAAGGGACTTAGGGTAAGAGATGGGAGTTTTGAAATAATTTAGGTTAAGTACAGGAAAATGAAGCAAAGGAAACGCTAGATAATTATTAACTCCAAGGAAAGCAAAACTGGGCACAAAGGGGAAAAAAAAAGCCATGTTATAAACGTGAGCCATACGGCTAACTGCACGGCTCAGTTGTCAACAGTCACAGCAGAATCTATTACAATAGCACGACCCCTCAAACGCTAATCTACTGGGAGTTTGGTTTTCATTCCTGTACAGCTGCATGTTATTACCACGGACAGTTATTAGAAAAAAATAAAGGTGGATCCTATGTTACTCTTCAAACCAATATAAATTTTTTGAAAAAACCATAAAGCTCTAGAAGAAAATATGAGACTTTTAAAAATGCTCAGATTGAGGAAGATCTCTCTAAACATAACCTACATCCCAGACACTACAAGGAAACTACCAAGTAGGACAAAGCATTTGAAACACATTTGACGAAGGGCTAATTTTCTCCGTATGCAAAAAAACTCCAGCAAGTCACAAGAAATATACTTGCAACCTAAGAGAAAAATGTGCAAAGGCAGAAACAAGTACTGGAGAGATGGCCAAGAAAATCCAAATGGCTTGTCTACATGTGAAAATATGTCCAACCTCAACTATGAATAAGAAAAATGCCAAATGGCAGTTAAGAAAGCCTGACATTTCACTGGTCAGATTAGGAAAAAAGTAAGCATTTGACATCACTGTAGTTCCTCACTGTAACAGGCAGTTAAGCACCACGATTAAGAGGGGACTCTGGATCCAGACTGCCTGGGTTCAAATCCTCCCTCTCCACTAACTGCATGTGGCCCTTGTGGGGGTTACATCAGCTCTGTGGCCTCAGTTCTCCCCATCTTTAAAACTGTGATCATGATAGTACCTCTAAGGGTCGCTCTGAGGATTAAACAAGTTAATATTTGTTAGTATTATTAATAATAATAATAGTTCTCAGCACATGGTAAGCACTACATAAGAGTTAGTAAAGTGAACAGGTGGGTAGAAATTCTTGGGAGGGCAATATGGCCATCTCTATCTATACGGAAAACACGTACCTCTTTGACACACGTCCCACTTCTAGGAATTTGTATTTCAGATACACTCACAAAGAGACATCAAGGATCCTCATTCCAGCACTGTTTATAAGACCAAAATCTCTGAAACCACCTAAATGTCTATCAACAGGGGAACGCTGCAGATAACTGAAGGTACCCCTATAAAATGGCTATGATGAGCCAATAAAAACACGACAGCAATCTGTCCGTATTAATCTGGGACAATCTTCAGAGTGTATTAAGTGAAAAGAAGAAGATACAAGACAGCATAGAGTATATGCTACCATTTGTGTTAAAGGTCAACGTATAAAATATTTCTCAATGTTATGCTCTTAAATGATGGGAGATTATCACATAAAGGTCCTACCAGGTTTAATAGTAAGAATCATGAGTGATTCTTTCCCAAGTGTTGGAAAGTCTCTTCTCTCAAAGGGAATCACCTTTCTCCATGTAACTTTATTATCCCTATTTGCTTAATAAACTTTTTTTTTCCATAGCATTCTGTTAAAACAAACTTCAGCCTGACAGAGTTCAGACCACCGCAAACTCTGAATTACTGGGATTTAAAACCAAGGCACGTTGGGCCATGTGCAGAGTGGTGTGCTCTGGGTACCTCTTTATAACTGTTACAATTCGTCTTAAAACGTTGTTTCTCAGGGGCACCAGGGTGGCTCAGTCAGTTAAGTGTCTGAAGACATCTTCGGCTCAGGTCGTGATCCCAGGGTCCTGGGATCAAGCCCCACACTGGGCTCCCTGCTTAGTGGGGAGCCTGCTTCTCCCTCTGTCCCTTATCCCACTTATGCTCTTTCTCATATAAGAAAATCTTAAAACACACACACAGTTTCTCAGAAAACATCTCCTTTAATACCCTCACAACTGCTAAATTACAGTAAAATTTTACGATTTTTTAAAGATATCACAAACTCAAAAATAGACCGAAGCAAAAGAAGAATTTTAAATCAAACGGAACCTCATAGTATTTTGAAGATAAATGCGAGGATTAGCAAAAATCACATCATTTCGCTTTGGGCAGCCCCAACTGCTGAACCCCGTGGCCGACCAGACCGGCTCTATGTCGGAGAGACAGAGAGAAACCTCCCTCACGCAAAAATACACGTGCGGTCACAGAGGAGGGAGCTAGAAGAGCCGCCAGGAAGAAGGCTGTCGAACTCTTCCAACAATGAAGGGGATGAGCTTGTTCCACACTGAACAAAAATCTCAGCGCTCTAACAGATGAATAACGCCACGGTTGGATTCCCAGCAGGAGACAGAAACGCATATGAAGCGGGCGCAGATGTGCCTCTCTGTTGTGTCATCAAATACAAATCAAAAGATTCAAGAGATTCCATCAGGAAGAACTGAGAGACTTTCAGCATAAACCCACCAAGAACACCCCAGACTTTCTGGCTCCTTCAGTCTCGAATTAAAATGCCCTTTTCTTCATTCTCAAAACAAGAGCCCCCCCCCCCCAAAACGCTGCCCAGGGGGTGTCAGATAAACAGAGGCCAGATGTTCCACAGTCCCTCCCGGCCTGCAGATCGACCCAACATTAACCGAGGCAAAATACCCATACGCCAATGTCCAGGTCCTTCCCCCCGCCCCCCCATACTCTTAACTGCTCACAGGGACAACGTTCACTCAAAGTTAAGACTGGTGTTGGTGCCAACAGCATTTCTTGGAGTCAAGCAACCCAGCAATTTACACAGAAGCCATCTAAAGAGAGCTGGTCAGAAGGATTCAATTTATAGGCCACTAGAGTAGGATATCATGGTCCCCAAGTTTTTTCTTTCCCTAAATGAGCATTTTTCGGCTCTCAAAGCTCTGGATTTGAAAGGCGGCCTCAGCCATTCATAAAACATTGTGAAGGATTCTCTAACCTCACAAGAGACCAACCGGGCCCATGCATGGCAGCGACTGAAATGAAATCCAGAAGGTACCAGACGGGTGCTCTAGAGTAGATAAACAGTGTCCGAGGGCCAGGGTGATGAATAAATTTAGATCTGCCATCCATCTGTGACTATAAATTCAAGGCTTTTCCAGACAACATGGGCCAAACGGCAGGTGCCATCAGTCGGCTCAGGTTTGAGAGGCTGAGGGTGATTTTACCAAGAAGCTCCAAAGGGTCTCTCAGTTCCTTCATTCAGTCTGACGACCACTGACAACGAGGCCATGGCCCGTGCTGGGCAGCAGCTACACGGACGTGAATAAAATAAGCCAGCGTCTACAGGTTCACTAGGCAAAGGCACTTTTTTCCCAGCACACTTCACTGAGAAGGCAAACCTTTCCCCAGTTCTCGCTCACGCCCCTCTTGGAAACCCTGCCCCACGGTGCAGCCCCCAAGCTGGCAGACAGGCATGCCCCACACGAGTACTAATTGCCAGAAGCATCCTTCAGTTAGGTGTTTCCTTTAACACTCGAGACTGTTCTGGAAACGCTCCTGCTACAGTTCTATTTTCCAACTCATGAGGAAGGCTAAACATTACTAATGGAAAGTAGATCCCAGACCCCCTCCCCCAAACACCACTGAGAAAAAAAACCCCACGGATAAAAGAGACAGGAAGGGCAGAGTCTTCATAGCCCCTAAATTCTTCTAAGCACATTCTGGGAAATCTCCACATGATAAATATTCCAAGAGCAAGTCGTCTGGGGACCACCCCCTCCCCACTGTAAGCTCAGCTGCATTCCTCAGAGGAAAGGTCAACAGGAAATGACCTCACCAGACCTTTCACCATAATCACATTAATTTAAGAATTACTGAAGCAAGACTGTGGGGGAGGGGGAAGAAATTCATAAAACATGTATACTATATTATAAATCTGAACAAAATGAAACATTAAGGAAAATGCTAGATGTGGATCATGGGGGGCTGGGGGACAAGGAAGGGGTGTGTGTATATAGGAAGCCTCCATACTTTCTGTTCCATTTTGCTGTGAACCTAAGACTGCTCTAAAAAGTTGTGTTTTTTTTTTAATTAAGGCAAAAATAAATATAAAGCAAAAATCAAGAAGAAAGCAACCGGTGTGTGTTTTGCCAGACTACTTTTCTTTCCTTCTTGGTGTCTACCATGACCCTATTACTTTTGCAATTTAAAAAAGGCACATGCACAAGAAACAAGGTTATTTTTAAATGCTTTATTTAAAAAAAAATAAAGAAAAAAACACACTCCGTGAAACACAGCCAATTCCCATGTGAAATGCATGAGGCTAGCCTTGTGATCCACTGAGGACAGCCGGGCTACCCAAGCCCTTCCGCAGACACCCCAGGGAGACGGAGCAGTGTGGCCCACGCCGCAGCCCCACGGACCCAGAGGCCCGGCCCAGGCCAAAAGCGGCGCCTGCCAGGGGGCTGGCATCAGTCTTCGGGGAAAGCCTTAGTTCTCAGCTCCTTTATCACATGGCTCCAGTTGAAAAGCCGAACTCCCCCCAAACCTGTGCACCCCGCTAGAGACCACCGGGCCATGGTGACGCCCACGGGCGGGCGTCAGACCTGGGTTTGTCAGTAACCCGCGGTGTGACACCTGTGTCTGTCAGAAGCAGAGTGGTGTCTTCAAAGGGGAAACCAAGATTGGTCTTTACGACTGTGACTCAATCCCCAAAATTCCTTGAAGGAAAAAAAAATGGTTATTACAATGCTGGGAAGGAGGAGGAAATCCTCCACTGGCCGATGAGGCTGTCACCACGCTGTCTGCACAAGGGCCTGCTCCTTGGGACCAGGGAGAGGCAAGGGAGGCACTCGGCTTGGGCACAAAATTGAAGGGGGGTGTCAAAACAGCCCCGTCATGAAGAGAATCACTTTTAGTGACTCTCTTTAAAAAGCAAAAGTAATTCAAAGAATTCACAGTGAACCACACAACATAATTTTAAAATAAAGGCAGGACTTGACCGTGAACTTGCAGGACCCATCTCCCCTGACAGCAGTTCTGGGGGTTTCGGTTGTAGCTGTGGGATGATCCCAATCTGAGCCACGAAGAAGAGTATGGGCTCTAGGAAAACCTGATCTTACCTATTAGCTAGCTGTGTGACCTTGGGCATGTTACCCCGTAATTTCTGTCCTAGTATCCTCTTCTGTAAAATGGAGATGATTCCTTCCTCATTGAATAAATGACCAAGTAAAAATAAATGCGAAGTGCCAAGCACACGGCCCAGCACAGGACCCAGGAGGAAACTGGCAATCCTACAGCCTCACACCAAGTACCCGGATTCCAAGGAGAAGCCAGAACGTGCTTCCTAGGTGTTAGTAGCCCGTGCGCTAGGCTTTGAAGTATATCCAGGAAATGGGCTTGACGGGTTATTGCGGTTTCCCTATGATGACCCCAAAGACAAACTTTTCTTGTCCTTTCCATCTTCAGAACTGAAGAGCCATCCCAGCACCCGGTCAGCTGGGGGAAGAGGGTGGGGGAGGGGCGGGGATGGAGACCTGGAACAGTGCCCACCCCATGGGCTGCTCAGGGTAGGTGATACCCAAACAGCCTGGTACGGCTAGAAGACAAAACCACCTCTGAGTTTCTCAAGAGTTTTTCTTCCTACAGCAAAGCATGGCCATCTTTAAATAAAAGGAATCCAACCCCCAGGACAGCTTCTGATCCCCTTTAGTCCTTGCTAATTTACCTGCGAGCCTGGGAGAAGCAACTGTCCCAGCTGACTCGGATTTACGGATGTGACCTTGGGATAATTTTCATCACTGTTCTCAGACTCTCGAAGTCTAGTGTCTGAGTTCATCCTTATGAATTATTCTACCTCCAAATCAAAAGCATCCCACAAGCTGGACCACAGACCCCACGCAACCTTGAACTTCCACACCACAAATAAAGAACCACCTTTCAATCACCATCTCCCATAGAAGACCACCTCTCACCCAAGTATTATGAGGACCTCTATGCCTTTGTTGTGTGCCCTGGAAACACCAGGAAGAAGGAAACAATCTTCAAGCGGATGGTTTCAATAATACAGCAGGGAACGACCTGCAAAGCCCGAAGTGCGTCTCACACGACAGTTTACGTACGTGAGCAGGCTCTGCTTAACGGGCAGAAAACTATCTTAGAAGGTTTCTCCTTTTCTTGAGTCTCTGAAACATAGTTCACTTTTCTCGTTTTAAATAACAAGACTGGATAATTATAAAAGCAATAAAAATTCAGTACAGGAAATTTAGAAAGCACAGAAAAGTTCAAAGGAAAAAATAAAGACCACTCCTATTATTCCCATCCAAAGAAAAGCATGGGTAAAACCCTTTTCTCAATACACATAAATATATAGATCTTACATAGAACTTTACACAAACGTGCTCATCTCTTAAGTAGCAAACCACGTGTATAATCACAAAAGAAGAGGGGCGCCTGGGTGGCTCAGTCAGTTAAGCATCTGCCTTAAGCTCAGGTCATGATCCCGGGGTCCTGGGATCGAGCCCCGATCTGCTTCTCCCTCTGCCCCTCCCCCAACCTTTAAATAAATGAATAAAATCTTAAAAAACAAAAACAAAAGAACAGGTAGGTGACCAGACGCAGGAAGGTCATAGCAAAAAAAATAAACCCAGAACCTCAACATCCTGCAAAAGGCCAGGAGGAGGGACTATATTTTACAAAGAAATGTACGAAATTATCTGTCACAAAGTTTACTTTTGAAGAGAGTTAAGCATCAACAAATATTTATTGAGCCCCTCCCACGCTCCCGGCACTTCACCAGGCACTGGGAATGCAGACGGCATAAAATACTTCAGTAGAAGGGGCTCTTGGTACGTGGAGAGACACTGCCCAAGCTTCTCCCTGGCCTCTGCCAATTGTAAGCTGTATGACCTGCAGCAAGTCATTTAAGCGCTCTGTGCCTCAGTTTCCTCTTATATAAAATGGGGATTACAAATCAGGGCAGTTGGGAGGATTAACTGAACCTGTAGACCTGAAGAGCTCAGCCTGAGACACAGAAGTGCTCAATAAAAGTGAGTGCTCTCATAAGTAAAACGAGTGGCCAAGAGAGAAAACACACTGTAGAAACAGGGTCCAGTAAACCCCCAGGAGGAGACTGAAGCCGTAGAAAGGCTTCTAGAAGGAGGTGGGCAGGAGTGGGGTGGACATCGGAGGCGAGAACTAGTAGAAAGCCCTTCCTTACCTTCCAAGCTGAAGAATCAGCAGGTGTGGAGATGGGAGGCTGTGAGACAGGAGGGCTCCTGGGGCTGGTTTTAGGGGCCACTCAGGGGGAGGGCGGAATATAGGACATGGGGACAGAAAATGAGGCCAAGACACCAGATTTCGTTCAGCCACATTCTTCTTTAGTGACAGCCAAACAGCTAGAGTTATCCCACATCATGATCACTTTGAACAGGAGAGCTTTCCGGACTGTTCCACTAAAGTCGACGGGTGTGGATTTATGCATTTTTAAATTACGTTTACCAGTAAGCATTCTCTAAACACCCTATGGAGGCAGAGATGTAACGAACTGATCCTTCACACCTGCTCTCCGGACAGCCCGAAACTCATCACAAAGGTCTCGGAGTGCTGACAGCGCGTACACGGACCTCTAGTAACGTATTTCTCACTGGGGGCATCACTACAAACAAATCAGACAAGACCAGATGATGAATCTGGTGTTCGCTACTTCATAGTAACTGGAAAAAAAGGAAAGGAAAAAAAAAATGTTTAACATCCATAGAAAACAGGGGGTGACGGCTGGCTTAGTCGGTGGAGTGTGCAACTCTGGATCTCGAGGTTGTGAGTTCGTGCCCCACACCGGGGGTAGAGATTACTTAAAATCTTCAAAAAAAATTTTTTTTTAAATAAACATACATCGAAAATAAAAGTGAAAGCAGCTGTGACCAACACCTTTGCTAAAAACAAAGTTATTATTACTGAATGTGTTTGTCTTTGTTGATATGTTCTACACAGTTAAGATGTAAAGCTTCATAGTTTAATAATACAAATAATACCTACCATGTCATGAGCTCTTTATAAATCACCGGGCAGTCCCTTTTTATATACAGTTGACTGATGAACACACAAAGTTAGAGGCACTGACTCCCCTAACAGGCAAAAATCCATGTATAATTTTTGACTCCCCAAAAACTTAACTACTAATCACCTACTGTTGACTGGAAGCCTTACCAATAACACAAATAGTCAATTATCACATATTTTGTAAGTTATGTTATAAACTGTATTCTTATAATAGAGTAAGCTAGACCAAAAAAAAATGTTGTTAAGGGGGAAAATAGGGGGGGAGCCCCTGAGTGGCTCAGTCGGTTGAACGTCCAACTCTTGATTTTGGCTCATGTCATGATCTCAGGATCATGGGATTTAACCCCACACTGGACTCTGTGCAACCAAACCTTTGTGTAGTTCCCCTCCCTCTGACTCACAGCTGGCCTGGGTGACCAAAACGACTGTGGAATGAGTGTATGACTCCAAACCTAGCTCATAAAAGTCATGGCAACATCCACCTTGGCCTCCTCATAAGTCACTCACTGTGAGAGAAGCTAGCCGCCATCTTGTGAGGACACTCAAGCATCCTGCCCAAGGAGAGCCTGTGGGGGTCCTCGGAAACAGACCATGCGGCCCCAGCTGACATCTTTACTGCAAACATGTTGACAGAAACTAAGCCGTTCCCAAGGTCCTGACCCAAGAAACTCTGCTAAACAATTAATATTTACCATTGGTTTGAGTCACTTACTTTGGGAATAATTTGTCATGCAGCAATAGATAATTAATACATGCCCTGAAGCCTATATTCTTTTCTCCATAGCTACACTGCCTTTCAGAAGCTTCTGTAATTTTGGTTTTTTTTATTATCACTGTATATTCATACAGAGAATGAACAAAATCGTTACAGAGATCAAAGCTATACATCCTATCAGTTCTCTGAGATGAGCACCACCAGGACGGACACCTTGCATCTACTTGCTGGTACTATGACACTCTGGGACTCGGATTTTATATGCACGATGGTTCTTTTGGGTTCTATTCCTTCACAAAACGGGCAGCTGACAGAGTTCATTAAGTCTGTGCTGTGTCGTCCAGGAAACTGTTTAGTCGTTTCTTTTAAAGGTGTGTTTTTAGCACGTTTTGTTTAACAAAATAAACATAACCATGCTGAGTTACCGCTATACCCCATTACAACGGCTAAAATTTAAAACGTTCACAATATGAAGTGCTGGTGAGGATTCCACTTCTGGGCATTTCCCCATGAGAATTGAAACCTACATCCACATCAAAACTATGCATGAAGGGCACCTGGGTGGCTCAGTCCGCTGAGTATCCAACTCTTGGTTTCAACTCAGGTCATGATCTCAGTGTCGTGGGATCGAGCCCCACCTCGGGCTCCACACTCAGTGCAGAGTCTGCTTTGGATTCTCTCTTTCCCTCTCCCTCTGCCCCTCCCTCTGCTCTCGCTTGCTCTGTCTCTTAACAAACAGATCTTTAAAAAATCTTTAAAAAAAAAAAAAAACCTATCCATCGAAGTTGAGAGTAGATGTACACTTATAGCCACTGTATTCATAACTGTCCCCAACTGGGAACGACCCGAATATCCTTCAGCGAGTGAATGGCCACACAAACTCTGGTACACCCACACAGCAGAATACGATACAGCAACAGAAGTGAAAGTACAGCTCCCAACAGCTCAGAAGACCCTCAAAGACATTACACCGAGTGAAAAGTCTCAAGAGATTACATGCTCTACGATTCCATTTATACATTGTTCTGGAAAAGTCCCAACAACAGTGACGGAGCAAAGACCAGTGTCAACAGAGGCTGGAGAAGCAGGACAGTGACTACAAAGGGGCAACATGCGGGAATGTTCTGAGCTGTTTGACACGGTTCCATGTCCTGAGTGTGGTATTGTCCACACACATCGGTGCATGTGGTGAAACTCACAGAACTGTATGCGGAGGGGGGGGGGGGGGAGTCACTTTTACTCAATCTTGAGTTTTAAAAAAATAGATGCATATTTCCTTTTGAAGCAATTTCAATTCCTTTTTCCCTTAAGAAGAAATATAGCCTTTCTTCAATCACCCTCAGGGCCCAGGTCCCTCTCGATTTCCAAATCTTTAAAAAACGCTGACCGCAAGGACTTTTACAAGCAAGGTATTCAGAATCTGTGATTTGTATCTTAGGAGTCTACCTTCTTTCAAACGGTTACCATTCATTATTTTCCGCTACAGCTGAGGACAAATCCCCTGGCCCCTGCTTTTTGTCCTTACAAACATTCTTGCCTCGGAGCAAAAGACCTTTTAGAAGAACACAGATAAAACCACACAGGGTCCCAATAAATGTTTGCTGGGTGGGTATATGGTGAGGTTCCCCCCTTACGCCAGGGATTAGCTGGATCTGTCCCCAGACTGTCCCAAAGGCATCTGATGGCCTCTGAGAAAATGAGATGCTCTCAAGCACGAGGGTGACCATCCAACCAGCCACCTCTTGCTTGGTGTCCCAAGCAGTCCACACCTCCTTGCAGTATCAAAAATGTCTCCATTTGGACAAAAAATATATATATGGTCCCCATGAAGACAAGGATTTTTGGGGGGTCTATTTTGTTCACTGGTGTGAATGCCAAGAATAGCACCTACCTTATGAAAGATGCTCGACAGATCTTTGTTAAAAGTAAGATCGCTTTTATTCTTTGTAACTTGTGAAGACATTAAGAATTTAAAGAGTTGTGATTTCCCGGCCGCCTATGATCCTATGATAAGATTTCCTTTCATCTGTCAAAGACAGGCTCTTTTTTAAAGACCTGGAAGAAAAAAAAGGAAGTTGGACACGTGGCCCCTGATCTCCAGGAACTAACTGGTGAAAAGGGTAAGATTCACACATCAGGGAAAAACTTCTTATACATCTATATGGAACCAGTTATGCCCATCGGTACCCCCGCCACACACCCTCTGCCCTTCCTGTAGGCGCTCCACGCTCCTCTGGGTGCACTTTTCCAGAAGGTGTGCCAATGGAATTCAGAAAGTCACTGCTTTAATTGGGACTTTGAAAAACAGGCAAGCCTTGGATGTGTTATGAATGCTTTGCTGGGGGCTGATGACGGGGGATGAAGCACCAGCACCTTCGCTTCTTACATGCTTTCGACCAACAGCAGGGAAAAGCAGGCAGGTAAAAATTCCCCCCAAGTCAGAAGAAAATAAAGCGGCAGGCACACCTCCCGTTCCAGCCTCCTGCAGGGCTCCTGGCTCCACTTCGGGCCTTTCTCAACCTCAGACGCAGGCCAGTTATGGAATACACACGCTCCGAGCAAGCTCTACCCTCCTTTCCCCGCTCTGGATAGTGCGTTGGAGTACAAGGAACATCCTCATGGGGATAATATATAACAAGTGACAAGGCACTTGCAACACCCCCCGTAAGGGATCGTTAGGTTAGAGCCGCTGCTCTTGGAGCCCAGACATCAACGTTTAGGGGACAGTCAACTTGCGGAGCTTTGCACAGCCCTGGGAGGAAGTGGGGCAGAGAGGCCTTGCCCTTCCATTTCTGCCATTCCCTTCCCTGCTGGTCCCTCCCCCAGAAAGGTTTTCCCCCCACTCCCTAATTTTGCCTATCAATCCATCTGGAAAGGCTCATGCGGTCTGGGCACCATCTCATGTCTCCCTCTCCCCCTCCCCCAGACAACCCCCCCCCAAGAGTGGTCCCTCACGTAGCCTACACAAGAGTCCTCCCCTGGGAGGTGAGGGTGGAGGTTCACATTCCACTAGGTGACCCCACACTTCATCAGAGTGGGGGCAGGCTGAGCACGTCTCCCAGGGGAACTGAAAACGCTCGAAAGTGTGATGAATTGCCAGGATGACTGAAGGACTTCTTTAAGGCGGGAGCCATGGATGTTATCGCCCTCCCCTGCACCTCCACCACCACCACCACCAAACTGTCCTGCTCGAGATGCCGGGGGGGGGGGGGGGGTAACCCAGAAAGTGAAAGTGATGCCCGGCAACAAACACAGTCAGGCCACGAGGAGGGCAACCCCACGGAGGTGACTCTGGATGTGGGTCTCTATGCTTGACACCCAGTCACCCGTGCCCTTTCTGAGGCCGGTACTGAAAACGAAGACATACCCCTATCCTGCATCCTGGGGCTCAAGCTGGGCGTCTGTCCCTTGCAACGAAAGAGGCCTAGGAACCTTCCTACCATAAATGTACATATGGTCATTGCGGCAAAATACCACAAGCAAAAAAATGACCGAGAAAGGGCAATGGTAGTTACATCACGTAGAACCACGAAGGTAATCCCACGAAGGCACTCAACGTTTTCATCTCAAAGAAAACTCAATACGGAAAACACTCAGACAATGCGAAAGGGGGAAAAGGTGGCTTCTGAAAGTGCACACATCATTCTCTCAATTTCTGAAAAATCTATATTTGCATGTATAAATAAAAATACTTCAAATAGGGGGTGCCTGGGTGGCTCAGTCAGTTAAGTGCCGCCTTCGGCTCAGGTCATGATTCCAGGGTTCTGGGATCGAGTCCCACATGGGGCTCCCTGCTCGGCGGGGAGCCTGCTTCTCCCTCTGCTTGCCTCACCCCCTGCTTGTGCTCTCTCTCTCTGACAAATAAATTAAATTTTTAAAAAAGTTTTAAAAAATACTTCAAATATACCAAATATTGCCAAAGTCAAATGGAAATAAACCAATTTTTAATTTTCATAATCTTTGAATGGCAGGATTACAAGGGATTTTGACTTTTATCGGTGAATAGTTTCCTAGTCCTGTTACAGTAACACACTACAAAGGGCACCATGGCAGCTCACTCTTGATTTCAGCTCAGGTCATGATCACAGAGGTGAGATCAAGCCCCATATCGGGCTCTACACTCAGCGGGGAGTCTGCTTGAGATTCTCTCTCCCTCTGCCCCTCCCCCCATTTGCACACATGCTCTGTCTCTCTCTAAAATAAATAAATCTTAAAAAAAATAAAACAGTACAATGTGAACACTAAAATAAATACACAAAAACATACTTCTTTAATTAAAGCTCAGCTCGAATGCCACTTCTTCCCATCAGAATCCAGTCTTACTATCCTGAACACTTCCACCATTATTACCTTTTGCAAAGTTACTGTCATATTTCATCTTTGATTGTAATCACCTAGACACTTCTCCCATCCACCCTGGATGCCATACTCTGAGAGCAAGGACTGAGCCTTATTTTGTGGCATCAATGGTAACTAGTATATTCAAGAAATGTTCATAAATATCTGTTGACTTGATAAGGCCCTTACATAAACTAGAGTAAAAATAGAACAGCAGTGAATATGCAAATTACCCTAGTCAGTTGGCCACCGCGATGGTAACGGAGGAGTAGGGGGAGTGGAGATGATGAGGCTTCTTTTTAAGTCGTATCAATTAAATGAAAATAGACAAATATTATTGCTCCATAGTCTGCACTCCATTCACCTGGCTATTTTACATTCAACTGATTTGCTTAATATTAAGGTTATTATGAAATCATTTCACTTTTCCTTACAAACATTTGTGTCTGATGTTTTAATCTGGTAAACCCCTGGCTTACCCAAATCCTGACATTTTCAAGTAGCTCACTCCACTAATAGCAAGATCTGATGCCAGAGAACCAAAAGCTCTGATAGGATTATAAAGGATGATGTTAATAATGTCCTCAAAAATCTCCTGAGCAATATTAAACGTGCAGGTAAATGCCATTCTAGGTAGACAAAAATGCAGGTACCGCCATCATTTTTTCTTAAAGAAATAAAATAGTATGCTCAAGTATTTCCTGTAATCCAAACTGCCAAACGATCAATTCCAAACAGATGTCTTACAAGGCCACCTTAAGAAGGAAGGTAAAATTCATGTTGATTTAGTTACAACATTTACACACAATATCAAATACTAAAGCCCGTAAAAACAGTTCATCTCTCACAGAGATGGTAGGACCACTAAATCACTTTCCACATGATTAATAGGGAGAAACATGCTTTCTGAGAGATAATGGCAGAAGATAAAGTCTTCCAATTAACGTATCAGCCAAGATTATTATTTATGTAATTATTATGTAGCACATGAAGTCCAGGTTTATATTATTTAGTGTGCAAAATTTACTATTCTTTAGAACACTAAGCTCCAGGTGCAGGAAGATCAATGACTCATGACACCCACAGGGACTGCGGTTCCATCTTTCAGCTCAATCATCCTCTTGCCTTCATCCCAAGGCTGATCACAGCATAGCTGCTGTGGCTCCAGGCATCACAGTCAGTCTAGTCCTTGGGTCTCTTCTTAAGAGCACAGAAATCCCTTCCCAGACCTTCCAGATGTTGCAGACTTCTGGGAAGGATCCGGCTTGATGACGTAAGGAACCTGAAGAAGACTGTGCCATGACTGACCGGACAACAACCAGATATGTAAGAGGATGAAGCTGCAGCAGCCATTAGTCATAATAGCTAATTAGGCGGCGGCAGCCTAATTACCCACTAGGCAACAAGCCCAAGTATGAAAAGCAACATGCTGGGATGACGGGGTGGAAAGACAGAAAGAACCTGGGTCCTTGACGATACTGTGAGCTGAGACACCAATCTAGGAGCCCCTTACTACTCCCTGAGGCAACTGAATGTTTGATGGCTTAAACTGTTAGCCAGACAATGCACCGTGTTAAGATAAATGTACTCTTAAAGGTTCCCTTCAGATTTTGGGGAAAGAGCACCAGTAACCTGCCCAACATCAGAAACATGGATGGGCAGATCTGTGTGGTTCCAGTGTCTACCCTCCCAACTCTCTCCATCCCTGATACCACCCTCTACCTCCCATATTCTCAAATGTCATGGGGTGTTCACTGCACACATTTTAATTCAGAAGAACCAATATTTATTTACCTTCTCTGAGGAGGAAAAACAAAAACAAGGAAAATATACTTCCTGACTGAACAATGCTTGCTATCTGGTTCAGAAAATAAGGAGAAAACACAAGATATAATTCCTGCGAAAATAGAAGAACTAAAACCCTTTCATAACTACCTACAAATGTCGCTCCTCTTAACATGTTATTTCTTGAGGCAGCTGGGTGGCTCAGTCGGTTGGGCATCCGACTCTTGGTTTCAGCTCAGGTCATGATCTCGGGGTCATGGAATCAGGTCCCGCGTGGGGCTCTGCTCTCAGCGGTAAGTGTACTGGAGATTCTCTCTCCTTCTTCCTCCCCCCACCGCTCCCCTCTCTCCCTCAAATAAATAAATAAATCTTAAGAAAGAAATAAAAAAAATAAGTAAAATGTAAAACGTTATATCTTGCTTTTACTAACCAAGACTCCATTTTTGTACTGATTTCAAAAATATTTCTTTCCCATAATCCTTCTGAACAAATACCACTCAACTTTGAATTCTGGAAATCTATTTATTTGATCATAATCTTAAACACTTGTTTCCTCAGATTTTCAAAATAAGCTGGTATTTTCTCTTTTCAAGTTTAAGTCTCTTCAACTCAGTTTTCGTTAAGAAAGAACAAAACTGCTCCAACACCCTCAACATAAATGGAGGCCAACCTCTTGAAAAGAGCAATACTAGCCTAAGCCTTACACATAAAAATGTGTTATTTTTCCAAAGTTGAATAAATTCCCTGGCCTTTAATAAGTTCAATAATTAGATCATGTACAATGTTTTCCTAATAACTTTTGCTTTTCAAAAGATACCATCAAAAAATAAAAAGGTTAAAAAAACAGACTGATGAAAATATTCACAATACACAGATCTAACAAAGAACTTGTACCCGGGGTATAGAAAGAATCTCCACAACTATAAAATAAGACGACATTAAGGATGTGCAGTTTATACTCAAAAGCTGTGTAAAACGATCAGACAAAAAAACTGAAAAGACAAAAGACTTAATAGACAAAAGAAAATACATAAATGGCCAATAAGCACATGAAAAGCGATCATTAGCCATCAGGGAAATATACAATTAAACCACAATGAGTCACCGGGACACATTCACCAGAATGGCTAAAATGACAAAGACGGACAATTTCCAGCGTTGCTGGGGATTACAGTAACTGGAAAGCTCAGATGTCACTGGGGAATGTAAAATGGTACAAACACTTGGGACTGTAGCTTCTTCTAAAGTTAAACATATTACTTATTATAAGGCCCAGCGACAAAATTAAAAACAGATCTTTACACGAAGACTTGTTCACTACTGTTCACACAGCTTCATGCGTGATAGCTCAAACCAAAGGACCAGGGTGACCAAAGGTGAAGGCGCAGACACATGATGGCACACCCAGACCCTGAATGGCCACTGGGTGATAGAAAGAGGATGGGAGGGAGGAGTAGAGAGGGGTGAGTAGGGGGAAGGGGGACGGGACGAACAAGAGGAGAAAAGGACAGGGGAATCGAAGTCAAGGAGAAAAGAAATTGCACCTCGACATAGTGAAACTGTAGAACACCAAAGAACCTTAAAAGCAGCCAGAGAGAGGGGCGCCTGGATGGCTCAGTCGGTTAAACATCTGACCCGATCTCAGGTCAGGTCTTGATCTCAGGGTCCCGAGTTCAAGCCCCACACTGGGCTCCACGCTGGGCGTGGAGGCTACTTAAAAAAAAAAAAAAAAAAAAAAAAGGAGCCAGAGAGAAAAGACAAACTACTCACAAAAAACAATCAACCTGACACCTGACATTGCAGCAGCAACAATGGAACCAGAAGACAGCTGATTAATACAACAGCTATCCAGAACTGCACACCCAGAACAAAGATATTTAAAGGCATATAAACACGGAGGTTACCACCAACAGATGCTCATTAACAAAACTTCTAGAAAATATATGCCAGGAAGAAGGAAAATTCTCCCAGAAGCCAGCTTCTCTGACAAGGTCCACCTTCTACTTCATGCTTTTAGGTCTAAGTTTTACTTTTTAATGAGACTGTATCTTTTTACAATATTATCCGGCATTAAAGGTTAATTTTTTTTTAAAGATTTTATTTATTTGAGAGAGTGCAAGAGAGAGCATGAGCACGGGTGAGGGGCAGAGAGAGGGAAAAGCAGACTTCCCACTGAGCAGGGAGCCCATCGTGGGGTTCAATCCCAGGACCCGGGATCATGATCCAAGCCGAAGGTAGACGCCTAACCAAAGGGGCCACCCAGGCCCCCTAAAGGGCAATTTAAATTGTTAAATGAGAACAAAGCAAAAACAAAATCAAATATCAAATTTTCAAATTCCCAGAAGAGCAACCTTAAAAAACTTTAAACACTACCTGGAAAGGACACCAAAAACGAGGTTTACTTAGTCACTGCAAGGATTTCCGAAGGGAGTGCTATGTGCCAGGCATATACTAGATCCTGAGTTAACCGGATGAGAACAAAAAACGAAACTCACCCAGTCCTGGATTTGTAAGTCTTCTTTTACAAGATACCTTGACAGGAAGCCAAAGTCTGTGTGCGGCACGATGTCGCTCTTGCGGTAAGAAATACTGTCATAATAGAGTTAAAGGCAATCTAGTTTGGCCCGTGGCTCCTTTGTTTGAAAATGTATGCACAAATATGACAATTTTACACATGAAATTAATTCAGTGCAAATGATGAATTCCCACCTCATTTATTTGCCAATCCTACCATTTGTCTAGTAGTTCCATCCCCCCGTTTAAAATAAGAAAACTGCCGGCGTGAGCTGGGTTCACAGCCAGGGCTGAGCGCGCACTCAGTTTCTGTCACGTTGCACTCGATGCTCCCTGGCTTATTTCACAAATATCAAAAGCCGAGAGCACCATATTTCATATCCATCAAGTGCCCACTTTTGCTTAGAGTATCCACTTGGCAACACATTTTTAACTGCCTTAAACCGGGACAAGGGCAGCCTAAAAAAGCCAGCTTCTCCACTTAAACATCTTCCGGGGGGCTTCTTGATTAAAAACAAAGGCAGCATTTGGCTTAAAAACCCTGGTGAAGTCAGTATTTCGAGTGATCTGAATGGAAACCGTCGGACTCTGATCTTTCTGGACATGTGGAAGTGGTTAACGGGGTAACCTGGCGGAAACGGAGGCCGCAGCAGAAACCCTACCCATTAAAAAGCCAGAAAAAGAAGCTGACCTATGCCTTCCCATTCAACAGCCAGGGTTGGAGAGCCCGCCTTTCAATGGAAGGCACCCCGCAACAGGAGAGGGGCGGCCACAGGAATGCCAAAGCCTGGCCCTTCCCCTCCCGGGCACTGGCTCCCAACACCTGAAACACCTGTACACCCGCAGTGGAAATGATGCGAGCCCGCCACTATATCCGGGGATGACAGGGGCCTCTCCCTTTTCTGGAGCATCTTCCGTTACTGGGGAAAGTGCACGTCTCGAAAACACAAGGCTGTTCTCTGCGATAAGCCAGTCCAGTCACAAAGGGCTGGTTTCCAATGCCTGGTTCTCTATGCTACCAAATCACTGGCCCAGCACCCACACATCCAGAAACCTCCCCCAGCCTCTGGGAAAGCCACAGTGTCACCTTTCCTACAGAGCGTTCCGCAGAGGAAGACTGGGCACTTGCCTTTTCACCAGTGGTCTCTAACCTCTTCTAGGATGGAAAAAGCCTTTCTCTTGTGATGGTTATCGCACGCACCCTCCTTAAAAATTTGTATCATTTTCCAAATGAATTAAACTCTGCTATGCCCCATGAGTCGGAGAGGATGGATTCCACTTTTTAAAAAACTAACCCTTTCGGGGCGCCTGGGTGGCTGAGTCGTTAAGCGTCTGCCTTTGGCTCAGGTCATGATCCCAGCATCCTGGGATGAGCCCAACATCAGGCTCCCTGCTCAGCGGGAAGCCTGTTTCTCCCTCTCCCACTCCCCCTACTTGTGTTCCCTCTCTCGCTGCCTCTCCGTCAAATAAATAAATAAAATCTTTAAAAAATAAAAAACTAAGCCTTTCGAAACTGTATTTAATTCTTAACTTCCCTTGGTCAGTTTCTCTAACGAAATACAAAACACAAACATCCACCTAGGTTTCTTTCAGGCTCAAAATAATAACATAAATGCAATACTCCAGAAGAAAATTGTCTAGGATAGATTTTTTTAAATCTCCTTTTGGTAAATTTGGCTACGGAGTAGCCTTAGTGTTCTATCATGACCCAAGGAATTCAATCACCATACAAATTCCAGGAAGAGACCATCAATGGGAAAAGGGGCATTATAAGCCTAATTCCAGGATTTCCACAGGGACAGACTCCCTAAATGAACAACCACGTACCAGCTCACAAGGGGCACGCTACAGAATCTGTGACCCTATGGGGCACAACGACATCATCTTCAACTATTTCAAGTTTCCTGCTCACATAAAAGAAACGAGATTCTGGGAAGGCCTGGGCTAGGGAGGCATCAACTCAGCACCTCCACCAACACTACGCCCCGGGAGCCAGCCCCCCGCCAATAATGTCTATTTATTCTACCCAGAGGCAGATCTATTAGCCAGACATTCTAAAAACACAAACGTTTTGTTGTGCTTGGAGTGACTCCAATATTGGTGCCTTGCTGCAGAACGATGCTGCAGGAATACAAAGTGAGCCATGTGGATGCTGGACCCACAGACCAAGTGTATGGTCAGAAACTGTCATACCAGAAGACCAAGCCTCTGGAACGGCTGAGGGTAAACCCCCAGCCGGCAGGCTGTGGAATGAGGGAAGAAAGCCAAAGTCGGGAGACATCAGAAGGGCCCATCCCATCAGAACAATAAGGGCAATTTTTAAGGCAACTCCCTCCAAGCTCTCAGCACCAAAAAGGCCTGTCTTCTCCTCTCCCGTTTAGACTGAAGAAAATCAAGACAATGCTAAAGGCCATTCCGAAATGGGCTTGGCAAGTCACCACGTGCAAAACACATTACACATAACCCAAGGGGTTTGGCTCTCCCAAGACTGCCTGCGGGGTGGGGAGATAGGGGTCCACAGAAGTCAAGGCATGCGGGAAGCGGGAAACAGCGGAGGGCTGGCGGAGCAAGTGAACCTGGGAAGCTAACACGGAAGGCATTAGCAACAATAATGAAACGAAACAGCCAGAGGCCAGCATGGTACTCCAGAAGGCCCCCAGACAGGCTCAGACCGCTACACTGCTCCCGAAAAGAGAGGCAAGCTCTCCACCTCTCTGGAAGCTGAGCTGAGAGCAGGCTCCTCGTCCCTTTGTGAGCCCCACCTCCTTCTTCTTTCCGGGGTCCGGCAAAGATCCCAGCAGCGGCCGGGCCACAACGAAAACGACAACCAAATCCAGAATGATGACGGGGAACTCACCCCCCCCAATAAAACACACACACACACACGCACGCACACACTCACTCACTCACTAAGGGTCTGGCCGGATCGCACAGCTGAAGTTCCCGAAACTTAAATCGTAAAACCACAATCAGAAGTTGTTTTGACATGCTCACCACAAAAATCTGTGTCCTTTGCTCGAAAGAAAAAAAAAAAAAAAACTTTGCCCTCCATAAAGGCAGGCGGTAAAGAGAGACAAAAATCTAACTTAGGCGGAGGGTGTGTTCCTCTTTGTCACCTACCGGGGTGCTCGCGCCGCGCGTGGGCGAGCGGCCGGCACCCGGCAGCGCCGTGGCACCGAAGCCAGTGGCCACCTCCCCGGCCCTGCGACCCGCCTCTGGGGCCAAGATTACGGCCGGAGGTCCGGAAGCCGCGTCCGGCGCTGTCACCGTGCTGGGTGGGATGGGAGGAAGTGGGGGGAAGGGCGCCGAGGGGTGGGGGAAGCGAAGGGGGTCGCGCGCAGAGCCCCGCTGCCCGGGTCCGCGGAGGTGAGAAGAGTGCAAAGGGTGGCCCGGAGCCCGGAGGCCCCCGAGCTCCAGCTATTGTTGCCGGAGCTGCCCCGGGCTCGGCGGGCTGGAACCCGATCCCACCCGCCGCCCGCCTCCTCCCGGCAGGACCCCGCGGGCACGCACCCACCTCCGCCCGCGCCCCCCGGCGGGTCGGCTCCGGGCGCCCCGACTCGCACAAGTTGCCGCCCGCCCGCCCCGCCGCGGTCATTGTTCGCCCCGCGCCTCCTACCTCCACGGCGCCGGCGGCTCCGGCTCCCACTCTGGGCCTCCGGGCTCAGCAGCTCCGAGCCCCCGGCTGCCGAGGGCGCGGCGGCTCCGGGCTGCGCGTGCAGCAGGGGCGCTCGGCTATTAATACCCGCGGGCGGCGGCGGCGCGGGAGCGCAAGCGGGGCTGGGGGTGGCCGGCCGAGGTCCGAGCCATCAAAGGTGGCGCGGGGCGGAGGGGAGGGCGGAGCAGGCGGGGTGGGTGGGGAGCGGGCTCAGGGTCGCCATGGCCGCCTCGACGCCGGGCCGAGAGCCACTCGCGCGGGGAGGAGCGGCGCAAAGCGGGCGGCGGCCGCGTCCCCGCCCCGCGCCCCAGCCGAGCGCCCGCAGCCCTGCGCCCGCGCTGGACCCGCCGCCTCCGAGGCCGGCGAGCGGGAAGTGAAGGCGATCGCGCCCCTCCCCGGGCCTGGGCCGGCCCCCTCGGCGGGGGGAGCTGGGGCGCCGCGCCGCCCGAGCCGCGGGGACAGCGAGAGAGCCACAGCCCCCTCCAGCGTCCGGGCCGGCAACCCGCGCGCTAGCGCGCCCCGCCCCGCTCCGCCCCGGGGGCAGGTGCGCCGCGGGCGCCGCCAGCCGGGAGCGCCGCCAGCCGGGAGCGCCCCTCCCCGACCCCACGAGCCCACCTCGGATTTGTGCCTTACTTGGTCCTAAAGCCAGAACCCGTGTCTCAGCGCGGCGCCACGAAACCGAGCTCAGGAAGCGCTGGGGAGTGCGCTGCGCCACCAGGGACACGCCAATCCTGCTGCTGTGGTTGAAAGCGATATAAGGAGAGCCGGAGACAGAGCGCACCGGCTAAAACCAGGAGCAGCTGGAAGGCGGTCGGTGGCGCGGACTCCGCAACTCGCTGGTTGAGGTCATGCAGGGGGGTGCCTGTGTGTCCACCTAGGACTTTACGTGGTCGCGCGGGAAGCGGCGTTTTGCAGGGACCCACGAGCACTCTCCCCTCCCAAGCCGCACGAACGGGCTTCCGGCACCACCCTGGGCTGCGAGAGACTTAATCTCGAAGGGGCGGTTGCCACCTCCCCCGCCGCGGCCCAGTGTCCTCCACCCTGGCGATTCCCAGGACAATCCCCACCCCTACGTGCCCCACCTCCAGGAACAGGAGCAAAGCCCGGGAGGGGAAGGGAAAAGGTTGGGAGCTGGTCTGCGGAATTTAATGGGGGAGGAAGCGAGATTCAGGACCGAGGCGGCTGGGACTTATGGCGGGGGGGTGGGGGGGGACACGACACACAGTCACTGTCCCCACCCTCCATCCCCCCTCCCTGAGCCCCCATGTCGCCTTTTCCTCTCCTCGCTGTGGAGGAGAAAGGGCGGGCGGCAGCAGGTTAAAACCCCAAGGAACCCTCTGATAGATCCCGAAGCAAGAGCTTCCCGCCTCTGAAGGCCGCTGGCTCCGGAACCCTGGTCATTTTGTGCCTTAGTGGAGTTCACAGGCCTCCAACCAGGTGGATAGGTTTCAAGGGAGAGGCTACAACTGACCTCAGAGAGGAGCAGAGCAGGGGCCCCTTGTGGCGGTGTGGGTGGACACAACAGGGCGCATTAGAAGTACAGGGGTAGCTGTGGGCAGCAGGTGTGAGTAGTTTCTAGAAAGAAGCAGAGAGACAAATTTTTAGTATGAGGTACTGACCTGTATTTTTTTATGCTTGCCTGTTTGATGCTAGTGGGAGTAAAAAGGGCCGTGGAGGCCTCAGACCCAAGAAGAAACAACAGTTGGGCAGTTTGTAGCCGAAGAGAAGAAAGAGTAGGTTCCGACAGCTGTGTGGCTCTGGACAAACCCTAGATCAGAGGGTTTGGGCCAGTGCTTCTCTAAGTGTTGGCCCTCACACCTGCCACGCCTGGAAACTAAGAAATGTACATTTTGGCGTGTCACCCCAGACCTACCTTATCAGGTGCTCCAACATCAGCCCGCATCCGAGTGGCCTGCAGGGCGAGCTCGAATAGATTGTCAGGCCGTCCTCAGAGTTTCCGGATTCCGTAGGTCTGGGTGGGGCTTGAGAATTTGCAGGTGAGCTGGACCCACCCTCAGAGAACCGCTATACTGGCGTAATGGTTCTGAGTCCTAGAATCACCTAAGATTTTTTTAAAAACCCATTGGCCAGACTTCACCTCAGCCAAGTGCATCAGGCTTTATGAGGTTGGGACCCAGGCCTCAGTATTTTTAAAGTTCTGTAGGTGATGCCAATGTGAAGCCAGGTTCGAGAACGATTGTTGGTTTAAATTTCATGCATGAATCACCTGGGGATCTTGTTAAGATGCAGATTCTGGTTTAGTAAGGTTGGGACACTATTTCTTTTCTTTTTCTTTTTTTAAAAAATCTTACTCATCTGAGAGAGAAAGGGGGGGCGCTGGTGGAGGGGGAGCAGAGGGAGAGGGGGAAGCAGACTCCCTGCTGAGCAGAGAGCCAAAGGCAGGGCTCCATCCCAGGACCCCAGAGTCATGACCTGAGCCCAAGGCAGACCCTTAACCAACTGAGCCAGCCGGGTGCCCGAGTTTGGGACGCTATTTCTAACAAGCTCTCCCGCGCTGTGTTCTTTGCTAGGCAGGTTCTGCACGAGTGGCAAGCAAGGTACCCTGCCGTACCTCACAACTAAAGACAAAAAACCCTAGAAATCAGAAAATTAGAAAAACGACATTTACCTGGTCATTCTCTTTGGAAGACACACATTTTCGCGTCGCTCTAGCGTTTCTTTCATTCTCTTTCTAGGTCTGGAGTTAAGGTTTGTGTTTTTAGCTCTCAGCACGGGTACGGACAACTGATGCTGTCTTATGACCTTAATATTACCAGCATGTTTGAGGCAAGGTGACTTTTCAGGGAGGTAATCGGAGAGGGTCTGCAGGCCTGGGGAGAGAGTTAATAAAGGAGAGAGAAGAGGGCAGGCCGGGGGCTCCAGCCGGAAGAGGCTAGAGAACCCACCCCCCAGCTTCAAGCTCTCCAGAACATTCTGTGCTTTGTACTTCATTTCACTGAAAGCACTTAAATTCCTCTGCCTGAAAAGCCAGGGATACCTGGTCTGCAAAATCTGCTGCGTTCACTTGTCACTTTTTCTTTTGTGTCTTGCTTTCAGACTTAACAATTTGTAATTAATTCGGTCCCCTTTTTATCCCATGACATGGGGTTATTTAGAAATCGTTCTGAATTAAGTGGTTACCTTCTTAACTTTTCCCTTTGTTAATTTTAACTGTTTTCTTATTACAATAAACGTAAGTACATGGAGAATTAAGTAAGCAGTACAGAAAGGTATTAAGAAAGCATATAGGGGCAGCTGGGTAGCGCAGTTGTTAAAGCGTCTGCCTTCGGCTCAGGGCGTGATCCCGGTGTGCTGGGATCGAGTCCCACATCGGGCTCCTCCACTATGAGCCTGCTTCTTCCTCTCCCACTCCCCTGCTGTGTTCCCTCTCTTGCTGGCTGTCTCTATCTCTGTCAAATAAATAAATAAAATCTTTAAAAAAAAAATAAGAAAGCATATAAGGGGGGTGCCTGGGTGGCACAGCGGTTGAGCGTCTGCCTTCGGCTCAGGGCATGATCCCGGCGTTATGGGATCGAGCCCCACATCAGGCTCCTCCGCTATGAGCCTGTTTCTTCCTCTCCCACTCCCCCTGCTTGTGTTCCCTCTCTCGCTGGCTGTCTCTATCTCTGTCGAATAAATAAATTAAAAAAAAATCTTTAAAAAAAAAAAAGAAAGTATATAAGGGACCCTTCCCTGCATTCCTGGTCCCACTTCCCAGAGATCAGTTTTCCCGGGGTTCACAGTCCTCAGAAATGTTCTAAGCTTAGGGGCACCTGGGTGGCTCAGTCGGTTCGGTGTCTGACTTCAGCTCAGGTCATGATCTCACGGACTGAGCCCCACATCGAGCCCTTCATTGGACTCTGAGCTCAGTGGGAAGTCAGTTTCTCTCTCTTGCCCTGCCTCTTCCCCTGCTCTTGCTCTCTCACTCTCTCAAATAAATAAAATCTTTTTAAAAAATGTTCTAAACTTATACAGAAGTGTGTGTAAATCTCTTATGTTGAAGCAATCATGTGTCACAGTGAAAAGAAACTTCTTATTCCATAATCACCATCCTCTCCCCGGGAAACATACGACCACCCAGACCCCACCTTTCTGGGTCAGGGCATTGTGAATCTCTGGACATGACAATATGCGCTGTCAGTAACAGGAGAACCTGTTAAAACCCAAGTCCAGGAAGAGGGGATTTGCCCACAGCACTGTGGGCACTCTGGCGGTGGCTCCTAATACTCATATTCTGTGTAATCCCCTCACCCTGACCAAGGGCTGGGCCTAGTGGGGGCCTCACTGCTAAGATACAGAATATGGAAGCGTGAGGTGATGTCATTTCTGTGATTAGCTTACAAAAACTGAATTCCATCTTGCTGGCCCTCTCTCTTGCCTGCCTTGGTTGAAGCCAGCGCCATATTGGGAGGTGCTCTATGAAGGACCCCTGCAGCTAGGAACAAAGGGAGCTGGTAAGGAAATGAGGCCTTAGTTAAGAGCCCTTGGGACACTGAATCATGTGACAATCACAGGAGGGAGCTAGGAAGGGGATCCTTCCAGGTGGAGCCTTGAAATGACAATTGAGCCTTGAAATGACTGCAGCATTATGAGAAATCCAGAGCCAGAGGACCCAGCTAAGCCATGCCTAGATCCTTGACCCACAGAAAGTATGAGATGATAAATGGCATTGTTCTAAGCCCCTAAATTTTGGAGTAATTCGTTATGCAGCAATGGGTAACTAACAACACAGCACAATATAGTAGGAGGATTAGAAGATGCACAGCCAAAGTTATGTCAATAGGAAGAATATGAATCTCCCTTGAAGTAGGTAGGAAATAAAATCTTGGGATTTTGAGCTGTGTTTCATTTCAGCAGAATGGAGCCCTACTCCTTCCAGAGCCCAGCCACCATGGGGCCAGCACTCATAGCTGTTCCCCTTTAATGGAATCAACAGATACTGAGTTCCAAAGGAAGCGATTGACAGCAAGTAGACCCATGAGATTGTAAAATTGATAGCATCTAAGAAGGGTTCTAGAGATGAGGACCTAACTATTTTGCAGAGAAGGTTCTAGATCTAGGAGGGGAAGGGATAGTAATGGTGGTGGCAGAAACCAGGTAGAGAAAAGATTAAGGAGAGATGGGGGGCGGGAGGAAGGTAGAGAATAGGAACCAAGGGACTGTCCATGCAGAACACTTCTGGCTTAAAAGGTGGTTGCTACCAATCTTGGTAGATATTGCAAAATTGCCCTCCAAAGATGCTGCCATAACTTATTCTTCTACTGTGGGGGGTTTTAAAATGGCCACCAATTCTTAGATACTCCTGTCATGGAGAAGTGGGGGTCTATGTCTGCTCCCTTGGAATCTGGACAAGCTTGTGACTTAGTAGAGTGGAGGTGATGCTATATGACTTGATCTGAAAAAACCATGCAGCTTCTAGCTTATTCTCTGCATACACTTGCTCTTGGAGCCCTGAGCTGCCATGTAAGAAGTCGCAGCTACCTTAAGACCACCAAAATCAAGAGGCCACAGAGTGGCGCTCCAACTGACAGTCCCAGATGAATCCACCTTCTACCAACTCAGCCCAGAGATGGGTTCTCCAGCCCCACTGTGCCTGTCCCCAGCCTCTCTGGCCACCCAGCCTTGGGGTCATACCAACTGTGGACACTGTGAAGCAGAGAAGATCCATCCCCATTGTGCCCTTTCCAAATTTCTGATCCACAAAATCTATGATAAAATGGTTAAACTTTTACTTATTATTTATTAATAAATAAATTTATTAAACTTTGCATGGCTTGCTATGCAGCAGTGGATAGCCCAAACACCCACGAACAGGCTTGCAAGTGCCTACTGCTTACACTTTAGGCCACTCTTGGTATTGGCAAACTTTTAATATTTGCCAGTCATTTTTTTTTTTAAGATTTTATTTATTTATTTGACAGAGAGACAGCCAGCGAGAGAGGGAACACAAGCAGGGGGAGTGGGAGAGGAAGAAGCAGGCTCCCAGCGGAGGAGCCCGATGTGGGGCTCGATCCCAAGACTGTAAGATCATGCCCTGAGCCGAAGGCAGATGCTTAACGACTGAGCCACCCAGGCGCCCCTAATATTTGCCAGTCTTATAGGTAAAATGGAATCTCATTCTTTTTACATTATCCATTGACATTTGTTCATCCATGAACTGACTTTATATCCTTTGCTCATATTGTCATTGGGTTATTTGTCTTTTCTTGTTGGCTCATAATATCTTGATATGTTAAGGAAATTAGCCTTTTGTTACCACATAGTGAATATTTTTTCTGCTTTTGTATTTGTTTATGGTACTTGTTTTTGCAATAAGAAGTTCTTAATTTTTATATTGTGAGATTTATCATTGTTTGCTTTTCTTTTCTTTTCTTTCTTTCTTTCTTTATTTTAAGGAAACTCTACACCCAACGTGGGCTCCAACTCACGACCCTGAGATCAAGAGTCGCACGCTCTACCGACTGAGTCAGCCAGGCGCCCTAACCATTGTTTGCTTTTATGATTTCATATTTTTGCATCATGCTTGAAAAGGTCTTCCCCAGCGTTTTAAAAAATCACTATATTTTCACACTTTAACAGTTTATGTTTATAGAATTGATCTATATACTATCTATTTTAGCATAAGAAATAGGACGCAGAACCAACTTTTCTTTTTTCCAAAGGGCTAAACACTATTTGAATAATAATAATAATTAACAATAATATGGAGAGCAATAGCCCAGATATTACTAACAATCCATCTCTTCTACACCCGTTCGAAATGCAAGTTTTATCATAGAGTCCATATTCTTTTCTACTCATCTCCCTATTCTTATCCCAATAACAAAATGTTGATGTTGATAGCTTCATATTATATTTTACTAATCTGATAGGATTTATACCCCATAATTTCAATGTTTTCCTGGCTAGTTTTACGTATTTGTTTTTCCAGATACATTTTAGTATCATTTTGCAGAGTTCTAAAAAATAATTGTGGGACGCCTGGGTGGCTCAGCTGGTTAAGCGCCTGCCTTCAGCTCAGGTCATAATCTCAGGGTCCTGGGATCGAGTCCCACATCAGGCTCCCTGTTCGGCGGGGGGCCTGCTTCTCCCTCTCCCCACTCATGCTCTCTTTCGCTGTCTCTCTCTCAAAAAATAAATAAATAAATAAAATAAAAAATTAAAAAAAATTGTATCACACCTTGATTAGAATCACTTTGTAATTTTTACCTTTAACTGCAGGATTTTTTTTCAATTTATAATAGTAATAATAGCCAAACATATGGCTATTAATACTTTAGTGAATATCAATATATTTAACTGACACATCCACCTTATAAAGTAGGAACTGTGTTATCCCTATTTTACAGAAGAGTTAACAGAAGCACAGAGAGGCAAAGTAACTTACCCAAGCTCACACAGCTAGTAAATGGCGGAGAAGGGAATTCAAACTCAGATCGCCAGGCCGGAGACTGGGCTCTGTACCATTATGCTGCATTGTGCCTTGGTATTCATAAATCTAGGACAGCTGGAGAAAAGTATTAAAAACATGCTCCTTTTAGAACAGAAAGTAGAATACGATAAAAAAAAATAAGGACTTTTTGTCATATTTTTTTCCACTTCACTTTATAAAGGAAAAATTTAGGAGGAAACCATAGGAAGGTCACAGAGTACAAGGATTTTGAATCTGGCCTGTGAGCTTGCCTTTTGATTCTCAAAAAAATGAAATGATACAGGGGCGTCTGGGTGGTTCAGTTGGTTAAGTGTCTGCCTTCGGCTCAGTTCATGATTCCGGGGTCGTGGGATTGGCCCTGCATCCGGCTCCCTGCTCGGCGGAGAGCCTGCTTCTTCTTCTCCTCCCCGCTTGTGCTCTCTCTCTCTCTCAATCTCTGTCTCACTATCTGTGTCTCTCACTCTCAAATAAATAAATAAAATCTTTAAAAAGTATGAAATGATACAGAAGGGGAAAGTATATCATTGTTGATGTTACTTGAAGCATTTTCACTGTTCAAAATGCATTGAGAACTGAAGTAGGAATGGGGTTGGGGACGGTATCTGTATCTATCTCTTATCTATCCCTATCTGTCTACCTATCTGCACATACACATGTGTATACCCATAATCGGGATGGCAAATCTCTTTGTCTTATTGATCTCACGTAGGAAGACCCATGTAAAATAACTCTGATGCTTAGTAATCTGTGGTAGGAGTTCCATATGTATCGCATGATTATCCCCTTCTTGAAATGGGATCTTCACACATTTTAAGGCAAAAACAAAGCAAAATGTTCATTCCTGTGCCCCCAACAATTGCTGGTGAAGATCCCTAAACTTCATGCATGCTGAAGGATCGTCACGGCATAAGTTAACGAGGGGCGTCTGGGTGGCTCGGTGGGTTAAGTGTCGGACTCTTGATTTTGGTGCAGGTCATGATCTCAGGGTCATGAGATCTAGCCCCACAGTGGGCTCCATGCTCAGTGAGGAGTCTGCTTGAGATTCTCTCCTTCTGCCCCTCCCCTCTGCTCCCTGCACACACGCTTACTCTCTCTCTCAAATAAATACACAAAGTTTTTTTTAAAAAAAAAAAACACAAATTAGGGGCGCCTGGGTGGCACAGCGGTTAAGCGTCTGCCTTCGGCTCAGGCCGTGATCCCGGCATTATGGGATCAAGCCCCGCATCAGGCTCCTCTGCTAGGAGCCTGCTTCTTCCTCTCCCACTCCCCCTGCTTGTGTTCCCTCTCTCGCTGGCTGTCTCTGTCAAATAAATAAATAAAATCTTTAAAAAAAAAAAAACATAAATTAAAGAAGAAATCACCTACTTGCCCCTACCTGAATAGGATGAGGGACAGATGGTCCACACAGACACCTGCATCGTCAAGCTCTTCTCTTCCCTCAGCATAGCTAGCTAAGGGCAATCGGTGCTCTTAACCTGCAAATTACCGCCAACGCTGTGGGGGGAATTTTTTGACTAATTGGGCCTTAGCATCTTCTTTATCCTCCTACATGGGATCAGGGCTGCTTAAATACAGGTCTTAATCCTTGAAAAGAAAGTAAATCCTAAGTACAACCACACCTTTTTCCTAAGCAGTGGAATATTGCTTTTCCCAGCACGAGCCCTGTTCTTCAGCTTATTAGTTACGGAGTTGAAGGTGTAGCCATAAACTAGTACTTGGTTGAATTATTCCTCTACCCTTTCATACAGATTAAGAATACTAGGGGAAAGGAGGAATAAGGAGGAATTATTTAGGAAGTAATTTCTATCCTTTAACAAATTCAAGTCCTCGTTACACATTCAAGCATAAACCTACTTAAGTATGCAACGTCTAATCACAAGTTATCTCTAAATATTTCTGTCTGAAATTTGAATGAGAAGTAACCAAGAGAAATGGACTTAAGTGACACTAATCTGAAGTCAATTAAGTTCTTGTAGTTAGAATTTATGCCATACCAGGAAAAAGAAAAAAAAAAGGAGAGAAAATTTTACTTTCCTAGACTTGCTTAAAAATAAAGCAGATTTGTATATTATCAGTGGTTCTTCAGGACTGCTCTATAATTCAAGATAGTAAAACTTTAACAAATTGGCAAAAGATCTGAACACTTAGCAAAGGGGACATACGACGAGCCAGCAGTGAAAGAGCTTCTTATCCATGTGAGAAACACAAATTAATGCCACAATGAGACACACTGTTCATCCACTAGAATTGCTAAAATTAAAAAGACTACCAACATCAAAATTCGATGAGGAGATAGAGCAACTAAAATTCATACAGTGCTGATGAAAATGTAAAATGGTACCACCACTTTGGGAAAAAGTCTGGCAATTCCTTGTAAATTTAAACATACACTCACTGGAAGACCAAGTAATTCCACTCCTATGTATTTGCCCAAGAAAAACAAGAACATATGTCCACAAAAAGACTTGCACAAAAATGTTCACAACAGCTTTATTCATAAAACTAAAAAAACAAACCCAAACCTGGGGCAAATGGATGCCCATCAACAGGAGAATGGAACAGTAAGCTATGGTGTATTCATACACAACAGATTTATAATTCAGTAATAAAGAGGAATAAACTATCGACAACAGGGATGAATCCCAAAAACATTTTTGCTGAGAAAGGACACACACAAAAACTACATATTATACTTTTCTATTTATATGATGTTTTATGATAGGCAAACCAAATCCATAGAGAAAAGTTCAGAATGGAGGTTGTCTTTGAAGGGCAGAGGGTGGAGATCAACTGGGGAAGACTGCAGGAGAAAACGCTGCAGAGTGATTATAATGTATTTGTCCTGCCAGCAGTTTGGGTTAAACCTAGTGAATATAGACTTTGAGATTTGTGCATTTCATCATATGTAAACATTACCCCAAAAGAAATGAAACAGAGCAAATACTGAACTCTAGTGAATGCTATTCATGCTGAAGTATTGAGGGGGAAGAGTACTTATGCCATTTACCTTGAAATAGATTTAAAAGGAAGGTCCGCTGATGGATGGCTAGTGCGAGAGAGAAATAGGTAGTGATAAAGGAAGGAGAATACGATGTTAATTATAGAATGTTGGCAGTGGCTAGAAACATGTTCACTATAAAATTTTTTCATCTTGTATGCTTGAAATTTGTGTAATAAAATGATGAATTCTACTTCTAGGTATATATCCAAGAGAAATGAAAACATGTCTTTGTGTGTGTGTGTGTGTGTGTGTAGGCCCCATACTCAGTGTGGAGCCCAATGTGGGGCTTGAACTCAAGACCCTGAGATCAAGATCTGAGCTGAGATTGAGAGCTGGATGTTTAACCGACTGAGCCACCCAGACACCCCAAAACATAAGTCTAAAAACTTACATGAGTGTTCATATGAGCTATTATATAATAGCCAAAACGTGGAAACGACCTGAATGTCCATCAGATGATGAGCAGATGAACCAGACATGACCTATCTATAAGTGGAATAGTGTTTGGCAATAAGAAGGAACAAAGTACTGACATGCTACAACATATCCATGAACCTAGAAAACATGCTGCAGTGAAAAGCCAGTCACAATAGACCACAGAGTATATGAATGCATTTTGGGGAAAGCTCAAGGATAGGCAAGTCTATGGAGACAGGGAGGTCAGAGGTTGCCTCCGGCTAGAGGAATTAGAGGGAAATGGGAACTGACTGTTAAGGGGTCTGCGGTTTCTTTTTAGGGTGAGGAAATGTTCTAAAGTTGATTGTGGAACTCTGTGAATATATTAACAGCCATTGCATTGTATACTGTAAATGGGTGAACTGGGGCCCCTGGGTGGCTCAGTCAGTTAAGCATCTAACTCTTGCTTTCGGCTCAGGTCATGGTCTCAGGGTCATGATCTCAGGGTCATGAGATCTCACCCCATGTTGGGCTCTGTGCTCTGCTTGGAGTCTGCTTGAGATTCTCTCTCTGTCTGCCTTTGCCCCAACCATGTCTCTCTAGAATAAATAAATAAATCTTTTTAAAAAATGGGTGAATTGTATGGTCTATGAATTTTAACTCAACAAAGCTGTTATAAAGAATAAAATACTAGGGGCGCCTGGGTGGCTCAGTTGGTTGAGTGGCCAGCTGACTCTTGATTTTGGCTCAGGTCATGATCTCATGAGTTGTGGGATTGAGCCCCGGGTTGGGTCAGGCTTCCTGCTCAGTGGGGAGCCTGCTTCTCCCTCTCCCTCTGCCCCTCCCCCTGCTGGTGCTCTCTCTCAAATAAATAAATAATAAAATCTTTAAAAAGAAGAGAATAGAGACACAGAGAACCCCCCTCAAAATCAACAAAAATAGTTCAACACCACAACATCTAATAGTAAAACTTACAAATCTCAGAGACAAAGAGAAAACCCTGAAAGCAGCTCAGGAAAATAACCTACAATGGTAAAAACATTAGATTGACAGCAGACCTATCCACAGAGAACTGGCAGACCAGAAAGGACTGGAATGATATATTCATGATATATTTTCTAAATGAGAAAAATATGCAGCCAAGAATACTTTACCCAGGGGCGCCTGGGTGGCGCAGTCGTTAAGTGTCTGCCTTCGGCTCAGGTGTGATCCGAGCATTCTGGGATTGAGCCCCGCACCTAGCTCCTCCACTGGGAGCCTGCTTCTTCCTCTCCCACTCCCCCTGTTTGTGTTCTCTCTCTCACTGGCTGTCTCTCTGTCAAATAAATAAATAAAATCTTAAAAAAAAAAAAAAAAAAGAAAAAGAATACTTTATCCAGCTAGGCTGTCATTGAAAATAGAAGGAGAGATAAAAGCCTTCCAGGACAAACAGAAACTAAAAGAATTTGCAACCACCAAACCAGCCCTACAAGAAAGATTGAAAGGAGTCCTCTAAGCAAAGAGAGAGCCCCAAAGTAACACAGACCAGAAAGGAACAGAGACAATATTTAGTAACAGTCACCTTACAGGCAATACAATGGCACTAAATTCATATCTCTTTCAATAGTTACCCTCAATACAAATGAGCTAAATGCCCCAATCAAAAGACACAGGGTATCAGATTGGATAAAAAAGCAAGACCCATTGATATGCCGTCTGCAAGAGACTCATTTTAGACCCAAAGACACCACCAGATTTAAAGTAAGGGGGGTGGAAAACCATTTACCATGCTAATGGATACCAAAAGAAATCTGGAGTGGCAATCCTTACATCAGACAAATTAGATTTTAAACCAAAGACTATAATAAGAGATGAGGAAGGACACTATATCATACTTAAAGGGTCTATCCAACAAGGAGATCTAAGTTGTAAATACTTATGCCCCTAACATGGGAGCAGCCAATTATATAAGCCAATTGATAACAAAATCAAAGAAACACATCAACAATAATACAATAACAGTAGGGGACTTTAACACCCCTCTCACTGAAATAGATCATCTAAACAAAAGATCAACAAGGAAATAAGGGCTTTAAATGACACGCTGGACCAGATGGACTTCATAGATATATTCAGAACATTCCATGCCAAAGCAACAGAATACACATTCTTCTCTATTGCACATGGAACATTCTCCAGAATAGATCACATCCTGTGTCACAAATCAGTTCTCAACCAGTACCAAAAGATTGGGATCATTCCCTGCATATTTTTGGACCACAATGCTTTGAAACTTGAACCCAATCACAAGAGGAAAGTTGGAAAGAACTCAAATACATAGACGCTAAAGAGCATCCTACTAAAGAATGAATGGGTCAACCAGGAAATTAAAGAAGAATTTTTAAAAATTCATGGAAACAAATGAAAATGAAACACAACTGTTCAAAATCTTTGGGATGCAGCAAAGGTGGTCCTAAGAGGAAAGTATATAGGAATACAAGCCTTTCTCCTGAAACAGAAAGGTCTCAAATACCCAACCTAACCCTACACCTAAAGGAGCTGGAGGAAGAACAGCAAATAAAGCCTAAACCCAGCAGGAGAAGAGAAATAATAAAGATCAGAGCAGAAATCAATGAAACAGAAACCAAAAGAACAGTAGAACAGATCAACGAAACTAGGAGCTGTTCTTTGAAAGAATTAATAAGACTGATAAACCCCTGGCCAGACTTATCAAAAACAAAAGAGAAAGGATCCGAATAAGTAAAATCATGAATGAAAAAGGAAGGATCACAACCAACACCAAAGAAATGCAATTATAAGAACATATTATGAGCAACTATATGCCAACAAATTAGACAATCTGGAAGACATGGATGCATTCCTAGAGATGTAGAAGCTACCAAAACTGAACCAGGAAGAAATAGAAAACCTGAACAGACCCATAACCAGCAAGGAAATTGAAGCAGTAATAAAAAATCTCCCAACAAACAAGAGCCCAGGGCCAGATGGCTTTCCAGGGGAATTCTACCAAACATTTAAAGATGAATTAATTCTTATTCTTCTGAAACTGTTTCAAAAAATAGAAATGGAAGGAAAACTTCCCAACTCATTTTATGAGACCAGTATTACCTTGATTACAAAACCAAGACCCCACTACAAAGGAGAATTACAGACCAATATCCCTGATGAACATGGATGCAAAAATTCTCACCAAAATACTAGCCAATAGGATCCAACAGTACATTAAAAGGATTATTCACCATGACCAAGTGAGATTTATTCCTGGGCTGCTAGGTTGGTTCAACATCCACAAATCAAACAATGTGATACACTACATTAATAAAAGAAAGAACAAGAACCATATGATCCTCTCAATAGATGCAGAAAATGCATTTGACAAAGTACAGCATCCTTTCTTGATTAAGACTCTTCACAGTGTAGGGATAAAGGGTACATACCTCAATATCATAAAAGCCATCTATGAAAAACACACAGCAAATATCAATCTTAATGGGGAAAAACCTAGAGCTTTTCCCCTAAGGTCAGGAACACGGCAGGGATGTCCACTATCACCACTGCTGTTCGACATAGTACTAGAAGTCCTAGCCTCAGTGCTTAGAAAACAAAAAGAAATAAAAGGCATCCGAATAGGCAAAGAAGTCAAACTCTCACCCTTTGCAGATGATATGATACTTTATGTATCATAGACTTCACCCCAAAACTGCTAGAACTCATACAGGAATTCAGTAAAGTGGCAGGATATAAAATCAATGCACAGAAATCAGTTGCATTTCTATACACAAACAACAAGACAGAAGAAAGAGAAATTAAGGAGTCAATCCCATTTACAATTGCACCCAAAACCATAAGATACCAAGGAATAAACCCAACCAAAGAGGTAAAGGATCTGTACTCAGGAAACTATAGAATACTCATGAAAGAAATTGAGGAAGACACAAAGAAATGGAAAAATGTTCCATGCTCATGGATTGAAAGAACAAATATTGTTAAAATGTCTATGCTAGCTAGAGCAATCTACACATTTAATGCAATACCTATCAAAATACCATCAACTTTTTTCACAGAAATGGAACAAATAATCCTAAAATTTGTATGGAACCAGAAAAGACCCCGAATAGCCAGAGGAATGTTGAAAAAGAAAACCAAAGCTGGTGGCATCACAACTCCAGACTTCAAGCTCTATTACAAAACTGTAACCATCAAGACAGTATGGTGCTGGCCCCAAAACAGACACATAAATCAATGGAACAGAATAGAGATCTCAGAAACAGAGCCTCAACTCTCTGGTCAACTGATCTTCAACAAAGCAGGAAAGAGCATCCAATGGAAAAAAAAAACAGTGTCCTCAACACATGGCATTGGGAAAATTGGAGAGCCACATGCAGAAGAATGAAACTGGACCATTTTCTTACACCAACACAAAGACAAACTCTAAATGGATGAAAGACCTAACTGTGAGACAGGAATCCAACAAAATCCTTGAGGAGAACACAGGCAGCAACCTCTTTGACCTCAGCCACAGTAACTTCTCCCTAAACACATGGCCAAAGGCAAGGGAAACAAGGGCAAAAATGAACTATTGGGACCTCATCAAGATAAAAAGCTTTTGCACCGCAACGGAAGCAGTCAACAAAACCAAAAGACAACCGACAGAATGGGAGAAGATACTTGAAAATGACATATCAGATAAAGGGCTAGTATCCAAGATCTATAAAGAACTTCTCAAACTCAACACCCAAAGAGCAAACAATAAAATCACCTCACATCAGTCAGAAAGGCTAAAATTAACAAGTCATGAAACTACAGATGTTGGCGAGGATGTGGGGAAAGGAGAACCCTCTGACACTGTTGGTGGGAATGCGAGCTGGTGCAGCCACTCTGGAAAACAGGAGGGAGGTTCCTCAGAAAGCTGAACATAGAGCTACCCTATGACCCAGCAATTGCACTACTGGGTATTTACCCCAAAGATACAAACGTAGTGATCCAAAGGGGCACCTGCACCCCAATGTTTATAGCAGCAATGTCCACAATAGCTAAACTATGGAAAGAGCCCAGATATCTATCGACAGATGAATAAAGAAGATGTGGTGCATATATACACAATGGAATATTATGCAGTCATCAAAAATTGAAATCTTGCCATTTGCAATGACATGGATGGAACTAGAGGGTATTATGCTAAATGAAATAAGTCAATCAGAGAAAGACAATTATCATATGATCTCACTGATACGTAAAATTTGAGAAATAAGGCAGAGGGTCATAGGGGAAGAGAGGAAAAAATGAAACAAGATGAAACCAGAGAGGGAGACAAACCACAAGAGACTCTTAATCTCAGGAAACAAACTGAGGGTTGCTGGAGTGGAGGGGGTGGGAGGGATGGGGTGGCTGGGTGATAGACACTGGGAAGGGTATGTGTTATGGTGAGTGCTGTGTATTGTGTAAGACTGACGAATCACAGACCTGTACTCATGAAACAAACAATACATTATATGTTAATAATAAAAAAAAAAGAAAAGAATAAGATACTGGAAGAAATTATTAGTATCCATCCTATTATCACACAATTAATTGCCCACTTAACTAGAGATCTCTTGCTTTGCATGACCAGAAAACATCCTAGGCCATATATTCTAATACATATTTTTAATATAAATTTCTTAGTAAGGAATTTCTAAATTCATAGAACATATGAACCTGGCATTAATCTTTGATTTGTCAAGCTAATTCTCACTGGAGGACTCTCATATTCTAGCAGATGGTTTTGGGGTCCGCTTTTTGTTTGTTTTTCACAATTCCTAGCAACAGATGTCTCAGGCAAGGAAGTTAAAAATGCCTGCCCACTCCCTGCTGGTCCCCCGGGTACCTGTACAGTCCCAGAGGGATAGAGAGACCCAGGAAATGAGTGTGTGAAATGAGGAAGTTATTATTTATATAGGCCACCGGTTCCCAAACTTGGGTACATATTGGAATCACCAAGGGGGGGGGGGAAGGGCTTTAAAAAAAAAACCACCAACGCTTTTTATCCCTCCCAGAGATGCTGATGTAATTGGTCTGGGGTGCAGTGTGGGAACAGAATTTTTTAAAGCTCCACAGGAGAGTCTAATGCACAGTCTGATTGCGAACCACTGACCTCGGACATATCCTGACCTCAGGGAGAGCCAGGTGGGAGCAGAGGCTTAGCTCAGAACCTAAATCCAAATGGTGGGATCTTACCCCCTGCAGGTGGCCCCAAGATACAAGAACCCCCAGCAAGGCTGAGTGTGATGTCATCATCCTATTTTTTCAAAAAAGAACATATTACATGATTCCAAGTCAAGCTCTATTTGAAGAGGTATTTCAAGCTTCCTCTTAGCCTGATCCCCATTGCTCAATCTCATCCCACCCCCCACCCCCAAAGAGGTGTCACTGCCAATGGTTTCTTCTTGATCTTTCTAGGGAATTCAAACCAATCCAGATATATGTTTTTTTCCTCCTTGAAAGAAAGAAAGAAAGAAAGAAAGAAAGAAAGAAAGAAAGAAAGAAAGAAAGAAAGAAAGAAAGAAAAAAGAAACAATGAATGAACATGTAGAACTTTATGCTCTTTGGTGGGGGGGAGATCCTGGAAATAATTTCATATCAGTACTTAAAGAGCTTCCTCACTTATTTACATCAGGTATTCCATTCTATGGATGCACCAGAAATGATTTTTTTTTAAACATTTTATTTATTCGACAGAGATAGAGACAGCCAGCGAGAGAGGGAACACAAGCAGGGGGAGTGGGAGAGGAAGAAGCAGGCTCATAGCAGAGGAGCCTGATGTGGGGCTCGATCCCATAACGCCGGGATCACGCCCTGAGCCGAAGGCAGACGCTTAACCAAGGTGCCACCCAGGCGCCCCTGTGATTTTTTAAAATTACTTATTGATGGGCATTTGTTTCCTATCCTGTATTATAGCCAGTGCTCCCATGAATAACCCTCTCTGTGTCATTTTGCACAAGCATGAAAACAACCACGGGATGAACTCCTAGGAGCAGAATTGCTGGGTCAGAAGGACGCTGTGAAATTGTCCTCCAGAGGACTGTTACAATTTACACTTAGACCAGCAATGTATGAGAGTTCCTCCTTCCCCAGTGCCGCACCAGAGAGGGCGGGGGGGTGTCCCACATTTAACTTTGTTGCCCGTCTGATAGGTTGAAAAATGGTATGTCAGTGTATGTTGCTTTGCTTGTCTTTCTCCGTACTTGTGAACTTGAACGTCTTTTCCTACACTTAACATCCTTTCGTAATTCCTCCCCTGTGACTGTTTACTCATATCCTTCATGGTCCACTAGCCTCATGGAAGAAATATAACCTCGCAGAGTGTGTGCTCCCACCTAGTGTCCATTCAGCCCATTAAGTTAGTCATTCTCCCGGGAAAACCGGGAGGTGGGTGGATGGATGGGTAGACAGAGAAGCCCTCTGCCCTTGAGAAAAGGGACTCGCACTGTTTATGTGCCCGAGTGGTCCTGATACACCAATCATTCATTCATTCCTGTAAGGTCTATTAGATGCCCACTATATGCAAAGCGTATCCTAAGGATGAAAGATGAAAGAACAGAGGAATTAGGATGTGTGGCTCAAAATGACCTTGTAACTATAGGCATCTTTCTACCAATATTCCTACGGTTCTTTTTTATGAGTAATGATGTGCAATTACAGCATCATTAGCCATCCTTAAACTACCGTTTCATACTTCTCACGTTTTCTTGGCATTAAGCTTTTCCAAACTGACCTAATTATCTAAAATTTGAAACTATGCTTCTCCCAAATGCAACCTTTACACTCTCAGCATTTTTTCTGCAACCCAAATGGACAAAATTTCTGATTTATGCTTTACTGTTTCCCCAAAGCCTTTTCTGACTTGAGAAATTCATGTGTGTCTATCTCCTTATTTAGTTTGGTTTCCTTTGGTGTAAATTAGAAGACCTAATAAGGACTTTCTAATGGCATCTGGTCAATCCCACAGGCTTCTTGCTGGACAGAGGATATCAATTTCTTATTTTAAAGGTTTTCCAAGGAAAGACCTTTTATTTTCTCAAAAATTCTCCCATTCCAGTGTTTGTGATCTAGTCTTCCAAACAACTTTCCACCACCTCGCACCTCAAAACGACCCCGCTGACCATCTTAACGCTCTTTGATGCTGATCACTCCTGCCTCCTTCTTCAGTTCTCACAAATCAGCCATCGGAACAGATTCGCACTGTAATTAACTTGTGACTTTGATTTTTTTCCATGGTAGAATGAACAGACTTTTATTTTCTTCCATAGTAGAAACAACTCTATACTTGTTTCCAAATTCAGGCATGCAAGAAATATCATCTAAATCAATTTCTATTCCAAACTTCATTCCACCAGGCAGGAAGAAACTCAGCCCCAGGTGGTGGGAGGGCATGGGGGTGGGGGGGGGTGTATGCTTACCTCACTCCTTCCTCCACACCTCTTGCAGGATAACAGAGTTCCAGCAGGTCAGGTAGCATCAAGGTGTCAGAGACCCTCTGGAGGCCACATTCCTGGCCCGAGCTACAGTTCTGTTCCTTCCATACCCTGCGGAGGGGCAGAGGCACCGTTGGCAAAGCCAGGGACCACAGTTGAGAAAGGGTTCCCGCCGCCTGTGGGACCACAGGCTCCTCTTTCCTTTTTAGCTTGGAGGAAATCCCTTCTCTTTTCTCATTTCCTTTGGAGGCACTCCCTCCCTCTCTCCTGCTGCTACAGAACATTAAACATAATTAGGGTTTCGGCATTTGAAAATCTGAATATCTCAAACAAATTTCCACCATCCATTTATTTAGCCCTCAAACATGACAGAGCACACTGCATGTCAGGCTCTGTGCTAGGGGGTCCCCTGCCCAGGAGAAGCTCTTGGTGCAGCCACGGAGACTGGTGGTTAGCAGCAAGCAGGATACTGCTATGCTAGGCAAGCACCCCAACGTGGCCCTGGGGACCCAGCAGGAAGTGTACCCAGATGGAGAGGACACAGGAAGCCTCCTGGGAGGGAGGGACCTCAGCTGGGAATGGGAGGGGGCAACAGCAGGTGGGGGCGGGGCAGGCGGTAGAAGAGAGGGTCCCAGCAGGTTTTACTCCCCAAATTGCTCCTTTCAATACTCTTTGCTCAAATCGTTGTAAAATTAATTATACTCGAGTTATCTCAGCTCTTGCTCGCAAGTGTCTCTAAGAAAGTCTGAGGTTTAGCAGACCCCTCCTTTCTGTCCCAGTGAAATTTTCCGGTGTCTTCTAATATTATGTTATTTCCTACTTAATGTTTTTTAAATCCCTTCCTACTTGATGGGACATCAGTTAGTTTGGCTTTAGAGCCATCTCTCCTAAGGCTGAAAGATAAACTACCTTGAATTGTTCTGTGTGTTGTGGGGGGGTAGTTATCATGAGATACAATTAAACTCCTTTTATTATTTGTCTTACTCTTCTATTCCTTAAACCCTGAAGAAATTGAATCCAATCTACATCAGTGAATGAACATTACAATGAGAGTCCACCTGGCATTACTTAGATGACTTAGCCTGGTTCTTCATGTGAATTCTACTTTACAGTGTTTTCGTGATGCGCAAACTGAGTCTTCTCTGTCGTCCTAAACCACAGGATTACAGAGGGTTGGTTTAGGAATGACATAATATATTGTCAATTCATCCAAAAAATCCTATAATGTGAGATGCCTGTGTGGCTCAGTCAGTTAGGTGTCTGACTCTTGATTTCGGCTCTGGTCATGATCTCAGGGTTGTGAGATCGAGCCCTGCGTTGGGCTCTGTGCTGGGTGTGGAGCCTGCTTCAGATTCTCTCTCTCCCCCTTTCTCTTTGCCCGCCCCCCAAAAAAAGTTCTATAATGTAACCCAGGAGAGTGTGTTGGGGTGGGGGGGAGAGAAAGATAATCTCTTAGCAAAATAAAGTCAGAGTATTTTCAGCAAGTCTAGCATCAAGATGATATTAATTCAAGGAATGTGAATCTCTCTAGTGGACCAGGTGGGCTGTGGTGGGGATTGAGAAGAGAATCTTCAAGGAAAATGATTCCCACTGGGGGAAGAAGGGTTGGTGTTGGTGGACTGGGAGAGGACTAGCTAAAGGTTGGTGCAGAAGCATCCCCATTTACCAAGTTTTCCCCAACGTCCCATTCAGGTAAGCAAGCTTACCCTTCTCCCTCACCGGGAAGGTCAAAACACACTAGACGCAAACCCACTCCTTGAACATTGGGGTCTCTGTGATTGGGCCAAAGGGAAAAGCCATGGAATGATGTCTGAGACTTCAAAATGTGCAAGAGACAAGGAAGGTTAAAGGGTTCTGGAATGTCATCATTTTCCCTGAGAGGGTTGGCAGGACCTGGGTAGAGGGGGCAGATGGATGTGAGGAAGGGGTCAAAGGAGAGGGCTGAAAGAAGTGAGAAAAAAGGGGCGATTTTAGGGAACAAAAGTGGTCCATGAGGGGACTCAGGGGGCCTGCATGGGGGACCATGTGTCAGGAGCCCTGATATATAAGAGGTCAATATCCAAAAAATGTAAGGAACTCATACAACTGAGTAACAAAGACAAAAACAAAAACACCCAAATAACCCAATTAAGAATTGGGCAGAGGACCAGAATAGAGATTTTTCCAGAGAAAACATGCAAATGGCCAGCAAGCATATGAAAAGGTGCTCAGCATCACTAATTATCAGGGAAATACAAATCAAAACCACAGTGCGATGTCACCTCATACCTATTAGAATAGCTCCTATCAAAAAAAAAAAAAAAAAAAAGCTTTGGGGGCCTGGGTGGTTCAGTTGGTTAAGCATCCAACTCTTGATTTCTGCTCAGGTCATGATCTCAGGGTTGTGAGATGGAGCCCCACATTGGGCTCCGTGCTGGCTGTGGAGCCTGCTTAAGATTCTCTCTGTCCCTCTCCCTCAGTCACTCCCCCCTAAAAACAAACAAAAAAACAAACAAAAAAACAAGAGTTAACAAGTGTTGGTGAGGATGTGGAGAAAAAGGAACCCTTGTCCACGGCTGGTGGAAATGCAAACTGGCACAGCCACTAGGGAAACAGTCTTCTGTCCCTCAAAAATTTTAAAATAGAATATCATATGATCCAGCGACCCCACTCCTGGGTGTAGCGTACAAACTGTCAGTTATAAGATGAATGAAAATATATTGTCCAGCATGTTGACTATAGTTGACAAGACTGGATTGTATACTTACAATTTGCTAAGACAGATTCTCACCACACACAGGAGCAAGGAACCATGTGAGTGATGGATGTGTTAATTAACCTGATTGTGGTAATCATTTCACAATGTGTACAGGTATTGAATCATCACGTGTTCGCCCTAAACACACACAATTTTTATTTGTCATATATAGCTCAATAAAGCTGGGGGGGGTGGGAAGGGGTCAGCAAAGCTTCCCTTCTCTGAAGGCTCTAGGGGAAAATCCATTTCCTGCCTTTTATGGCCTCAAGAAGATGCCTGCCTTCCTTGGTACGCAACCCCAACATCACACTTCCTTGGTCACACCTCCTTCTCTCACTCAGACCCTCCTGCCTCCCTTTTATGAGGACCCTTGTGATTACATTGGCCCACTTGGATAACCCAGGATAATCTCTCGATCTCAAGATCCTTAAATTAATCACATCTGCGAAGTCCCTTTTACCACGTGACACAACATAATCACAGGTCCTAGAGATCAGGTGTACATCTTTGTGGGAGTGGGGGGTGCATTTTTGTACCTACCACACCCATCATCTCCTCAACTTTCCATCCACAGAGGAGAACGAGAAACAGAAAGATACAACCTAGCTATTCACTGAGTATGTTTTGAGCACCTACTCTGGGCCAGCTATTGTTTTAAACACTGGGAACAGAGAATAAAATAGATAAAAATTCTTCACCTCAAGAGGCTTATATTCTAGTGTTGGGGAAGACAGAACACACATAGTATATATGCAAAATCTGTAGTAATTGAGATGATAACAATTCTAAAGAGAATAAACAATAATACTGGAAGGAGGAAGTGAGTACCTTCAGGGCTTGAAATTTGGGATAAGGTGGCCAGGAAGTCCTTATGAGAAGGGGAAATTCCAGAAAAGACCAGAAGACAGTGAAGGAGAAATATGAGAAATGTATGTTATAAGAACTATAAGAAGCATCCATATGGATATTGGGTCAGGGGGAGCAGTCTAGGCAGAGGGGAGAGCCACAGAAACTGCCTGGTATATCTGAGGAACAGCAGGGAGGCTGGTGTGGTTGGAGCAGAAGGGGCCAGGGCTGGACTCACAGAGCTTAGGGACACAGAGGTGATGGGAGAGGAACATGAGGGAATGAAAGGACTTTGGCTTTGACTCAGGGTGAGATGGGCAGTGATTGGAGAGTTTAAGCAGAGAAGGGACACCACCTGACTCATTACAACAGGATCTCTCAGGTTGTTGTGTCAAGAGTTGACAAAGGGGTGGAAGCGTAGTCTAGGCAGGAGTTGATGGTGGTGTGGACCGAGGGGTAAGGATGGAGGTGGTGAGAGGTGGTCAGAGTCTGGCAGCACCAAGAGGAATCACTGACAGACCAGAGGTGGCTGTAAGGGAGCTGGTGGGGGGTGAGGTGGATCAAGGATGACTCCAGGTGGTTTGGCAACTGCAAGAGTAGAGTTGCCATTTATTGAGTTGGAGACAACCAGGGAATGGAGGTTTGGGGGACAGATGGGTTCCGTGGTGACTATGCTGAATTTTGGTTGTCCACTCAGTATCCAAAAGGAGATGCCAAGAGGCAGCTGGACGGGTAGTCTCAGTGGGGAGGCCCAGTCTAGAGTTAAAAATTTAGAAGTTGTTATGGACTGAACGTTAATGTCCTCCCCAAACTCATATTTTGAAACACTCATCCCCAGTGTGACAGTATTTGGAGATGGGGCTCCAGATTAGGGAGGTGATTAGGTTGGATAAGGTCAGGAGGGGGAGCCACCAGGATAGGATTCATGCCTTCATGACAAGAGGAAGACAGAGACACCTCCCTCTCTCCACACTCAGGAACTGAGGAAAGGCCCTGTGAGGACACAGCATGAAGGCGGCCATCTGCAAGCCAGGCAGAGAGCCCTCAGCAGGAAACAAATTAGCCAGGACCTTGGCCTTGGACTTCTAGCCTGTAGAATGGTGGAGAAATAAATAGCGGCTGTTGAAGCTGTCCGGTCTGTGGTACTTTGTCATGGCAGCCTGAGCTGACTTAGAAGTTAAAAGCATCTAGGTGACACTTGACGCCAAGGACCAGAGGAGCTCACAACGAGAGTGAGTGAAGCTAGACTTCGAGGACTGAGGCTGGGGCTCCAGGGCTTGCAGTCAGGAAAATAAGGAATGGATTTCTCTGCTTCTCATGCTACTGGTCGTCCACAGTATGTAGTATCAATGCCATATGGAAGGAAGAATGGATGCTGTGACAGAGAGCCAATTTTGTCGGCCCCATATTGCAGTGTTTGTTTATTACTAATTTGATACGAATTTAAGTGTCCTCCAATGTGAGGGTCACCTTTGTGTGGGAGCTCGCTCAGACTGCTGCAACAGACTACCACAGACCGGGGCCCTAAACAACAGAAATTAATTTTTGCACAGTCTGGAGGCTAGAAGTCCTCAGACTCAAGGCATTGGCAGGGTTAGTTTCCTCTGAGGTCTCTCTCCTTAGTTTGTAGATGGCCATTTTCTTCCTTCCTTCACATCATCCTACCTCTGTGTGTGTCTGTGTCCAAATCTCCTCTTCTTATGAGGACACCAGTGTTATTTGATTTGGGCCCACCTTAATGACCTCATTTAAACTCAACCACCTCTTTAAAAACTCTGCCTCTAAATAGTTGCATTCTGAGGTACGAGGGTTTAGGACTTCAACACAGGAATTTTAGGGGGACACAACACAGCTCATAACACTGCTTCAAGAAATAAATGAGTTTTCCTCTAGGCTTTGAGTTCATATAACTTCTCATCCCATCTGTGACTGAGACTGAGGCACCCAGACCCTTCAGTGTCCAGTCCTGCCTGGTAGAGAGACCCTGTCTTCTAGAGACACTTCAGGGTGCACCTGAATGACCACTGACTTGGCTTGAAGCTTCTTGGGCATATTGTTCAAAGGCTAGCGAACATCAAGTGGGCTGAGATGACTTGAGAAGTATCAGATGAGGGTATGACCTGCAGATGTCACCTCCTGGCCTTTCCTCGATGCCACGGTGGCAAAATCCCACTGTGGAACTTCTGTGGATGTCATTGCGTTCACTGACTCTGCCTTTGCAGGCGAGAGCCATGCTGGATGAATAGACAAAGACACTGCAGAAGTCTCCGGATGAGGACCCTTAAGACAGGTGGGTGAGTTTCAGTAAGTAAATGGGCGTGTTGCTTGACCCCTTGATCTCAGCACCTCTTTGTTGGTCAATGAAGACGATAGCCTGTCTTTTGTATCCCTAAACTGATATTTTTTCCTATGGCAGAATATTTGGGGCCTAGTTTGTGGAGCATAGAGGTGTGAAGGCACCAAAACACAGAAGAGGGTCCATAAAATGGGAACTCTGCTTTGTGTTGAAAACTATGGTTGGGACACACACACAAAACTGTAAGTCTTTAAGAAATCTGAGAAAACAGCCAAGGAGGATAACATAGGAACAACATGGAAATCATAAAGTAAGTGGTAGAAAAACAAAACAAAATGAAATCCCAAATAACCTCAACCTAATAACCCTTCCTGGAAAAAATAGGCAGAAAGCTCCATGCCTTGATAGAAGTGGTAAGATTTGAGGGATCTCTCTCTCACGTAGGTACTCTCGAATGTACTGCAACTTCAACTTTTGATATTTGAAAGAAAGAATAGTAGAAATACTTGAAATACATGTCCATTAAAACCAGTAGTTTTGGGAGATCAGAACATGAATATTATTTTGTCTTTTTAAAAATATTTTTTGTATACTATTAAAAATCTTAGGATAGTATATAAAATCAGATAGGAAGATATGAGAAGTACGTCAAGGTATTTATAAAAAAGATACTACATTAAAGTAAATACTATTACTAGGTTATGAATCAACACTCCCAGAACTTGTAGAGGTTTCTTTGTAGACCACAGAATTGATGCTGTCCAACCTCCCACCCTTTGCCAGAATTTCTTGTATATTTATGTGATATCTTGGCTCGGTTCCATACTGGCAGCGTAACCCTGAATATCTAACTTCATTTTTCATAGCCTCTGTTTCTGCATTTGTGGAGATGAAAATCGGCTTTCTCACATGGCTTTTTGGAGGATTAAATAAAATCATACAACTAAAGTATTTATGTAATCAAAACATCCTTCTCTTTAAAAAAAAAAAAAAAAGGTGGGGGTGGGACGAAAGAGAATATTCTGCTGGGAAGTGGTGCCTGACCTGGTCAGTCGTCTGTGTCTCCTTGGGGTTGTCACACTTCATGGACTGGGCTCCTGGGAACACCCTAGTGGCATGTGGCCTCCCACCTGTCCTTGGTTGAACCCGTGTGTCTGGCAGACATCTGTTGGAGTATTTGACCATCAGACCCCACCCCCTCCACAGATGCAATCCTAACCCATCCCACCAGGCAGCACTTGATGGGCCTGAGGTGGGCACTCAGTCCAAGAGGACCCTGTGTCCCTTCCCTGAGAATTTGGAGTAGAAGGGAAGAGGAACCATGTAGTCTATCTCTCTTGCTGTATCATGTAAACTTGGGAACTGTTGTTGACAACTGTTTTCTACCATATGAACTAGAAAACAGAAACCTTTAGTTTGCAGGGTGAAAAGAGATAGACACAGATATTCAGAGGGAAGCAAGAGGCAAGAGGTAGAAAGGTGTATTCAGTTCCCAGAGCTGCCATAACGAAGTGTCTTAGACCGGGATGGCTTAAAACGACAGAAACTTACTGTGTCACAGTTCTGGAGGCTGGAAGTGGGAAAGTCAGTGTCAGCCGGTCCATGCTCTCTCTGAAGGATCTACAGAGAATCTGTTCCGTGCTTCTCTCTTTGCTTCCAGTGTTTGTTGGCAATCTTGCTCTTCCTTGGTTTATAAAGACATCAGTCCAGTCTCTACCTCCATCTTCACATGGCCTTCTTCCCTCTGCGTCTGTTTATCTCTCCTTTTCTTATAACAACATGGGCCATATTAGATGGGGTCCGCCCTACTCCAGCATGACCTCAGCTTAGTTTGATTACATCTGCAAAGACCCTATTTCCAAGTAAAGTCCTGCTCACAGGCTCCAGGAGTTAGATGTTTAACAGATTTTTGGGAGACACAGTTCAATCCAAAACAGGAGTTCCTGGATTCTCTACTGCTCACCAGCCCCAGTTCCATGTCTAAGGCCAGCTGCATCCTGGCCTTCGCATTCCTTGTGGCACCTGAGTCCTCAAGCCCATTGTAACAAGAGCCAGCCGAGCTGATTTGTGTGATTTCTTGTCAGAGTCCTAATTAATGTGCCAGGCGTGTTCCAACTCTGTTATTGCTTCCTCTTTTCACACCTAAGACATGCAGCAGCTTTTACGTTGTTTTGCTAAGTGCTGAAAGGGTAGAGAGGGTTCAAATAGGAAAACAATACAACTAACAAAACGCAGGTTTCTGACCCAATCACCTCTTCTGAGAGTAAAGTCACCTAACATCCAAGGATAGCATTTTCCAAACCATATTGCACGAAATGGGGTTTCAGGAAAAAATTCACAACAAAGAAGGTTGTACTTTAAATTTTATTTTTGTAAAGCATTGCGGATGAGGACCTAAGACTTGAGAAATTAGGATTTGCCCAGCAACCTATGGCCAAAGTGGCAAACTTGGGAGGGACACACGGCCCCTCCATCCGGCTTCACCACACCTGACGACTGAATTCTGACAACCACATTCAGTGTGAAGACAAAACACTCCTGCCATGTTCCAGAGAATCATTTGATGAAACTGACTTCTCAACTGTCTACAGAGAGCCTCCTTCGTACCAGGCACTAAATAAGCGTCCAGAGACAGAGACCACCACCAGCATCTAACAAAGTACGTAAATTAAAATCATTATTATCTTTACAGAAGCAGAAAGCAGACTGTAATTCGGTCAAGGTCCCACACAGCAAGCTCTGAGCAAGAAACCAGTGAGATCCTTTCTACTTAATTCTACATTTCTCATGTTTTTAACAAGACCATATTTCCATTGTACATGAAAATTCCGTGTTTGTCCCCCATTTGTTCTAATCTGTGTTTTGGAAATAAACATTTTAGTTAAAAAAAAATACCATATTATGCAACAAATGGCATGACCAAAAAATGAAAGGGGACTGTCATAGATTAGCAAAGACTCAAGAGACAGAACAAAAGGACATATGTAGAATTTGCGTGCATTCTGATTCCAACAGAACAAACGCAGAGAGTTTTTTTTAAAGACAACCAGGGGATTTTTGTTATGGTCTGGGAATTATGATCCCAAGAATTATTGTTAATTTTGGCAGGTGTGATAAATAGCCTGTGGTGATATAAGAAAATGTCCGTCATTTTTAGAGACACACAATGAAGTATATAGGAGTAAAATGGCATGAAATCTGAAATGTGCTTGAAAATATTACAGAGAAGTGGAAAAAGAGGAACCAAATGTGACAAAATCTTGGTGATAACTTACTCTATGTTTCATTTCATAGAAATTTATTCACTATCTTTTACACTTTTGTTTGAAATTTTTCATGGTAAATTTAGAAAATACATATAAGTAAAATACCTATAGAGTCATCACACGATAACCCGTCTTTATCATACAATCATTGCATAAACTCAAATATACATTTTGCATTCGATGGTTTCTCAAGTGAGTTCTTGGTGCTCTTGGGCATGGCAGCATATTATTATTTTTTATTTAATAAAGTTGAAAGCAAACCCCAGACATCATGTTACTTTACACAGGCATCCTTTCAGGATGGTTTGCTCAAAATAGGAAGGAAAAAAAATATTTCCTGCTTTATGGGGGTCTCGTTCTGGTGTAGGCAGTTGGGGGGGGGCAGTCAGTCCAGAAACTAGTAAATATAAATGTATCAAGTGGTGTTAAGTGCTAACAAGAGAAAAAAGTGGGGTGAGGACGCACGGGATGATGGGGCGGGTGCAATTTTGCATTACGTTCAAGGAAAGCTCTCCTGATGCATGACGTCAGAGACCTGAGCTGGGGGAGGAAGCCAGTGTTGGGGAGAGTGCTCTAGAGAGGAGGAGAGCCGTGTTCCTGAGTCTAGGGAGAGAAGTGGGGTAGGGCAATGGGTGATGAGGTCAGCAAGGTGCCTGGAAAAGATGGGTGTAGGGGTCCCCCCAAGTCCACCCCCAGGCTCAGTGATTCACAGGAAGACCCACAGGCGCAGCATATAATCATACTCACGACTATGATTTATTACATCGCAAGGATCAGAAGCAAAATCAGCAAAGGCAAAAGGTGCGTGGGACAAAGTCAGGGAAGCCAGGCACGAGCTCCAGAGTCCTCTGCCTGTGGAGTCACACAGAGCATGCTTAATTCCCCACGTGACAGGTTGTGATAACACGTGGGAAGTGTTGTCTACCGGGGAAACTCATTACACACTCAGTGCCAGGGTTTTTACTGGGGGCCGACTCCATTGTACCCTCTGCTTGACATGTCTCTAAATCCCAGTCTTCCAGAAGGAAATCGGGTGTTTAGCATACACCGTATCATTTGTAGAAATAGTTGAGGCCAGTGAGCCACTCTTACCAGTTCGTGGTGGGAACCTTCCAGAAATCTAAGTTCCCAGATGCCAGCCAAGGGCTAACCTTGTAAACAGGCCCCTCTCGGGATAGTGGTACAGCTGGTGTGCTTACGTTTCTCTGCACAAGAGACCTGTAAACAGTGTGAGGATTTTGGAGTGTGGGAAGGAGAGGATGGAAATTCAGCATTTCTTCCCCCCACTAGGCATTAGAGAAACGTGAAGAGAAAAGAGAAACCCCTGGGAATACCAATGCCAGTGGCAAGCTTTGCTGGGCATCACCCGGGACCCTGCATCCCTCTCAGAAGTTGACTTTCAGCAAAGCATGTGGGTGAGCATGGGGAAGGGAGGGGTTCCTACATCCCCATGGCCCAGGCATGCTTACAAGAGGTCCCTAGGTGCTTGGGGCCTGCGGGGATGGGGAGCTTCAGAGACCATCCATGGGCCAGTAGAGGCCCAGGGAAGAACCAAATGAGACAGCCGCCTGCCCAGGTCCAGTGCTAGGCACTAGCGTGTCATACCAGAAGGCCAGAGGGGGCCAGTCACATTTCAGTGGTTTACCAGCGTAGGGACTCATAAACACTAGAAAATCACAGCAGGAAATAGGACATATCTAGAGGACAGGGCATAATTCTGGGGTCCCTTCCTATCCCGCCACCAGGAGGTAAAACCGCTGCTAAGGACTGAATTGTGCCCTCTCCCCCAAATTCATATGTTGAAGTCCTAACCCTCATTGTGATGGTGTCTGGAGGTGGGTCTGTGGGAGATAATTCTATCTGGAAGAGGACCCAAGCGTGGGGCCCTCAAAATAGGTTGAGTGTCCTTATAAGAAGACATAGAGCTCTCTCTACCTCCATTGCCCCCCCCTGTGAGGACACAGCAAGAAGGTGATGGTCTAGAAACCAGGAAGAGGGCTCTCACCAGAGCCTATGCCAGCACCCTGACCTTGGACTTGGAACCTCCAGAACTTCGAGAAGGTACATGAGTGTTAAGTTGTCCCCCGCCCCGCCCCCATCCCTGGTATTCTGTTATGGCGCCCGAGCTAAGACACCACTTCAACATGAGACACCATGAAGGCAGGAAGGAAAGGGAGGAGACCAATACTGAAGTGACACAGCTGAAAAATCTAAGCATTTATCCCAAAGAAATCAAGTAACTTAAAAGATACCTTTCTTTTTACAAAAATAGTCTTTATGAAGTATCAAAAGTCCATAAAACCTATAAAAAAATATTCCCAATGGAAGCTTCAATTTTAGTGCTTTTAAAATGTAATATCCAATGTCAGCACACAATTGTTTATAGCACTTTTCCTAGAAAACCTTGAAATTAATCAGAATTTTAAAAAATGTTTAATAAAGAACATAAGCAGAATTGTCATGTTTTGGTAGTTGACATATTAAGAAAACATAACTGAGAACCATATGAATTTTATGGGAACTGAAAACCATTGAAACTAAAGGGTGTCTTTTGAAGTCAGTGTACAAGGTTAGAGATGGCTTCTAAATCATTTTGTTTGGATCACTGCTTTAGAATAACGTTTCTAATGTCCAGTGAAGACAAAGTAGCTAGAAATTATGGAGTTACAAAAATCCACGGTGCTGAGTTAGAGGAAAAGATGAAGTACTTTTATTATGTTCTCGCCCCTACAAACATTTGTTGTTATTTCTTGTATATTAATTTTTCCCCCAGAAAGAGACTATTAAACGAGAGGAGGATGACACACTGAAATAGATTTTTATGTTTTCCCTTTTACTACTCGGCAGAGTGGACTGCTCACAGGGAGATTAGCTTGGTTGTAGTAAATTAAAGAAGGTGCTTTTCTTTGTACACGCAAAGACTGTGGGTAAATTTGCAACCCGGTATGCATACAGCGAACACTCAGGAGCACTTACCACTTGCTAGCACTGCAGGGAGCGAGGTATTCAGTGGGGTGGGGGTGGGGTGGGGGGTAAGACAGACTCAATCCCTCCTCCCACGGGAATGAAGCTGTTCAACCCCACAAAGGGGTGGTCAGGCTGAGACCCCACATGAATGCCCAGGGTTTAATCAGGCAATGATGGGAAGGACAGTTTGTTCTGAAGTAGGGGTCCAGAAAAAAGAGCAACCTGGAGCATACGCCCCTCAAAAGTCAGGGGCAGCAAATCAGTCAGGGTTCTTCAAAGAAGCAGAGCGTGTATGTGTTTATTTCAAGGAACTGGCTTATGTGATTGTAGAGCTGACATGTGTGAAATTTGTAGGACAGGCAAGCAGGCTGGAAATTCTCCAGCTGGAGCTGATGTTGCAGTCCTGAGACAGAATTTCTTCTTCCTCAGGGAAATCCTCATTTTTGTCAAGACCTTCAACTGATTGGACTAGGCCCACTCAGATTATCAAGAGTAATCTCCTTTACTCTAAATCAGCTGATTAGAGATGTTGACCACATCTACAAAATGCTTTCACGGCAACACCTAGATCATTGCTTAATTGACTAACCCAGCCCAGGTTGAGTGACCAGTGCCCAGTCAAGTTGACCTAGAGTAGTAATCATTACAGATGGGACCAGCATTATAGGCAAGCCAGAGGGGCTGATCCCCATGTCTACCCAGCAGGCCATAAACGGACAGTGGTACAACCAGGCAAAATTGGTCTGGTCAAGGGTTAAGCCCAAGAGTGCTGTCCAGGCCTGGCCTCTGACCCAAGCCTTCTTTAGATTATTACGGTTGAGAGAGCCAGGGTCCTATGCACTCTGTATGTTACCTGAGGTTTTCCCTTCCTATCTGGCTGCTGCTGAAAGCGAGACCCTCCCCAAGAACCAGACTTCAGCCGGAGCTAAACCCTAGCCACTGGCAGAGAACAGGGCTTTACTCTTACCTTTATTTGAGCCCTGCATTTGTTCACTTGGCAAACATTTATTGAGCCCCTACTGTGTACCAGTGATACTCTAGATACGAGGTATAAAGAGGTGAACAACAGCTTACATTCTAGCAGGGGAGACAGATGTTATACAAGCAGACAGGTAAATGCCTCAGATCATTCCAGATAAAAAGTGCCAGGAGGAGTCAAATGTCAAAGGGAGTGGCCAAGAATGGAGAGCAGTATTGGGCAGGGAGGTCAGGGAGGACCTCTCTGAGGAGGTGACTTTTTTTTTTTTTTTAAGATTTATCTATTTATTCTGGGGGGAGGGACCGAGGGAGAAGGAGAGGAGAGGAGAGAATCTCAAGCAGACTCCCTGCTACGCATGAAGCCCGACACAGGGCTCGATCCCACGACCCTGAGATATGACCTGAGCCGAAATCAAGAATCAGATGCTTAACTGACTAAGCCACCCAATCGCCCCAAGGAAGTGAATTTTGAGCCGGGACCTGAGTGATGACCACGTGCTTCATGAAGAGCAAATCATCACCCTGCTGATTCATTAACCCGTTACCAAGACCAGACCAAACCCTAGATTTTGTCACATGAATTAAGCCTGATCTTCCCAGTCTTTCCTCAGCATTAGATTCAGGCATCCTATTTATGCAACAACCACATTTTCTTGTTTCCGTATCCGGTGCTTTGACATCCTGGGGCCTTGGTGACCCTGGAGGGACCGCACCTCCCAGGGCTGGCCAATTTCTAGACAGTCAGTTTGCCTGCAAGCTCATCTTTCAAATGCCAACCAATCCAGAGCGCACACCCTCAACCACCTCCTCTCTTGGGCTCTCCCCCTCTGTGCCCCTGTTCTCATGTCTTAATCGCCGCAGGACCACATACCAGACAAGCAGGGACAGAGCGCCTCTACCCCGGAGCCCACTGGAATTGCCCACACTAGCTAACCCTAAACCAGCCCACCCTGCCTTGCCTTGTCTTTCCCAAGGAAACCACCATACAGGCCCTTGTCCACATTCTCTCCTTGTTCCCTCTGCCTCCTGACTGACCTGGAGCTTCCCCATGGGGAGCCCTGCAGGGTGGGCTGTGCCCCCTGTTTCTAGGAAAGGTGGGGAGTAAGGAAAACTTCTGCCTTTGTAACAGTCATTTCTGTGTCTACATGTCTTACCATACTTAATTAAAACAAGTCCTGGGTACATTTTTAAAAAATTAACACATATTATTTGTTTCAGGGGTACAGGTCTGTGATTCATCAGTCTTACACAATGCACAGCGCTCACCACAACACATACCCTCCCCAGTGCCCATCCCCCAGCCACCCCATCCCTCCCACCCCCTCCACTCCAGCAACCCTCAGTTTGTTTCCTGCCGTTAAGAGTCTCTTATGGTTTGTCTCCCTCTCTGGTTTTGTCTTGTTTCCTTTTTTCCTCTCTTCCCCTATGATCCTCTGCCTTCTCAAATTCCACATGTCAGTGAGATGATATAATTGTCTTTCTCTGACTGGCTTATTTCGCTTAGCATAATACCCTCTAGTTCTAGCCACATTGTTGCAAACAGCAAGATTTCATTTTTTGATGCCTGCATAATATTCCACTGTGTGTGTGCACGCGCACGCGTGTGTGTGTGTATACACACCACATATTCTTTATCCATTCATCTGTCAATGGACATCTGGGCTCTTTCCATAGTTTGGCTATTGTGGACATTGCTGCTATAAACATTGGGGTGCAGGTGCCCCTTCGGATCACTACATTTGTATCTTCCGGGTAAATACCCAGTAGTGCAACTGTTGGGTCATAGGGTAGCTCTATGTTCAACTTTCTGAGGAACCTCCCTACTGTCTTCCAGAGTAGCTGCACCAGCTCGCATTCCTACCAGCAGTGTAGGAGGGCTCCCCTTTCTCCGCATCCTCGCCAACATCTGTTGTTTCCTGACTTGTTAATTTTAGCCATTCTGACTGGTGTGAGATGGTATCTCATTGTGGTTTTGACTTGTATTTCCCTGATGCCGAGGGATGTGGAGCACTTTTTCATGTGTCTGTTGGCCATTTGGATGTCTTCTTTGCAGAAATGTCTGTTCATGTCTTCTGCCCATTTCTTGATTGTTTGTTCTTTGGGTGTTGAGTTTGAGAAGTTTTTTATAGATTTTGGATACCCAGGTACATTTTTTTAAAGTTTACACTGATTTTCATTAAACTTCTTCCTGTTAGCCTTGGACCAGTGCTCCGAGCTGTCACCACCATTGAAACTCTTGGGTTGTCTTCTGCCACTGTATGCATCCCTCCGGTCTTCGTGTCACCTGCAGACCTGCTGAATGTCTCCCGTGTGTTCATGTTCATCTCACATTACATCACCAGGGGAGTCGAGGGCCATGCCCTGTGTGTGATGCTCCCCCAGAGATCCCCTACTTTAATGCACCACCACTGTATAACCTAGGCTTCAAGTCACCTTATTTTAACTTCTCTAAAATCTCCTTATCACAAGTCTGACATTTCTCCCTCGACAGCACAATCGCTGACATTAATTGCCTGCTGAAGTTAAGAACAGCATCACCTTACTCTACTAACCCAGAGTCAGCTTCAAAACAAGGAGACAGGATGAAACTGTCTGTGACTTACGCTTAGTGGGTCCACATGGTCTTTAGTAATCATGTTATTCTTAGAACCGCTTGTGAGAAATCTTTGCCGAACAGAGTGGTCTATAGGTTCTCAAGTTTCATCTCATCCCCCTCAAAATAAAATGGGCGCTCTTTGCTGTAAGTGAGAGTCATTGCTTGTTTGCTTCACAAAAGCTCACATGTTGCCGACAGAATGTACTGGAATTAGAGGATAGCATGGCGATGGCACTCATTCACAGCAAAGACGTAATTAGTGGTGAGTCAAGACATACAATTCCCAAGATGTTAAAATGAGTGGATTCTGGGCACTTATTAGTATCAAAACCATGAATTGCCCATAGTGAGGAGAAGGCAAAAGGAAGACAAATTAAAACCAAGAAATACATAATTAGAAGCAAAACTGCTTTTAAAAGTTATCTCTATTTTTTCAGCCTCTACTCCCACTTCAAACACAGTGGAATATTTTTAACATTTCCCATGACCGTTTCTTAAATTAGAATATGAAAAGCATTAAACTAATGCATGTTTTTATTAAAGCAATGAATGCTGCTTTTAAAATAAAATTAGTCTCTGAAAGGACCCGGGAGTTCATTTTTCTTTTTAATTTAAAGGCTAGGAACTAGCTACTTTACTTTGATTTAAAAAGAAATGATTATACTCTGCCCATTCCATGCTTTTATGTGGTTTTATTGCATTTGGGGCTAATTTTTTTTTCTCGGCACAACAAAGAAATATCAAAAAGGATCTCAAAGCAAGAACTTTTGCATTCTTTCCATTAAAAAAAAATCCTCGAGTTTGGGTGGCTTTTAAAAATTAACAACCTTTTCTCCTGACCCAAAACATGTGCTTTTCTCCTTGTTATTGGAAAATGAGGGAACGGCCGACTCTGGGAGTAGCAGCTGGGTCCTATGAAGGAAGCCAGAGGAGTCACAGGTAGGGTTTCGGTGCCAATAATTCACAGGAGCCCCGAAACAAAGCTGAAGGCGAGAGCACCGTTAGACTAACTAGGCCAACAGCGTGGCCATGAGGAGCACAAGGAAGGACAAAAATCCACCCCTGAAATATACATGCTGACCTAATTTCAAGGCACGCTCATAGTACAAATGTTGAATAACACCCAGGATATCACATAATATCTATATTCAAGTGAGCCAGGCTCAAAACAATGGATGTGCTTAAGACCCAGAGAGAAAAATATTAAATATTTAAGAACCAGATGATACTTGGGTGTGCACTGACTCTGCTACATGAAATATATAATGAAGTGATTTTAAAGGTTGCTGGGATTCAAATCAACACAGGTGCTTGTTCTACGGGACTTAGGAGAGTGGAGACACGGATGTCGAGGCTTTGCTGCCTCAAGCACCCCGTGCGACGACAGAGGTTACAGGGAAGGAGCAAACTGTCAGGGTTGACATGACTCTGCTCTGGGAAGCAGAGGACTCATTCTTAGATACTGTCCCTTCTGGAGGGAGGCTTTGTTTACTCGTGCATTCCTTCATTCAGCATTCATTCTACCTTTCATTAGGGAAGATTTAAGCAAACACAGAAGTGGGGAGAATGTTATCACGAACTTCCATTGGCCAATCTTGTTTCATTTATAATCCACACCCCCCCCAACTCCCACCGATCCACACAATCAGGCATTGCTTTGAAGCGAATTCTAGGTATCATACAATTTCATCTGTAAGTGTTTCAGCGTATAATGCCGGTGGATGTGCGGGTGTGTGACTGTTTTTAGATTTGATCACGATACCATTACTTTCACTAATAATATTCACGTCCAAATTTCCCCAGTTGTCTCATGAAGGCTTGTACACTTGGTTTGGTTGAAGCAGGGTCCAAAGTCTGCACATTGCATTTTTGTCAATATGTCTCTTAAATCTCCTTTAATGTAGAGGTTCTTACTCCTGTTGTTTGTTTGGGTTTTTATTTTCTTTGCAATTTTTTTTGCAATTTTTTGAAGGAATTGGGTCATTTGCCTTATTTGGTTTTTCACATTCTGGATTTTGCTGACGACATCCTTGTGGTATAAATATGTTCCTCTGACCCCAATATATCCTGTAACTGGTAGTTACATTTAAGGACCTGATCTGGTTGAATTCCATTTTTTTAAAGGAATACTTTATTTGCTGATTTTTTTTTTAAGAAAGCAGATAATATCTGGTTGTCTTTTTTTTATGTGGTTTGTGCCCATTGATGATCCTTGCTTAAATTCTTTATTTCATTTGTGAACACTTGAACACTGACTGGATATTTTTAGATGCGGCAATTAAATCATGGTTATGTGTTGAAAGCGAGCTTTTATCTTTTAGAGATACATACTGAAATATTTACAGATATTCCGGTTCTATTATTCCTTCTTTATTTATAGAAGCTGAAATGTTCTAGAATGAGAAACCTCTAGAGGAATGCAGCTCATATTGGAAAGGGAGACCCAAGGATTCATTTTTTCCTTCTACTAGGTTTTCGAAACAATAAGTGGGTTCTACAGGACTCCTTAGGACTAGTGAGTTGGGTTTCTTTAATAGCTGCAATATGGACTCATGAATTTTAGCATATCTGATGTGTGGTGTGGTCTCTTTTCTGCCAAAGCTTTAGGGCATTGCAACCAGGACTACCCAACTGTAAAAGCAACTTTTTTATTAAAGAAACAACGGTCAAAAATAACGGGGTGACGAGAAAAGGGACAGGAAGAAAGGGTTTTTAAATGCGACATCAGGAGGAAATGCATTAGGGAAAAGCAAGGGCCTTCAGAATGAGAAAATCTAATGTTCAGTTTCCCAAGGATCGTCTGTGGGGTGGCCGGAAACCGGCCAGCAGGAGAAAATGTGAACCTTGACCCCAGCGGCTGCAGGCTCCCTCTGTTTGGGGCTGCGCTGAGTCTTCTCCCACGAAGTCAGTCCCACCCCCTCCCTTTATTCAAGCCCCACACCTCCTAAGTCTCTCTGTTAAAGGGGGGGGGGGCCGCTGAGGAGGAAAGAGGGTGTACCCACATCCTACCATTCGACGCATAATAAGCACGAAGAATAAGACAGTAGTGAACGTTCTTGGCTGATTTTTCTATCACCGGGTAACCCAACAACTGCGACAAACTCACCTGGAGTAATTCATTAGCCTTCTCTATTTCCAGCTGGGTACACAGAACCGGGGGTGGGGTGGGGGGGAATCCCTGACCCAGCCCCGAAGCGCATGCGCAGCTCTCCAAACGCGCACACCCAGAGTTTTCAGAAGCCCTCCCAAAGGCCGTTCCAGAAAGATGAGCAGACCTTTATTAAGGGGATAATTAATTAGTCCCGAAACCTCGTAGCAAATGGAATGCATTAATAATTCATAGGCAGCCGCTCACGACTCCCCCCTCCCCCTCCTGGGAGACAGACTTCCTGCGTCTGTAGTCTGTAGCTTCTTGGGGGAGCCCGCAGTCCAGCAGTTCTTAGAGAAAGGCGGGCAGTAGCCCTGAGTCTGGCCGTGGGAAAAGTGCAGAAATCAAACATGGCCCATTGAGACCGGCTGTTTTAATCCCACGAGGAAAGTGGGCAGGAAATTAAAGAATCACAAAATGCCCAAATGAAGAAAATCCCGAAAGAGGGAGCTGTGGGCTACAGGGCTGTTTTTCCCTTCCCTACAGGTGGTAGAGCCGGTGCCAGCAGAGGATGGGAAGGAAATGGATGCCCAGAGGAGCCACACTGGTCACCAATAGCAACACCCCCATTTTCATAGAGACCTTTACCATTTCCAATGTCATTATCCCATTTGAGCCTAAACACATCTCCTTCGGGGAGGCATAAATTCACCTTTTTTTCAGACCTGTTTGTTCAACAAAATATTTATTGTATGCACGCACTGGATGGATTTTGGGAAATGCAGACATCAGGTGGCTGTGTCCCAGGGTTTAGGTGTTTTTCTTAGAGTTTCTGGTATACAAGCCTGAGCTCTGCAAATAACTAAATGATCGTGGCTAAGGTTACTGGTCATTACAGAATACACTGGTTATAAATCACGTGCACGTAGGCATGCTCATGGCAGCGTTAGTCCCGGTAGCCAGCAGGCAGAAGCAGCCAGGCATCCACTGACAGATGAATGGGTAAACACAACGTGCTCCGTCCGTATACTGGAGTATTACTCAACCTTGCAAAGGAAGGACATTCTGTCACCTGCTACAACATGGATGAACCTTGGGGACATCGTGCTCACCGAAATAAGCCAGACGCAAAGGACAAATACTGTATGATTCCACTCACACAAGGTATCTAAAGTGGTCCCGCTCCTAGAGACAGAAAGTAGAATGGGGGCGGCCAAGGGCTGGGCGGGGAGGAAGAATGGGGAGTTATGGTCTAATGGGTACAAGAGTTTCAGTTTGGGACGCTAAAAAGTCTTGGCAGTGGCCTGCACAACAGTGTGAATATACTTACTACTGAACGGCATACTTACAAATAGTTACAGTCGGGGCACCGGGGGGGCTCAGTCAGTTGAGTGTCCAACTCTTGATTTCAGCTCAGGTCATGAGCTCAGGGCCGTGAGATTGAGCCCCATGGCCCAGGGCTCCTTGCTCAGCTAGGAGTCTGCTTGTCCCTCTCCCTCTGCTCTTACCTCCCCACTCCCTCACGCCCTCACCCCTGCTCGTGCGCTCATGCGCATTCTCTCTCTCGAATAAATAAAATCTTTAAAAATAGTTACAATAGTACGTTTTATGAAGTGTATTTTACTACAGTTAAAAAATAATAATAAGCACAATTCATACAACTGAGAGAAAGATGTCTGAATGATCATACTTCGAATGATGACAGTTGGCCAGGGCCGTAACTGTTTAAACTGATCTCTCATACCTGTTATCATTTATTATCAACTGTCCTACTGGATCTTTTTTTTTTTTTTAAGATTTTATTTATTTATTTATTTATTTATTTATTTGAGAGAAAGAGAGTACAACCGGCAGCAGGGAGAGGGAGAAGCAGGCTCTTTGCTGAGCAGGTAGCCCAACGCGGGGCTCCATCCCTGAACTCCTGGATCATGACCTGAGCTGAAGGCAGACGCTTCAACGAATGAGCCAGCAGGTGCCCTATCCTACTGGATCTTGAGACACCACGGCACTTCCCGGGCAATCCCCGTGTGCCGCACCCTGTGTTCCGCGCTCTGCATTAGTGTGGGAGCCCTGCAGCACCCCGGTGCCACGGCCATCACGGTTGTTCACGGCTCGCAGAGGCGTGGGGCAGGTAGACCGCCGGGGAGGACAGAGTTGAACCCAGCTGAGTCTAGCTCCAGACTCCCGGCCCTTAACCCACGTATGTATTACCTCTCTCAAGATGAAAATGACTCTTTCTTTTTAAAAGAGATTTATTTATTATTTGAGAGAGAGAGAGGGCGTCAGCACAGGGAGGGGGAGAGGAAGAGAGAGAATCTCAAGCCGCCTCCGTGCTGATCTGGAGCCCGAGGGGCCTTCTGGTCACAGAGCCCTGTGCGCACAGGTCCTAGGCCCATGACGCTGACCCTGCTGCGAATACACAGGGACCTGTTCTACTGTTCTCTCTACTTTGGTATCTTTAAATTTCCTTCAATAATAAAATGATTTTAAAGTTTGTTGGTTGACGAGATTTTCATTTGTAGGCAATGGTATATGATGATGGTTCTCAAAGTGTAATCCCCAGGCCAGTGTTATCAGCATCACCAGCAAATTTGTTAAAAATGCAAATGTCTGGGGCGCCTGGGTGGCTCAGTCGGTTAAGTGTCTGCCTTCCGCTCAGGTCATGATCCCAGGGTCCTGGGATCAATCCCCACATGGGGCTCTCTGCTCAGCAGAGCGTGCTTCTCTCTCTGCCTGCAGCTCCCCCTGCTTGTGCGCTCGCGCGCTCTCTCTCTCTCTCTGACAAACAAATAAAATCTTTTAAAAGAATGCAGGTGTCTGAGTCAGCCTCAGGCCTGTGAGATCAGAGGCTCGGAGGGTGGCGCCCAGCAGGCTCTTAGATCGAGTCCTCCAGGGGATTGGCCTGCTGCAGTTGGAAAGCCATTGGTAGATATGTTGCCTGAGGCCCTACGTTTAGTGATTAGCAGAACCGGGACTCAAGCCCGGGAGTCAGGCCGTGAGCTCGACCTTTCCCCAGGATACAAGGTAATCACCGGACAGAAGGTAGGGTCAGAGAAGCAGCGTGGACGGAGATCCTGGTCTCCCTCCTCACTGAACGGACAAACCGAGCCCTGTAGCCGCTGAGGATCACCGTGCAGATACATCTGCTAAAAGCACAGCCCTGAGGACCCGTCCACAGCCCCCGTCAGTGGGGCCGTGTCCTGAAGACATCACTAGCACGTGCATGGCTGGTCAGAAGGACGGCTGAGTCATGTGACAGAACATTACACTTGTTAAAATTCATGGGGTTAAACTGTGTTCCCCAAAAGATGTGTTGAAGATCTAACCCCAGGGCCCTGTGCGTGTGGCCTTGTTTGAAAACAGGTCTGTGTGGATGTAATTAAGCTAAGATGGGGTCGTACTGGAATGGCCTGGGTCCAAATTCAACATGGCCGGTGACTTTGTAAGAAGAGCAGAGAGACACAGAATTGTTATGGACTGAATTGTATCCCCCACAAACTCATATGTTTGATGTCCTCACCTCCAGTGTGACTTATTTTGGAGATAGGATCTTTTAGGAGGTGATAAGGTAAAATGAGGTCACAGGGTGGGGCCCTAAACTCATAGGGCTGGTGTCCTTAAAAGAGGAGGGAGAGACCCCAGAGAGCTCCCTTTCTCTCTAGGTGCATACAGATAAAAGGCCATATGAGGACACAGCAGGAAGGTGGCCATTTGCAAGCCAGGAGCAGAGGTCTTGCCAAAAGCCAACCCTGATAACACCTTGTTCTTGGGCCTAAGAGACTCTGGAGCTGTGAGAAAATAAACTTCTGTTGTGTAAGCCATCCAGTCTGTGGTATTTAGTTATGTCCACCCTTGCAGATAGAAAGAAAGAAAGAAAGAAAGAAAGAAAGAAAGAAAGAAAGAAAGAAAGAAAGAGAGAGAAAGAAAGAGAGAGAGAAAGAAAGAAAGAAAGAAAGAAAGAAAGAAGAAAGAAAGCCCGACAAAGTTGAAGGCATAGATCCGAATGATACGTTCATGGCCACAGTCCACGGGACTACTATCCTTCAGAGTTAAAGCCAAACTAACAAAGTGCCAAGTTAAATATATTGGAGCCTGCTACCTTGACAAATATTCCTTCATCATAATCTGAAGGCCAGGTCTCATAAAAAATTCTTGGACGCTCCAGAATATTCCAGATGCTTGGGGAACGACCCACTCACTAAAAACACCTCAGCTTGTTAAGAGTTAATTTCTCTCTAACCTCAAAATGAGCATGGATAACCAGGAACAATGAGAATCAGAGGGACCAAAGGTGCATTACTTTGCTGCTTTCCCTCTATAGAAATATACATTGCACAGTTTTCCCCGAAGTAAGGTGCAGCAAAAATCCCTAGTTGCCAATTTAGCGAGGGATGTGAGGCCGTTTCTAAAATGGTTTAATTATTCCTCTAGGTCAGATTCCCTCTTTCAAAATAATTAGATTATGGTGATACACTGAAACTAGATTTCTTCAATGACATTTTTATTTTGTAACACTTTTAATAGAATTCAAATGTTTATTACTACCTATTTCTATAATCTAGCTCATTTACCCAATTTAAATGAAAATGTGAGCAGGCTAGTCAGTAGTTAGGGGGCCTTTTAGGATTTCCGGTGTTTGAGGAAGACTTGAACAAATATTTATATTGGAATCATTATCTGGGGGCCCCTGGGTGGCTCAGTGGGTTAAGCATCCCAGTCTTGGTTTTGGCTCAGGTCATGATCTCAGGGTTGTGAGATCAAGCCCCTCGCTGGGCTCCAGGCTCAGCAAAGAGGCTTCTAAAGTTTCTCCCCTTCCCTCTACCCCTCCCCTTGCCCACTTGCTCGTTCTCTAAAATAAATAAATACTTTTTTAAAGAAAAGAATCATATTCTCTTCAGCATATACTTATATAAACAAGCAGAGGGCAGAGAAACCAGCATTTCCTTTTACTTTGAATTAATACCTATAGATGTTACATAAAATCTAATGATTTTAACATGCAGAATAGTGAAAGAATAAACTTCCCCCTGAGGAATAATACACATCCCTGAAGCTTGTTGAATATTACTATTACTGTATGAGTTGAGAACCCATATGAATGTTACCTAAGTGAACTCAGTATTTGTCTTGTAAGTTTGCATGTCGTGGGCTGACTGAACACCACCATCTTTCAGGGCTGCCCATGACATGTAATAGTAACTGAATGGTAGGCAGCTGTCCTTTCAGAGAAAAAATTAATGCCATTTGGAGGGGACCACTTAATTAGCACTGTGTAACTTTTCCTTCTCATTTTGCCCTCAAGGGCAAAGGATGTGTCCTGTTAAGTGACAGCTTTATAAACTACAGAGAAGAAAGAAAAATGCAACCCAATGATTGTCAACTGCCCTTCCTTTTACAGAAGAATTTCTTGGAAAGTTTGGACAGGGCCACTTCTGACCATTTGTTATAATATGAAGGACGAAAGGAGTCCGAGTGACCATTTCCCACTGACTTTTATATCATTTACAGGGACAGCCCTTTTGTGAGACAACACTGGAACATTTCTAAAGGCGAGACAAGGTGAGATCATAGCCGTAGTTTAGAATAAGCTTGGGGAGAGACAGGGGCGGGGGGGGCGGCTGGGGGCTATTCCCCACGGTTCGGGTGTACATCGCACATCATGTCAGTGCTTTATCAGCATCCAGCATCTTGAATCTGACACCCCATTTCATATATTTTAAAGCCCAATCCTGTCGTGTGCCACAGTTGGTCACACTGGTGTTGACCAAATTTAGACAAGACAGATAATATATAACCTGGAATGCCCATTTACTAGTTTCTGGGGATAACTGGAGGGATTTTTTTTACATCCCTTTTCCCATGCCCCTGCAAAGTCATACCAGCCTGGGTACTCACTTCTGGCATCTAGGTTCTTGGAAGGCCCAAATGAGTAACCGGAAGGTTCCCTGGTAAGCAGAGAATTAGGGCCAAGAGCAGTGGGTAGTTTGAGAGTGACTCTATTCCCATGATGGTGAGACTCGGAGCAGATGTCTACTGATCAGATTGCTACTGTCCTCCAGAATCAGTGTAGGTTTTGAACGTCAATCAATGTATTTCATAGGTTTTGGATTTCCTTTTCACCTTTTATCATGGCCCACCATCATGATCAGAATGGACTCGTATTTATTTGAGATTCAATATACTTATGTGAAGCCAAGACTTTAGAGCTATATCATATAAAGCAAAACCATATATAGTTAGTTAGTTATATTTGACTCTTCTGAATTTATCCTGGGTAATCACAGATGGAGGAGACAACTCCAACAAGACATCAAAATGAATGCAACCCTAAATGCTGAAGACCCAGAACTTCCGTTGATGGACTGTAATGGATCAGTTTATTTCAAGCAAGCGAAGGGGTCCTCTGATTGATGGCTCATACGTACACAAGGCCAGCCCTTTTGCAAAAAAGATGACAATTGTTGGGGGAGGGGAAGGAAGCAGAATTCTGAGAAGATCAGATCAAAGGAACGCTTAGAGGAAAGAAGGGGAGATGGGCAGATATCCCTATTGGAAGCATCAATGGTAGACACAAAAGCAGTGATAACTAGACTATGTCACCAAAGGGCAAGAATGGCAATGGAGAGACCAAGAGAGGAGGCTTGACATCTGGAGACAAGGGACACACCACGCACCCCTGCAAATCCCAAGCCGTGTGGCACCTCTAAGACACGTCACAGGGGAGAGCTTACGTTGTTTTATTCGTCTTCTACGTGCTCTCATTCCTTTTGGGTTTAAGCATGCTTAATAATTTTTAATAGTCTTTTAAAAATAGGATTTACAGAGGGCTTAAAAAGATATGGACTAAGAGAAAACAGAATAGTGGTTCCTCTAAGGTAGAACACAGAATTACCATATGATCCAGCAATTCCATCTCTGAGGATGTGCCCAAAGGGTTGAAAGCTGGGTCCTAAACAGATATTTATTTGTACACCCACGTTCATGGCAGCATTATTCACAAGAGCCAAAAGGTAGAAGCAACTCAAGTGTTCAGTGATGGATGGATGGATAAACAATGTGTAGACACATGAACGGAATATTTCTTCAACCTTAAAAAGGAATGAAGTTCTAAGACATGCTTCAGTATGAACTTTGAAGACATTATGCAAAGCAGAATAAATAAGCCAGAATCAAAAGGCCCAATAGTGTCTGATTTCATTTATATGAGGTACGTGGAGTAGTTAGATTCATAGAGACAGAAAGGAGAATGGTGGTCGCCAGGGCGGGGGAGGAGACAATGGCAAGTTCGGGTTTCATGTGCATGGAGTTTCAGTTTGGAAAGAGGAAAACAGTTCTGGAGATGGACAGTGGTGAAGACTGTACATCAGTGTGAATATACTTAATGCCACTGAACTGTACACAGAGAAACGGTTAAAATGATAAATTATTATGTATATTTTTTTGAGAGAGAGAGAGAGAGAGAGCAGGGGAAGGGGCAGAGGGAGAGGGAGAGACTCTGAAGCAGGATCCACACCCAGTACGGAGCCCAACGTGGGCCCATCTCACAATCCTGAGATCATGACCTGAGCCTAGATCAAGAGTCGGATGCTCAACTGACTGAGCCACCCAGGCGCCCCTGTTATGTAAATTTTATAGGACATCCTTGGCGATTTTCCTCTTTACTTGGTTGTTGTTTCATATGGTAATGTTTTGTGGGTTTTTAAAAAAGTATTTATTTATTTATTTATTTATTTATTTATTTATTCATTCATTCATTCATTTTAGAGAGAGAGCTTGTGCAAGCGGGGGGAGGGGCAGGGGAGAGGGAGAGAGGGGGAGAGGGACAAGGAGACTCCCAGCTGAGTGTGGAGCCCGATGTGGGGTCCAATCCCATGACTCTGAGATCATGATCTGAGCCGAAACCAAAGTGGGATGCCCCACGACTGCACCCCTCCTGCCCCATCCTATGGTAATGTGCTTTCAGTAGGGCAGTTTGAGTAGGCAGCCTTGACAGAACTCCCCATCACTCTCTTGAAGGAAAGTTCTTGCTTGTTCCAAGAAACAAATGTTCTTTTTATGCTATTGTGCTCTGTCTCTTACCTCCTACATACAGCAAGCAATACCCAGTCTGGACCAAATGGTGACTGGCTCCACTGCACATTCTGTCTGCTATGAATCCCCTCAGTTGTGGCTAAAATGAAGCTTACGCTGTGGGAGAAGCATCAGTGCCGTGCCCATGTGTCCTTGGCAGGAGCCATTTGTGAGAATGCTGGCCTGACTTCCCACTGTCAGAGCCCACTTCGGCAACCGGCTGTGGCTGTGTGGGGCAGGATGGATGTGTCACAAGTGAATGTCCCCAGAAAGCAGCCCTCAGTGGTGGAGCCAGTGGACAAATTTTCCAGCCCTCCCACCTCTGGGTGGGACCCCTGACGTGCATCCCTGTACCGTACCCAGTGGGCTTACACCCCAGTTACCCACAGTGATAACTGGTTTAAAAAAGCACTTTTGGAGGAGAGGAGTTAAGATGACAGAGGAGTAGGGGACCCCTTTTTCAGCCGGTCCCCTGAGTCGAGTTGGATAGGTACCAGACCAGCCTAAACATCCATGGAATCAGCCTGAGACGCAGGAAGATACATCTGGATCTCTACAAATGAACATCTCCAGTGCTGAGTAGTGAGGTACGAAGCGGGGAGTCGTGAAACCGCACACAGATGTCGGAAGATAAACGGAAGGGGGAGGGAGCCGCCGCGTTTGGGCGCTGGGAAGCGGCAGCCACCTGCATGGGGGATGCGGGCGGACTCGCGGACCGGCACCGCGAGAGAGCGGACAGAGAGCGGACTGAGACCGGTGAGCCGTGAACGCGCGCCACCAGACTGAAACGGAGCTCTGGTGCGCTCACTGGAACCAGACTGAGACCGGGAGCTGGGAACGCGCGGGGGCGGCTGGCGGCGTTAGAAACACAAAGGACAGAGACGCGCCGGCCCTGGAAGTGAGGGCTGGGACACCGGGTGTGGGGCGCACATCCCGGGACACTGCAGGGTTGAGCAGCACCAACAGAAACAGAGTTAAAGTGGCCAGAACATCAGTGGAGAACGGGCCGCAATCCCTCTGTTCTGTGACAGAGGCTGAAATTCGGCCGCTGCTGCTCTGACTCTCAGAAGAGGCACAGCAAACCGCCAGGGAAAGCTGCCAGAGAACAAAAGCCTGGAAATACCAGCTCACAGCGTGCCCATCCCCATCCCCCCTCGCAGGGGACGCGGAGACTCTACCCAAACAGGGTTGCCTGAGTATCGGCGCGACAGGCCCCTCCCCCAGAAGGGAGGCCGAAAAATCAAGAAGCCCACATCCCTAAGATCCCTATAAAACAAGGGCGCATGGCCTGGGTCCCGGTCAATAATTTGGGCTCTGGACAACCCCGCAACCTCTCCTCATCAGAATGACGAGAAGGAGAAGTCCCCCCCAGCAAAGAAAAGACAATGAGTCTGTGGCCTCTGCCACAGAACTAATGGATATGGATATAACCAAATTGTCAGAAATGGAATTCAGAGTAACAATGGTCAAGATGATGTGCAGACTTGAAAAAAGTATTAATGAAAATGTTAATGAGAATATAGAATCTCTAAGGGCAGAAATGAGAGCGAATCTGGCAGAAATTAAAAATTCTATGAGCCAAATGCAGTCAAAACTAGAGGCTCTGACAGCCACGGTGAATGAGGCAAAAGAATGTATCAGCAAATTGGAGGATGGGTTAGTAGAAGAGAAAGCTAAAATAGAATCTGGGCTCAGAAAAATCCATTCTCAAGAATGTAGGTTACGGGAGATTACTGACTCAATGAAACGTTCCAATGTCAGAATCATTGGCATCCCTGAGGGGGTGGAGAAAAACAGAGGTCTAGAAGAGATATTTGAACAAATTGTAGCTGAAAACTTCCCTAATCTAACAAAGGAAACAAACATTTGTGTCCAAAAGGCAGAGAGGACCCCTCCCAAGCTCAACCACGACAAACCTATGCCACATCACGTCATAGTGCAATTCGCAAATATTAGATCCAAGGATACAGTATTGAAAGCGGCCAGGGCAAAGAAATTTCTCACGTCCTGAGGCAAAGGTATCAGAATTACTTCAGACCTGTCTACACAGACCTGGAATGAGAGAAAGGGTTGGGGGGGCATTTTTAAAGCTCTTTCAGAGAAAAACATGCAGCCAAGAATCCTTTATCCAGCAAGGCTGTCATTCAGAATTCATGGAGAACTAAAGACCTTCCAGAATCACCAGTCATTGACCAATTCTGTAACCACGAAACCAGCCCTACAGGAGATATTAAGGGGGGTTCTATAAAAGTAAAAAGGCTCCAAGAGTGATACAGAACAGAAAGTCACAATCTATAGAAACAAAGACTTTACTGGCAACATGGCATCATTAAAATCATATCTTTCAATAATCAGTCTCAATGTAAATGGCCTAAATGCTCCCATAAATGCCACAGGGTTGCATATTGGATAAAAAGACATGACCCATCCATTTGCTGTCTACAAGAGACTCATTTTGAACCTAAAGATACATTCAGACTGAAAGTAAAGGGATGGAAAACCATCTTTCATACCAATGGACCTCAAAGGAAAGCTGGGGTAGCAATTCTCATATCAGACAGATTGGATTTTAAACTGAAGACTATAGTTAGAGACACAGAAGGGCAGTATATTATCCTTAAAGGATGTATCCTACAAGTGGATATGACAATTATAAATAGATATGCCCCCAACAGGGGAGCAGCAAGATACACAAGCCAACTCTTAACCACAATAAAAAGACATATAGATAAAAATACGTTAATAGTAGGGGACCTCAACACTCCACTATCAGCAATAGACAGATCACCTAAGCAAGAAATCAACAAAGAAACAAGAGCTTTGAATGCCATACTCGATGAGTTGGACCTCATAGATATATATAGAACATTACACCCCAGAACCAAAGAATACTCATTCTATTCTAATGCCCATGGAATATTCTCAAGAATAGACCATGTTCTGGGTCACAAAACAGGTCTCAACCGATACTAAAATTTTTCCCTGCATATTCTCAGACCACAACGCTTTGAAATTGGAACTCAACCACAAGGAAAAATTTGGAAGAAACTCAAACACTTGGTGACTAAGAACCATCCTGCTCAGGAATGACTCGATAAACCAGGAAATCAAAAATCAATTTAAACAATTTATGGAGACCAAAGAGAATGAAAACACAACAGTCCCAAACCTATGGGATACTGCAAAGGCAGTCCTAAGGGGAAAATACATAGCCATCCAAGCCTCACTCAAAAGAATAGAAAAATCTAAAATGCAGTTTTTATATTCTCACCTCAAGAAGCTGGAACAGCAACAGAGGGACAGGCCTAATCCACTCATGAGGAAGCGGTTGACCAAGATTAGAGCAGAAATCAATGAATTAGAAACCAGGAGTACAGTAGAGCAGATCAACAGAACTAGAAGCTGCTTCTTTGAGAGAATCAATAAAATTGACAGACCACTGGCAAAACTTATCCAAAAGAATAGAGAAAGAACCCAAATTAATAAAATTATGAATGTAAAAGGAGAGGTCACAACCAACACCAATGAAATTGGAAGGATTATTAGAAACTTTTATCAACAGCTTTATGCCAATAAATTAAGCAATCTGGAAGAGATGGAGGACTTCCTGGAAACCTATAAACTACCAAGACTGAAACAGGAAGAAATTGATTTTTTAAACAGGCCAATTAATTATGAAGAGATTGAAACACTGATAAACAACCTTCCAAAAAACAAAACTCCAGGCCCGGATGGTTTTCCTGGGGAATTCTACCAAACATTCAAAGAAGAAATAATACCTATTCTCCTAAAGCTATTTCAAAAAATAGAAACAGAAGGAAAGCTACCAAACTCATTCTATGAGGCCAATATTACCTTGATCCCCAAACCAGGAAAAGACCCCATCAAAAAGGAGAATTACAGACCGATTTCCCTAATGAATATGGATGCTAAAATCCTCAACAAGATCCTGGCTAATAGAATCCAACTGTACATTAAAAGGATTATCCATCATGACCAAGTGGGATTCATCCCTGGGATGCAAGGGTGGTTCAACATTCGCAAATCGATCAGTGTCATAGATTTTATCCAGAAGGAAAAATTCAAAAATCATATGATTCTCTCAATAGATGCAGAAAAAGCATTTGACAAAATACAGCATCCTTTCCTGATTAAAACCCTTCAGAGTGTAGGGATAGAGGGTACATTCCTCAATCTCATAAAAACCATCTATGAAAAGCCTACAGCAAATATCATTCTCAATGGGGAAAAGCTGGAAGCCTTTCCCTTAAGATCAGGAACACGACAAGGATGGCCACTCTCTGAACTATTATTCAACATAGTACTAGAAGTCCTTGCAACAGCAATCAGACAACAAAAAGGGATAAAAGGTATCCAAATCGGCAAAGAAGAAGTCAAACTGTCTCTCTTCGCAGATGACATGATACTCTATATGGAAAACCCAAAAGAATCCACTCCCAAACTATTTGAAGTTATAGAGCAATTCAGTAATGTGGTGGGGTACAAAATCAATGCTCAGAAATCAGTTGCATTTCTATACACGAATAATGAGACTGAAGAAAGAGAAATTAGGGAATCCATCCCATTTACAATAGCACCAAAAACCATACATTACCTTGGAATTAACTTAACCAGAGACGTAAAGGATCTATATTCTAGAAACTATAAGTCACTCTTGAAAGACATTGAAGAAGACCCAAAAAGATGGAAAAATATTCCATGCTCATGGATTGGAAGAATTACATAGTTAAAATGTCCATGCTACCCAGAGAAATCTACACTTTCAATGCTATCCCGATCAAAATACCAATGACATTTTTCAAAGAACTGGAACAAATAGTCCTTAAATTTGTATGGAACCAGAAAAGGCCCCGAATCGCCAAGGAACTGTTGAGAAGGAAAAACAAAGCTGGGGGCATCACAATGCCGGATGTCGAGCTGTACTACAAAGCTATGATCACAAAGACAGCATGGTCCTGGCACAAAAACAGACAGATAGACCAATGGAACAGAACAGAGAACCCAGAAATGGACCCTCGGCTCTTTGGGCAACTAATCTTTGATAAAGCAGGAAAAAACATCCAGTGGAAAAAAGACAGTCTCTTCAATAAATGGTGCTGGGAAAATTGGACAGCTACATGCAAAAGAATGAAACTTGACCACTCTCTCACACCATACACAAAGATAAACTCCAAATGGATGAAAGACCTCGATGTGAGACAGGAATCCATCAAAATCATAGAGGAAAACATAGGCAGCAACCTCTACGACATTGGCCAAAGCAACCTTTTTCATGACACATCTTCAAAGGCAAGAGAAACAAAAGATAAAATTAACTTGTGGGACTTCATCAAGATAAAAAGCTTCTGCACAGCCAAGGAAACAGTCAAAAAAACTAAGAGGCAGCCCACGGAATGGGAGAATATATTTGCAAATGATACTACAGATAAAAGACTGGTATCCAAGATCTACAAAGAACTTCTCAAACTCAATACGTGAGAAACAAATAAACAAATCATAAAATGGGCAGAAGATATGAACAGACACTTTTCCAAGGATGACATACAAATGGCTAACAGACACATGAAAAAATGTTCAAAATCATTAGCCATCAGGGAAATTCAAATCAAAACCACACTGAGATACCACCTTACACCAGTTAGAATGGCAAAAATAGACAAGGCAAGAAACAACAATTGTTGGAGAGGATGTGGCGAAAGGGGATCCCTCCTACATTGTTGGTGGGAATGCAAGTTGGTACAGCCACTCTGGAAAACAGTGTGGAGGTCCCTTAAAAAGTTAAAAATCGAGCTACCCTATGACCCAGACATTGCACTACTGGGTATTTACCCCAAAGATACAGACGTAGTGAAGAGAAGGGCCATCTGCACCCCCATGTTCATAGCAGCATTGTCCACAATAGCTAAATCGTGGAAGGAACCGAGATGCCCTTCAACAGATGACTGGATTAAGAAGTCGTGGTCCATATATACAATGGAATATTACTCAGCTATCAGAAAGAACGAGTTCTCAAGATTTGCTGCAACATGGACGGCGCTGGAGGAGATAATGCTAAGTGAAATAAGTCAAGCAGAGAAAGACAATTATCATATGATTTCTCTCATCTATGGAACATAAGAACTAGGAAGATCGGTAGGGGAAGAAAGGGATAAAGAAAGGGGGGGGTAATCAGAAGGGGGAATGAAGCATGAGAGACTATGGACTCTGAGAAACAAACTGAGGGCTTCAGAGGGGAGGGGGTGGGGGAATGGGATAGGCTGGTGATGGGTAGTAAGGAGGGCACATATTGCATGGTGCACTGGGTGTTATACGCAACTAATGAATCATCGAACTTTACATCAAAAACCAGGGATGTATTGTATGGTGACTCACATAATATAATAAAAAACATTAAAAAAAACCCACTTTTGTGGGCACCTGGGTGGCTCAGTTGGTTAAGTGACCAACCCTTGATTTTGGCTCAGGTCATGATCTCAGGGTCCTGGGGTGGAGCCCCAGGTTGGGCTCCATACTCAACAGGGAGTCTGCTTGTCCCTCTGCCCCTCCCCCTGCTCGTACTCTCTTTCTCTCTCCCTCTCTCAAATAAATCAATAAAATCTTAAAAAAAAAAAAGCACTTTTGATTGGCTTCCTTCTCTTTTCCTGCCTCATCTTGCCATTCTTTGCCGACCCAGTATTTCCTGTAACCACCTCCCACACAAACTACTTGCACTTGAATCCTTGTCTAAGGAAAAGCCTTAGACACACTCCGTTGCAGATACACTCCGTCTACAACTTTCTAACAGTGATACCAGGATTCCAATTGAAAATGTCCTCAGAGAGGCTGTAATGGGCTGAATCGTGTCCCCCAACACTTATATGTTGGAGTCCTAATCCCCAGTACCTCAGAATGTAACTGTATTTGGAAATAACATCTTTAAAGAGGTAATTAGGTTCAAATGAGGTCACTAGGTGAGTAGGCTCTAATCCAATAGGACATGAATGGTGTCCTGAGAAGAAGAGGAAATTACATAGACATGCATGGGCAGAGAGGAGAGACCACGTGGGGACACAGCAGGAAGGTGGTTCTCAACAAGCCAAGGAGAGAGGCCTCAGAAGAAACCAACCCTGCTGACCCTGTGATCTTAGACTTCAGCCTCCAGAACTGTGAGAAAATAAATTGACGTTGTTTCAGCCCCCTAGTCTGTAGTACTTTGTTACAGTGGCCCCAGCAAAGCAATACTGGAGCCTACACCTTCTAGTAGCAATCCATCCTATTCTGGGACTCTTCTGGTGGTTGAAAAGTTCTTCTCCATATGGAGTGAAATCCTCCTCTTATAACTACTTTTATTTCTGTTTTTTTAGAACAACCTGGAAGAAATCGGCTTCTACTTTTATGTGAAAACACTCAGTTATTCACAGAACCAAAGAACTTTAAAGCTAGATAGTATGTGAAGAGATGGGGTAGGGAGGCTCACCAGAGGCTCACATCCCACCGCTGATTCACAAGGACAGTAGGATGAGACCCATGGTTTTTATATCAACTATCAAAGTATTCAAAGGAGGTCACCAATGCTTAAACATCCTTCTTTAAAAAAATAGAATTTTGCTTTCTGTCCTGCTGTAACCTGGCTTTTTGCTAGAGGAATTAGAGGGATTAAGTATTAAGAAGCATTGACCTAGTCCTTCCTTTGGGGTTTCTCAGGAAGCAGTAGCCAAGAGGGTGTTGAGGAATGCCAGCAATGCACTGGGGGTGGGGTGGGAGCCATGCCTGAGAGGTAAGAGATAAAGGGGAGAAATAAATGAGCATGAGCCTGGGGAAGCCTTCAGACCCTGATAAGAGGAGGATTTCATTCCATATGGAGAAGAACTTTTCAACCACCAGAAGAGTCCAAAATTGGGATGGATTGCTACTAGATGGATTGCTGGGAAAGGGTTGGGGAAACAAGCAGGATTGCGCAGAGAGCTCAGACCATGCTGCAGACTCAGAGCCCTGCCCAATCCAACCAGGAGCTCCAAGACTGTGCATGCGACGTGTCCTGCCCTAGGCAGAAGTGGCCAGGCGCCTGGACTCCCACTGAGCTCAGTCTCAGGCAGGGAGCTGCCTGGGCAGAGAGTGGCTTCAGTCAGAAAGCTGAGCAGAGCCTAAAGGTGTCGTAGCTTGAGTCCGCAGTGCCCTGCATTCCCTGCTGCCGGATGGCCGGTTCTCCTTGCAGAGAGATGCCAGCTGTAGAGCCCACGGCTGCCACATAGGGCCACACTCCGTGCTCTCTCGTGGTTCCTCCTGAAATAGGGTCCTTGAGTCTTAACATATGATTCGGGGGTGATGCAAAGGAAAGCAAGCCATCACCTGCTTCACCTGCTCTCCTTACATCTGGAGATCCGGCTTGAGATTGCGTTGGATTTTCTAGGCCTCATCCCCGGGACCCCACTGACCCAAGCCTCCACCTGTCCTTTTCGTGTTGTTGATTTCAGTACCGAAATATAGGCATTTCATATTCTGGCCAAGACTCCCAAGTCATGTCCAACTGGCCCCTGATGCACATGTCAAGATTTTTATTCAGCTAGAAACCCTTTATTTTTATTTGTAAAGAATCAGAATTTCACAAGTACTAAATGCTTTCTGTTCCTAAGTTTCAGAGAGTTTACACGGGTCTTTAGTTCAGTAGAGATAGGTTAGTGAGGACTTAGTAAATTATGAATGTGGTAGGTAAATCAAGCCCTGCTCCAATCATAAGCTTGATATCAACTATATGCCTGAAGAAAAGAAATAGTTTCTCTATCAAAAATTCTAAGAAACCAAGTTTCATATAACAAATACTTAAATTCTAAATTACAAGTGAATATTCCTTAGAACTATTAAAAATAACCTCTCGATTTATATGAAAGCCTTTCATCATTCTTTTTTTTTAAAGATATATTTGATTATTTGAGAGAGAGGAGGGGCAGAGGGAGAGGGTGAGGGAGAGAGAGTCTTAAGCAGATTCAATGCTGAGCACAGAGCCCAACTCAGGGTTTGATCTCATGACCCTGAGGTCATGACCTGAGCTGAAATCAAGAGTCAGATGCCTAACTGATTGTGCCACTCAGACACCCCAGCCCTTTGTCATTTTTTTTTTTTTTTTTAGATTTTATTTATTTATTTGACACACAGAGAGAGCACGCACTTGAGCAGCACAAGCAGGGGAAGTGGCAGGCAGAGGAAGAGGAGAAGCAGGCTCTCCACTGAGCAGGGAGCCCGATGCAGGGTTCAATCCCAGCACCCCAAGATCATGACCTGAGCCAAAGGCAGACGCCTAAGTGACTGAGCCACCCAGGTGCCCCCCAAAATTAAATTAAAAAAAATTAAGCTGCCAGCAGGGCCTGTAGATTCTGGTTTCCATTATAGTTTCTTGCCAAGTGTGAAGGAAAGAATATGGAGCTTATAATTTTCTGTTTCCACATGACCAATAACGCTAGGTGGATCTCCGTTCAATTTCATCCCGGTGTTGAGCTGAAATCCTTTGCATTGTTTGAGTGGGCTGTATCTTTACAGTTTCTGATTCGAGTGAACGATATCTGGGAAGCAGTCACTGTGAAATGGTATTCACTTCCTCTCATCTGCTCATCGTTATTACCCTTGTTTATAGTGGATTCAGTAAAAGCAAACCTGATCTTTTATTTTTGTTATCATCTCACTTACCTAATTCAATTTCATACCCATACTTAACTTTACATATGTCATTTACTCTTTGTTGTCTAAAGTTTCTACTCAGTATCAATAGCTGTTTTTGAAGTGAGTTCTCTCTGCTGTTTTGTATCTTTCCACTTTTTCTTATATTTCTAGAGTCCTCTGGTCAATCAATATTAAATGTTCACCTCAAATCCTCTTGGCAACAATCAAAGTTATAAACAATGCTATGATGTTAAATAATAAATACTTAAAAGCCAGACAGCATAAAATCTGGAGTCAGAAGATCTGGTTTTGAGTTTCCACTATTTTCATCTGGCCTGGGGCAAGTAATATAAACTCTCCAAACTTCAATTTCCACAATCATAAAATTGCAGTTATTATACCTTTTGAAGATCACATAAAATAACAGTTAATATCTGCCAAGTAATTACTAAACACCAGACTTTGATCTAAGGGCTTAAAAGTATTAACTCATTCAAGCTGTACAACCCCATGAGAGTACTATTATCATCATCATTTTGTAGAGGAAGAAAATAAGCCACATGGAAGATTAAAAAAAGAAAATGAGTCCAAAGTCATAGATAGGAAGTTGTAGAACTGAGATTTGAAGTGTGAGGAGGTCAACTTTTCCTCTACTATCTTATGTTCAAGTACTGGGGGCCTGCAAATTAAACTAATAACGGATAAATTAACAGGAGAAAAGACATACAATTTTTTTTCAAGCTTTATTTATCTATTTGAAAGACAGAGAGAGAAAACGTGCCAGTAGGTGGGGGGTTCAGAGGGAGAGAATCTTCAAGCACACTCCCTGCTGAGCAGGGAGTTCAAGATGGGGCTCAACCACACGACCCACGAGATCATGACCTGAGCTGAAACCAAGAGCTGGATGGATTCTCAACCGACTGAGCCACCCAGCTGTCCCAAGGCATACAATTTTTAATAACATTTACACGCATGAGAGTTTACAATGAAGAATCAAAACTCAAAAAAGCAGACTTAAGGGCTAATATGCCATTTTAACAAAAGAAAGGAGATTTGGACTTCAAGGAATGATAAAGCATGGGGAAGTGACTAGGAGACATTTGAAAGAACTGATGGAAGGTGAATGTTATTTTTAGTAAGGTCTGTTTTGTCAGTTCCCTGTCTCCATTCTTGAGTATAGGGGAACTTATTCCCCTCTTTCATGGGGAAAAGACAGTCTTTTCAATAAATGGTGGTGGGAAAACTGGACAGCTACATACAAAAGAATGAAACTAGATGACCTTCTTACACCATACACAACAATAAAGTCACTATGGATTAAAGACCTAAATGTGAGACCTGAAACTATAAACTCCTAAAAGAAAACATAGTCATTAATCTGTTGGACATCACCCTTAGCAACCTTTATTTATGGATATGTCTCCTCGGGCAAGGGAAACAAAAGCAAACTTAAACTACTAGGAGTACACCACAATCAAAACTTTTGCATAAAAAAGGAAATGATCAACAAGACAAAAAGGCAACCGACCTACCGAATGGGAGAAGGTATTTGCAAATAATATAGTTGATAAGGGGTTAATATCCAAAATATATAAAGAATTTATACAACTCAACACACACACAAAAACAAAAAAGCCAATTAAAACGGGCAGAAGACATGAACAGACATTTCTCTAAACAAAACAGGCAGATGGCCAACAGACACATGAAAAGATGCTCGACATCACTGATCATTAGGGAAATGCAGATCAAAACCACAAGGTATCACCTCATACATATCAGAATGGCTGAAATCAAAAACACAAGAAACAGCAAGTGTTGGCGAGGATATGGTGGAACAGGAACTCTCGTGTACTGTTGATGGGAATGCAAACTGGTTGAGCCACTGGAGAACAGAGTATGGAGATTCCTTTAAAAATTAAAAATAGAACTACCAAACGATCCAGGAATTCCATTACTGGATATTGACCAAAAGAAAATGAAAACACTAATTCAAACAGATACGTGCACTTCTAGTGTGTAACAGCAGTATTTGCAATAGCCAAGATATGGAAGCAGCCCAGTGTCCACGGGCAGATGAACAGATAAAGAATATACAATAGAATATTATTCAGCCATAAAAAAGAATGAGGTCTTGTCATTTGCAAAAACACGGATGGCCCTAGAGGGTATTATGCTAAGTGAAATAAGTCAGAGAAAGATAAATACCATATGATTTCACTCATATGTGGAGTATAAAAAATGGAACAGACAAACAAAAACAGACTCTTAAGTACCGAGAACAAACTGGTGGTTGCCAGAGGGGAGGTGAGTGGGAGGATGGGCAAAACAGTATAAAGAGGAGTAAAGGGTACAAACCAGCTATAAGGTAACAAGTCACCAAGATGAAAAGTACAGCAGAGAGAATATAGTCAATGATATTTTAATAACATTGTACGGGGACAGATGGGGATGATACCGTGGTGAGCACTGAGAAATGTAGACAACTGTCCAAACAATATGTTGTAAAATCGAAACTAATATAACATTTCTGTTAATTATATCTCAATAATTAAAGTGTTGTTCCGATTTTTTCAGTACGGGGGGAGACACGTTCACAAAGGGAAATTTATGTCCTGCTTGTAGGCAAATAAGGGAAGACAGAAAACACTAAAACACTTCCTGCATCTGTTGATTCTCAGTTGCCTTCAGCTCAAAATAATCCTTATACCAGACCGGGATATTCTGGGATACAAATGCTGATCTCCTTCAGAAGCTAAGCTAAGTCTGACTCTGGAGTCTGTACTTATTTTTTTCGTTAAAGTCAATGCCGTGCCCAGAATGGAGCCCAACGCGAGGCTTGAACTGACCACCATGAGATCAAGACCTAAGCTGAGATCAAGAGTCAGACAGTTAACCATCTGAGCCACCCAGGCGCTTCTGGAAAACTGTATTTTTTTTTAATTATTTTATTTAAATTAGATTAATTAACATATACTGTACTATTAGTTTCAGAGCGCAATCTGTATTCTTGACCACTACACATTATTTCTTCCATTACAGTATCTACGAATGTCTTTTATAAACTGAGAAGCTGAGCACATATGAATTATTGTTCTATGTATTATAATTTCATATAGTCCCTATAAATGCAGTCCAATGTACCTTTATTTATTTATTTTTCAAGATTTTATTTATTTTAGAGAGCGAGAGAGGGCTCATGTGAGCAGAAGGAGGGCAGAGGGAGAGGGAAGAGTCCCGAGCAGGCTCCCTGCCGAGCGCGGAGCCCTACATGGGGCTGGATCCCACGAGCCCAAGATCATGACCTGAACTGAAACCAAGAGTCCATTGCTCAACTGACTGAGCCACGCAGGTGCCCCTCAGTGCAGCCCGATGTATCTTTAAATGTGTTACAGCACATTTCATTATTCATTGGCTAACCAGCTATTTCAGGAAACACGATCAGATGAGTTGAAACTATGTAGGTAAATAAAATAAGATAAACCAAACCGGTGATACACAAATTTGGCTGAGCAGCAGAAATCAGATGTGATAGACTGCAAATGTTTGGGTCCCATCCCAGAGTTCTTGACTTTCTAGGGAGGACCCAGCAATCTGTATTAAGAACAGCAAATGTCCCGCCAATGATTCTGGTGACCAGTTACATTTGAGAATGACTACATCGGCAGACGCCTTGGGATCCCTTACTACAATCTGATTCCATAACCCCCAGCAAACTTTTTGGTTTAATGGTCAATGTGAAAAAAATTTTCAACTGCCTAAATTGTCACATAATTCAGGCAGCTCATTCACGAATAACTTTGAACTTTCTTAGGGAGTATATAAGCCACATAATGAATTTCTCCTATAAAACACTGGAGGCAGGACTGACTCATCTGTGATCTGTTACAGTCACCGGCCCTGTGAATTAGAAGGCTGTCCATCACATTTTAAGTTTTCCACTGGGTCATACCACAGACAAAGCAAATTGTATCCTGCTTTTGTGATATGCCATGTACAAGTCAGTACCAAAAATCTTTCTCCATAGTGGTGAGCTAGGGTTAGTAACTATGGGACTAATTATAATTGCTATTAGAGGGGAGTAATTTTATTTATCATATAAATGTTACAAAAGGTATTTCAATTCTGTAGTTTCAAAAAGGAGTCATTAAATGTAGCTAACGATAATAAGGCATTTTCACAAGAATGCTTGATTTTGGTAGGGATTTAGGGTCGATGGCAGGCTGACTGGGGCTTTGAGTTAAAGAGTGAGGGACAGGGGGCGCCTGGCTGGCTCAGTCAGTACAGCGTGAGACTCTTGATCTCAGGGTCGTGAGTTCGAGCCCCATGTTGGGTATAGAGCTTAATTAAAATTAATAAATAAATAAAAAGTGAGGGACAAGAAATGAAAAACATTCTAGGTAGTAGAGTCATGGATGTAATATTCTACTGCTCCTGTTTCATCATTTTTCATATTGTGTGACTTTTTATTTTATTTTTATTCTTACCGAGGTATAACTGACATACATTATATTAGTTTCAGGTGTACAACATAATGATTCGATATTTGTATACATTGTGAAATGATCACCACAAAAATTCTAGTTAAAATCTGCCACATGACTTTTTAAAATGTGCTAACATTTTTGTTATTTAAAAAAAAACATGTAATAAACACCAATGACACAAAAGGTGTTCAATAGTAATTATTTTGTTTTCACCTAAGATTATCTCTACCTTATGAACTTCTCTCCCCAAAGGCAACCACTGATAACGTCCTACTAATACTTACATCCTTCCAGAAGTGTTCAGTGCATACATGAGTGCTGTGTGTGTGTGTGTGTGTGTGTGTGCGCGCACGCGCCTCTCTGCAGTGCAGTGCATGGTTCTGGCATTAGGGTGCCTGGGTTTGAACCCTAGCTCAGCCATTAACTGTGCAACACTGACCAAGTTCAATTTTCTCAGCTATTAAAAAAAAATGGGTGGCTCAATCTGTTAAGTGTCCGACTCTTGATTTCTGCTCAGGTCATAATCTCAGGGTTGTGAGATTGAGCCCCACGTTGGGCTCCGTGCTCAGCAGGGAATCTGTTTGGGATTCTCTCTCTCTCTCTCCCTCTACCCCTCTCCCTGCTTGTGCACACATGCTCTCTCAATAAATAAATAAAATCTTCAAAAAGAAATGACCCATAGGATCACTGGAAGATCAGAGGGGCTAAAGCATCTGAAGTGCTTGGAACGTAACCTGGCCTATTACAAGCACTTGTAAGCACTAGATATGTTTATTATTATACCGGAGTCCTTGTGCTTACAGAAAAGGGGAACACATCTCAACTCGCTCCACTCAATATATGAGACTAACAGACCCACCTCCCTTCTTCACAGCGGCTTAGTGGCCCATGACATGGACGGGACCCATGCTATTCACCATCCCCCTAGGATAGACATTCCGTCCATAACTGAGGTTGTGCTCTTACGAGCAATGTTGCATCTTCCTGCACGTGGGTCCTTTGCCACACGTGCCAGGTTAGGGGGTAAATTCTCAAGCAAGCATTACTGGCTATATGGCACCCACCGCTCAAATCAACATCGAATTCCACACGAGACTGTAAGTGAGTACAAAATACGATTTTCAAGCCGATCTCTGGAATGAGGGGAAATGACTGCAAGATTTGTGATCATCACCTTCTTCCTACAAAAGTAAAATCAGCAAAAAGATGGCATGTAGATGGGACAAGGAGATCTGTGGCAGAAGGGGGAATTTGAACATTTTAGGAACTTTCTAGAATTCTGGTGGTGGTAATTTCAGAAGACCAGCACTGCCACCACAGGCAGCCACAAACTCAGCAGGGGAAGCATTGCTTGGGGAAAAAAAGCCCTCCTGGCCCCAATCCGTGCATCTGGCACATTCTCTCATGCACCCCATCAGGGTGATGTGGAACAAAGTGTCCCAGTCTGGGGCCAGTTGTGAAGAACAAGATGCTCATAAGACCAGGGTCATGTCACAGCAGGCCATTCGGCCCGAGACAGGATCGTGGTTGGTTGCTCGGGGGAGAGACGTTAGGAATCATGGAAATTGTAGACACAGAAACGGAGGCCCAGGGAATACGTGATTTGCCAAAGTCTGAGAATGCGTGCTTCCTGACTGCCGTCCTCGCCATCTCTCCGCCATGCCACAGCCACCCCACCGTGCCCAAAGGGACCCCACTGAGCAGAGTATCGCAACTGGCAAGGTGCATGTGTGTGTGGGTGTGTGCGTGCACACACACGCACAAGCATGAAGTGGCAAGGAAGTGAGTCTTGCCGCACAGAAAACCTCCCTTAGACTGAGGTAATATTTTAGCCCATGTGAGGAGATTTTGGGGGGTGAATATCTGAATAATTCCGGGCAGCTGACAGTGAGGCAGGACTCTTTCTTACTCCCTCCCTTTAAAAAGATTTTACTATAAAAAAAATGTAAGCCATGTGGAGAAAATTTGCTCCATAAACTTGCGTACCGGTCACCATTTAACTTATCAGCACTGAACTACCGCGGTTACACAAGACATTTCCAAGCCCGCTTTTGAAGGGCCCCCTTCTCTCTGGCTTAACCAGTTGATTCCTGCAGCATCTTGTCCTTTGAGCATTTTATTGTTGCCTTAGTTAAAATCAAGGCGACTCTGAATTATAAGAACTGAAACTGTGTAAAACTATTATCATTTCAGGACGTTCCTGATCTGGGGGCATTAGGACTTCCCTGCACACAGGGAAGACAGAATGAACGGCGCTCATTTCTGATTCTACCGGACGTGCGTCACGAGGCGTAGGCGTCTTAGCGGACACCGTTCCTGACTGCTGGCTGGGACGCAGCGGCCTGCGCTTGGCTGCATGCGGGGCGGTATTTCTGCTTTATTTGTCTGCAGCGCCAAACATCTTTGCCCATCTTCAGCGCAACAAGAGTAAAATGTTAGGTGTGGGGAAGGGTCATGAAATGGTCGCTTTTTTCTGTTTTTATTTAATAGTTCTGGGCAAGGAACCAAATGACTTCAGACTTTGAAATAAGATGGCAGGTCGAATACGCCCAGTCATCTCCCCAACTTTTAAATCCTCAGTAAAAAAAAAAAAAAAGAAAACAGAAAAAAAAATGTTCTTAACAAAAGCATAAGCAGTTAGGACTAAGACAATGAAAAAGGGAAAAAACAAACAAAATTTTGGAAGCAGGAAAAAAATGGATAAAGCAAATGGACTTGGCTGGGACCAAGAATTCTGAATTGTAAACCAGCAGTAGAGAAAGCAGAGAAGCAATCGGGGAAATCCTCAGAGGCTCCTGGGCCAAATGGTCAGTTTCATCTAGAAGGGTGTGTGAGGAGCTAAACACAGGATGGTGGAAGGCTGCTTCAGAACTGGGAAGCCCCCAGTTCACTTCCCCCTCCCTCTTGCCTCTGGCTGTGGAGGGCCAGGCAGAGTGGCAGATAGGGTTACAGATCACAGACAGAGATGATGTGGAAGTTCATGGACACAATGTTACAACTTCCCCTGATCCTCACCTGGCTCCCCAGGCCTCGTGGGAATCATGACACGGTACATGCAAGAGATTGTCAAATCCTCAGAGCAATCCACCTAAGAAAAAGATGGTTATACAGGGGCCTGGATGTAAAGCAGGCCAACCCCCCCCCCCATGCCGACTCCCAGCAAGCCCACCCACATACACAGAGCATTCAGTCAGTCTACGGGGTCTGCTATGATCAGAGAGCCAACTCCATAGCTACCGGAGGAAAGTGTAGAAGACAGTGGGCAAAATGAAGAAACAAAAAACAAAGCATCCTGAGGAAAATGGAGACCACGGAGAAGAGGGAACAGGGAGGGACAGGCTATCATTACAATCCCTAAACATTTATCGGAAGATAATGAATTTATGACACAAAGATAGGATGCAATTTTTTTAAACTACAGAACACATTAAGAGGTCCTAAATTTTAGAAGCAAAAAACCAGAAATAAAAACCTCAACAGAAAATTTGAAAGACAAATTTGAGGGAATCTCCCCAAAAGCAAAGCAAAAAGACAAAGATGCAGAAAATAAAGGTATGGAAATAGAAGCCTAGTGTAGGATTCTCAATAGCCAAGTCATGGAAGTTCTGGGAAGAGAGAATGAGGAAGAAAAGAGGTAAGAAAAGTCACTGTAGAAATAACCCAAGGACATTTCCCAGAACTGAAGAATCAAAGTTTTCAGATTGGAAGGTCCTCTGCAGGGCCCAAGAGACAGTAAAGAGAAGCAGACCCACAATAAGCTGCATTATCCTGAATTTCAGGTCACTGGGGATAAGAAGATTCTACAGACTTCCTGGAAGAGAGAGTAAGTTTACCATCAGGGATAAAGGATCAGAAGAGCAGACCTCAATGGTGACACTGGAAGTTCAAGACAATAAAGAAATGCCATCAGAATCCTAAGTGATGATGATGTCCTACTTAGAAACTCATTGTAGCCCAACTACCAAGCTAGTCGGAGGACAGAATCAAGAATAGTTATTTATCAAAATAATTTACCTTCCTGTACCTTATTCAGGAAGCTATGGAAAGCCAAAAAATTAAAAACATGAGGATTCCAACCAAGAGAAAAATAAGGGAATTCTCAGGATGATGGTGACACGAGGTCCGAGGTTGGCAGCTGGGCCCCCGGCCCAGAGATCAGCCAGTCTTGTTGGGAACACGTTAGAAGGCTCCTGGTGAGATTTTTTTAAAGAAGGAAGGGAGGAAGGAAGTGAGAGACAGAAAGAAAGAAAGGAATAAGCATAATGTGTATGAAAATGTTGAGAGGTGATTTACACAAACTGTGAAGAGTTTGGGGATAAATCGTTGGTGAGAATATAGAAAACCCAGGAAATTAAAAAAAAAAAAACCAACCAAAATGATCATTCTCATCTTCAGAGAAAACAAAAAGTTGTATAGGGAAAAACATAACCAGAGTACATGGCAAAGCTCACCTATCAGTGGCATTTGCACGGCCCTGGGCATGGAACCCTAGATACTGTTCTAACCGAAATTATAATACTGCTCTATGAGCACAGGGGTGTGAGAAAGAGCTCAATCATCTTATGCCATAGCAGGAAGTCAACAGGTACTGCCTAATGTTGAAAAAGCAAGAAATAGCAATGTAGGTGTGCTATGTAAAGAGACGGAGGGGCGCCTGGGTGGCTCAGTCGGTTAAGTGTCTGACTCTTGATCTCAGCTCAGGTCATGATCTCAGGATGGGGAGATCGAGCCCCGAGTTGGGCTCTACCCTTAGCACAGTCTGCTTGAGACTCTCTCTCTGCCTCTCCTCCTGCAGCTCCTCCTGCTTGTGCTCTCTAAATAAATTAAAAAATACGTAAAATCTCTTAAAAAAATAGTGATGGAGAAAAAAAATCAGTTAAAAGAAATAAAAGTAGTGGTCCCTGGAGAGAGAGAGAAGTTGGTGATGGGGTTGGGGGACTATTTATTTATTTATTTATTTGAGAGAAAGAGAGAGAGAGACACTGTGCATTCCTGTAGGGGGAAGGGCAGAGGGAGAGAGAATCTAAAGCAGACTCCCTGCTGACCGTGGATCCTGACACGGGGCTTGATCTCACCATCCCGAGACTATGATCTAAACTGAAATCAAGAGTTGGACACTGAATCAACCAACGAAGCCACCCAGGTGTCCCGACTATTGTTTTTAATAAGCTTTGTATATTATTCAACTGTGAAAATTCTGTTCCTGCATCACTTTAATTAAGATTAAAACTAAGTAAAAATAAAACTGTTAAAATTTTTTAAAAAATATTGAGTTCAGAAATCAAAAGATCAACACAATGGACATGCCGCTTCCATACTTCAGGCTTTATTTCCCACAAGCTGCTTGAACTTCAGTTTGTAAACACTTTCCATGTCGGTATTTGCACAGCTGTCGATGTGCAAACTGCAGTGGGCTTTGTGAGTCACGTGTCATGAGTTTAACCTGCTAACATTGGAGGGTATCCCGCCAGAGACGCTCAAGCAGGGGGACAAGGAGGCAGGACCCAGGGTTTGTAGAACATTACTAAAGGGGGTCAGAGAATATCTATGAGAACTGATCAAGTTTTTCAAATACGTTAAGCAAAGTGAAAACAGCTAATCTCAAGAGGCTTCATACTGTGCAAATTCATTAATACAACATTCTAGAAAAAATAAATTATAGGAACAGAGAACAGATCAGTGGTTTTTAGGAACTAGGAATGGGGAGGGTACTGACTACAGGGGAACCTTGGGGAATTGGTAGTTCCAGAACTATATGCATTTGTCAAAACTCATTGTACTAAACACGGCGAATTTACTCTGTGTAAGTCATTCCTTGGCAAAACTGACTGAAAAAAATCATATAAAATCAATGGACAATATTTGTGTCTATGAAGTGAGGAATGAAAATGTGGTATGACCATAGAATGGAATATTATTCATCCGTAAAGAGGAAAGGAGTACTGACACAAGCTGTAACATGGAAGAACCTTGAAAATACTGTGCCCAGGGAAAAAGCCAGACACAAAAGGCCACATACTGTATGATTCAATTTATATGGAGTGTCCAAAATAGGCAAATTTGAAGAGAAAGAAAGTGGATTAGTGGTTTTCTAGGCTAAGAAGGGGAGAAAAGCAGTGATTACTAACACGTGTAGAATTTCTTTTGTGGGTGATGAAAATATTCTACAATTCAATACTGGTAATGGTTATAAATTCTATGACTATTCTAATAGTCATTGAATCACTTTAAAAGGTTGAATCTTATGTGTGTGAATTATACCTCAATAAACCTGTTTGAAAATACCAATGTGGAGGGGAGCCTGGGTGGCTCAGTCAGGTAAGCGTCAGGCTCTTGATTTTGGCTTAAGTCATGATCTCAGGGCTTTGAGATTGAGCCCTGCAACGGGCTCTGTGCTGGGTGTGGAGCCTGCTTAAGATTCTTTCTCTCACAGTGCCTCAGTGGCTCAGTCAGTTGGGCGTCAGACTCTTGGTTTGGGCAGGGTCAAGATCTCAGGGCTGTCGATGGAGCCCCACACTGGGCTCCATGCTCAGCTGGGAGTCTGCTTCCCCTCTCCCTCTCCCTCTGCCTCTCCCCACTCTGGTGTGTTCTCTCTCTCTCTCTCTCATGAATAAATGAATCTTTAAAAAAAAAAGATTCTCTCTCTTCCTCCCCACTCCCCCTCTAGAAAGCAAGCAAGCAAGCAAGGCAGTAAATACCAACATGGTAAAATAGGCCCTTTTAAATGGTGCTGTTGGGACTGCCAATTGGTGCAACACTTCTGTGAAGCCATTGCCTATACATCTTGTAAGCTTAAGAGCTCATGACTTTTGTCCAGTAATTGCTTCTAAAATCCCACCTTTAGCAAATAGTTAGAGATGCAGTCAAAGATATACGAATAAGGGTGTTTTTTTGCATTCCTTGATAGGAAAATAGGAAAAATGGGACCAGTGGTGTCCGTTTATTGGGCAATGCATAAGTATGATAAAACCATGTGACGGACTATGGTACAGACGATGAGAATACATTTTTGAAGAAAAAGTACGTAAGAGAAATATGGCATCTGAAATTTTATATACACAGTGCAAATGGAAAAATAAAATTTGTATAATCTGTAGCATTATGTGAAATTTATAAGAGTAAATTATTTTAGGGGCATTTGGGTGGCTCAGTCAGTTAATTATCTAACTCTTGGTTTCGGCTCGGGTCATGATCTCAGGGTTGTGGGATCAGGCCCACGTTTGGCTCTGTGCTCAGTGTGGAGTCCACTTGGGATTCTCTCCCTTTCTCTCGCTCCCTCTTTGCCCTCTCCTCACTTACTCTCTCTCTCTCTCTCTCTCAAATAAATAAATAAAATCTTCTTTTTTTAAAAGAGTAAATTATTTTGGAAGATATCTCTTATTATAATTAATCATTTATAATGTAAAGCATTTAGTGAAAGTATTATTTGACAATTAAAAGCAGATTTGGAAATTTAAGAAGTTCATATTAACTAATCTTTTTTTTTTTAATTTTATTTATTCATTTGACAGAGAGAGACGGAGAGAGTGAGCACGAGCAGGGGGAGCAGGAGAGGGAGAAGCAGACTCCCCACTGAGCAGGGAGCCCTGACGCAGGGCTCAATCCTGTGATCGTGACCCAAGCCAAAGGCAGATGCTTAACCGACTGAGCCACCCAGGCGCCCCTAGATTAACTAAGCTTTCTGTGTGAAAATAAACCCAGGCCTTATATCAGCTAGAATTCTAGGGGAGCTTTTTTTTTTTTTTTTTTTTTGTACTGTCACAAATCAGGGAGAAAACACAGTTCTTTTATTTTTATTTTTTTTTTAAACACAGTTCTTTTAAAACAAGAAGGGGCAGCTAAGTGGCTTAGTCTGACTTTGGCTCAGGTCATAACCTCAGGGTCCTGGGGTCAAGCCCTGTGCCTGGCTCCACACTCAGAGGGGAGTCTGCTTCTCCTTCTACCCCTCCCCCTGCTCATGCTTTCTCTCTCTCTCAAATAAATCTTTAAAAATAAATTTAAAAAATTAAACAAGAAATATCAAAGGAATATAATTTGTCCAAGGATTAATCATGTTTAGTAATATTATTGGTACTTGCCCTTCTATAATTTTTCTGTATTTATATACCCAAACTCTAAAAACCTTTACATTTTGTTTACTATTTCTGACCTTTTCTTAGTATTTTCTCTCTTTTTTTTGCCTGGTAACAACTCAAATTTTTCTTGCTTTTTATCTTGTAGTTTAACAACCAAGGCCACTAATTCAATTTATGGAGATTAATAAATGCTTGTGTAAATCAAGATAACATAAGTCAAGAATACTTAGAGAAAAAATAAATTTTAACTCCACATGCTTTAAGGACGCTGGTCCTTTGAAAAAGTTTAAATACTTAATAAACTGCAACTCAGAGAAAATTTTTTTATTACAGGCGTTTATCCAGCTCTACAAATCAATCAGAGTAGGCAACCTTTAAAGAGATTTTATAGTTCAGTTTATTAAATTCTTCCAAAAGTGGCCAAAGATATAAAAAAATCTGTTTAGAAATCTCTCCACACTCACACAATGGAAAAATCTCTTCAGGCAAGATAAGGTTACTCTGGAGGCCTCTAGCTGACTCCTGCTATTTTGTTTTGTACTGTTTCCTGTTGTCCTTGTTCAGAAAGAATGTCAGTCAAATTAAGGGCTCAAATGTATGATTTATTTAAACCTTGTTCTCAAAGCACTTCTAGAATGACGGAGTAGGCATGTCCAACAATCCAATCTTCCATAAAAGCAACCAAAACACCAGCAAAAATGGTCAAAATCAACTTTTTCAGAAGTCTGGAGATTAACCAAAGGCTTGCAACAATCTAGAGCCTGTCTTTCAAGAAAACTGAGTGAGTCTTGGTAAGACCAGTGGCGTGTTAATTTGCCCTAGTCCACATCCCCTTTCTTTAACACTGCGGTAGCCTTGAAACCCAACAGTCTTGGAATCCTTCAGTGTGGGAACTAGCAGCCTATCAGCCACCTGAGGGAGAGGAATGGCCCTGGAGCTCCCCAAAACACCACCTTCCCAGAGAACTGTCACCATGTGATCTGTCTGGCAGCTCCTCCATCCCCCCACGCAATAGCCATGGGCACAGCAGAAGGATAACCAACACTCGAGTGCTAAGGAACTTAATTGGCACATAATGACACACATCAGAGGGACCAAGAGGAGGCAAGCCAGGACTCATGGGATCCGGCCGAGGGGTACATGCAAACCACATGCTTCTGCAGGTTCCCAGGAGCACGTTCCAATGTGCTCATTCCAGATTTCATTGGGAGCTCCACCAATTACTGTCAAAAAATAATTCAGAAAAATGAGGATAGTTGAAAGCCCAGGTGAAACCTAACTTGTATACAAGGGAGATCAATTGTCTGTAAATCAAATGTCACTGAAAAAAGTCAGGGCAAAGTTTATAAAAGTAAATATTGCAGACCATGTGTGGACCACAGATTGCCTTTGCGGTTTTTTGTTTGTTTTTGTTTTTTGGGTTTGTTTTTGGTCTTTGGACGTGCTGATTCGCTGACAACTATCAAGCGAGGCACTTTGCCCTGGAGCAGATGGGCATACTGATAAGGGAAGACAATTTTAGTGTTTATGGGTTTTCCAAGGAACCTTGTGATTCAGCTGTGGATGAATGCGGAAGGTACCTATGCCTTACTTAATTCAGATTGTGTTGTTTTCTTTCTTTCTTTCTTTTTGGAGAGAGAGAGAGTGAGTGTGAGAGAGAGAGAGAATCCCAAGCAGGTTCCATGCTCAGCACGGAGCCCGACATGGGGCTTGATCTCACCACCCTGAGATCATGACCTGAGCTGAAAACAAGAGTCCAACGCTCAACTGACTGTGCCACCAGGTGCCCCGTGTTACTTTCTTGATTGCACTTCCACATAGTAGGATGGTTAAGAACACGGGCTTTGAGTCCACTAGACCAGGCTTGTCCTTTCTTACCTAGACAACACGGAACCTGAATTTCCTGATCTGCAAATGCAGATGGTGATATCAACATCACAGCATTCTTGGTAGGATGCAGGCAGATAATGTTTGCAGCATGCTTCATACCACGTTTCCCTCATCCGAGACACTCAACACATGGTAGACCTTATTCTAAATTATTATGGGAATAGCTCACTCTGTCAGTCAGGGTCCATTCAGGAGAAAGAAACCACACAGTAATCTCGATAGGGTGTGTTTAATATAAAGAATTATGAACTCTAACACAGGATTACCTGCTAAGAGGTAGAGAGAACCCTGAAGAATACAGGAAAAGAAGGTGTAGGGATAGTCATTACTTCCAGGGCTGAGTTAGAGCATCGAAAAAAGGAAGAAACCCGAAAGGGGGCCCCCTTCCCCCAGCCAAGGTTGGGATACAGACCTTATTGAAGAGGGTATGGCCACGCCCCTGGGTGCTGGTGATGTTTGCTAAGGTTCCACGCTGGTGGAACTCAATGAGAATCTTCCCCCTGGGGTGCCAGGGAGACCTGCCCATGGGAAACTGCTGCATTATGGAAAGCACTGGAAATGCACCCTCAGGGGGGTGACACTGGGTGTCCCATAACCACAGCAAGAAGGAACACCTTCCCAGAATGGGGGTCATAGTCTATCAATGGGTGAAGAGCAATGACATGAAGGGAAAAGAAGACATGATCCTCCTTCCTGGAAAACTCTTGCATTTGTACCTAAACCTTAGTTGGGTGGGATGGCAGAGCCTCCCTCATTTTAATTCCATGTGATATAACAAAACTCATATAGATAGATTTTTAAATAATCATAATCATGGTGTCAATTGTAATTCTTGAACTTCAGAAAAAAAAACTCTTTGGGGGGCTCCACTATCAATATTCAGTGAGGTAAAAAGCTGTTGTAAGAAATCAGATTTTATTCCTACAAAATTCCACCAATTTTTGTTGCCTAACTTTCTGAATGTTTATGATCCTTAAAAAAACAAAACAAAACAAAAAACCAAAAAACCCCTCATTTTTCTGCCTCTAGTAAAGCATTTGAAAGATGTAGTAAAAAACAAAAACCCAAATCTTTGACATTACTCTTGTTCAGTACTGGTTCTTAAATGTAATTTCTCTTCCCAGTGACCATGAAATAAGCAAGCTGAAATTGGCAGACTTTGGAATCCATTTTCATTATTCAAACTAGAAATAACATACCTTCCTTCCTTCCTTTAAAAGATTTTATTTGTAAGTAATCTCTACACTCAATAGGGCTCGAACCTACAACCCTGAGATCAGGAGTCATAGGCTCCACCCCCGAGCCAGCCAAGCGCCCTGAGAAGTAATTTTTTTTTTACAAATCCCATTGATCAGAAGACAGAATTATTACTCTGCACTATTTCACACAGAAATTATTTTTTTCTGGCTGCTGTTTTTTTGTTTGTTTTGTTGTTTTGTTTCATTTTTCACCATTCCTCTAACTGCTGATTTCATGTCTTGGAAACACTGACATTTAGTACCCATCCTGTATGCAGGTGGGGGTGTCTGAGCAGCCCTGTGTTTCTTGGAAGAGTCAGTTCCACGCGGTGGTGCCCACACTGAAGCGGGTGAAAATGCTCGGAGGTGAAGCCGGTGTGTCATTTAGGCTCTTGCAGGCTGGCGAGTAGCACACGAGGTCTGGAACCAGGAGCTTTGCATCGGAAACTTAAGGTTTTGGCTTATATGTGTATGTGGCCTTGGACTAGGTGGATAGACTATTTGAGCCTGTTCCCTTGCAAATGAAATTGGGATGATACTTAAGGTCTGTTCACTGTAATAATTCAATAGACACGAAAGGGTCTGCTATTGAGTCAAGCATATTAGGTCCTTAGTAAACTTACAAGCATCTAAATCTATTATAGGAAATATTTGTCCAAAAAAATGTTCTATGTTGCATTAATGGGTACTTTACTGAACTACCTTTGTGTTAATAGGTTAATAGGATTACTTATTCGACATCTTCCCTAGTTGCGGACTTCAGATTTGCTGCTTTGTAGCTCTTGTACTAAGAGAACTGTGTGTGACTATGGTATTAAATTCATAGAAAAGGTGTATGCTAAATAAATCCACCCACAGCTATTTTTATTCATGCTAACCCTCCTAAGCCCGATTCAGCACAAAGACAAGGTAGTTCAAGCTGTAGTTCTTGCTCCTTGGCTGTTCATCTGCATTTGCTCGAAGTAACCATCTGTAAAACTTACAAATGCCCTTTGTTTCCAAGATCTATTCTTCCTCCTCTGTTGGTCTGCTTACTTGGTCAGCACTTACGAGCTTCTCCCCCATACCCAGCACAGGCTAGACACTGTGGATTCAAAAATAGATACCACATGGCCTCAGGGAACTTAGATTTTAGTGATAGAGCTAGACATGTGAGGCCAATGGTACACCACACTGTAGTTAAGAGCTGTCCTGGAGCTGTGGGGACAGGGAGGGAGCCTGGACAGACTTTGCCCTGAGCACCAAGAAAGGTTTCATAAATACTGAGACATTTAAGTTGGATCTTGAAGAATGAGCACAAGGAGGAGGGCATTCCAGGCAGAGAATAAAGCCTGTGCCAAGCTATGGGGTCCTAAAGATCCTGACGTCCCCCAGGAAGGGGGTGCTGCTCAGTGCAGTTGAAGAATAAGACGCTTGGGAAGAAGGGATGCGACTCAGGAGGCCGCACGGAGCTGGCAGCGAAGAGTTTTGTGTGCCCTGGAGCAGCGCCGTCTATTCTCTATGCCCTGAAAAGCTCTCAGAGGTTCTCCGGTGCAATGAGAAAATGTAGGTTTTAAAAAGCTTATTCTAAACCTTCAGATAGAATTATGAATTTTGTAATACCTTGACATTTCCTATTAACTTTGAAATGCACATATCCCCTTAATCAGCACATGTACAAAGATCTATAAAAATATATTTATGGTAGCATTACTTATAATAGTAAAACCTAGAAAACAATCTATATGTCCACCAAGAGTGAACTGGTAAAAATAAAATACAGTTGATTCTTGAATAATGTAGAGATTAGGGACGTCAATGTCTCCATGCAGTCAAAAATCCACTGTAATTTTGACTCCCCCAAAACTTTACTGATAGCCTACTGTTGACCAGAAGCCTTACTGGTAATATAAACAGGAGATCAACATGTATCTTGTATGTTATATGTTATATACTATATTCTGACAACAACATCTCACTTTTTCTTAATTTTCTTTGTATTTCTAGGGCTCCATGGTTTGTCTGCAAGTTTTTTCAAATCGTCACAAATCTCCAAAATGTTTTCCAATATATTTGCCAAAAAAAATCTACGTGTAAGTGGACCCAAGCAGTTCAAACCCATGTCATTCAAGGGCCAACTGTAAGGACACACAGAGACAATGGAATACTCTGTGGCTCTTTCTTTCTTTCTTTTTTTTTTTTTTTTAAGATTTTATTTTTAAGTAATCTCTACACCCAACGTGGGGCTCGAACTTACAACCCTGAGATCAAGAGTCGCATGGCTTACAGACTAAGCCAGCCAGATGCCCCACTATGTGGCTCTTCAAAGGAAAAAAATTACACCTCTATGTTTTGGTCTGGAAGGTTGGCCCAAACATGCTAAGACTTTTTTTTTTTTTTTTGAGTTCTAGAATAGTATGAGTGGTGTATTACCATTTCTGTAAAAATAAAATAAAATATTAACCTTACGCTTAAGCTGTTGCATTTATATATATGCACATGTGTGCCTAAAACCCTACTGGATAGATAGAGAGGAAACTGCTCTCAATGATACATTAATATTTTGCTCAATATCCTTTTCTAAAATATTTTCATTTTTTTAACCAGTTTAAATATATTACATATGTAATATTTCAAAAAAGAGCTTAACTTTAAAGGAACTTGCAGTCTTTGAGTGGAACATGCGAGACACCAGCGGCCTCTGTGGGAACGGTGTCACAACCCTGGGAAGCAGAGTGACTGCATAGTGAGAGTGCGGCACAGTGATCTGGGCGTGGGCTCTGCAGTCACACTGTCTGGCTCCCCATTCCCGCCTCCTCCACTCACTGGAGCTGTGTGTCCTCAGGCCAGCCACCTACTTACTTCAGACTTGGGTTTACTTCCGGCTGAGAACAGAGATAGCCATCGCCCCTACCCTCCGGGGTGCTGAGACGATTCCACGATAAAGCATCTGCAGAGTCTAAGAGGTGTGCCTGGCGTGCCGTAAATGCTCTGAACATTAGCTACTGCTTTTTGCAAATAATGCTAATTTTGTTTTTCTTTCTCAATACTTACGTGTCTTCTTTCTTTCTTTCTTTTTTTTTTTTGATTTATTTATTTATTTTGGGGGGGGCAGACAGAGAGGGAGAGAAAGACTTTAGCAGACTCCTCTCTGAGCTTGGAGCCTGATGTGGGGCTTGATCTCAAGACCCCAGGATCATGATCTAAGCTGAAACCAAGAGTCGGATGCTTAACCAGCTGTGCCACCCAGGGGCCCCTATGTCTCTCTCTCTCTCACTTTTTAAAAATGATTTTATTTATTTATTTGACAGAGAAAGAGAGAGCTCAAGTAGGGGGAGTGGCAGGCAGAGGGAGAGGGAGAAGCAGGCTCCCCACTGAGCAGAGAGCCAGACGCGGGACTCAGTCCCAGGACCCCAGAATCATGACCTGAGCCAAAGGCAGACACTTAACCGACTGAGCCACCCATGTCTCTCATTTCTATTTCTTTTCCTATGACACTGCTCAGAGCTCCTGCTTTAGTTTGCTTTCCTCTGTTGAAAGAAACAGAGATTCACCAAAATGACTTTGATACAAGAATTCATTATGAGGACACAGCTGAGTATCCAGGGTTTCACCTGCACAAGGGGGAAGTCTCTGCCAGAAGGAGCTGGGCTGACAGCTAGTGGGGACAGTGACAGCAAGCCTCCTCAGCTAGGTGGATTCTCACTACACTTGGGCTATGCCGGTTAGAAAAATGGGTTGGTTTTTAAGCCTCGGGGCTTGTAGGAAAGGCATCTGTTCAACGACAAGGTGAAGCCATCTCTAACTTTACTTGGAATATTCAAGATTAGACATTTGTCAAATTTTTCTGTGACATGTTTCCTTCCTTCTCCCTCCCTCCCTCCCTCTTTCTCCCTCTCTCTCTTTCTTTCTCTCTCTCTTTCTCTCTTTCCTTCCTTCCTTCCTTCCTTCTATTTTTAAGTAATCTCTGTACCCAACATGGGGCTTGAACTCACAGCCGGAGATCATGAGTCACGTGCTGTACCGACTCAGCCAGCTGGGCATCCCTGTGACATGTTTCAACATAAAAATCTGTCTTCCTTGACTCAGGTGAAACGGTATTTAGGACTACTCAGAGGGGTCAGTACTTCCCGGTCCCCAGCATGAGCAGAATGTTAGCCAAATGAAATCAAGTTGCTAGCAGATATCAAGAAATCCCGGCCGGGCTCCTTACCTGCTTCCAGGTAAGATGGCGCAAGCCCCACCATAGCCTCTCTCTGTCCCTGATCAAAATGAAAGATTCTCGACAAAATGCAAAAAATAGCTACTGAGAATTCTGACAAGTGAACAAATGCAGGAAGATTGGTAGGGGTGGGGATGGCAGGGTGTCCAAACTTGGAGACGTAGCCCACAAGGGACTGAGTTGCTAAGATTTTTTTTTCCTTCCCTCTTTTCTCTTATGGCTTTGTCTCGAAGGTGGGCTCCAATCACAGAACTGCAAGGGTAAAACTCAAATGGAAACCCTGTCTTTCTGGCCAAAGGGCTCAAGAAAAGGGACCCCTGAAGTCCAAAGAGTGGGTAGGGATGCAAGATGGGACCATCATTTTGTTTTTCTCTTTTCTCTCCTGGCTTGGCCCCAAGGGCAGATGTCAGCTGCAGAGTTATGGGGAAGGGGGTGCCTGTGAGCCCAAGAGTGTGAAAAAGCCTTGTAGAGAAGAAAGGGGGCAAATGCGGTTCCCTAGGGGCGCCTAACTGGCTCAGTTGGTAGAGCACGTGACTCCTTATCTCAGGGTGGTGAGTTTGAGCCCCATGTTGGGTATAGAGATGATTTTTTAAAAAGTGGTTCCTTAATCCTGTGTGAACCCATGTAATTCTGAGGCTCACTTCTGACCTGGGCGTGCATGAGACAGACCCAAAGCAGCATAGTGAAGGCTTGGAAAATTGAATGGAGATTGGAACCACTACCCACAGAAAGCAAGATAGAACTTCTGTCTGAACCTAACTGGGTGGATTGCCTTCTAAAAAGGAAAAAGAAAAAAAAATGCAGCATTCTCAAGAAAATTTTAATTGAATTATATGAGGCCAATATTACCCTGATACCACAACCAGGCAGACTTTACAAGGGAAGGAAAGAAAGGATTAACATCTTCATGAATATGAAGGCAAAAATCCTTAACAAAATGTTATCAGTCAGAATCCAGTAATACAGACATTTGACTATGTGGGGTTTAGCCTGAGAATGTAATGCTTGCTCAACATTTAAAATAAATCTATGTAATTCACCATATCAACAAATTTTTAAGAAGGCCAGATGATCATCTCAATAGATGCAGAAAAAACTTTTGACAAAATTCAACACCATTCTCAGTTTTAAGAACTGAAAGGGACTCATTATCAACCTGATAAAGAATATCCGTGAACACCTGCCCCTAACATCATACTTAATGAGGAACACAGATACTTTCCTCTCAGGATTAGGGACAGGCAAGGATGCCTGTTCTCACTACTCCTATTGAACATTGTGCTGGCGGTCCTAGCCAGTGCAATAAAGCAAGAAAAAAAAAATAAAAAGAAAACAGTTTGGAAACGAAGAATTCGTTTTTTAATTTTTCTATTCACTGATGACATAAGTGTCTATGTAGAAAATCTCAATAAATGTTAAAGGTGTACTAGAACCATAATAAGTGAGCATGTCTGGTTGCAGAAAACACAGTCAATACAGAAAAATCAATTGCAGTTTTATGTACTAGTATATTGGTTTTCTATTGTTATGTAATAAATGGCCACAAATTTAGTGGGCTGACACAACCGAAATTTATTGTCTCACAGTTTCCATGGGTTCAGAGTCTAAATACAGGTTAAATGCTCCATGCTCTGCTCCAAGTTCTGAACAGGCTGAAATGAAAATTTTAGCTGGGGCTGCAATCTCATCTAAGGCTCAGGGTCCTCTTTCAAGCTCCTTCAGGTTGGCAGCAGAATTCATTTCCTTGCACAGAACCCTCAGCTCCTAGAGGCCACCCCTTTCAGAGGCAGATCACCTCGCTGCTTGTTTTCTCTTCGGGGGCTTGTAGGAAAGCATCTCTCTGATTTTTCCCATGCCTGGTCTGTAGACTCTCTTTGAAAGTGGCCACCTGATTAGATCAAGCTCACCCAGGATAACCTCCCTTTTGAGTAACTCAAAGTCAAGTGAAGAGAATCTTAATTAGATCCGCAAAAGGTCTTCAACTTTGCCTACTGATAGAATTGCTCTGTTGGCACTTAACGCGACGGGATCACAGAGAAGGTAGACATCACAGGTTGCAATCCTGCCTCCAACAACTAGCAATAAACAATTGTGAATTGAACTAAAAAATAGCTCTACTTCCAAAATCACCAAAAACCATGAAATATTTAGATATAAATCTAACAATAAATGTGTAAGATTGCATGCCAAAAACTGAAAAACAATGAATATTGCTAAGATGGCACTTCTTTTCAAATTGATTGACAGACTCAATGCAAAAAAAAAAAAAAAATCCCAACAAGATTTGTTTGTTGTTGAAATTGACAAGATGATTCTAAACTTTATATGGAAAAGCAAAGGAACAAGAATAAACTATTTTTAAAAAGAACAGATTTGGAAGATTCCCCCTACCTTATTTCAAGTCTTGCTACATAGCTACCATTATTAAAATATTGTGCTATCAAGGAAAGCATAAGTACATGGATCAACAGAACGGAGAGTTCAGAAACAGACTCACAGAAACATGGCAGTTGGATTTTCAGCAAATGTGCAGAGGCAATTCAATGAAGAAAGGACAGTCTTTGAAGAATACAGTGCTGGAAAAATTGGACAGCTATACATAAAAAATAAACTTTAACCCATACTTTATGCAATATATGAGAATTAACCCAAAACTGATCATATGTCTAAATATAAAACCTAAAACTGTAAAACTTCCAGAAGAAAACATAGGAAGAAATGTTTGTGACCTTGGGTTAGGCAATAATTTCTTTTATATAACTCAAAAACAATTCATTTTTAAAAATTAATAAATTGGACTTCATTAAAATTAAGAATGTGTCCTTTCTGAAAGACACTGTTAAGCTAACGAAAAGACAAGACACAGACTGAGAGAAAGTACTTGCAAGTCACCTAACTTCACCAGTTATTGTATCCAGAATATATAAAGAACCATCGAAAACAAAACAAAACACACACACACAAAGAACACTCAAAACTCAATAATAAGAAAAGAGCAACCCAATAACAGATTGGCAAAAAGATGTGGACAGAACTTTACCAAAGAAGATATATGGACGGAAAACCTGCAGATAAGAAGACGCTCAACATCATTAAGCAATAGGGAAATGCAAATCAAAATCACAAGGAGACGCCACTACACCACTGACATTAAACAAAACAAAACATCTAATACCAAGTGCTGATAAGGATGTGAAGCAACGAAACTCTCCTAAGTTGCTGTGGGAATCCAAAACAGTACAGCCACTTTGGAAAAATAGCTTGGCAGTTTCGTTAAAGTTAAACATAGTCTTACCCTACGAACCAGCAATCACACTCCCCGGTATTTATCCAAATGAAAGGAAAACTAGGTTCACACACAAATTTTACCCAAATCCTTAGTGGCTTTGTTTGTAATGGTCCAAAACTGGAAACAGTTCAAAGGCTCATCCACAGTGAAACTGATAAATGAAATGCGGTACCTCCATAAAACAGAATACTACTAAGCAATGAAAAAGAATAAGCTAGTAATAAAATCTCTTGAATGAATCGCAAAGGCATTATGCCGAACGCAAGAAGCCAGTCTTGAAAGGTTACATTCTGTATGATTCTGTTTGTATGTCACTCTTGAGAGGATAAAAGCATAATGATGGAGAACATACCAGGGGTTGCCAAGGGTTAGATCTGCATGGGCAGTGTGGCTATGAATGAGCGGCACGACGGACATTTGCGCTGATGGAACAGTTCTGTGCTCTAATCATGGTGGCAGTTACCCAAATATGTGCCTGTGTTAAACCCATGGAACTATACACTAAAAAAAGTCAAATGTACTGTGTGACCATTTTAAGTATTATCAAGAAAATTGTTGCCTCCGATGAGCGGGATTGACTGGAGTGGGAGGGTGGGCCAGGGCACTACTGTTTTTCCTTATGGGCCATCTTGTTTAAATAAGCTTGCATTACTTTGGTAAAACAGAAAAGGGACATAAGGGGAGCTATAGTTCCTGTGCTGAAGTCCCAGTAGTAGCTGTGTGACATTGGGTAAGTGTCTTAACTTCTCTGGGCTTCAATTTTCATCTCAGAAAGGGGTGGTAAAAGAAACTACTTTTTTTTTTTAAAGATTTTTTACGATTAAGTAATCCCAACATGGAGTTCAAATTTACAGCCCCGAGATTAAGAGTTGCACATTCTACCAACTGAGCCAGCCAGGGGCCCCAAAAGTAATTGCCTTTTCATGAGGATTAAATGTTAAAACCCACGCAGCACTTAGAAAATGACAAGCCACAAGTTAGCACTTAGTCTACTGGCTATTAGAAAATAATTGTTACTATCCTAATTGTATTTTTATAATAATTATAAATTGCTAAATATTAATGTATTAGCAAGCTGGCTGTTATTCCTTTAGGATTATTTCTTAATCTAACTTAAGTAGCACAGTTCCTCTGATGCTTTGTAATGGTGCATTTTGGGATCTATTTTTAGGTTTAGGTCTATATATCCCAATTCCAAAAGACATGAAATAGATCTTATAATCTGACGAATCACAGTCACGGTTGTTTGATAACAAATACCTAAAACATTGGGCAGATTTTCAGTAACAAGACTTATAAATGAGTGTACTTCCATAATTGCTTTCTATTTCTGATAATTTATTCCTAACAATTTCTTTTAGAGAGAGAGAGAGAAAGACAGAGCGCACATGTGAGCAGGGGGAGGGGCAGAGGGAGAGAGAGAACTTCAGAAAGACTCCACACCCAGCTCAGAGCCCGACTCGGGGCTCCTTCTCACGACCCTAAGACCATGACCTGAGCCGAAATGAAGAGTCAGCTGCTTAACCAACTGACCCAGGCAGGTGCCGTGTTCCTAATAATTTACAACAGCGGTGCTCTCAGGGAAAATCCATAAAACTACAGATCTTTACTTACTGTTACAGTTACCCATTACATTGACTTATTCTTTAAAATTGACTAATTTTTTCCAAAAAATAGAAAAAAATAGATTTTTCTACTGGTGAGATATTTCCTAGCCTCTTAAGGATTGCATTTTCCGGACGCCTGGGTGGCTCAGTCCGTTGTGTCTGCCTTCGGCTCAGGTCATGATCCCAGGGTTCTGGGATCGAGTCCTGCATGGTGCTCGCTCTTCCTTGGGGATTCTGCTTCTCCCTCTACCCCTCCCCCCTGCTTGTGCTCACTCTCTTCCTCTCAAATAAATAAAATCTTTTTAAAAACCTTGCATTTTCCTACTTACAAGGACGATAGCCATGCTGTAAAGGGTTCAGCACCTCCTTCTGCGGCCTGCTCTTCCCCCGTCTCTCCACGTCCCCCAACTTGGTGGGTGCCCAAAGGAGCACCGCTGACAAACAGCTCAAGCCAGGGGCGGTTCTCACTCGTGGAGCTGAGGAATCCTCCTGGAAACCCGAAAGCCACAAGGAACCATGTCAGGCTAGATTGTAATTTGTGTCTGTCTCCTGCTGCCGTGAATACTTTTTCTCGTTTCTGCTCCGAGGAAGCCAGTCTGCCTTTCCTTGCTTCAGGGGTTCATTAATGGTTTTGGGGGGATGCTGAGCCAAAAGCAGAAATGCCAGGCATCCAGCAGAGTCGTCACCCCATTTCTGGGGTGAGTGCCCTAGGCTTTAAGAGGTGATGAGCTGAACTGGGAGAGGTCTGAGAGGGGCAGAAGGAAGAGAGAGGGGCTTCGAGCTTCCCCCCAAAACAGGTCAGGGTGGTGGTTTGGGGATTTGTGCATTTGTAGACACCCCAACAGCACCAGCACCTTGAAAGGGGTAGGGGTGTGTGAGCAGAGAATGGGCGCAGAGCTCCCCCCCACCCCACCCCCCGCACGGGAGCGGCAGTGAGAATCCCTGCAGACGGCGCTGGGGACAGTGGCGTGGGTTGTGGTAAGGCCACTAACCTAAGCGCCAGCCTACCTCCGAGGGCCCTGCGGTGCTCCGGCACCCGGATCAGACCCCTTGGGGGGTGGGTTCCATCCTCTGAGATCTGAGTATTCTGATTTGTAACTCCTGGCAGGTTTAACCGGGCACTTAAAAAAAACACAAAAAACAAAAAACGCAGAGGAATTAGCTGGTAAGAGGCAAAGATACTCTCTGGCTTAACCATGCACAGATTTAATAAATGTGTAATTTAAGCCTATAAGCACAACTAATCTGTGAATTTATATTACACAGGTGTGGTCCTATTTTTACTGCCAATTCCCTGCTCCTGTGGAATTAATAGCTTTCTCACTTTCTTAAATCTTTTTTGTGGGTTTTTTAAAAGTTTAATTCAATGGTTTATTATTTTGGTTAACCCTTTGAAGAATTAATCATTGGTTTAACTTTTCTATTTTTTTAAGTCTCCAGTTAAGTGTTTTTCCACTGAACAATGCTTGACTGCTTTGCTCCTTTTCTAAATCCTTCAGCTGAGATCTATTTTATGTCTTCCTTTTGCCTTCTTTATTTTTATTTCATTTTTATTTGTTTGTTTTTTATTCGAGAGAGAGAGAGATAAGAGAGCCCACGCGCGGGGGGAGGGAAGTGAGGAGCAGAGGGAGAGGGAAAATCTTAAGCAGGCTCCATGCCCAGGTGGGGCTTGATCTCACGACCCTGAGATCATGACCTGAGCCAAAACTAAGAGTCAGACACTTAAGTGACTGAGCCACCCAGACGCCTTCCTTTTGCCTTTTCTTAATATATTTATTCAGAGAAATATATTTTCTTCTAAATAGCATTTTACATTTATGAATTTTGGTGGGCGGCGTTTGTGTTTTTAAAATAGGATGTCAGTAATTTTTGTGGACTTTCTCTGTAACTCTATTGTTGTGGGGAGTGTTTTAAATTCTGTGGGGCTCTGTTTTAAATTCTTTAGTTAAGGCTCTTCGGGGTCCTGGGTAACTTAGGCAAAAGCGTAAAGTATTGGAAGGATCCTGGGGCGGCTCTTCATAGCAAAGGAAGAGATGGGCGCCTGGCTGGCTCAGTCGGAGGAGCATGAGGCTCCAGATCTCAGGGTTGTGAGTTTGAGCCCCATGTCAGGTATAAAGATTATTTATATAAATAAATAAAGTGAAAAAAATAGTAAAGGAATAGCTGACCAGCCAGCTCTGGGATATAGATGAGTGGCAGCCAAAGGGACCCAGCTAGGAAATCAAGTCAAGCCTCTGGATCTCTCTATGGCAGGTTTCAGTTTCTGAGAGAGAAAATCTGTTGACCTGGCTGGGGCCAGGTGTCCACTTCTGGGTCACATCCCCATCCTGGGAGCCCCAGTGACGCTCAGACCGTGCGACCTGGGCAGCTATCCCTGTGCACCCAGTGGAGTGACTCTTACTTCCTAGTGAGGAATTTGGCCGGTTACTTCTCTCTGTTCAGTCTTCTCATTTGTAAAATGAGGATCATAATAATACTGATTTCATCAGGTTATGGTGAAAAGTAAGTTAATATTTGTAAACACACACACAATAGCACCTGTCACATAGCAAACACTGTCTACAAGTTTTCTATTGTATTTCTAATTTTATCAACATACAACCTATTTTATTTTTTTGAAACTTCTTAACCCAATATACGATTGTTTGGAGTGTGAGAGAGATTCATATACATTTTTATTTTATTTTTTTAAAGATTTTATTTATTTGAGAGTGAGAGAGAGAGAGCATGAGCAGGGGTGGAAGGACAGAGGGAGAGGGAGAAGCAGACCCCCCGCCCTGCCAAGCAGGGAGCCCAATGCAGGGCTCAGTGCCAGGACCGTGAGATCATGACCTGAGCTGAAGGCAGACGCCCAACGGACTGAGCCACCCAGGCGCCCCATATACATTTTTAAAAGGTAGATTCTCTGCATCTAGTTCTCTGAAACTTTTTGTTGATTCTGCCTGACTGGTGGTGCTGTTCAGCTCTGTGATGTTTTTTTACCATCTTTTTGTTTATTTGATCTGCCATATACTGAAAGCAGGGTACTAAGGAATCCGAGTTTTGCTTGTTTCTTCTTGGATAACTGTCACTTTTTCATTTATATATTTTGTTGTTAGGAAACGTGGGGTACCTAATGAATATTGCCGTGTTTTCATTACTCACTGTGCCTTTTATCGTTCTAATGCGCCAACGCTGATATTTCCTTGGGCTTTTGTTTAAATTCTGTTTTGTCAGAGATCATGATTAAAATGCCTGCCTCTCTTCCATTTACACAAGCCTTAATTTTAGTTTACCTTTTCTCTTTTCTTTAAATGCATTTTTGGACATAATCCAAAAGCCATCAAATCCTTGGGTTGGGTTTTTTTTGGGCAGAGGGAGAGAGAAAATCCTCAAGCAGATTGCCTGCTGAGTGGGGAGCCTGATGGGGGGACTAGATCCCAGGACCCCGAGATCCTGACCTGAGCCGAAATCAAGAGTCCAACACGTAACTGACTGAGCCACGCAGGTGCCCCGGATTGGGTTTGGTTTTTAAATTCACTCAGTGACTTTCTTTTTAAAGATTTGGTTCACATTGTAACTGTCACGTGGCACTATCTTTCCTCTCGGTGTGTGTTTTACTTCGTGGAGACGGTCTTTATGTAACTCGGGTGCCAGCTGGCTCTTTGTGCACTTTGTCCTCGTTGCTGGCTCTGTGTTTGGCTGTGCACCGCCTGGACGCCGAAGGCCTCTTGCCTCCAATACAGCCCCGTGCACGCGCACACTCCCTAAGCTCCAGCCACACTGCCTCCGTTCTACCTCCCCGAACGCACATTCTCTTCCCTCTGCCTGGAATTCCTTCCCCCTCAGTTCTTTGCCTGGCTAACTCTTCTTTATCCTTGAAATTTAGGGTTAGGTGTCCCTGAGAAGCCCTCTTTTACTTAGTCTGGGGTAGATGCCCCTTCCTTGCCTCCCTGTAGAGTTTGAATAGAGGCCCGTGAGACCTGATACGATGTTGTTTGCTGCTCCAGCTTCCCTGCAAGCCCGTGAGCAGCTTGAGGGCCAGGACGGTAAACCTGACCTCTGAATGACAACTCTTAGAATGGATCCTGGCTCACAGTAGGCACTCAATAAATGGTTGTTGAGTAAATAAATGAATGAGACATTAATCTTGCTATTTATGGATTTTATTTATTTTAAAGATTTTATTTATTTATTTGACAGAGATAGAGACAGCCAGTGGGAGAGGGAACACAAGCAGGGGGAGTGGGAGAGGAAGAAGCAGGCTCTCAGCGGAGGAGCCTGATACGGGGCTCGATCCCAGAACGCCAGGATCACGCCCTGAGCCGAAGGCAGACGCTTAACGACTGAGCCACCCAGGCGCCCCTATTTATGGATTTTAAAATAGTTTGGGGGCACCTGGCTGGCTCCGTCAGCAGAGCATGCAACTCTTGATCTCCAGGTCATGAGTTCGAGTCCCATGTTGAGCACTGAGATTACGTCAAAATAAAAGAAACAAAACTAAACTAAACTAAACAAAATAGACTAGAATAGTTTGAAGTTCTTTCTGAGGGCTAGCTGGTGTCATTGTCTTCTTCCTTATCTTTGTTAAATCCTTAATATTGTTGCTTTGAAATCTTTTTAGTCCCTTTTTAACTACCTTGTTATTATATACTGTATTTTCCTTAGGACAAAAGATGATAATTTATGCCACCAAACTTTCCCCATTAGTCATACTGCCAAATTAATCTTTTCTGAGTCTACCTTTGAAATGCAAATTAAATTGTCCATTTTTAATGATCCTTGAAATGAATGCTTTTAATGGTAGCCCTTTCTGTTCTTGCAGATTTACAAACGTTGCTCTTCTACTGTCAAAGCAGAACAAATTGACGGGGTAACCGACCTGGGATGGTAATGCTTGATCCTAAACTGCTCCGTAAATGTCTTCCCTGATTTTTCACTTGTAAAATTGAGGCTTTCTTGTCTTCCTATCTCTGAACAGCAGCTGCCTTACTCTGTTGCTTATGGCAATTTAAAAAAAATATTGTTTAGTTACAGAATGTAATGGTAGAGAAGGCCCCACTTACAATGGCTGCAAATAAGAGAAATTATTCAGGAATAAATTTAGCAAGATATTGCATCGTAAAGCCTGAAATTCTCTGTGTTGCCTCAATAGCTGTAAGCTTCACAGGGCCCCAGAGCCTTAGCGGTAAGTTCTGCTCTTGCCGGATAGGCCCCCAACCCATGGGAAAGGCTCCCCGTGTTATCCAGACCAGCCAGTCACATCCTCCTGTGGAAACCACTGTCACTACACAGCCTGCCTCCCACCCCTCCCACCGAGCCCACCAAGCCTGCTGGGTCACTCTGCTCCCAGGTGCAGCCCTTGGGTGACCCTCCATGGCATGGGTGTCCTCCTCCCCAGGGCTGTGAATGCGTGGGACTAATGACCCACTGTCCATCTCATCGTGTCTAGTGCTGGTGTTGCGTGCTCAGCGATCAAACACTATGTAGGGCGTAGAATCCTTCCTTCACCACTGGGGTGAAAAGGACATGATCAGAACAGACACATGCAGAGATGGTATGAGAAAAGTTTTAGAATCCTCCTGAAAGACACAAAATTAGGCTTCAGCAAAAAGGAAAATATCCCCTATTCTTGGATAGGATGACTCAACATTTTAAAGATGTCTGTTCTCCTAAGCTAATTTACAAATTCCATGCAACCCTACCCAGTAAGAATACCAACAAGCTATTTTATAGTTAGACAGTATGACTCTAGAGTTCTTAGGGAAAACAGCAGAAGATAAATACTGTGAGGGCAGATTAGCCCCAGCAGACATTAAAATGCAGGATAAAGCCTCCATAATTAACAATGTGCTGCTGGCAGGTGAATGGAGAAATGGACCATGGGAATAAGAATGGAAAGACCAGATTAGACTCAAACATACGGGAAATTTAGTAGATGACAAACATGGCATCTCAGATCAGTGGATCAAAATGGACTTTTTAATAAATGGTGTTGGGAGCACTGCATAGCCATTTGGGAGAAGATAAAATTTGATTTATATTTCACTCCACACACAAAGCAAATTCCAAATGGATAAGGACTCTGAAGGTAAAAAAAAAAATAATAATAATACCATCCAAGCACTAGCAAATAAAATGGGGTGAATTCCTCTTTAAACTTGGTGTAGGAAAGGTCTTTCTCAACTATGAGGTCCAGTGGCAATAAGATTGATATATTTGACTGCATAAAAAAATAAAATCAAAAGATGACTGACGAACTAGGAGAAAATATTCACAACAAATTATACTGCAAAGGGCTAATATACCTAATGCATAGGGAATCTCTTAAAAATTGAGGGGCAAAGGAATAAAAATACAACAGAAAAATGGGAAAAGGGGATGTACAAACATTTCACAAAAAAGACATAAAAATGGCCCTCAGATGAATGAGATAATGTCCAAGCTCACTCAAAATAAATCACATTAAGGTACCATTTCTCACTTATCTGACTGGTACAAACTTTTAAACATGAGAGTATATTCTGTTGTTGAGGTTGTGGAGAAACAAACTTTCATACCCTGCTGGTGGGCACGCCCCGGCATAATTCTTCTGGGGAAAAACTGGGTGGTATCTAACAATACTATATATGCACTTCTACTTTTTTGTTTTTTTAAATAAGCTCCATGCCCAGCGTGGAGCCCAATGCCAGACTTGAACTCACAACCCTGAGATCAAGACCTGAGCTGAGATCAAGAGTCAGACACTTAGCCGACAGAGCCACCCAGGTGCCCCTGCACTTTTCATTTTTTGACCCAGCAATTCGACTTCTAGGACTCTGTGCCATGGATATGCCTACAACAATATGAAAATATACGTACATGAGATCATTCATAGCAGTATTGTTTGTAATTATGAAACATCAGAAACAACTTAAGTGCCTTTATTCAGGAGACTGGCTGAATAAACTATGCCGAGTCCATATAATGGAGTCCTGTACAGATGTAAGAAAGGAGGACGAAGATCTCTGTGAACTGAAATGGAGTGACTACTGAGGCATATTATGAGGTAAGAAAAGCGAAGAACAAGAGCTTCTCTGTAGTATGCAAAATTTCATGTAAGGAAGAAGGGATCATAAAAAAAATACACACGGGGGCACCTGGGGGGCTCAGTCAGTTAAGTGTCCGACTCTTGATTTCGGCTCAGGTCATGATCTTTCCGTTTTGGGCTCCATGCTTAATGGGGAATCTGGTTGAGCTTCTTTCCCTCTGCCCCTCCCCCTGTTCTCTCTCTCTCAAATAAATGAATAAATATGTTTTAAAAATGCACATGTGTCTGCTCATTTGTCCGAAAGAAATAGAGCTGGGGTAAATCAGGAACTAAAGATACCAATTACCTATGGGGGAGAGGGATAGGAGAGGGATGGGAAGGAGGGAGAAAAAGGGGTGAATGAAATCAGGGTATCAGGGACATGGAGACAGTGACATTTCTCTGAGTATATTTTTTGTGTAGCTCTGAGTCTTAGAATGACAGTAGTGTTTTATGTACCCTTCAAATACCCAAAATGAAACACAAACACCAACAAATCAACCTTAACTGTATCACACATGAATCACTAACAGCACTGAAGGGGGTAGGCAAGAAAAGAACTAACCTGGGTAGCTTTGGTAACCAATATCTGTACTGGATACCAACAGAATGGCATATAAATGCTATTGTCTTGTAGTAAATATGTGTCTCACAGGTGTATGGGTTAGCAATTCTGAAATTACTATGGGAATATAAGAGTCGAACAAATAAGTGAAGGTACTGTAGATAATGAAAACCAGGTTTCTCCCCATAGGAGAAAGAAGTTCCAAATAAAGGCCAGATGAACTCCAGAGCAGTGGATTCGAATCAGGGACATCATATAAATTTATGGTTTTAAATATATACACGGATCGGTAGATATACAAATACACGTGTGGGTGTGTGCATGTGAATGTGTGGGTTAGTATATACACAGACATATGTTTCCTGCCTCTGTTTATTTAGAGGGCTGAGAAGCAATGGCACCTCCATAACAATGAGAACACCTAACACCCCAACCTTGGTTTCTAATTACCATCCTCCAATGAAAGAAACCAGGGGTCCTTGGAGAAATGGTTAGTTCCAGGACCAGGCAGGGAAAACACAGATGATCTTGGAACATCTTGTAGTGCCAGAAGTAAGGGAGTGCTTACAAAAGAATGGGGGCATGTTGAAAGATCACAGGACTCAATCTGAAGGGGATCCTAATAGCCAAAGCTGCAACAATGTAATGTGGGAAGAGAAAAAGAGAGAGAGAGAGAAGCAAAGAAACAAAGAAAAAAATTGGATTTTAGCCCATAAATAAATAATAAAATAATATCCACTCTTCCATATTGATAGAAATAAACAAATACCTGGAGAGAAGCAACAGCTCTTCCATACAGAAGCATTCCAACTGGTAAATGCAGAAGAAAAGAGGGAAGGAGGAAATCACCACTTGGCTAACACATAGTTGTTGTGGACAAGACCCACTGAACAAATGAATACCAAGACTGATGGGAGAAAGTTGGAGGGAGAAAAAGGTATCGGTTTAGTCTGAAAGTCTCTCCCTGGGAAAAAGATAGTAACTTTACAGGAGAGAAAGCTGGCGAACACCACCTGAACCAAATGATCAAGGGTAACACCACCGATAAGAAGGTGTTCTGACATCACACATCTTCGTGTCTGCTACACTGAGGACACAAGAGTGGTAACATCATTCTAGTCATGAGAAAACATTAGACAAACCAAAACTGTGAGATATTCCACAAAATAATTGGTCAGAACTCTTCAAACGTGTCAAGGTTATGAAAGACAAGGAAAGAACCAGGAAGTGTCACAGCCCAAAGGAGACTAAGAAGAAACAACCACTATTCAAGTTGTGATCTCAGGGTTGTGAGATTGAGCCCTGCGTCTGGCTTTGCACGCAGTGGGGAGTCTGATCCAGATTCTCTCCCTCTGCTCCTCCCCCCATTCTCACTCTTTCTCTCTCAAATAAATAAATAAATCTTAAAAAAGAAAAAAGAAACTACCACTAAATGTGCCATAGTGGAGTCCCGCGAAGGATGCTGAAATGGAAAAAGGTTGCTCATGGAAAAACTAGTCACATTTTTTCTAGTTTAGTTAATAGTATTTTCCAGTGTAAACTGTCTGGTTTTGATTATTGCACTATAATCAAAGTTGGGTGGGGGGAAAGTTGGGTGGGGGGTTTACAGGAACTCCAAACTATTTTACCAACTTTCCTGCAAGTCTAAAATTAGTTCGGGGGATGGGTTAAACAGGTGATGGGGATTCAAGACGGCATTTGTTGTGACCAGCACTGCGTCGTATATAAGTGATGAATCTCTGAATTCTCCACATGAAACTCTTCTTATGCTGTATATTAACTAACTGGAATTTAAATTAAAACTCGGAAAAAAAAGAAGAAAAGTAGGATTGTGCTTTGGGTAAAAGAAGGTATGAGGAAAGAAAATGCATTTTTTGTTGAGGATAAAAAAGTCTTCTGTCTTAAATTGAGGCAAGTTATTCAAAGAGGAAAAACTTTGGACAAAATCTGGGAAAAATCTGATAAAGATTTGTGAAAAAGACATCTTTAAAAGGAGGTGGTCAAGCTGGCTTAGATTACAGTAGATATATTTAATGAGTTTTAATATCAAAAGTAAGCTGATGCAAAATTAGAATTCTTTTTTTCTGTTAAAAAGAAAACATTTTCTTAGATTATTGTCTGCATTTTAAAAGGAATTGTAAACACAAGTTTTTCTTTACCTTTCACAGCATCTACCTAGAAAAACCAAGATTCTACATTTCGTCATTATCAGGTCTTTGATTACTGAGGGGGAAAAATTGAGTCTATTCAATATTAAAAGGGCTAAGACTTTTTAACATCTAGTTAACTTTCTGTATTTGCCTGTGATGCCTTTAAATGCCACTTTGGTTAAATGGATAACTGAGTATTGTTTCATAATGATCAGTAATTCCATCTAGTAAAAAGTCCAGACTGTCCCAAAATAAAATTCTAAAATAAAGTCTGGGGTGCCTGGGTGGCTCAGTCGGTTAAGCATCTGCCTTCAACTCAGGTCATGATCCCAGAGTCCTGGGATCGAGCCCCACATCAGGCTCTCTGCTCAGTGGGGAACCTGTTTCTCCTTCTCCCTCTGCCCTGCCCCCTGCTCACATTTGCGCACACACGCGTGCTCTCTCTCCCTGAAATAAATAAAATCTTGGGGCGCCTGGGTAGCACAGTCCTTAAGCGTCTGCCTTCGGCTCAGGGCGTGATCCCGGCGTTCCGGGATCGAGTCCCACATCGGGCTCCTCCGCTGGGAGCCTGCTTCTTCCTCTCCCAGTCCCCTGCTGTGTTCCCTCTCTCGCTGGCTGTCTCTCTGTCACATAAATAAGTAAAATTTAAAAAATTTAAAAAATTAAATAAAATCCTAAAAAATAAAAAAATAAATAATAAGTTAAAATCTTATGACTTCAAAGAGGATCCCTGGAACAAGTCAAAGGATTTGTTCCCCTCATAGAAGAAAGATAGTAAATATACTTATTTGGTTATGTTAAATCACACGGAAGCATTGTCAAATAAGGGATGCTAAACCTTCTAAGGTTATATTTTTTACAAATATACGTTATTAAAATAAGTGTTCTAGAAATTATATGAAGTAAAATAAAATTAGTTCAAAATTAAGAGCTAAAAAACATATTTAGGAACTAGACAAATAGATGACCCATTTTGGGTTTTAAACAGGAACACTGGAAAACTATACATTCAGGGATCCTTTCTATAGTTGGCTACTAGAGAAGTTTCTCTGAACCTTTAGAACATTATAAAATCACAACAACCCAAAGTCACAATGGAGAAATCTCAAAGGGTCAGGTCCACGGGGCCCTCTGAGAAGGGGACAGAATATCTTACAGAAGTTCCCACCTGAGTTCAGGGAAGCTGAGCATTTAGCCATCAGCTCTTGTCCCCCACAGAGACCAAGGGGAAATTCACTCCCTCTGATCCCGGGTTGTCCTGTGCTCCAGCAGGGTGCTTCTCCACCCTTCACCTCCCCAGCATTGAGAAAGACCCCAGGGCAGGATGTGGACTGAGCCACACAAGGGGATTCTGACTTGAGAGGAACAAACCAGCACATTTCAAAACACATCAGAGGTGTTGAGGGCCATGAATCCAGCTCCCCAGGCCTTAGCAGAAAGAGATGGAAATCTCAGCGTGCAGAGTCGCTGTGGGAGGCAGAAATGACCCACACGGCAAGGAGTCGCTCTCTGCCACCAACCCCATGTGCTTGGAAGAGGTGCCTGAGTCATAGATGAGACCCCCTGACTGCAGCCTCGTGAGACCCCATGCAGAGGACCTAGCCATGCTGTGCCCGGACTCCCGCCCCCAAGAAACTGTGGGATAACAAATGGGAATGGTTTTCAGCCTCTAAGTTTGTGCTCATCTGTTATACGGCAGCAGAAATGAAGACAACCACCTCACAGGAATGTGACTGGTCCTTCAAAACTTAAAACCAGACCTGAGTTGCCACTGAAGTTAAACACATACTACCCTGTGATTCCACAATTCCAGGAAATATGAGTATGGCCCTTAGAAGCCAGGGATAAGGATGGCGACGCAGCACACCCGTCAGAATGGCTAGTGTCAAAAAGATAAGAGACAACAGTGTTGGCGAGCGTGTGGAGAAGAGGGAGCCTTGTGCACTGTTGGGGGAAATACGAATGGGTGCAGCCGCCATGGAAAACAGTAATGGAGGTTCCTCCAAAAATTAAAAATAGAACTACCACAGGAGCCAGGAATCCCACCTCCAGGTATATATTTGAAGGAAAGGAAATGGCCTTGAAGAGACACCTGCACCCTGCCCCTGGCCCGCACATTCACGGCAGAATTATTCACGATTGCCAAGATGGGGAATGAACCCAAGTGTCCATCTATGGATAAATGGATGAAGCAAATGTGGAAGCATATGCACTTACAATAGAATATTACTCAGCCATAAAAAAGAAGGAAGTCTTGCTATTTATGGTAACATGGATGAATGGCTCTGAGGGCATTATGCTAAATAAAATAAAGCAGACAGAGAAAGACATATACGGTATGATGTCACTTCTGTGAGGAATTTTTAAAAGTCCGAACTCATAGAAACAGAGAGTAGAATGGTGGTTGCCAGGGGCTGGGGGGTGGGGAAATGGGGAGATGTTGGTCAAGGAGGACAAACTTCCAGTTATAAAATGGTTTAAGTTCTGGGGATCTCACGCACAGCATGATGACTATAGTTAACAGTACTCTATTGTATACTTGAAAGTTGCCTAAAGAGTAAATCTTAAATGTTCTCACCACATATACACAAAAATTTTAATGATGTGAGGTGATGGATATGGAGGTGTTAACTAAACTTACTGTGGTAATCAGTTTGTAATCAATACTTAAATAGAACCATCACATTGTACATATTAAACCTACACCGTGTTGTGTGTCAATTGTATCTCAATAAAACCAAGAGGAAAAAAGCTAAAAAAGAAAGAATGTGCAATGTAGCATTCTTCTTTTTTCTCTTTTAAAAGTTGCAGCAAGGGGCGCCTGGGTTGCTTAGTCGGTTAAGCATCTGCCTTCGGCTCAGGTCATGATCCCAGGGTCCTGGGTATGAGCCCCACATTGGGCTCCCTGCTCAGTGGGGAGCCTGCTTTTCCCTCTCCCTCTGCATCTCTCCCTGGCTTGTGCTCTCTCTCTCTTTCTCACTCACTCTCTCTCAAATAAATAAACAAAATCTAAAAAAAAAAAAAAAAAAGAAAGAAAGAAAAAAAGAAAGAGGAAGGAAAGGAAAGGAAAGGAAAGGAAAGGAAAGGAAAGGAAAGGAAAAAGTTGAAAGTAAAAGGGGCACCTGGCTGGCTCAGTCAGAAGAGCATGCAACTCCTGATCTCGGGGCTATGAGTTCGAGTCCCATGTTGGGCGTAGAGAGTAGTTAAAAAAATAAATAAACAAGTAAACTTAAAAAAAAAAACTTTAAAGAAAAAGTCTCCCTCTCACCATTGTTTCCTAGTTCTGTTTTCCAGAAGCAAACAACATAATCAGTTTCTTTTGTTTCTTTCCAGTTATTTTATGACATATATTGTGTATATATTCTCTAGCATACTAGATTCAGTGTTTTCACACTGTCTTTTTAAAAAATTATTTTTTATTTCAATTCAACTTATTATTATTATTATTATTTTTAAAGATTTTATTTATTTATTTGACAGAGAGAGAGCACAAGCAGGGGGGGTGGCAGGAAGAGAGAGAGAGAGAAGCAGGCTCCCCACTGAGCAGGGAGTCTGACGTTGGGCCCACTCATGACCTGAGCTGAAGGCAGACACTTAACCGACTGAGCCACCCAGGTGCCCCTTTAAATTCAATTTAATTAACATATAGTGTATTGTTAGTTTCAGAGGTAATTTAGTGATTCATCAGTTGCATATAACACCCAGTGCTCATACATCACGTGCCCATGACCCAGTTACCCCTTTCCCTCACCTCCCTCCCCTCCAGCAACCCTTAGTTTGCTTCCTATGGTTAAGAGTCTCTTATGGTTTATCTCCCTCTCTGATTTCATCTTGTTTTATTTTTTCCTGTCTTCCCCCACAATCCTCTGTTTTGTTTCTTAAATTTTACATATGAGTGAAATCATATGATATTTGTCTTTCTCTGACTAAAAAAAAAAAAAAATTTAATTTTGCCTAGTAAATATCTGGGATAGTTTCCCAGGGCAGAACACAAAGATTTTCCTTAATCTTTTCTAGACATTTGGGTTTCCAATTTTTTTGCTATTAAAAACAATGATGGGGCGTGGGGGCGCCTGGGTGGTTCAGTTGGTTAAGTATCCAATTCTTGGTTTCAGCTCAGGTCATGATCTCAGGGTTGTGAGACTGATCCCAAAATCAGGCTCTGCACTCAACAGGGAGTCTGCTTGAAATTCTCTCTCTCTCATCCTCTCCCTTTGCCCCTCCCCCCCAAAATAAATAAATACATCTTTAAAAACAAAACAAAACAAAAAAATGATGGAAGATGAATGTCAAAATAAACCTTATATAAAAAAATAACTCAAAATGGATCAGAGATTTAAATGTTAAGCAAGCTGCTAAGGCCAGCCAGACTCAAAGGACATAGCTCTTGATGGGAGGAGTAGGATGTAACGTGGGAGAGAATTGTTTATAGCCCCACAGAAAGCTATTCTTATAGGTGAATACAAGTAAATAATAGAAGTCAATATGTTCGTCCATTCAAATGCATCTTATTACCAATGATCTTACATAGTGGACGGTGCAGTATATTTGTGCAATTTTTGCATATGTATAGTGTGAGTTGGACATGTATATTAAAAAAAAGAAATCAACAGTAGCCATCTTCCCGAGCTTCATCTTTGTGACCCTTTGGGCCCTGGGTCTACTCTTGGGTTATGGCATTCTGGATCAGGCACAGCCAGCATTTCCTTTGCCCTCAAGGGGTCACGCCATCTCGGATTGTGAGGCACAGTTTTGTGGGGTCTTAAATGATGTTTCCCAGCTTTGTCCCCTGATCTACTGCAGCTGTATGACCTTACAGTGCTTTCCTGTTCATTGTGCATATTTTTACTGGCCATACTGGACCTGCCCAGCTCTTCAGCTGTCCGTATCTACCCAAATCCTCTACCACATTGGCTCTACAAGGGCACAGACTAGTCTGTCTTCGATCTTCCAGACCTGGCACAGTGCCTGGCAAATAGTAGTCATGGAAAAAATACTTGTTCATGAAATAAATAAATGCACTTCCAGCAGAGTTATGGTCTGATATAGATGATGCACGTGTATGACCAGGCATCGATCTGCATCTTTTTTTTTCTTTTTGGTGATCAACTTTTTGCCAGTTATAGGTAAATTTTATCTTAAAAAAAAAAACAACCCTCCAGAACCATTCTTTAATGCTATAACGTATTGAAGTACATTATAAGTAAAATGTTTGATGTTTAGGATTTGATTTTTTTCCCCAATGTTTATCTTTTTATGGAGGAGGAAAAGAAAGACTGAATATTTTTGTTGTATAAGGAATAGCGCCAAAGGCAGGTGCTTCTACTCCTGGCCTTAGTCCCCTACACCCCTATTTTATAAAGCTATAGGACGGAGCAGAGTAGGAATTGAAAAGAAAGGTAGGGTGGGGGACACGACACATAAATCGAAGGGAGCAGGGGGTGGGGTTTTTGTTTGATTACTCAAGAAATCAGAAGTTGGGAGTAAGTAAAACAAGATGGCAGAATGTTGTTAATTGTTGAATTTGGTGGTAGTTACATGTGGGTTCATTAGGATCTTCTCTTCGTTTGGGGGAATCTTTAAATTTTTCTATAATAAAAAGTTAAAGAGCAATTAAATAATAAAAACAAAAAAAAATGCCTGCCATCTTTACAGACGCTCCCAGTGTTATAACTATGTAGAAGATTAAACAAGAAACTCAGCTTTTAAAATACCTGGATTGGGTTGCCTAGCAGGCTCAGTCGGTGGAGTGTGTGACTCTTGATCTCGGGGTTGTGAGTTCGAGCCCCACATTGGCTGTAGAGATTACTAAAAATTAAACAAATAAATATGCTTTAAAAATAACACCAAAAGCAGAAACCTGGATCAACAGACTTTCTTGCCCGAATTTTCAATTTATCTTTGGTATCTGTAAAATTATTGTCTCCCACGTAGGAGTAAGATTATAAACAGGGGCGCCTGGGTGGGTCAGTTGGTTAAGCACCTGCCTTCAGCTCAGGTCATGGTCTGAGGGCCCTGGGATCGAGCCCTGCTTTGGGCTCCTTGCTCTGTGGGGAGCCTGCTTCTCCCTCTGCCTGCCACTCCCCCTGCTTGTGCTCTCTCTCTCTCTGCCAAATAATTAAGTAAAATCTTTTTAAAAAATTATACAAACAAAATGCACTCGAACAGATAGCTTCTTGGGCACCTGGGTGGCTCAGATGGTTAAGCATCTGCCCTTAGCTCAGGTCATGGTCCTGGGATCGAGCCTAACATGGGGCTCCCTGCTCCGTGGGGAGTCTGCTTCTCCCTCTCCCTCTGCCTGCCACTCTGCCTGCTTGTGCTCTCTCTCCCTGTCAAAGAAACAAATAAAATCTTAACAGCAACAACAACAAAAACCAGGTAGTTTTTCTCAATCCCCTCCTGTATTCACAAATTTTTTTAAAAGTCTATTATTTTTCAGGCTACACTAAATGGAGCCCTTCCCCGTGACTGGTATAAAGTTTTCTAAGAGAAAAATGATGACATTTGTGTTGGTAAAAACGTATGGATTATAATAGGAGAAGCAAATATTTTGCAGAATGAAGCATGTAGTGTGTGGGATTCTTTCAGCCCCCCGAACTTCTTAGCTCAATAGAAGTGTACTCTTAAGAACTAAAAGCCTTAAGATGTGAATGGCCTCATTCAATCCGCTTAGAGACTGAGAAATTCTTTCCATCATAGCACTTTATCAGCCTTAGGTTGGACATTAATAGTGATGACAATTCAGTTCTTCACAAGGTACCCATTCTTCGGTGGATCCCCTCTATTTACTGGTAACTTTTTCCTTCTCTAGATATCATCTGGACTCAGAGCTTTCACTGACTACTCTAGGTCCTGCCATCAAGAACCAGGCAGAACACGCTCGGTCCCTATTGTAGACAACGGGGATCCTCTCCCAGGATCTAGAACTTACCACAGCTTTCCTCTGTGCACAACCACATTTTATGATTTTGGGGGAGATGGGGCTCTCCTTTCCCCAGAACTCAGTTAAGAGCTGACTACATCCTCAGAACACCAACTTCTCCCAAAACGGCTCTTAAGAATCAGCTGCCGTAAGGGGTGGGGGGCATTTGTGTCAAAATCCCAGAGGAAATACAAAGCCTTAATTCCAATTATGAGACAAAATGTTACCTCTTATTAAGGAAATATCAAGTTTCAACAGGCACAAGAATATGGCTTATTTTTGTAGGGATGATGGTGGGGAAGGAGAGGAGATTGAAAATTTGGGCACAAAGAGCCTTCCTAATTTTTCTGGAATCATGGTCTTTTATATAGACCCATTATCTATGAGGTGGTCTTCCTGCTCCCCTAGCTTGGCATCGAGCCCTTTAGAGACAACGGGGTGTATGAAGAATGCAGCCTTCCAAGCAGGATTCACCTGTGTGGATAGATGACCAATATTGCTGAGGACCTACTGAGTGCCCGGCTTCCAGCCGCATGCTGGTAAAATAGCACCAAACCCTAAGCACAAAAGTTATGGGCATGTGTCTTTCTCTCTTGGACTTCTCCAAAATGAAAATGACTTCACTGTTGTTTATGATAATATAGTAAATACATGTATAGAAAATTCAAAAAATACAAAGAGGGGAAAAAAGTGGTTAGTTTTCTTAGCATCCTGAAAAAAATGGAGGTAAGAACAACCGCCTCACAAGATTGTTGGGAGGGTTAAATGAGAGGCTGTATATGAAAATTTCTAGCACATAGTAGGTCCTCAAAAGCAGAGGTGGGGGGGGGCCTGGGTGGCTCAGTTGGCGGAGCACCTGACTCCTGATTTCGGCTCAGGTCATGATCTCGGGGTCGTGTGATGGAGCCCCACGTCAGGCTCCGTGCTCAGTGGGGAGTCTGCCTGAGAGTCTCTCTCTCCCTCTTCCATTGCCCCACCCCCTGCTCGGTCTCTCTCTCTCTCAAATTAAAAAAAAATTAAAAAGCAGGGGTGGAACTATACAACAGCAAACGGGGCTTAAGCTTCAGGTTTCTGTGGGAGCCTGAGCTCCTTTCGAGGCCCCTAGCGATTTGTTCCCTCGGTCATCAATTTCTGTGCAAATTATAAGTGATTTATTCTTGTATCCTTCTCCTGCTAAGACACATTGTCGTTACTTTCCTTCCCTGGATAAAAAGCCGAAGCATGTTTTCCATCCACCAGGAAGGGCCCGTGGAAGCACCTGCGGCCACCATGATTTGGCACCACTGCTCAGCCCCAGCGCTAATCGCCCGTTTTACCTTTCCCTGGAGGATTACAGACGCGCGCCGCTCCATCTTCATTTGTGAAGACCGCTCACTCGTTCTTCAGAGCAATCAACATGGCCGCCTCCTTCCCCGGACGCAGAACATGGCGCGGGCAGCCCGCTAAGCCTGTGCCTCATCACTTTAAGGAGAAAGTGTTCCCTGCCTTCTCCCTTGCCTGCAGACGACCACCCGAAACAGCCGCAGCTGTCAGCAGGTGGAATAAACAAACTAAGGGATTATTTCTGCCTTTTTACCACTGGTGTGACTAACTTCTGAAACCAACAACTCTTATTATTAAATCTTATTTTGGAGGAAGCTGAGGAGAAATGATTGCATTTCAGGGCAGAAAAATAATCTGAGCTTGTTTTGTAAGCTTCAAAAGATTGTTTTGGTCATTAAGGACCCATGAGAGGAGAGAGTCTGACTGCACCGCTAATTATCTTCAGCCACTGGCTGCCTCTGTGGCTCAAGCCTGGCAGTAATGAGGCCTGGGTCTTAGGTTCGGGCCCCAAGTGCACAAGTTAACTTTGCTCCTAACACAATTACACAATGCATCTTGACTTGGGCCCTCTTAAAAATGCATGTCGCTCATCCAAGAGGGCCTGAGCGAGACATCACACAATTGGAAGAACACCGTAAAAGTACACAGCTCATTGCCCTTGGGGTTTCTGTGCCTTCTTATGGATGAAGAAGAGACTTGACTCTCAAGGAACTGACGGGAGAATGAAATAAGAACACATAGTAAGTATTGTAGGTTGAATGTAGGTCTTCTTTCAGCTTTAGTTAGAAGAGCAATGTATGTCCATTAAAAATAAAGAATTAGAGTTATATCAGTACTAGGATCTATTTCAGTAAGAATTTCTGGAGCCAACAAAGCAAGATGTGGAAGGAACATATAGTATGGTATGATCCCATTTTATAAGATAACTAAAAACCCTTGTATACAGCTATGTATATATGCATGAATGTCTTATCATTTGTAGAGAAACACAGTGTTAACATTAGTTACTCTGGGGAGGACACTGAAAGGAAGATGTAGGGAGGAGGGGAAGAAGAGAAGCCAAGCCAAAACAGAAACACAGGCTACACCACAAAACCAACCAACCAACCAAACAAAAAAACAAAGAAAAACAAAGAAAAAGAATATGTATATCTATCAGTCTGGGTTCTTTAAAGAAACAGTATATATACATATAAACATATGTACATGTATAATAGGATGTATGCATACATATATACACATCTGTATATTCACACATTAAAAAATATAAGTATATATGAGGGGGAGAGATTATGGGAATTGACTCACAGGATTATGGAGGCCAAGGCCACAATCTGTCATCTGCACCCTGGAGAATCAGAACTGATAGGGAGGGGGTGTACCTGGGTGGCTTAGTCGCTTAAGCATCTAACTCTTGGTTTTGGCTCAGGTCGTGATCTGAGGGTCGTGAGATCGAGCCCTGTGTCAGGCTTCATGCTCAGTGCAGTCTGCTTAAGAACCTCTCTTCCTCTCTGCCCCTTCCCCTTTTGTGCATGCTCACTCTCTCTCTCAAATAAATAAATAAATAAATCTAAAAAAGAAGAAGGGGGAGGAGGGGGAGGAGGAGGAGGAGAAGGAGAAGGAGAAGGAGAAGGAGAAGAAGAAGAAGAAGAAGAAGAGGAGGAGGAGGAGGAGGAGGAGGAGGAGGAGGAGGAGGAGCTGGTGGTGTAATTCGGTCCAAGTCCAAAGGTCTGTGAACCAGGAATGCCCGTGTTGGACTGCAGGAGAGGATGGACAGCCTACCTCAGGCAGAGAGCAAATTCGCCCTTCTTTTGCCTTTTTGTTCTATTCAGACCCTCAATGAAGGGAATGATGCCCACCTGCATTGGGAAGGGTGGATCTTTTTTACTCAGTCTACCAATTCAAATGCTTCTCTCTCCCAGAGACACCCTCACAGGCACACCCAGAAATCATGTTCTACCTGCTGTCTGGGCGTCCCTAGCCCAGTCAAATGGACACATAAAATTAACCATCACAGTATAGTATGATGACATTTATGCATTTCATGCCCCTTGGTGTAATGATACGTATTGTGTATGAGATCCTTAAAAATTGAATTCAAGTGAAATTCACATAACACAAAATTAGACATTCTAAAGTGAAAAGTTCAGCAGTGTTTAGTACATTCACGATACTGTGCAACCACACCTCTATCTAGTTCCCAAACATTTCCACCACTCCAAAATAAAACTCCGTATCCATTAAGCTGCGTCTTCCTGTTCCTCGCTCCCCCCAGAGTTGCTGGTAACCACCAATCTGCATTCTGTCTCTGTGGATTTACCTATTCTAGACATTGCATAGAAATAGAATCGTACAATATGTGGACTTTGGTGTCTGGCTTCATTCAGTCAACATGTTTTTGAAATTCATCCATGTTGTAGCATGGATCAATACGTTGTTCCTTTCCATGGCTAAATAATATTCCATTAATTAGGGGTATGAATTATTGGGGTATGAATATACACCAATTGACTTATCCATTCATTCAGTGATGGACATTTGGGATGTTTCCACCTTTTGGCTGTGAAGAGTGCTGCTTCGAACATGTATGTACATGCATTTGTTTGAGTACTTGCTTTTAATTCTTTCGGTTACATACTTAGCGGAATTGCTAGATCATATGGTAATTTTTTTCTTTAGTTTTAGTTTAGTTTTGTTTAAATTGTTAATTAACATATAATGTACTATTGGTTTCAGAGGTAGAGGTCAGAGATTCATCAGTCTTATACAATACCCAGTGTTCATTACATCATGTGCCCTCCTTAATGTCCAGCACTCAGTATCCCATCCGCCTCCCCCTCCAGCAACCCTCAGTCTGTTTCTTATGATGAAGTCTCTCTTATGGTTTGTCTCCCTCTCCGATTTCGTCTTATTTTTTCCTCTCTTCCGATCATATGGCAATTCTATGTTTAATTTTTAAGGAACTACCCAACTGTTTTCCATAGTGGTTGAACCATTTTGCATTCCCACCAGGAAAATAGGATGGCTCAACAGTTTTTTAATTAAAAAAAAAAAAAAGGAAAGGCACTAGAGAGGTCATAAATTCTCAGAGCTCATTAAAGGCAGTGTTCACAGGGGGCACAGCAATATCAGTGGGATGAAAATTACCTTTGGCCTTGGGCCAATTCCTTACTTACATGGAGCCTCAGTTTCCTCATTGGTGAAACACAGAGACCATGACATCACAGAATACTTGAGTATTAAATGAAAAAAAACATGAGAAAGCAGACTCACTGGCACAGTGCAGACAAGAGTTAGCTGAATCTCAACATCCTTTACGAACAGGAGCATTCAATGTAGTTGAAAATGTAGTGGAAACCATGATGGACATACAAATGATGATTCCCCCCAAAAGGTAGAGTTTCGGAAGAAAACATGTCTCTGGGAAGTATAATTTGAACAAGAAGAGGGCGCCCATGGTGGGGGCAGTACGCCACACAGTGGTAAAAAGCACAGTCTTTGAAATGAGACAGTCCTGGGTCTTCAAACTAGCTTTGCTTCAAAGTAGTCAGAATTCCTTCTATTGCAAATGCCAAGAACCCAACTCAAACAACCCATGCAAAGAAAGGGAGACTTGCTGACTATGGCAGAGCTTCCCAAACAGGGTGTTGTGCATGGGTTAAAGGTGGGCAGTGGTACTCCTCCCCTTGGCCCTGGAGAGGTGGTGGGATCTGCCGGGGCTGGCGCCTTGACATAAGAACGTGTGAAACCTGTCACTCTGCTTTCCCACTACACACCTGCTAACTCATGTGACCCAGTGACCCTCATGGGCTCCTATCCTCACATCCCAGGGTTGGAGAAGAAAGAAGGCTCACTTCTCCAGCCCACAGGTAGAAAAATTCCAGGGGTAATCTGATTAGCCTGGTTTGCAGCATTGTTCATGTTTCCCACCAATTCCCATGACCAGGACACTAGGTATATCAACCAGCCCCAGCTTGGGTCAGATGTTCCATCCCTTACAGCCATAAAGATGGCATCATTTAAGAAAATGGCAGCTCCCATATCGAGGGAGTGATGGAGGAAGAATGTCTCCTCAAAAGGAGAGAGACACACAAATTTTAATAAGATCAAATTTATTAAAAATTTTTTTGTGGTTTGTGCTTTTGGTGTCATGTCTAAGAACTCTTTGCCTACTCAAGGGTCTAAAGATTTTTTTCTAAGTTTTCTTCTGCAAGTGTTAGAACTTCGCTTTTAAATTCATGACCCATTTTTGAACTAATTTTTGTATTCAGCGTGAATTTTATTTTATTTTTTTTTTATTTTTATTTTTTTAATGATTTTTTATTATATTATGTTAGTCACCATACAGTACATCCCCGGTTTCCGATGTAAGGCTCGATGATTCATTAGTTGTGTATAACACCCAGTGCACCATGCAATACGTGTCCTCCTTACTACCCATCACCAGTCTATCCCATTCCCCCACCCCCCTCCCCATTCAGCGTGAATTTTAGGTTAGAACTTGGTTTTTTTGGGTCTCTGGATGTCCAGTTTTCCAGCATCGTTTGTTAAAACACTGTCCTTCCTCCATTGTATTGATTTGTACCTTTCCTAAGAATTAATTGGACATTTTGCATTGATCTATTTTTGGGTTCTCTTTTCTCTTCCATTGATCTATGTGTCTCTTTCTCTTCCAGTACTATGCAGTCTTGGTTACGAAAACTATATATTAAGTCTTAACATCAGGTAGAGTATTTCCTCCCACTTAATTCTTCTTTTTCAAAGTGGTGTTGGCTATCCTAGTTTCTTCGTCATTCCATATAAATTTTAGACTTGGATTGTCTATATCTGCCAAAAAAATCTCGCTGAGATTTTTATAGGAATTATGTTGAATCTATAGATCATGTTGGGACCAATTGATATCTTTCCTATAGTGAGTCTTCCAATTCATTAGCACTTAATACCTCTCCATTTATTTAGATCTTCTTTTTATTTCGACCACATGTTGTGATTTTCAGCATACAGATCCTTTTCTGTTTTGTGCTGCAAAGGACCCTGTTAAGAGGGTGAAAGATAAGCTCTTGGTCAGGAGAAGTATTTGCAAATCACATGTTTCACAAAGACCTTACACCTGCGATATATAAAGAGCTCTCAAAACTTGACAGTAAAAGAAACCAGACAAATTAACAATCCAATTGTAAAATAGGCAAATGATATAAATGGATGTTTCACCAAACAGGGGTATGAATGGCAAATAAGCACATGAAAAAAGATGTTCAACGTCATTAGCCACGTCATAGTTTAGTACACACAAGCTTTGATCATGCACAGACATTAATAAACTGAGCATTCATGTTGACGGCTTAGTGTGGGAGAATTAGATGCATTCATATTGGCCACTGATGACAGAGGACAGAATTGAACAAATCCAGTGCAATGACAAAATGGTGTGTTTTTACCACATAGAAAGGCTATTGTTTTCTCCAGAGGCATATGCCAAATTTATAACAATGTAAAAAGTATTCACCATATGGTACATATATTCCTTTTCAAAAATGTGTTAAGTACATAGAGCTAGCTTAGCCCATATTTTAGGGTAGCAGATGCTAGTTTTCATATTTTCTAATATTTATCCTCAATGATCCCCTTAATCCTACTATGCTATTATTTTGATCAGAAAACTCTCATGGTTTCTCCAACTTCTTACTTGTTTAACCATATTGTACCAGGCCACAATTTTGATGGGAATGGACAAAACCTGTGATCGAAACATTGCTTTAAAGGGCACCTGGGTGGCTCAGTCCATTAAGCATCTGCCTTTGGGTCAGGTCATGGTCCTAGGGTCCTGGGATCAAGCCCGCGTCGGCTCCCTGCTCAGCGGGGGAGTCTGCACTCTCTCTCCCTCTGCCCCTCCCCCATGGCTCATGCTGTCTCTCTCTCTCACAAATAAAATCTTAAAAAAACAAAAAACCACATTGCTTTAAAGAATGATGCTAGTACCTTTTCCAAATTGCCCCACTTAATAAAGTGTATGTGAATTCAAATAGCAATGAATTATTTGCCATATATTTATTGAAGTTCAAATAATTAGGTGGCATTTATCAGGCACCGACTATATGGAGAAGGTTTTTAAGAAATCCTCCAATGTGGAAAATTTTCAAAATAATTTTACATAAGTAGCAGCTCAGGCTTCAAGCTTTACCAAGTTTATGTTGTTAATCAGATTACTTGTCCCAACAGTGGAGGAGAATCAGAAATGATGATACAATCCAAACACACTGACAGTTAACTCAGGAGAGGACTAGTCCACTTGAGAATTATCTGCTATCCTTTTTTTCCCAAGGGCTCTAATTATTCACAATAGCTTGTATTTCTTGCCTATTTATGCTCTGAAAGTTGGCCATGGAAGGATGAAAGTAGAATTCTGACCAGCAACAGGAAATGGCAGCCGTCTCGTTCACCTGATGACTGAAGAGAAGACGAGAAGGCCTCGTGTTGAGGTATTTCTGATAGAAATGGTATATTCTTTTTCTTTCAAAGATTTTATTCATTTATTTTAGAGAGAGAGAGTGAGAGAGCACAAGGAGGGGGGAGGGGCAGAGGCAGAGGGAGAAGCAGGCTCCCCGCTGAGCAGGGAGCCAGACTTGGGGCTTCATCCCAACGACCCCGGGATCATGACCTGAGCCAACGGCAGATGCTGAACAGACTAAGCCCCCCAGGTGCCCCGAGAATTGGTAATTTCTTTAGAAACAGCTTCAATATAGGTTAGTATTTCTTCCCCAAAATGATGCAGCTCAGAAAGTCATTGTTCTTTAACTCTCGAAGTCATGATGCTCCTCTGCTGCCCCCTCAAGGTTCTCGGATTTTTCTCTAGAAAAACAGATTTTAAATAATCAGAAACGCCACCCAAAATAGAATATAAAAATCACCTGTAAGCTGCTCATAATGCAAAGTGATAGTCTCAATTATTAAAAAACAGGAATATTATCTTCCACACACTTATTTCTTGGGGTGGCTATTTACTTCCTACTAGCTTCATTCAGGATGATGAATCTTTAAGATAATTAAAAGATTTTTTTGCATACATTTTAAGGTAAAAGAGCAAAGCTTCTTTCTGGATATCCAATATGCTTAAGTTTTAGGATACCCACAGTATAAATGAGTCACAAATTCCACCTTGATTATTGCTTCACTGTGTCTGCCATCAATCTACCAACTCCGTTTTTGTCCTGAGATAAAAGAATTTTCCAGAATTGTTACTAGGCATGAAGGGCCTGGGGGCGGGCGGGGGGGGGGGGCGGGGTGCAGGTAGGGCCCACTGTACACCTATGACTTCCCAGCCCTCTGCACTCCTGACCTCACTTAGCTCTCACTGCAGCCCTGACAAGTAGGTATTTATTTCCCCATTTCCCAGTAAGCAAACTTGGCATCCACAAGCCAAGTACATTTTCCAAATCCCCCCACTTAATAAGCAGTGTATGTGCAATTCAAATGCCTTTCAAGTCCCCACTCTTTCCCACAGGGCACGCTAGTCCTTCAAGAAAACACGTGTTCGTTCACTCTCACTTAGGCTCCTGCTTTCCATTCGCCCCTCTATTCAAGCAGTTCATGGAGCACCTGCTCTTCGTGGGCCCCGAAGATAAGAGCTGAAATCCCTCGGGTTTGGAAGGCAGAGCTAATGCGCGGACCCCCAGGCGCAGATGCTGCACAACGTAAATGCACTTCACGCCACTCGACTGCACCCTTGAAAAGGGCTAAGACGGTAACTTGTACGTTACGTGTATTTACAACAATTTTAAAAATTCAATCAGAAAAAATGAGACACAGGGGCGCCTGGGTAGCGCAGTTGTTGGGCGTCTGCCTTCGGCTCAGGGCGTGATCCTGGTGTTCCGGGATCGAGTCCCACATCGGGCTCCTCCGCTGGGAGCCTGCTTCTTCCTCTCCCACTCCCCCTGCTGTGTTCCCTCTCTCGCTGGCTGTCTCTCTGTCACATAAATAAATAAAATCTTAAAAAGAAGAAAAAAAAGAAAAAATGAGACACAGAGCAAATAAATCGGTTATGTAGAGATGTTGGAAGGCTGGAAGAGGAAGGGGATACTTAAATATCAGTACATACAGAAGTTAGCCATGATGCCTGGGGCAGAGGCAAGCAAGATATTACTGCTCTAGGAAGCAGGTACCCCACGAGGCCCAGCCAGAACCAGAGCTCGGAGGGGCTGCGGCCTGACTGCTGAATCTGGGGCGGGAAGGCCTGGGTGCGGCTGACGCTGGGAAGACCTTCAGAAGCTGGAGTGTGGAGTGGTAACTCTCCTGCTGCACAGGGCCACTGGGGGGAGGGGGGGGCTGGAAACGGGGGGCTGCCCCTTCTCCTCCCCCTGCCACATCTCTCACTAGGGCCTCCCCTCCGTAGGATCCAGAGGCCAGCTGGCAAGGGAGTCCTGCAAATGCACTGGGCAAAGTCCCAGCCCCAGTGTGGGAGAGCAGAGCAAGGTAAGCTTGGAGCCAAGAAATAGTACGTGAGTAACCAGCACAACTGGTGAATTTGCAGCCTGGATGTTTTATTACGTAATAGGGTAGTCATGGGAAGTTTCCCGACAGTGAGGATACTGTGGTATTCAGGGACAAGTCATCCTTAGGAGATGCGTGCTAAAATATTAAGGAATGAGGGGTTAGGATTCTGTAACTTTTGCTAAAGAAAAGATTGTTCGTGACACTTGCTAAGGAAGGCAAGGCAGACTATATTCATTACCATAGGGGTAGGGTCCAGTGTAATGGGGCTCTGCAAGGTGAGAGACCAGGGTCAGCTGTCACCCCAACAAGGACAAGTGGGGATTTCTAGCCCAGGGGCAGGGTGGGGCTCAGTACACGGGCAACTGGGAAGAGGTGCCATCAGGCGTACTGGGGTTCTGGCTGAACTGACCCAGCAGGACCCTTGCTGCCTCACCAGGGGGATGGTGGGGCACGGGGAACCCAAACGGACATGGGGGGCGCCCCCTGACAGCACGATTCTCGCCACATTGGACGAGGCAGGAAGGACCATGGAAGTCTGACAGTCGAGGCCCACATGAGGAGCTCAGAGGAGCCTGATGAGAGCTTGGTCAAGGAGTCAATCTTCGTCTCCCTCAAGGGATTCTGGAGGTAACTGTTCAAGGTGGCGAATCTGGGGAAAGGATACATGGGAGTCCTTGGTGCTATTTCATACACTTACCTATGAATTTGAAATTGTTTTTGAAATGAAAAATAACCCCCCAAACCTGTACAGTTCTTTGGGTTTTGGTTCATGCCTCCAAGCGTCTTGTTGGCTGAGCCATACTCTTGCCTGAGCTTTGTTCATCTAACCCGACAGAATACGCAGAGCACCGCATTTCTCGTCACTAAGAGCACAACTAGTTGATCCTGTAGGACTGCACTGTGAGCCTTGGTCAAGAAAATCTATCTCAAAGACTAGAATTCAGTCATGAGTACCGTCTGCATGGTTTTTGCTGTACCCTCACAGCAACTGTGCCTCTATTTACATTATAATTTAAAAAATCAACTCACTGGGGCACGTGGGTGGCTCCTGCGGTTAAGGGTCTGCCTTCGGTTTGGGTCATGATCTCAGGATTCCTGCTCAGTGGGGTGTCTGCTTCTCTCTCTCCCTCTGCCTCTGCCCCAGCTTGTGCTTTCTCTGTCGTTCACTCTCTCTCAAATAAAATCTTAAAAAAAAAAAAAAAATCACTTTTTTTTAAAGCACTTTAAAATTTTAAATCGTTACCCCAAATGAAAAACTGGTATCATTTGCTATAAATAGCAGGCAACCACAAAAATAAACACATTAAAAACAGAACTCTGATATTAACTTTTTAAAAATAAAATGAAATGCTAGTAAAGATAATTGTCTTATGAAAATGCATACTTGAAAATATGCTCCCTAATGACAGTGAGACTTTCTAAGCTGATTTAGTAATAAAAGGATATTTAGCCTGACGCCACTTAAAGATTAAACGAGGTTGTAAATCAATGTGATGATCTAGTTTTAACAATTTGATGATAACCAGTACTGAGCATATCAATTTAAAAGGCAAAGGATGTTTAACCTCCACCTTTAATAGAGCTGGCTCTTGATAATTCCTAGCCAAAATGATGTAACTTTTATTCCCAAAAGCCATTTGAATATTTATCACCCTGGAAGGATACATACGAATAGATCATTTTCCTTCTGCGGAAGATGTTTAGAAAGATCATTTTCAGACCATTTAGCATGTTAGAACTTTAGTATAAATTTATTGCAGGAACACAGACCTTGAGCAGGCCAATTTCAAAGATTTCTTTCATAGCAGAAGCATTTAGAGACAAAAAAATTAGGTTAGAAGGTTAATCACGGTTGGCTATTAAAAACAAACAAACCAACCCAAATGTCTGGTTAGAGTTCTGACTGGGTTAACTAGGTAGGTGGGTAGTTTCTCAGAACAGTTTTATTTTTTTAGAAATACATTAATTTTTTTTTTAAATCTCTACAGCCAGTGTGGGACTTGAACTCAACGCTGAGATGAAGAGTTGCATGCTGTATCACAGAGACAGCCCGTCACCCTCTTAGAACAGTTTTCAACCCAAATCCTGTCCATCAGAAAGTCACAGAGGCTTCTCATCAGGAATGCTAATTTCCTTCCAGAAGGAGGTTATGCATTGCACAAAGCAAAAATCCTCTGTTGGGACCAAGTCTATGAATTTTTCTTTCACAAGGAAAGCTGAGAGGGACTAGCCGAGGCACTAGAGTGAAGAGACTTTTCCCTGAATGTTTTATAAATCTTGAATTTTGAACCAGGTACAGGTGGCCTTTGTGTAAAAAGTTAATTAAAAAAAAATTAAGACTTGGCAGAATTTCAGCCTCTTCTGAAAATACCCATATACGAACTGAGGAAGAGAGCATTCCTTATCCATTGCCATCTGTTTCAGAAAATATGTCAAGGATCTTTTCATAAATAATTAAAATATTTCCAGCAAAATGTTCAGATGAGTTCCGGAGCAGAAAGCTCAGATTATCAGGAAGTTTTGCATCTTGGTTGGTCTGGGAATGTTTGACTGACTGGGGACTGGTCCCTGGGGCCTGGGTGGGGCTGTCACAGTAAGGCCACTATCCTGAACCCCCTGAGCACTTTGGTTACATCATTCCCCTGAACCGTCCCCAGCACTCCCCGCCACACACAAATCAGAGGAAGCCTTTGGAGTGCTTAAGAAAAACTACTTGGAAATGTCATCTATTCTAGTTAGCTGAGACAAAGGCCAGGATGGGACATTTGCAAAGAAAACAGGCCCAGGCAAGAAACAAATGGTCTAGTACAACAAAGTGGGTGGGGATGAAGGGAAACAACCCCTTACCTGCAGGTCTTAGCAGTTTTCAAAACAGCAGGAAGCCTGTGGGGCCGGGGCTCCCTTCCAGGAGGGAAGGGAGTTGGGGCTGCTGGGGACTTGGGAAGGCAGGGCTGTCAGGAACTGTGGACAGGAGTCAAATGGCAGGGTGGAACCAGGCCCCACTGGCTGGCCCCCAGCCTTGCAGGCCTCTGGGAAGGACTTCTGGGAACTGGCCTCTGCACTGGTTAGGCAAACAGCTTTGGGGAGAGTGGGATCCCTGAAGGCCGGTGTGGGGTCTCGCACTCACGGTCTCTGGTGACAGACCTTGAGGCTTCCATCTCAGGAGGGGAGCAAGGGACAATCTCCAATGCGAGTCAGAAAGGCCCCTTAGTATCTCCAAATGCAATCTTCGTTGAGCCTCAGAATCCTTCCTGTTGCTACTCAGGAGTCCCTGCTCTTCAAAGAAACGGTTATAATTTCAATCCATTGTCATGGCTCCAACATTAGTGTCACTATTTTATATTCTCTTTATTAATTTTAAGAAAAATTTTGACAGAGGGTGTTCAAGCAGAGGCAGCAACAGAGGGAGAGGGAGAAGACTCCCCACTGAGCACGGAGCCTGATGGATGTGGGGCTGGATCCCAGGACCCAGGGATCATGACCTGAGCTGAAGGCAGATGCTCAACTGACTGAGCCACCCAGACAACAGCTACAATGTGAGCTTCTGGTCTTACGGCCTATTGATCATTTATAGTAGTGGTAAACTTTTCTCTTGAGACCCAATTCAAGAACACTAAAAATTTATATTGTTTTTCTTAAAATATCTTTTCTGACCCTTTAATAATAAACTTGAAATATTCTAAGATTTTTATAAAAATTTTATTCAAGGGAGAACGCATGAGAGCATGAGCAGGGGGGAGGGTCAGAGGTAGAACAGGGAGTCTCCTCCCTTCTCCCTCTGCCTGCTGCTCCCCCTGCTCGTGCTCTCACTGGCACTCTAATCAAATCTTTAAAGAAAATTTTTTGGTGCCATTTTGCATAAAAACCATTCACACTGCACTGCTTTTGGATTTTTTATAAAGTAACAATTGAGCTATAGTTTATCTTCAGTGTTATATTCAAATAAATAGAAGTAATATGTAGAACAAGGTCAAATATCATCTAGTTAAGAACTGTTAGGATTACAGGGCTGTGTAAAAGAAGGAGGGGCAGTCTAGTCCAGGATGGTCTTACAGTTACCCCTGCCTGTGCTTCGGAAGTTGAAATGTTGGAAATAAAAATCCAAGCCTACCCCTTGCAGGTAATTCACTCTCTTCTTAAACAGTGGTACTTAATAACGTTTGGAACGAAGGAAATGAAAGATGGCAGGTTTTGGCCATCACTCCTTTGAGGCAAAGAGGGATAAGAGGAGCAAAGTGATTTCTATGGAACAAGATGAGAGCCAAAAAATTGTTTGATATGATATTCATAGGCAGAATGAAGCCATACTAAGTAAAACATTTAGCTAGCCCCTTCATCTTTCAAACTGCTTAAAAATTCCAAATAGGAAATCATTCAAGATTAGATCATAAACTATAATGCTCCCACCACTACAAATATGCATTTCCCTTATTATGAGACCCGGCGCATCGAGAATGTTTATTTGCTTATTATGTATTTAGTGATGGTTCTGTTAGTCAAACTACAACTCCAGAGTCATGATAAAGTTGCCTTCCCATTACAGAAGTGTCAAATTAGCTTTAAGACAATTTACTTTTCTTTAAATTTACAGCATTAAAAAAATACTCCAAATGAGTTCTGCTACAAATTTCTAACACTTGTGCATGCAACTTAATCCTTTTGTTACAAAATACCCAGAAACTGTAAGAGCCACACACATTATTTCCTCCCAGAAATAGCTTGAATTCATAAATATATCATTACTGGCTGACACACAAGGCCACTAGGCAACTAAATTTGGTACAAAAGGAAAAAAAACAGGAATTTTCATCTTGTGTAGGCAAAATGAGGTATTAAAAATGTTTCTCCAGATAATTCCAAAGAATTGTCAGTTCATGAACATACATATTACAATTAGCTCGGAGTCCTGGATTTCAGGATCATGTCACATTAACAGCCTTTGATACCAACCTTCCCTGATGAATTCCATTCAATTTCAATGACATGTCTGTTTCTCTACGTCTATCCAGAAAAATGGATTTGCATCCCTTTACTTCCTTCAGGGATCTTACCGACTCTTCACTCATCCATCTTATGACTTTCCCATTAATGTTTAAACCAGAGTTACGAGAGTCATACCTGGAAGTGCTTTGAACAGAGCTCCGCAGACACTAGATCCTCCACAGACATGCAGCCATCCTCAGACCACACGTCCATCTCAACTTAGGCACATGTGCCACATTTTTAACATGTTTTCTTTCAAGTGTAGTAATAATTTAAAAACAAAAGCAAATCTGCGACTGGCATCAGTACATGAACTGGCTTTTCAAACTCTATTCTACGTGAGAAAGCACAAAGGAGTGGTCTTGAGACGTTTTACTCCAACAGGAACACAGGCTATAAAGGAGCTCTAAACATTGCTCCCCACACATTACAAAACAGTTGCGCAAGTGCCCACTGAAAGCAATGCCTGTGCTGGGTAAGTCATTCAATGCTGTTCTGCCAGATACTGAAGCTTCGGGGCTAATAATGTTGTGCTGAGAACTGAAAATATATTTGAAGGGTATTTGCTACCAAGTGAACCGTGTTAAGATAATTCATTCTTTCTAATCCATTTCAGATTTAATTTTAATAAAGTAATGCAAATCACTTAAAGAAAAAAATCTTTAATTTTAAATTCTGATCTATGCATAAAATTCATTTTTTTATCACGGTTAAATTTAGTACAAACTATAAAAATGTTAACACTGAAGTTTCAACAGAAATCTATTAAGATCCCTTAGAAAAATTATGTAAAGAAACAACAGCAAGTCATTTACTGGTATGAGGTTAACACACAGAGAAAAAAAATTCACACATTTTACTGAATTTACCAGTAAATAATTTTAGGCATAATATTTATCATAAAATTAAAAGTTTGAAAGTTGTGTGTGGCTTCGTATCAATTACAATTTGCTGTGGAAATACTAAGCCAAATCTTTTTTTTATTTACCAGAACAATCCTAATTTAAAAAAACTACTGGTTGAAATTTGCAAACCTTAAAAGGATACCAATTGTGAAGGAATAGGTATATAACTTAAAGTGGAAGATGGTAAAAACTAGATGCTTTAAAAGTTCAAACTGCACAAGGAAAATATTAGGGCAAAAGAAAACATTCAAAGCCATAGTTACTATTCTAAAAAAATATTAGCTTATTCTTATATTAAAAACATTAAATGAATCAAAGCCAGACAGTACTGAATTTTTACACAAACTTCTTTTGTATTTCAATGTTGTTTATTGAGGAGTGAATGAGAGACTACTGCCAGACATGCCAACGACACTTCACATTCAAGGGCTGGAAGCTGAAAAGCTTTCCAAATTGAGTCACTGCATAAGCCTTTTGGGAAAAAACCGAAAGTGACATCAAATATGATATCTTCATGCTTGTTTTTGTCTTCAGCTTTTTTTTTTCTTTTTTCAATTTTTAGATCTACTAGTTTGTTGGGTAGAAGGCTTCTTTCTACCCTACAAAAAGACTCACACTCCAATTAATAAAATCAATACTAGGTGTATAGCAAATTGTTTTAACACACATCTACGCTGAATAACTGATCTTAAAGCTGTTTTGTCTTAAATTTCCTTATGTCTAATGAGAAAACTTAATTTCACTTCCCTTTCACCTTCACGTGGGTGGCTTATACCAATAGAAAAATACTCTTCAGTGCTACTGTAGGGCTTACGGGGAACCTCTTCAGTGGTACCAGAGAATCCTTTCAAACACCACTCTGAAACCCAGTGCTTCTCTTCCCGCTGTTGTGGCTTTGCAGATGGCCTACACAACACAACTCTACTGTTCTCTTTTGCTCAAAAACAAAACAAAGAAACCTAAACAAAAGGGTAAACGTTTATTTGGAGTTAGTTTTCTGGTGGTGCTATTAAGGCCCTTCAAGCAGAGTTGAGGAGCTCCTGTATGGCTGCCTGCTGCTCGGGACTGAGCTGTGCTATGCACTCGGTCCACAGTCCTCCAGAAGTCTAGGAAAAAACAGTTTCATAGATTCAGACTCAGTGAAACAGTAATTTGGAAGTATTTTACTAATCATCATTAGGTAGACTCTAATAACACCAAATGCCTTCTTTTGAGGTAGACTAGTTTCATGAGTATCATTACAAAAGCAAGAAATCTGTTCATATCTTTAAAGTTCATTTACACTAAGTTTTCTTCATTCAGTCTGACCTGATAAAGCTGTCCCGGGTAGAGGACACACTCAAGTAAACAACACGTAAGAATTCAGGCAGCACAAATCATTTAAAAAAACTTTGGTGGCTGACAGCTTACTTATTATTAAAATCTCATCTTTTTTTTCTTCAGACAATGCAAAAAACCCCAAAACTACATGAGTATGTGCTAAGCACCAACTGGAAGGCTCAAAATGTCTCAAGTTTAGGACAAATGTTTTAGCACTAATTAAAAAATGAGAACATATTAACAGATTATATAATAAGTAATCTGAGGCTTGGAGACAAAATATAAAAATGAAATTGGGTATCTATTTCTTTCTTCTGATGGAAAAAAAGAAAAAACAAAAACAAAACACCTCCCCAAAAACTATTTTATTTCCTTCCCCAATTTAAGCAAAACAGCTTACCTGGACTTGACGAACTACATTAGCCAGACGTTTGGCACAAGGATCTTCATGTTTAATTGCCTCATGCATTTCTCCTTCTGCAATTATACTGAATATTTTGGGCAGATTGGTATTGTTTGGGCCAAGAACGATGGGGTGATTACTGACCAAAAAGAAGAAAGCCATTATAAATGAGAATTATAAGAAGAAATCACTCAAGCACTCACACTTTCCTACATCTTTCCTCCAACACGGAATTTTGTTACAGGGTCTTTATAAGATAATTATGCATTCACTAAAATCAAATTCAGTGGGAGGAAAACCAGCTAATTTTATTTATTAGCTCTTCAGTGTCTTCCTATGTAAATTAGCAAAAATACTTGGCTCATCTCTCAGGTTTGTTTTAAGGGCCAAGGAACAGAATGTTCTAAGTGCTTTATAATTTGTGACTTATTTAAAGAAAAAAAAAAAAGAGCTACTACTAAGAATAAGAGTTTAACACTAATTTTATTTTTTTAAGGCAAAATGGTTTCCAAATAAATTTGAAGTTCAAAAGGCTTTCAGGGCCTTTCAAGAGTAAGATGGGAAAGAACTTTAGGCAAGTTTAATGGAAAGAAACATAATAGTGAATTTAACTAGAATTCTAGTCTTTCCTTAAGAGACTTTCAGTATAGTCATTTCCAAAGGAGATGATCAAATGTCCTGATGGAGAAGGGTGGCTTCAGAGGCAGAAGCAGATAAGGAGTGTACAGTCTCCAGGATGGCTATCACATCCCTTAATGATAGTTCTCCGTGGGAACACTCAAACACAACATCTGTGTGAACCTGAACTTAAACAGGCATGAAGGAATACACCTACTGATCTATTTCTACAAACTCCAGGAAAGGAGTGGTTGTAGGCCTTAGAGTTATTCATGAATAAAAGCAGTAATTAATAGCAACAAAGCCTAGATCTGATTAATATTTAGAACTTGGACTCAGAAAAACAGACACCAAAGAACATGCCTTGGATGTGATAGCTTCTATAGCTTCCAGGTTGTTGCAATTCTTAGATATACTCATGGACACAAAATAGCATTAATAATGCCCAGAGCCCAGGGCCAGATCTTGATTACCTGTCTGGAATATTTTCCTTATACCACTGATTCTTGAATCCAAAGAAAACCACCAGAATTTTAGAGGGTCAAATAATGGCACTACCAACATTCAATCTCATTCTACTGAGAAGTGATGTATGTCAATTACACCTCAGTAAAGCTGAAATTTAAAAAAAAACCTAAAGCGGGGCACCTGGTGCTGTCTGCCTCTGGCTCAGGTTATGATCCCAGGGTTCTGGGATAGAGTCCCACATCTGGCTCCTTGCTCAGAGGGGAGCCTGCTTCTCCCTCTCTCTCTGCCTGCTGCTCCCCCTGTTGTGCTCTCTGTCAAATAAGTAAATAAAAATCTAAAAAGAAAAAAAAAAAGAAAAACCTAAAGCCAAGTAAACAAAAAAGATAAATGGCGTGGGTGACAATATTAAAAGGGAACCTTCTTAAAACATTATGTTCTACAATGCCTCAACTGCTGAATTTAATTCCATAAAGAGTAAGTCAAAATTAGATCTAATTGCAAGGCAGTGTTAACTGTGATATGGTTTAACATGATTTATAAAGACAATGTTATTAGAAACCTATACATCTGAGGGCTGTGCACAGGAAACACTGTTTTGCATAAAGAGAAGAAAATAAGGTCTATTTGTCCTTTTTCTTACCTTTCAATCAAGTCACACAGATAATTAAAAGTCTGAACAGCTTCTTCTTTATCTTCATGTAGTGGAAGCCAAGACAACCAGTGTGGCAGGACTTCTTCAACGTTCACACAGTCAGGCTTGAACTTCATAATTTTCCCTACTGCTGAGATGCAGTTCTCTGTAGCATTGACATTTTCTTTGGTCTTAGAATCGGCTGACTGAATGACTCTTACCAGCAGTGGAAGTGCTTCTAAAATAGGCAATTGCAAGGAGGTCAGTTAAAACCTCACATTTTCATGCCAATATTTCTTTTTTATCTTTGGCCTAGTTACCGATTACAGTGAAGAATTAGGTGTAAGGCTTATGTTGTCGTATTGGCTGCAGAACCAGACCTAGTAAGGAAAGGCAGGCTGCCCCAACGTGGCCAAGAGCACAAGCACTCCCTCTACTGACCGAGACCCCAGGAGGTCGGAAGCCTCCTGATTTATACTCCCAACCGCCTCAGGGTATTTCAGTTTTGAAAAACCTGCAGCTGTATTCCCAGGCTAACCCTACAGGGACCCCAGTATGTTTGAAAAATCCTATGCTAGGGGCACCTGGGTGGCTCAGTCACTTAAGTGTCTGACTTCAGCTCAGATCATGATCTCAGGGCCCCGGGATTGAGCCCCCACATCAGGCTCTGAGCTCAGCGGGGAATCTGCCTCTCCCTCGCCTTAAGCCCCTCCCCCTGCTCATGTACGCTCTCACTCTCTCAAGTAGAGTCTCAAAACATAAAAAGTCCCCTGCTGCAGCTAGGATATAACCCCCAAACCCGAAATCAACTGTACTCTGGAGGATGGGGTGGGAGGCTCAGATTCCACTGAGACTTCATTTCCATTTCTAGGAGAATAAAGAGGTCAATTTGTATGCGCTATAGGTGAGATGTTTGAGAAAGGGAAGGAGAATACAGCAAAAATAGCTATATGATGTTTGGGAGTTTGGGGGCATGGAAAAGAGAACAAGGAAGCGATAAAAGGAATGCCTGGAACCAAACAAACGGAGTACCTGTACAAAAAGGACGATAGTTATCTCCACCATACTGTGCCATGACTCCCAAGCCATATGCAGCTGCTTGCCTGACTTCTGGGCTGTTGTCACATACATATTGGAGCATTGGCCTTAAGAAATATTCTGCATATTTAAATGAGGCTGGACTACAGTGTTCTATGACATCATCAAAGATGCACAATCCCCATTGTCTGTCTGGCCACGGTCTATGTGGACACTATAAAAGAGAAAATCTTTTAAGCTTCAAATACTGGAGTACATAAAGACTGTAAAAAAAAAAAAAAATTCACTACAGACTATCAGCTTACATGGGTATTCCTGATACAGGCAATGAAAAACAACACAGTAGTAATCACTTCTTGTGAATGACAATCCTCAACTTACAACAGAGATTGAATGAAAGACAAGTTTAAAATTAAGACTTTGTATGATTTTCTGATATTATCACGTACCAGGAAGAACCAGCAGCAGCAGCAACATAAGTACATTTGCCTCATAAAAAACATAACGATCTTTAAAAAACAACAAGAAAAGCTGTGAACAGGTTTTAACGTTATATATCCACTCAACAGGTTAAGTCGCATGTGCCTAAACTTTTTAAAAAATGTGCTGCACTACTAAATACAATGCAAAATTAAAAGCCAAAGCAGGACAAACTTCTATTGATTGCTTTTCATGTGTATTTTAAAAACTGAAAAAATAAGGCCATCGTCCACAATATATGATTGCTGGTTGTACATACAAGGATTTTAACTGAATCCTCTAGGGTCCACCAAAAAAAGTAATCATTTTGTTAATTTAGCAGGGCACACATAACCTCAAATAATGAAAAGTCATTTGTAGGTCTCTGGAATGCACTGTAATTTCACTGAACTACGGAAAACCTAATTAGCAAACCTTAAGCATATATTAAATGAGAAAATATCAAGGGCAATGCAATAAACTTGATAAAATTAAAGATGGACTCTGGAAGCTCTTTGTGATTTCTAAGATCCATTTTAATCTGAAAGTATGTTTTCAAGTACTGCACTGAAAACATTCCAGGCAACTACCTAAAATAACTGTCAAAGAGAGGCAACACTTACAATTAGGTTGACAATTAACGGAAGCAGCTGTTCAAACCATGGTAACACCTTTTCCTTGTAGCTACTGAATATTGAGTGTAAAATGTCTGACACTTTCGTCAGAATATAAACATCATTATCATCCTAAAAACAAAAACAAAAAACACACACAACACCCATATGTATTAAAAAGTATCTCCACTATGACAAACAGTTATATTTATTTAAAAAATCTAAGAAATATAAAAAATTAAATTTCTCATTATATTCTTAAGGGCACAGTAAGAATCCGGAGACTGTGGTTACCTCGATGATTGGGGGTGGGGTCTCCTATCTGCCTACAGAAAGATAAAGGTGTGAGCAAGTACTGTACTTATTCCAAAGACTTTTCTTCAAACGTACTTAAATTTCGAAGTTCTGAAACAGAAGTCTTTTTAATTTAGTACTATTTTTTTGTTTTCTGCAAGAATGTTTCTCAGCTTGGAGCAGACTGGTGGAGACGTGGGGTCAGTTACTCACAATCTGTGTCTGTCAGCATGTGAGCACCCTGCACAGAAAGGGGCTGACCTGGGTCCACCAGGATGGCTACATGCCACACTCTGGCCCTGAACACAGAGTGGAAACAGATTTCATGGCATCAAGTGATTCGATGAGGAGAGAACAGAGTAACAAAGCAGAGAAGACTTACATCAACCACTCTGTGTATTATTTATAAGGAAATCTGTATTATTCTGTGGTCCGGGAAAAAAACAGCCGATGTTACAAAAAGATCTGGCCTTAAGCCCCGGAATGCCAACAGTGTGTGCCATTAAAACAGTCATTCAATGCCTGAATTTGAGTTCCCTTATTTTTAAAATGCTGAAAGCACCAAATAAAAAGTTGTTCAGAGGAGTATGTAAAAGGAACACTAGGTGAACTTACAAGCACTGTTATGTGTGAGGTATTTCAACAAGAACTCTCACATAGCATCCAAACCACAAATCAGCTAATTTCAATTACTTATTCTCTAAATTAGTAAATGCAGCACATGTCAGATTCTTCCGCTAAAAATTACTGATAATTACCATCAGAATGACAAGTCAGATGAATTAGAAACTTAAGCATTTAAAAATCTTCCAGATGCATATGGACTAGGAGAAACAAACTGAGGGCCTCAGAGGGGAGGGGGATGGGGTAATGGGATAGACCGGTGATGGGTTGTAAGGAAGGCACGTATTGCATGGTGCACTGGGTGTTATACGCAACTAATGAATCATCGAACTTTACATCGGAAACCGGGGATGTACTGTATGGTGACTAACATAATATAATAAAAAATCATTAAAAAAAATAATAATAAAAAAATAAAAATCTTTCAGATGCAAATGATCACATAAATGAAGTTCTGAAGGGAATAATTTACCTCATCTTGTAGTGACTCTTCCACCTGCTCATCATAGTCTTCATCTTGTCTTTTAACTAAAACACACCCAAATAAATGTCTTTTTAAATGTCGCTAAAATGGTCAAGGATTACATTCAGAAATAAAAGCGTGAAAAACTTACCTTGCCGCAATTCTTGATTTTTAAAATGTTCTTCGAGTTTAGCTTTCAAAATTCCTCCCAATTCTTCAAAATGTTCATTATTAAGGCATCCATCTCCCATGACTTCAATGCACTACCAAGAAATTGAGGAAAGAAAACAAGCCACGGGATTTAAGGGTTTTAGAGTCTAAAGTTAAATTCCATTAAGAATCACATGGAAGCATGAGGAAAAATTCACTAAGCCGGTACCCTGGATGACTAATGACTGAGTAGATAACGCTTGGGTGGGTGGGGGTGTGTGTGTGTGTGTTACAAAGACAGCACTTCAAAGAAAGAATTTAAACAATATTTTTATATGAAACATCCTGAACATGTCTTAAATGCCAGGGATTACTACTAGGTGCTGAGGTCTTAAAGATGGAGCAGAGCACCCAGCTTCCAGGGAGCTCAGTCACCCACACAGACTCCATATAGACCCAGCTGGAGAAAGGGCAAGTGTGTGCTGGCAGGCACTATAGTGGGGGGGGGGGTTGATATGTGCAAAGGCCCAGCAGCATGCATTCTTTGGAAAAAGAGAAGAAAATTCAAACTGCAGGAGTGTAAATGGGGACAAATAAAGGTGAGGAAGAACTTTTAAAACGAACTGTGGAGCAGGCCATGGAGCTGAACAAGAATATGGGAAGAGGAGTGACAAGTAACAAGCAAGTTCATGCTTGAGAAAAGGAGAATGAACTGAGAGGGAGAAAAGGGAGACTGACTTCTGGAACAGACCAAGGAAGGCTATCTCAGCAGAAAGAAGACATGGGCGATGAGAAAAGCAGAGGGATATAGGAGAGAATAGGACAAACTAGGTGTGGGCTGGAAATGAGCCAAGATTCTGCAGCTGGATTATTAGGTAAATGATGGTGGAAACTAATCAAGACTGGACTATAAGAGCAGCTGCTCTGAAAAAAACAAAACAAAAAGAATGACAACACCAAAACGTTAAACTAAAAAAGAATTAAACATTTCCAGTAAATAAGAAAATCATGTTATAGCACAAAAAGACTGAATTTTATTTATTTAGCAAGACTAATAAATGAACACACAACGTCATACGTATTTTTAAGAGAAAAATACTTACCTTTGCAAAAGAATGCATTATTTCTGAGAGGACATCTGAATCTGGTTCTGTGCCAATGGCCTTGATTAGAGCATCACACATAAAATGCCACATCTGTGTGAGATACTCAGGACCACGAACTCTCGCACATTCCAGGAGAAGAGGCATGGATTCTGCTGCTGCCACTCGAACACGTTTTATTGTTAAGGAAACGTAATCATTATTCTCAGATACATTTAGTGTAATTGCTATCCTCTAAAGATCATTCTATCGCTTTGCTCATGCAAATGTTAAAGTGCTCAAGCGCCAGGCAACCTCTGTTTAGGCCAGACTGCTACCCAGGAGCTTGTGATAAGTAGAACATGTGTACAAAAACAGGCATCTCCCTATCCATATGACTTCTCTCCTGTCTTTTCTGTCACCTACGATACAGCAGCAATGAGTCTCAAATGTGAAAGGATCTGGGATCCTTAGAGCTTATCTTGAGATGTTCCTATACCAAAACTTTAGGCAATGTATGTTTCTAATAAATGCAACCAAAGCTATGATTCTCCTGGGAAAACTAATGAGGATCTCCTCCTGTCAGAGCCTTTTCATTTTTCATTGAAGATCAAGTTGTCCTTCCCTATCTAATATCATTTGTAAAATAAGGTTCTGAGACTTCCTCGTAAGACGACTTCCTTGTCCTCTGGCATCATAGTAAGTTCCTGTTGGGCATCCTTCTGTAAAGGATACTGCAGGAAGAACAACAAAGGGGCTCTGGAGTCAGGCCGATCTTGGTTTGGGTCTGCACTCAAACACTGCTGGGCCATCCTTTTTTAAACATCCATCTGTGAAATTGTGTGTGTGTGTGCGCGTGTGTGTGTAAAGGCATAAAAATGTTTCTATATGTATTAATTACTATTACTATGTTGAAAACATTTAACATGCAGGTTTATCAAGAAATGTTTCTCCCCAATGTAGAACCACAAAAAATTATCAGTGGGTCTCTAACCTATTAAGAAAGGTCTTAGTTTCTTAACATCACCAAAAGATATTTGAGAAAAGCAGCGATTATATACAACTGCAAACATTTGGTAATAAAATATCAATCCTTAAAATCCTTCAGAGGTTCATAAAAAAGCTGTCAACTAGAAGTTAGGTAACATTTTCTTTTTCATGTTTTTGGCACAAGCAAAAACCATGAAACTAAAGCACGTGCAAAAAATGAAGTTTATCTATAGTTAGTGCAAACAGTAATGGTGATGCAGAGGCTTCAGTTAACACAAAGTCTAATACCTGAATAAGCTACAATTTAACTAATTCTAGAAATGTTTTGCATTCAAAAGTTGTAGGATATCATCATGGAAATAAAATTTCAGTAGAGGGACCATCAGTTTGACAACCTGTTCGGTATATTCCACAAAGCCTTCCTTCAACTCTTTAGCATAGCAAACCTAAAAACAAAATATTGGAAAAGACATCAAGATCCATGTTAGTTTTTAGGTATTAATATTTATTAACAAATAGCAGAACCAAAAGGACCACATAATGCTGTATCCCGACTAGAAATACATTTAAAGCTGCACGCAGGGGGGTGCCTGGGTGGCTCAGTTCGTTAAGCGTCCCATGTATGATTTCGGCTCAGGTCATCATCTCAGGGTTGTGAGATCAGGCCCTGTGTTAAGTTCTATGTTCAGCGTGGAGTTTCCTTGAGAGCCCCTCTGTCCCTCACCCTGTTTGCTCTCTCTCTCTCAAATAAAAAAATTAAAAAATCTTAAGGAAAAAAAAAGCTACATGTAGGACTGTGAAAGGTGTTTGGGAAACACAAATATAAATGTAAAAAGAACTGTAAAATGGGAAAGGGCCATGGCGTGACTGCAGTATACACTGTCGTTTTAATTCTTGTGGATAGGAGAATTTTGCAAAAGTTTCAGCACTCTGAGAAACTTCAAACAAAATATATCAATTAAGGAAAAATATTAAAAAGATAAGGGCATATCACTTATGTTGTAAATCTTCAAAAAGGCTTATGTTACCTTGTATTTAAAAAAAAAAATCATTTTGGGGTGCCTGGGTGGCTCATTCAGTTGAGCTTCCAGCTCTTGGTTTCAGCTCAGGTCATGATCTCAGGATCTTGGGATCTAGCCCCACATCGGGCTCTGTGCTCAGGCAGGGTCGGCTTGAGTATTCTCTCTATCCCTAACCCATTTTCAAATAAATAAATCTTAAAAAAGAAATAATTTAGGCAGTGAAACAGAAAAACAGTGCTGTTTGTTTACTTATTTATTTTCAGAGAGAGAGCACCCGTGAGCAGGGGTTGCGGGGGCGGGGGGGGGGGAGTGGAGAGGGAGAGAGAATATCTCAAGCAGGCTCCACGCCCAGTGCAGTCTCTGATGCAGCTCGAGCTCATGACCCCCAGACCATGACCTGAGCTGAAACGAAGAGCTGGGTTCCCAAAAGACCAAGCCACCCAGGTACCCTAAAAAGTGCTGTTTTAAAAATAATTGTTTATTTTCTTCCACTACATTAGAAGATTTGGTAATTTTGTTTAGAGATGTGACATTTATAATTGCTCTCTAGTTGATACCACAAAAATCCAAAATATTTATAAATTATAGACATATTTATAAAATATAATAAGTACTGATGGTAAGTTTAAGAAATTAAGTTTAAATGAATTAGAGAACACAACAGTACTTTATTAATACAAGATAAAATGTAAACAATTAACTTTTATTTAGGCTTACTCATCTGCTAAATTCATAATCCAAAACCATAGTTTTTAAATATTTTTAAAAAAATATATTGTCCTTGTCTATAACACATGCTCATAAAGGGGAAAAAACAACTCAAAGGGAACTTACACACAAAGACCCCATAATACTATAAGAGATAATCATTGCAAACATTTTGATGTCTCTACCATGTTTTTACATATATATACATATATATATATATGTACACATATATATATACACACACACACAAGTGAAACCATACAGTTTTATTTTCAGTATCATCACATCTCTGTTCATTCATTCAAAAAAATATTCCTTGGCCACCTTATCTACTATACACTAAGCACAAAACAGACAAAAGTCTTTCCCCGCACATAGCTTTGTATTAGCTGTCTAATGGTCTAGGGTACATTATTATCTTCCTCGTAACAGGCATTCAAGCTGCTTGGTTTTTTTTGTTGTTGTTGTTAGAGACAGCACTGATAATGAAGTTGACCTACATGATTTATTTATTTTTTTTAAGATTTATTTATTTTAGAAAGAGAGAGAGGGAGAGTAAGGGGAGGGGCAGAGAGAGAGAATCCTCAAGTAGACTCCCTACTTGAGCATAGAGCCCTATGTGGGGCTCGATCCCAGGGCCCTGACATTATGACTTGAGCCCAAATCAAGAGTAGGCTGCTTAGCTGACTGAGCCACCCAGGTGCCTACCTACATGACTTCTTTATCCAGAAGTAGAAATGTTGGGTTAGAAGACTTCTACATCTTAAAGAATATATTCCTGCTCCTTAAAATAGTTTCTTTAGCATCTATGAAAAGAACTCCTCTGAAATGTGTATGTATGAGATATGTGAGGTTGTCAACTGAAGTTTGGTAACAGTGTACACACTCACCAGCATCTGACAAGCAGTAGACTTTTCTTCCAGTCCTGCAGTTTTAATACCAAAACTTTGCTGATCCCCAAGGTTCACAAACTCCCAACCATCATCATCACTCATATTCTCCATGTCTTGGGCTATTAACAGGGAAGAAAACAAATTTATGTTAAAAATAATTACAGAGAAGAATTTCACAACTGCTATGTCTCTTCATGAAGACACCTACTATCTAAAAGGGCTACTTCAGGCTTAATCGAAGCGGTCTTCATTAAAGGCCCCATAACCACTGGAAGGTATTGCTGAAATTCTTTTCCAAGAATTTTGCACATTCTGGCCCATGCTGAGATCATGTAAGAGATCTGGGGGGAAAAATTAAAATTGATTTTAAAACAATGGGCAAAAAGACATCACAAATAAAGCCATTTCCCTATTTCATAGAAACAATGTTTTATTTTATATTCATACCTCTTTAAAAGGTAAGTACATTTTCTAAGGTCATACACTTAAAATATTCAGAAACAACAACAAAATCATTGTGAACCTTTACCCTCGGATACAGATAGCAGGTGAGGCAAGAGAAAGACCAGGACCATGTCTTACTGTTTCTTACTTTCAAGAAGCAATATACAGTTTTTCTCTAATAGCAACTGGACCACATAAATAAAACTACTTAACCATACCAACTCCTAGGCATTAATTTTTTGAAGGTAGGAACCTGTTTCATCTGACTGTATCCCTACTGCCTAGAATTCCATTCATTAAACATTAACATCCAAGAAACAAAACATTCCTTTCTCGTAGCTGTTTTAATTTTCTAAGTGGCTGGGTATGTTCAAGACACCTCTTCTACTACTGTGTTTACGTAGTCTTAATCACCTGCAAATTTCCTACAGAGAAGTCAGTTTTTAATTCATCATCCTGGTAACCCAGAAAGTGATTTTTTTTACTCCCCAATATTATCTACCTCATGTGTGTTCACACAAATACTCCCCACTCCTACTCAAAAACAAAACAAAACCCATTTTAAATTTATGGGAAACAATTATAGCATGGCTGTATAAAGTCAACACGTAATTCAGCAATTATTTATGGAGTGCCTGTTATACGTTAGGCATCGTGAATACTATTAGGATTATGACACACACTTATAATTTACAACACAGTGTCGTAAGGACCCACTATCGAGACTTAAACACCAGATGTGAAATATGAGCAGGGATTAGTCAGGCTGAGTGGGGGGCAGGTCCTAAGTGAAACGAAGCAGAGCATGTTCTAAGACTGTTAAGTTTCTGTATTTCTTTTTTGACAGGGGAAGGAAGTCACGTGGCACTGAGAGGGCTGGGAGACATAGAAATGGAGATGTCTAGTAAGTTGTTGGACAAATGAACTTTGAACTCAGAGAAAGACCTGGAAGTCACAGCATACAAAGGAAAACTGAAGCCACAGTACAGAGGACACTGCTCAGGAGATAAGACGGCCTAGGACAGAAACTTAAGAGCACCAAAAATTGAGCGTCAGAGGAGAGGAGGCAGCTACAGCAGGCTGAGAAAAAGGTGGCAGGAGAAGTGAAGGAAAACCAGTGAAGAATGTCTCTGAAACCAGGGGTTATCTCAAGAAGCCTCTGACTCAATTCCTTTCCCGAGTACAGTACCCCGCACGAGCCACAGCTCCTACACGGACAGAGGCGCACGTGCGCAAGCTGCTTTACCTGAGGGTCGTCATCCTCCATATCACTGAAGTCTGTCTGCGTCTTCAGTAAGAGCTGCATCACATCGGACGCGTCCTGCATGAACTACAAGAAAATATTTGGGAAAAATCAACACCAGTGTTACTTGTGGCTACCAGATCAGAGGGGTGCTTATTGCCACCCAATTTTGTTTCTTATATAGTAACAAAACTTTCCAAAAGAAAATCCATCCTATTTCCCACATAGGTCATGACCCCTCAGACAAAAGTTACACTAAAAAATGTTCACCTATATATTGCACAGACTTAGTGCTCTTTCTAGAAAAAATATATTCTCTACTGAAGGTCAGAGTGAACTGCAATATAAAGGTATTTCTAATGACATCAACTTTGGGTCTATGGTTTATGTATTTCCAGCAGTAAAAAGATAATCCAAATCCAGAAAGAAAATTTTGGATTGCTCCCTAGAACCGTATGATTTTCATTTAACTCTGTGTAGTTCTGGCAATCTTCACTGTGTAAACAGGCAGTGTTTCAAAGACAGTTTGAAAGCCAGATACAGCGAGTATGGGACATAAATTATTGGTTAGGTTCTCAGTATCCCACAGAAAATGATTTATAAGATAAGTTAATACTGATGATGGTTTTGGAGAAACCCACCAGAGAGGTTCTAATGTTGATAGTTCTGAGAATTGAATCCTGAGGGGTCAGTGACGGAGGAACTTCCTTTGGATCAGCTTTGACAACTCTGAGATGCTGGGTGGGGGAAATACACTGGCAAACAGTTCTTGCTAATTATTTTCTGAAGAACAATATGCATATAGGAGTTCTCTCTTAGGACACCTGATGCTTCTGGATTAACAAGCAATCAAGTGGAATGTTTCCAAGTACATGCTGAAATGGGTGAAACTAAACATATGGATCTTGAATTCCACAGGCCTCCCAGGAGATAGACTGTACGTGAGGCAGGAAAAGGGGGAAGTTTCAAGAGCATAACTGAATTAAGAAAAAAAAACCCTTAATATTAACACTGATAAAATTAATTTATATACAAAGTAGGAGTGACAGGACAGTACGATGATGGAAAAAAATCAAGCATCCAGAAAACCATTTATCAGAAGGAAAAGCCCTCTAGTACCCTCAATGCCTCCACAGCCAAACAATATACAGTAAATTCAACCTTTGAAAAATCACTTACTTTTTCCTTCCCAACCGCCAGACCAATGAGGCTGATACACTCGATAGTTTTTCCTCTGAGAAGTCTGAGTTCCTTCTGAACTGCATTCTCGACAATGTGCTTTAGTGATGGCATAAATAAATCATAGTAGGGGACAAATTTTTCCTCTGCAGTATCTGCAACTGATGCGATAGATGTCACAACTTGTTCCAACACTAACTTGGTGCCTTTCTGAATCAACTAGAAGGAAGACACACAAAATAAGTCATGGAAATGAGAAACTGGAAGAAACACCCCCTGTGGGTCCTCAAATGCTTCTCTGCAACAGCAAGCTGAGACCACCCTCCAGCAGCCAGAGCAGAGACCGCAGGTTCCGGAGCAAATGGAAGGATCCCTGTGGAACTACTGAGAGAGGATCTCCTTGCTCCGCTGTTAACAGAGTGCTCCTTTCTCATGTCTGCTTTATCTCAGAGCAGCTCATGCTTGAGCACAAATCTGATTCCTCTTCCAATTTTGTATCGCCAGCTTAATGCCTGTCTTTCCTAGTCCTTTTTCCTCATTTACTCCCACTACTTACTATATACTCGGTGCTGTCCTACCATGTGTGGAGAGAATTCCCTTTATCTTCTAATCGGACTCTCCCTGGAAGGTACCACTAACAGCACCACAGGTGTCCGAGCTCCTTCACAACGCTTTCACTGTCTGGTAAGACTGATGAGCTCACCTTTCTCCTGCACCAAAGACCTATGGTGTTCTCTGACCTGGCCAGTAACAAACAGTGGATACTTGCAGCTGGGCTCATGCTGTCACCTAAAATGCCATTTTATAATCCCTGTGGATTCACAGGAATACCTGACCCAGTGAGTACTCCAGATTTTTTCATTCCCCTCATCAACTCCAGCCACTCTCCGCAGAGCTCTTCAACTTGGACTACCACTTCCACCGCCCCTAGAGGAGGGTAACCTACTCCCTTCTGCCTCTGCTCCACATTTCAGGTCTTGACCCTACCTCTGATCTCAGAGGAATGCCGTTCTTCCTTGGCTACCCTCTCTTTGTACAACTCTTGTCCACGTATCTTATCCTCTTCCCCATCCCATCTTAGCAATTCCTTCTTTTGGTCTTTAAAAATCTGACATGTCATCCACTTGGGGGAAGGACATGCAATAGAAATTCTTTACATTTCAACCCTCTATCTAAACCTACTTGTAAAGTCGTGTTTGCTCCATCTATTCCTGAATAACCAACTCATCCACCTTCAACTTGGGTCTACTTCTTTGTCTTCAAATTAACTCATGTTCCTTTACCATGTTCTTAGTCTGCTGTCATCTGACACTGAACACCCATCCTGTTTCAAACCCCCTTCTTCTTTGCCTTCTGAGACACTGTATCTTATCTTCCACCCTGTTCTTTTTTTTTTTTTTTTACAGATCTTATTTATTTATTTGACAGAGACAGAGACAGCCAGCAAGAGAGGGAACACAAGCAGGGGGAGTGGGAGAGGAAGAAGCAGGCTGCCAGCGGAGGAGCCTGATGTGGGGCTCGATCCCAGAACGCTGGGATCACGCCCTGAGCCGAAGGCAGACGCTTAACGACTGCGCCACCGAGGCGCCCCCACCCTGTTCTCCTTTAGAACAGGGCTAGGCAAAGTGTGGTTTCTGAACTTTCTGTCACTGGTTCACAATGAATTAATAATGTACAAGAACTGAGATTCTAGGGGCACCTGGGTGGCTCAGTTGATTGAGCGTCTGACTCCTGGTTTCAGCTCAGGTCACGATCTCAGGGTCCTGGGATCGAGCCCAGCATTGGGCTCTGCACTCAGCAGGGAGTCAGCTTGAGAGTCTGTCTCCTTCTGCCCCTCCCCCCTTCTCAAATAAATCAGTCTTAAAAAAAAAAACACCCGAGTTTCTAATGAGACTTTACTTTTATAGCAACTTGACAGTAACTTTATGACTATTAAATATAATAGCTAAAAAAGGCTTCTATTAGTTTTTATTCCTGTCATTTTTTCAGCAATTTATTTTCATTGTATTTGACAACAAACTGAGCCTAAATCTTTACCTTTCTCACCTGCATCCTCTTTCTCACACACTGCTGCACTAAACATCGTTCAGCCAATTGTTTTTAGGTTGCACCTCTTATTTAAGGTATAACTATAAACGTTCTTCTATTTGGATAGCCAGGCCTTGTTTGAAACCCAACATATTTAGAGCAAAAAGGATATTTTTCCTCATCTCTCTACTTCTGTCATCCAGGTGAGAATGGTCAACATTTTTCTACTACTTCTTCATCTTTTTAAATTCAAGCCAGCAGAAAGAAACTGTTACTGCTTCCTGAGAAATGACTTTTAGAATCATCTTCCCCAATTTCCACCCAAGCTCTCTGAGCAATCTGACAATCTTGACTTAAAACTTCTCCCTTTTTGTTTATGCCTCACAACGCCATCGTGCTAATTTCGTACAATCACATTACCATGATTTCTTGCAGCAGGTAAGAACAAAATGGTTCTTCCAAATTTACATAAATCAGAATTCAAAATAACTGCCTTGCTTTCAAGGCAATTCAAATACTGATTTTACCTAACCTTTAGGCTCTATCTTCTTCCCAATTCCAATATTGGCCTGTTCTCTGGTCAAGACTGAATTATTCTACTTCCAATAGCCAAACCTAACTTTCTATTCTTTACGGCCATGCTGAAAAGTTTCTCTTTCTCCAGGTCTTATCCATCAAATTAACCTATGTTAATCTCTAGATAAAGAGCTGAAAGACCTAGAAACTTACCTCTTGAAGTTTAAGTACCATGATGGAATGCAGATGTTTCACCAGATTGTCTAAATATGGGATAAGTAGTGACTTGGGGCAGTCCTCAGTGAAGTTAATAAGAGCGGCAGCAGCGTGGGCCTGTACTCGCTGATTGCCTTGGTCTTCCATGGTCTGCAGCAGGGCTGCAATCACCTGTGAAATGAAAGCAGATAAGCACACATTTTGAAATGCCACATTTCAAAGCATATACATAAAATGCCACCCCTCTTCTTAAAAGTCTGATTTGAGCATCTGGAGCCTTGTTACTTACCTTCTCATGAAATTTCTTTTGGAAACCAGGTGCAAAATCTGTAGCCATCTGTCCCACGGCATTACAGGCTGCATACCTTACTCTTGGATGCTGGAACAGATTACTTTGTATAAGTAAAGGCAATGGGTTCTCATGTGAAACTATGGTAATAATTATGAGTCAGATATTTACTGGTACTTACAGGATCCTGAAGAAAAAGCAAAACAAAATTTACTATCTCATTTAAAATTCCTTCCATTTGCTGGTGGCATCCTTCGCCAATGGCAGATAAGGCCATTAATCCCGCATGCCGGTACTTCCAGTCAGCTACAAAAAATAATTACATATGAAAGAGCAATTAACCAGTACAAACATGTCACTCTGGTAGTCAGAAGTATAAAACAAAGTTCTCCTTATTTGGAAAAGACTATCAAAATATTTTTACACATTAGAAAAATGAACAGAAAAAAGGGCCTGACTGGGACTATTTCACTGGAGTGACGGTTACATCACAGGAGGATTTCTACTCCAAAAGCAGTTAAAAGGCAATATGGAAGCAAAGAGCTGACTAGTATTTAAACCAACTACAGAAAATAAGGCTTTCCTCCTAAGTTTTACAGTAAGCAGCAAATACTTGGATTCTGTGTCACACACTGCTATTTACTGAATAAATATTCACTATCTCCATCATGGTCACATTTCTTTTTTTCTTCTTTAAAGTTTATCATTTTATTTATTTAAGCAATCTCTACACGTAAAATGGGGCTTGAACTTGTGATCCCAAGATCAAGAGTCACATGCTCTACCGACTGAGGTGCCCCAGTCACAGTTCTTAAAAAAAAAAAAAAAAAAAAAAAAGCCACGGAGGAAAGATTCTGCTTTTAAAAAATTTTTATTTAACAATATGATAAATGAACAGATGGGCTTTATTTATATTCTAATATTACTAATGGCTATGTGATTTTAGACTAATAGAATATTTGCTAAGCAATATTTATTTTACTGAACCTTCCTATCCTATTCTAATATATAATTTCCCTGACTCTTCATTTCTAAATATTTATATTTACTACATTATTGTTCCCTTTAAAGTGTTTCACATAACTTGTGGCACAAAGCAAGAGATACATAAATATAGAAAGCTAGTATCTGTGTAAAGCAATATTTCTCAAAGCGGGGCCCAAGAACCCTGGGATTCTCTGAATCAAAACTTTTCTTCTGATAACATTCTTTCACTCTCATTCTGAGGGTCCAGTGGAGTACTCCAAGGATTACAACACGTGAAAATCCTATGAGACTGAATGAAGAGGCAGAAATAGGAACTCAGGATATTTAGAAGATATTTACAAAAATGCATAAGACATTCTTCTCATTAACATGTTTTTCTTTTGGAAGAGTCATTCTTCATGAAAAACGTTATTTCTGTTAATGTGTAATGGGTTTATTATTGTCATCTTTAAGGGCATATTTTAAATGTTTTTTTTTTTCCATTTCTAATGGTATAAACATTGATATAACCCACATAAACAAAAGCACTCTGGGATCTTCAGTAACTTTTAAGAGTGTAAAGGGGTCCTGAGAACAGAAAGTTTGAGAACCACTGGCATAAGGGTTAACTAAAGTTGTAGGAAAGTCTGAAATTATTATCAGACTTAATTGTTCACTTTGGGAAGCCCAAAACGCACATAAAGATGAACTCTGTTGTGACTAATTCTACTAGAAAGAATTTCTGAAAAATTCCTAATTTTGCTGTTAAGTATTAAAACCTCACTATTATTTATAACATTATTAAATATTTACTTTTAATGTGTTTCAATTACTCAATAGACCAGTAAGTCAGAATTTTTCAACTGAGGAATAATCATCCTAGGAAACCAGTAAATAAGGCGCTAATCTTTGCATACTGATTTTACTAATTTAAATAAGAGATGCAATTACTAAAGGTGTCCGTATTTGGTTCAGAGAATTAAAAAAAGATATGCCTACACATCTCTAAGAGGCAGAGTCCCTAAAGTATGTTCAGCAGAATGTGATGCTATGGTATGGGGATTTGAAAATGGTTTTTCTCCTTCAAATTTTCCTTTTTATTATTTAAAGCAAAACCAGTAAAACTATCTTTAAAAATAAAGTGGGGTGCATGTTAAGTTACTAGAAGAGACATATTGTTTGCTGTTGCTAAAGCACTTGTTGCACACATGAAATACATCTCTGCATCATTTTTTCCTCTTTTACAGATGAGGAAATTAAGGTGCAGAAGACTTGCTCAAAGCCATCCAGTGAACAGTAACAAATCTTATTAAGGGATCACTGCCATATATGTAAAGCCTTCGGCATCCAGCTAGTAAGCTGTAGCAGAAATTTAAAAGCCAAATTCCTGAACTACAAATCACAATCACATCCACACTGATTTGAAGAATAGTGTGAACCAATGACAACCGGGTGACCTTGTGCAATCTTTTAATGTCTCTGGGCTACTTTCTTCATTTTAAAAATGGAAAAGCTAGATACTTTCTAGCAGCTCTCATAACTTAAGCAATCTTTGATGCTGTCTCCATCCCTTTGAGGAAAAAAAAAACTGTTCAGAAATTTAGGAAGTAAAAAAAGGGGAAGCCAATTATTCAAGACCCAGATATAAATCACATCTTAAAAAGGAATAATGGTTTTGGGTCATGCCTTTTCAGGAGAAGAATCTTATATAGGGTTAAGAAAGAATTAGGTAAATTGTGTAAGGCCTCCAGTTCTCAACAGTTCACTTTTATTTGAAGCGATATTTTGCTATAACTCCGTTTTACTACTTTAAGATGCTGAATCAATGGTCTGACCCTCAAGTGTGTCTCTTGTATGTAATGTACCCTATAGATATAAATATCTATACAAGTAAGCCAGGATTTCTGTAGAAGAGTGTATACATTAGCATTATTTGTAATCAACAAAAACTATTAACATCTAATGGGGTACTGTAGAAGGCTATGTGGTTGCTAAAAAAAATGAGGGGGAGCTATTTTGTGGTGATAAAGATATACCCTGGGGTAAAAGCTTAAGGTGGTATGTCCATATGGTATGTTCACATTTTTTAAATGTGCATGTATACACAAAGGAGGTCAGAGAAAAGTCTCAGAGACCTATTAACAGTGGCCATCTCTAAATCTAAGTTAAGGGACTTTTAGTTTATACATTTCTGTATTTCAATTTTTAAAAAAAGTTAAGCACCTTAACTCTGTCATTAAAATGACAAAAATAAGCGGCGCCTGGCTGGCTTGGTGGAGCACGCAACTCTTGCTCTTTGGATTGTGAGCTGTCTTTAAAAAAAGACAAAAATATAACACCTATACAACAATTTTTGATATTGGTATAAATTACAGGTATAGAGGCTGACAAATGACCAAATATTTGCTATGAAAACAACAGCAGAAATATAGAAGTGGCTTCTCTTCTGATTAGACATTTTTAAAAACAAAAAGTAGTAGATAAAGGAAGAGGATATGAATCAAATATGCTAATATTTTATAAACATTAAATAATAATGTCTTATTTAAAAATTAAAACCTAGATATTACTGGCTAGGGAGAAAATCTATAGTCTTTCCTTGGAATTACAATTTCTTTTCATGCACTGAAGCCAATTCTAGGGAGGGAACTGAACATGTGCAGTAGTGAGGAAAAACATTCTTTAGCATAAGACTGAATGGTTCCCAAAGAGGACTAAATAGGATTTTATCAGTATAATATAAAAATTGGGCTAAACACAGGATAAAAAGGTAGAGAGATTAAGTCTAAGCGCGTGTCAGAGTTTCGGATTTAGAAAGCCACACCGCCCTACTCTAGCGTTTGAGGGAGCCCCAGCTTACGGTTTTGGAGCATCTGCATGATGTGCTCCTTGATCATCGGTAGCACCAGCTTCCCACCAAGTCCACACGCCATTCGGTCCAGGGCGCTCTCGCCAGCAACCGCATTGCTGCACAAGACCGGAGAACGGATTCACCTCTCTCAACATACACAACAACAGTGCACCGTACACACGCACATCTAAACACGTTATCACACTAAACTAAGGCTGAGAAAGACCAATTCAAGCAGTCTTCCGAATGTATGAAGTTGTGGGTTAAAAATTCAGAGTTAAAGAAAAGGAGGAGGGTACATAACATTTTCAAGATTCATTCACCATGGTGTAAAAATTCCTGTTTCTCAACCTTAGTTTTCAAGACTTTGCTCTTTCTCTCCCTCTCCCTGCACACACCCCTCACTGGCTAACACTCAAGCTTTGATGCTTTTAAGACTCAGAGGTATGAGCAGTGTTTAGGTGAGCCTTGTGATCTCATTTCCTGGACATATACCTTTCAAACTCCTCAATGGACAGAACACAGAGAATTGAAAGCCGTGCTCAGACTCTGGAGGATGTCTTCCTTGCTGTGAGCTTATTTACTTTTAAAGGGGTGCAAACCATACTGCCACAAATTATACACAGGTGAAACTCAATTCCAGTGTTTTCACTGAAAACAGAAGAAATCTGGCCATGAAAGAGCCTTTTGCACTGTCTTTGAACTGAAAGATTAGTAGTGAGTTTGTCATGTGCATCATCTCAAATTGTCAGACAGAGGAGACTATAAAGATGAAACTGTAAATGATCTTTAGGATGTATTCCAACTCACCTTGAAAATATACTTAAGACCTAATTACTCACAAGTAAGAAAATCTTATTCACCTAGCCCAGAAAACATAGCTTCATAAGTCATATAAATTAAGTGCCTTGTACAGGGAAAATTAAAGGCCAAGGAACAGCACATTACAGTAACTGAACCAGGGAGCAGAAACCCGATCTGAGCCAGGTCTTCCCTTCAGCCCTATGAAGTAGTTTCCAGTGAAGGATTACTTTCATATACTTCAAAACAGCATTTAAGCCAGAGTAGTCATTTGTAATAACGGGACTAAGCTGCAAAACACACTGTATATTCTGTAAGTCAAAGGTCTTTAATTTTACCTAATACCTATTATAGTAGCTTATACTGACTACCGGTCTATCAGGGGAATACTTTCAGTTCTCTTTAAGAAAGGGAGGTAGTATGATGCACTGGGAAGAGTAAGAGAAATGGCATTAAACCTCAGTCTATGGACTGGCTATATAAAACCTAGACAAATCACTCAATCCCCACCCCCTCTATTCCTGAATCTACCTGAGAATATACCTTTAGGACCACTGAAACGAATCCACAAAGATAACAGAGCTCTGAAGTGCTGTGTCTCATATGCATGTAAGAAGAGCCCATCAACACCACTGGACAGTGAATTAGATTCTGGTGGTCTTTGCCACAGGACTCTCTATCCATGAGGGTCTCATAAGTCTGAATAAGTTAAAAAGCAGCTCCAGTGTCACTGTACCCTACAGTACAAATCCCGCCACCACCTCTTTAGCCTAAAGTTAACTTGTGTGAAATTGGGAAAGCAGGGAACTGTGTGGAAACAACTATTTTAAGTGAGGTCTATGCATATAAAGGCATTTTTCATAATAAAGCTTTTTTATACATATTTTAAGATACTCTTACACTAAAATAATCTTGAAAATTTAAAGTAAAATGTGGTAGAAAAGATACCTACTTTATTAAAAATAAAATATTTACAAAATTTGACACAGAAAACCAAAGTGTCGGGTGCCTGGGTGGCTCAGTCGGTTAAGCGTCTGCCTTTGGCCCTTTGGCTCAGGTCATGATCCCAGAGTCCCAGGACAGAGTCATGCATCGGGATCCCCGCTCAGTGGGGAATCTGCTTCTCCCTCTAACCCTCCTTTCTTCTCATGCGTTCTCCCTCACATAACTAAATAAAATCTTAAGAAAAGCCAGTGTCCCAGTTTCCAAACTTAGAAGTTTAACTTTAGGTGACAGAATACAGTGGAAGAGATGGGTCCTAGAACCCTAAACTCTCGCCACCACCTGAGCTCACGCCATTCCGCCAAAGGAGCTGCCAACAGAGTGTCCAGCATGCGCAATTACCTGTCAAAGTCATCATCTTCCAGCTCATCTGCATTTGCCCAGTCCTCATCCTCTTCAAGGTCAACCATCATTGCTAACATCTGAGGAACTAAAGCAAATCATCACTTCATACCCGAATACTGTGGCTTTTTTATCAATATCACCATTTATGAACAAGAATTTTAAAAAAGTAAAAAACAAAGGATTTACTTTGCCTCTAAGACAGAAAAATTATTTGCCTGTGCCCTCAACATCTGGTTTGTTAAATTTTAACCTTTTTGCCACATTTGCTTTAGATCTTGTTCTGCTTAAGAAGTAACATTAAAGATAAAAGTCATACTTCCCAGATCCTATTTTTTCCTTTACTCACCCAGAGGTGAGCACTGCATAAAATCAACGCTTCTCATTCTCCAAGTGTTGTTACACTTGAACTACAGATCTCTCTGTATATAAAATACAGCACTATCTCAAGATTTTAATTTTTACACAATAAATGGTACCATACGACATGTATCCTTTGGCAATTTGCTTTCTTCTCAACACACATGGATTTCAACTTAATTACTTCACAGTACTCTATTACATAAACACACTATTCTACTGATGGACATTTTAGTTGTTTCTAATTTTCTCCCTTTTACAAAATTTGCTTTGATGAGATTCCTATCCACATTTCCTTGACAAGTTTGAGTTCAGGGCACGAAACTGTTACAGGTATCTTCAATATTACTGAGGAAGACTAACTGTTCTGCATAGTGGTTGCATAAATGTGCACTGCTCCAGGAAGTTTGAAAGGAGACCTGTCTTATTTCACGACCAGGTGTGAAATGCCCTGAAGCTATATGAGTCCTCAGCTCCACACCTTTCATCAACACTTGATAATTGTTGAACTTTATGACAACTTGGACTCCACAACTGCACTGGTGTTTACTGACGCTGAGCAGCCCTCATTAGCTCCCTCCGATTCCTCCCTTGTGGATTCCTGGGTCCTAGCCGTTGCCTGTTTCCTACAGACCTGAACTTGCTGATTCTGTGCACTGCAGCTGTTTTCTCCCAGTCTGCAGCTTATCTTTTACTTTCACTTATGGTGTATTTGGTCAAAAAAATTGTTTTAGTATTCGCAAATTTAGCAATGTTTGTATCTATGGTTTGTGAGTCAGTCTTAAAAAATACATCTTTCTCTACTCTCAAGCTTTACTTTCAAAAAGTATCTATCATTTAAGTGTTTAATCAACCCCAAATTGGTTTTTACAGGGTATCTGAGGTTGGGATAGATTTCTGTCACGGAAATGACCTTTGGTCAATTATCTTTTAGAGTCAGCTTTGTTTCCATGTGAGTGGATCTGCTCATAGATCCCTTTGTTTCCTACCATCCATTTGTCTATACCTTTACCACCAATAATTTCTAAATCTTCATAGCTGAGAAGGCAAGATCTTCCACTCTGCTCGTCAAAATTGTCTTGGCTACTTCAGGCCCCATGTTATTTTACACGAATTTTAGGATCAACCTTATCCTTATGACCAACTCTACCAGGATTCTGACCGAAACTGTATTAGTTTATAGATTAATTTAAGGAGAACTGATATTTAGTTCTTCTATCGGTCTTTCAACATGTTACCCGATTTTCCCCATAAAAGTCTTCTCCATCTTTTCATTTATTTCAAGGTATCACAAGTCATGCCTACAACTGTGGGATTTCAGACTATCTGTGGCATAGCCATCGTGTTGGGCCCATGCACATTAATATGTACAGAGATACATTCTCCACGTTCATCTGATTGTAAAAGGACATTCATTATATTCTCATCAAATCTATGAGCTTACACAATTCTCAGCAAGTTCATCCAACAATTTTTCCACTTTTAACACATATTATTTAAAGACCTTTGACTTACTAGTCTGTGCAACAATGTTGGTATGTTTTCTTAACATAGCAGCTGCAGTCTCAGAGAGGGTCACGATTACTTCAAGGGCAAGCTGGCGTTGCATATTATTGAGGCTGGTGTCTCCACACAACTACAGAGAAGACGTATTTGTATGTTTTAGTAGTTTAGATTATTCACTGAAAAGAATAAACAGAACATTTACCAAAATATCGAATTTACCTTTAGACTTAGCTGTAAAGTAGCTTCTAAGTGAGGACGCAAATACTTTGGAACGGTATCTGCAATCTCAACAAGGGATTTTAGGACTGAATCGTCATTCTGGTAGCACGAGTCATTCACAGCCTGGAAAAAATGAAAGAGAAAAGAAAAAAGGTCTATGTTCAAGAGTCACTTTATAAATGTGATGTCTCACTGTCAAAACATTAAAAGGCAGAAAACAGGATAATATTATCGGAGAGTATTTTTCACTAAATAACTTAGCAATCTATAGAATGCAAATCTCACAGCCACATTATGCCTTCCTTTTGACTGATATTAACTAGAAACATTAAAGATTTAAATCTAAGTCAGAATTATAGTAACCAGCACAACAAACTTAAGGCTGTCAAGGAATTCTTTTCATAACCAGAAGGAATCCCTTTCCTCTGTCCCTCCAACATCCATATCCTCATTTTTTTCAGACATGCAGTAAATACTAGACTCTATGATACATTTAAAGTGTCCAGGGGCGCCTGGGTGGCTCAGCTGGTTAAGCATCTGCCTTTGGTTCAGGGTCACGATCCCAGGGTCCTGGGATCGAGTCCCGCATGGGGCTCCTTGCTCAGCAGGGAGGCTGCTTCTCCCCCTGCTTGTGCTCTCTCTGACAAATAAATAAATAAAATAAAGTGTACAATATTACTCAATTTATTTCTTTTTGACATCAAGTTAACTCACTGTGGTATTTAAGTGAACATTTTATATCTACCATTGCCTATTTCAGCATGACAACCCCTAGAAGTTCTGGCTAGCATTTTAACTTACTCTAAATTCAGGGGAAGAAAAATCTGAGATTAGACTTAAGCAGTGAGTAACTCACAAAATTTTTAGGTAATAAACCACTAAAACAACAGGGAAAGTTAATGTTTGTCACTGACCCAAACTATCTTTTCAGTTTGACAGCATAGGGAGAAAAGTTTCTATTAAATCCTGCAAAATTACTCTAAAATATGCAGAATTCACATAAGACTTTTCAGTTTTAGCTCTTCCAAATCCTCTCTAACCTGGTGGTTCTCAACAGGGATGCTATTTCTCCCAGGAGTTTTCTTGGTTGTCACAATGACGGAGGAAGGGTAAAGGCCAGGGTTCCCAGATATCTCGTATTTGTGACACAAATGCTTCTGAGGAACTCATATGACCTTATCATGTATCTCACATGATCGTAAAAGTCAGACACTTTTGAAAATGTAAAACTCATTTATAATGATGAACCTAAAACCTAACTCACAAATTATTTTTGGTCTGGTTTTAATGTACCATGACTCCTCCTGCTTCCAAATGTAAATACTGTAGTATAAATCAAGAATGAATACATACTTTGTTTTGTCCAGATCTTTACTATTTCTGGAAATCAAGTCATCAATACTAACAGCATTCGTGGTGTTTGCCTTGCCAATGATCATCTATCAGTCCACATGTTTAGCTACCGTGTTTGTATATGTCACTTAAAAATCCCCTAGTCTATGTCTTTCATTGTAGTCATGCCCTACCATTTATAAATTGAAAAGCATGCCATTTTATGGTTTATTCCTTTCTTCTTTGTGTTAACTTAGGTCAACATATTTGTATTTTTAAAACTTGTATGTGTACATAAGCATGTTACCAATGCATTTCAAAATAGAATATGCATTTATTACAAAATATGGGTCTAACAAATTGCTCTAACTTACCCAATCTTATTTAACTTTCTTTTTTTTTTTTTTTTTTAAAGATTTTATTTATTTATTCAACAGAGATAGAGACAGGGAACACAAGCAGGGGGAGTGGGAGAGGAAGAAGCAGGCTCATAGTGGAGGAGCCTGATGTGGGGCTCGATCCCATAACGCCAGGATCACGCCCTGAGCCGAAGGCAGACGCTTAACCGCTGTGCCACCCAGGCGCCCCTCTTATTTAACTTTCTGATTGAGGCAGAAGGTATCCTTAAAATAATAACACTCTTGGATCCAATAGTGACAATTAACCATAAACTGTTCACTTTATAGTACAAACCGTTACAAGCCCTGAGCTTAAGAATAAGGAGTGCTGTCCAATTTGGGTTTGAATCATGTTTCCGTAACTTACCAACACTGTGATCTTGGGCAACTTTCTTATCTTCCCCTCTTTAGTTTCTCCTCATGTAAAATGGGCATTACATTTCATAGGTTATTTGGTTGATTCTATGACAATAACTTATGTGATTATATATTCAATAATAGCCATAAATTGCCTTTATCATTGCATTTTATCATGTTATAGAAAAATTTTGAAACCCTAAATATTTTAAGAGACTATGAGTCTATGAAGGGCAAGAGATTAGAGTTCAACAGGGACAGAGATTTATTTTGTTCACTGATGAATCCCTAGCATCTAGTGCCAGCACAGAGTAGGCAACAAATATAATGAATAAATGAATGCACGCTAGAGAACTCTGATGAGTTCTTTAAAGTCTATAGAAAACCAATAAGGATATAATTGTCACTTATTTCACACTGTTTTCTTACCTGTAAGAATCCAGGTAACAAATCTGCAAAATGTTTGAACAGAGCAACATTATGCTCATTTGCAAGTATAAATGCAGCTGTCGCTCTAGCAGATAATGTCCTGATCTAAAATGAAGACAGTAAAATATGTGAAACATGAGAAATTTTTGACGGATGCAGGTTCAAGATTTCTTACTCAAGATGAACTTTTTCTTCATCAGTAAAACTAATATATTTTAAAGTATTAAAACTAAAGACATTCTCCAAATATATAAATTTCTTTCACAAGTTAAATGTTATATTAAATTAGGTGTTAACATTAATGGCATTGAAATTATTTACCGATGGATGTTCCTGATCTTGCATACACTGAACTAACATCCGTTTGATAACGTCTAAATAGTGCTGCTGTTGGTTCCCAAAAATTCCAGGAAAATTCCTAAAAAAGATCCAAAATGACATTATATTTTAGTGAAGTGTCAGAACATCTAATGCTCTAATCTAACCTTATACATCAGCCTGACCCAAGTGTGCATTAACCTTGAAGGCTGAACATCATCTACCCATCCTCCCAGCAATCCTCTTTTGAGGTTGGGCGGATGGCAACAAACAGAGCAGAGAGGATTAGGCTGGGAGCAGGGGCAAACCAGGTGCGCACACACTACTCAGCAGCCAATCCCAGCCCTATGCTTTATCCTTATCACTCTGTCTCCATAGGAAGGTGACCTGGAGTACAGGACAGGACAGGACAAAAGGAAGTACAAGGTTTCAGATGGCAGTGGCAGTAACCGTGCTGCCTGACAACCTGCTCCTGGGCTCCGTCAGTGATCAAGGCAGTCCAAATTCTGCTCTACTGTGGTTAACAATTACACTGAATACTTTCAATGAATTCTCCACTGCGCATTACCAATATAGGTAAGATACATCTAACTAAAGTAGAAAACGGTATAATATCTACCTGTACCCTCCTCAAGGCAGATCCCATTTTTAAAAATATACAATTTTGAAAAGTTACACATCCAATTATATTTTTACCAGAGAACTGTAGAACATGGACAAAATTTTTCTTAGTGCAGATAATCTTAATTCTAAACTTAAACCATTTGCTTATTAATATAGTTTATTAAAATACTGTATTTTCATGAAGTTTGATTATAGAAGACCCAGAAAACAATGGGGATTCACCAGCTTTTCTTTCTTCTTCAAGATTTCATCACTCAAGTAGCTTTTTAAAAGATATATTAATATTTAGTAATGTCAATCTCCAATAAAGGAGAAGAAACTGTCATGGAATCATAAAAGACAAAAAAACTGCAGAGAACTATTGTGTACAAAAAATGATTATAAAATGAAATTAAAAGTTTTGTGTTTTTTCAATTTTACTTCCAACACAAGTACAAAGCTCATGTAAAGGCATTATTTAAGTCTAAAAAGTCAGACTGAAACAATCAATTAAAATGTGCTTTGCACATTATGACATTCAATTTTTCGGAAAATAAGATCCATGTATGTACCAGAAAATGTGAAGGGCAGCTTCCCGCAGTCCCATGTTTTGAGAGCTCACTGAATCAAAAAGGAACTTCAAACCTTCAGGCCACTGGTTGTTGCCATCCTCATCTAAAAGTAAAGAAATCCAGGCACAAAGCGTGTAAAGCCAAACTTCAAAAAATGAGGGGTAAATCTTTTCATTTCATAAGCCTCAAAGTATGCAGTAGTAGAAAATGTCACATGCTTTATATTTTTAAAAAATCCTAATAAAAGTAGGTTCTTTAACCACAAACATGGCATTCTAATCTCATAAAAAGCAACTGCGCTTTTGGGTTACATAAGCACAGATATCAGCAGTGGCTATTTCTAAGGAGCAGCATTTGGGGGAAAGGCAGCACTATGACTTTGGTTAAATCTTCTATTTATACTATTGCTATTAAAGAGTTTATTTTTTAAAAGATTTTATTTATTTTTGCGAGAGAGAGAGAAACAGAGAGTGTGTGAGTGGGGGTGGGGGCAGAGGGAGAAGCAGATACTTTGCTGAGCAGGGACCCCGAAGTGGAACTTGATCCTAGAACCCTGGGATCATGAGCTGAGTTGCAGGCAGACGCTTAACCAACTGAGCCACCCAGGTAACCTTGTGGGTTTTTTCGTTTTAAGATTTTATTTATTTATTTATACTACTGCTATCAAAGAGTTTAAAAGTAGGCAAAGTTAATATTTGGTATCAAGGTCTTGAAGCCAAAACACTGTAAATACTACCTTCAAACCGGAGAAGGTCCAGGAGTGGGAATCCCAGGGCCCAGAGCAGTACTCATAATATCAAGGTGTTTATTTTTAAACAAGATTTTAAAATAAAAAATTTTTGTGGTACTTTGTAATAAAAATGAGTGACCAGAAAAATCTGTGCCAGTTAAAGGACTCACCAATTATTCTGTCACAAAGAATTTTAAGAGTTGTAAAAATTACAGATGAGTTATGTATGCACTTTTTGTTTTTAAAAAATTTCCCTCCACATTTGCTGAACTTTTTTGAAATGACAAATGTGCTATTCAGCTGAGGTTAAAAAAAATACCCTTAATCAGTTCCTTTAACACAAAAGATCGTGCTTGGGGGTCAAGAGGAATGAAAGCATTATTTAAAAAAAAAAATTTATGGGGAGAGAACTTTGAAACATTTTGGAAACATTTCCATTATTGTGATTTTGAATTAGAAACTAGAATATGTCACCTATAAAAATTCTTACCTGCACATTTAAAAAAACTTGAAAAGAGATTTTCTAGGCTACTTAAAAAATTTCAAATTTAAAGGTTTCAGGGGGTTTTGAACTTATTTAAAATAAAAAAATTAATATATTTCCTATTTTTAAGAATTGGTTGAGATCAATCAGCTGACGTGAGCAAGAATTTTGGCATTATTGGTAGCGGAGATTAAAAAATTAGTGTCATACCCTAATACCCAGGAATTGCGCTGCTAGGTATTTATCCAAAGGATACAAAAAAGTGGATTCAAAGGGGGCACGTGCACCCCAATGTTTGTAGCAGCACTATCAACAATAGCCAAATTATGGAAAGAGCCTAAACATCTATCGACTGATGAGTGGATAAAGATGTGGCGTAACACACACACACACTGGACTATTACTCAGCCATCAAAAAGAACAAAATCTTGCCACCTGCAACGACATGGGTAGAGCTACAGTCTATTATTCCAAGTGAAATAAGTCAGCCAAAGACAGACAAATACCATGATTTCACTCATATGTGGAATTTGAGAAACAAAACAAATGAACACAGGAGAAAGGAAGGAAAAAAAGATAAAAACAGAAAGGGAGGCAAACCATAGAGACTCTTAACTCTATATAGAGAACAAACCGAGAGTTGCTGGAGGGGAGATGGGCTGGGATAGGCTAGATGGGTGATGGGTATTCAGGAGGGCACTTGTTGTGTTGAACAGTAGGTGTTTGTATTTAAGTGATGAATCACTAAATTCTACTGAAACCAATACTATACTATATGTTAAGTATTAAATTAAAAAAAAAATTAGTGTCATGATTTACTAATAAGCACAACCAACAATATCTTATCCTAGTGAGGTATCCTTTTCAACCTTTAAAAATGCTGCCTAAATGAACTAAGTTTAAAATCATATCTACGAATGGGGTGCGCCTGGGTGGGGCAGTTGGTTAAGCATTTCTTGGTTTCAGCTCAGGTCATGATTTCAAGGTCGTGAAATCAAGCCCTGCATTGGGCTCTGTGCTCAGCGCAGAGTCTGCTTAAGATTCTCTCTCCCCGGGGCGCCTGGGTAGCGCAGTGGTTAGGCATCTGCCTTCGGCTCAGGGCGTGATCCCAGCGTTCTGGGTTCGAGCCCCACATCAGGCTCCTCCACTGGGAGCCTGCTTCTTCCTCTCCCACTCCCCCTCCTTGTGTTCCCCCTCTCTCGCTGGCTGTCTCTCTCTGTCAAATAAATAAAATCTTTAAAAAAAAAAAAAAAAAAAGATTCTCTCTCCCCTCTCCCTTTGCCCCTCCTCCGCCCACACTCTGTCAGTGAAATAAATAAATCTTTTTTTTTTTTTTTAAGATTTTATTTATTTATTTGACAGAGAGACAGACAGCCAGCGAGAGAGGGAACACAAGCAGGGGGAGTGGGAGAGGAAGAAGCAGGCTCCCAGCGGAGCGGGGAGCCCGATGCGAGGCTAGATCCTAGGATCCTGGGATCATGACCTGAGCCGAAGGCAGATGCTTAACGACTGAGCCACCCAGGCACCCCTGAAATAAATAAATCTTAAAAAAAAAATCGTATCACTGAATCTGTCATAAAAATAACAAAGCATATTCAATTACATTAATATTTTTAGTGTGACCAAGAAGGGTTCTGATTGTTGGTAAAATGTATTTCTAGAGATTTTCCTTTTATTTCATTGTTTAAAAATATTTTGAGGGTATTTCATAAAGTACATAGTACAGTGGTATAGTAGCCTATGTGTATAATTTACTAATACACAAATGTAACCGCAAAAGCTCCTGGAGTCCACTCATTTTTACTTCTGTTGGCAAGTTTAATCTACAAAGTAGGTTGTAAGTTCACTGTGCTTTCAAAACTTTACAGATAAAGGAGGAAATAAAACTAACAATTTTTAAGCAAACTATAAAATCATTTCTCCACACAGATGTTTTGAAAACCAACAGGTAGGTATTAGGACTATACCGCACAAACATCTGTAATTTTTGGCTCTAAATGCAGAATCCATAATCACTTTCATTTCGAACAAAATAAATGGTACTCAGGTACTTGCAAATTTTCCTTTAAGAAGACTCCACTTTAAAAAAAAAAAAAAGAGAGGATATACTCATTTTTTTCTATAACATAATAACAAATGTATCTGCATACACACCTATTAAATTCCTGGCCAGCTCTGCAGCAATATCACAAATTTTTTTCCTCATGCTAGACTGGGTTTCCATTTGAATAATCATCAGTAGTTCACTCTTGATGGCAGTCTGAACATCAGAAGGAAGAGTTGGATAGACTTCATCAAATGCAGAGGACAAAAGGCGTCTTAGGAGAACGGCAGCCATTTGTCTAGCCTATAAATGGATAATGTGGTTAATAACTTGGTGTCTTACAAGAGAAAAAATTTCCAACAAACTACATTCAGTCCATTGATGTACTGACACATTTTACGATTCTATTTTTACAATTCATTTCAAAAGCACTTAGATTTTTTCTAAAAAATAGGTAAACTACACACAACTCTAATCACATTAGCCTACTGTATAGAAAATGCCACCCAAAGCTATTTTTTGTTCAAAGCTAAGGAAATGCCCCTGAACACATCAGATTACAAATAGGAAACATCTTAGCAATGATAAACCTGTCTTTAATTTCTATTTTTAATATTCTTTTAAGAAAAAGAAATTAAATTATAAACCTTTCCTACTTCTCCATCTGGCTCTCATTCTAGTGTACCTACTCTTACTCCCAGCCTGGCCTGTCTCGCTGTATCACATCCCTTTCACTAGCCTCCTAGATAACATGCTATCAAATCCATTTATCTTTATGCTTCATTTGAGCAAACAAACATTACAAGTTTCTAATGCCTAAAAGTGCTAATTAATCTCAATGAGTATATTCTTATTCCATTTAAAAATCTGTAAAATATATTTAAGTTTGGCATTTTCTGTATAATATTCCTTTAGATTATCCGAAGACATATACCATTCTAAAATTTTATCATATTAAATCAAAAGGCCATTGAAACTATTAAACCCAATTTTTCCTATTTTCTTTCATTTCTGGGCTGTAGCTACTCATTACTATAATCAGTCTGGGACTGTGACCAACAAAAAGGAGTTAAGCTACACAAAAAAAAATGTGCCAATTTTTTTCTCTAGTCACTTTTCACTGAATCTTTTTATTTGAATTACTTTTGGTAAAGAGCAAACTTTTAAAGAAATCTTTAATGTTCTAGAAAGGATTCAAAGTGGTTAAAATCCCTGTAAAAGTAGTTCAAGTTTATGCAGTTCTCACACTTACATTGACAACTATGAAGCCACAATCAAGATCCTGAGGCTAGTTCACAATCATCTAATTCCTAAATCAAATCAAGATTTAAAAAGGGTTCAATATAGGTTTTTAAAAAGTAAAATTCAATAGTTTTTAGTAGTATTTATTCTTGGCTTTAAAATTTGTTTCATAGTGGGCGCCTGGGTGGCTCAGTTGGTTAAGTGTCTGCCTTCAGCTGAGGTATGATGCCTGGGTCCTGGGATCGAGCCCCACATTGGGCTCTCTGCTCAGTGGGGAGTCTGCTTCTCCCCCTCCCTCTGCCCCTCTCCCCTGTTCATGCCCTCTCTTGTGTGAGCTCTTGCTCTCTCAAATAAATAAAATCTTAAAAAAAAAATTGTTTCATAGCTAACTTGATTCAATCTTCAAGAATTAAAATAGCCAACTGTTTTTAGAGATTTAAGTTACATTATGTTTGTTCTTCATATCTGACATTCATTTTGAATTAAAGAATATATTATAAAGGTGAAGAAGTGCCTCCTGTCATCTATTTTTAAAAATTGGGGCACTTTTATACTATTTTCTAAGCATTACCAAAGAATATCAAATTGCCAATAAACTAATTGACCACAAGTAGTCTGGTGTAATACTATGTGGAAGTTTAGTGTGACTTCATTTCCATCATATTTTAATATTAGGTAAAGAAGTCTCACTATACAAATTCTTTTTTTTTTTTAAATCATCTCTATGCCCAGTGGGGGGCTCGAACTCATGATCCCAAGATCAAGAGTTGTATGCTCTATCAACTGAGCCAACCAGATTTCCCTCACTTTACAAATTCTCAATTCCATGTTTCATAGGTGGAACTGGTTTTCTAGACTTGGGATATTTTGACACCTTTTCCAAAATAAAGAAAATATTCACTTAACATTCAATATATATAAGGATATTACTTTTGGGAAGAAAAAAATCCACTGCTAAATGCAGAGAAAAGCAGTAAGAACCAATAAATTTGAATTTGGTACAGTAACAAGTTCATTTGCTAAAAACCATGATTTACCAAGGATTCACACCAAAGTGTCTCTCTGTTCCTAAACATCTTTAGCACATATGCTTCACTAACTAGAGATGACTATAAGCATAAAAATTTTAAAGACAGACAATACATATTTTCTCAGAAACATTTGGCAACACATTAAAACACTGAATGAATTAAATTTCCTCCTTTAGAATGAACTGTTTCAAGGAAGAAAATTTTTTTATAGCCACAGAAATCACTTAAATTTAATAATTTTTATGTAATTACTTAAAAACCGTTAGCTTAAATATCCTGGACACATCATCTGACACAGAAAAAAGAAATTTCATTCTTAATACAGGGTACTCAAAAAAACGGTAACGGCAAAGTAGCTTTTAGCAAATACTAAGTTCAAAGTTCTGGTAATATCTCTGCAGTAAACAACAGTTCTCATTACCCACACGGACCACCACCTAATACCCAACTTGTTTTGTAAGAATGCCATACTCTCAAGTACTAGAGTAGTACCTCCTCGGCAGCTGTCGTATTTCCGATGGCCTGTAAGAGGAATGTGATCTTTGACTGGCCGGGGATATTCTCATAGGTTTCCTACAGGAAAAAGAAAAACATTTAAGGGTTAGAGTACGTTAAAAAATGTCATGAGCACATGAGTGAAAGAAATGAAATGAAGACTGGGAAAGGTCCATGCATGAGAAATCATGTTATCTAGGTCTGCTGGTAAAATTCCCCCCAGGACACAAAACACATTTCAGCTGGTTAGGTTAGAAAGGACGTCCAGACAGTGACTTTCAAGGTCTCTTCCACCTCCAGCTCTTAGATTTTTCTAATGTATGTGCACATTTTCCCAACTTTTGCTTCTCTGATGAACAAAACTCAAGGCCAAAGAGGGCCAAAAAATTCTTAAATGTGACCTGAGCTACCATGCTGTAAAGTAAGTGCTCAGCTAATATCCCTTTACATCATGGAAAACTACTTATCTTGTCAACATTTTCTAGATCAGATGATGAAGAATTGGTTCAAGTTACCACTACTTATAACCACCAGAGACATAGCTCAGATGAAGTAAATCCAAGAAAGGGAAAGAAAGTATTCAAATTCTTTATGCTACCTTTTCTTTCAAGCAATGATTATACTAAAACTTATATACATAAATAAATGAATATGGCCAGGAGAAATTTGGCCAGGAGACTTTAATGTAATTTCTTTTTTTTTTTTTTAAGATTTTATTTATTTATTTGACAGAGATAGAGACAGCCAGCGAGAGAGGGAACACAAGCAGGGGGAGTGGGAGAGGAAGAAGCAGGCTCACAGCAGAGGAGCCTAATGTGGGGCTCGATCCCAGAACGCCGGGATCACGCCCTGAGCTGAAGGCAGACGCTTAACCGCTGTGCCACCCAGGCGCCCCTTAATGTAATTTCTTTAATACTATTTTAATAATAATCTAGCAATCTAAGTTTTGTGACTCAGGGCACTTCTTTCCTTCTCCATGAATAATGTAAAATAAGAGCAAATTGGTTAACAATAAAAAGTTGACACCAATCAAAAGACAGATTGTCAGAGTGGATCAAAATACAAGATCTAAATATACGTTGTCTCCAAAATAAGTTGAAGAGAAGCTTAGATTCATGTGCACGTATAAGAATTCTAACAATAGCGGTCTTTTACTGTGGAAAACACATCAGTCTTTGAAATATACTTGGAATTGTTTTCCCCAAGAAGACACTTACCTTGTCTGTTCTCTAAGAGCCACCACGCCTATAACCTACTTTGTTTCTCCGGACAGAAGTGACAAGGACAAGGGAGCGAACACAGGGTCTCCCTGAATCCACATCTACCTTATTATAACTTTTATTAAGTGCTCTGTGGCATCCCTGAGATATTGACAGATAAGAAAATAAAGGCTCAGAAGTTAAATGACCTGCCCAAGGTCACATAAAATAAGCAGTAGAAAGAACTCTGGTTTTCAGAGGCCAGCTGTACTCAAAATCTCCCTAGCACTGAATGCTCTTTCTGGGTTTCACTCCTGGGGTCCGTCTGACTACCAACCAACCAGTTCTATGTATGCAGTAATATCCAGTTTTCAAACCTCTCAAACATCTCAATCCAAAGAATACATGTGGGGAAAAGGAGAACTCAAAATCTTCTGATAACCTCAACTTCTTCTCAAGTACATAAGCACACAGGAACACAATGCCAAAAACTGTGACAAGCATTTACAACTGAGAGACGACGGTCTGAACTTATGTATACAGAAATGAGGTAATTTATGTAGAGATATTCATAAGATGATTGCAAAAATAGATATGTACCTTGAGGTTTCTCACTTAATCTTTATGAATGCAACTGAAAGACCGATATAGATAAAATAATAAATGCCTTTTTATTCTTTGTATCAAGCCTAGCCCCTGATGCACTGTAGATGCTAAAAATGTTTAATACTCTAATTTCCAGTGGTCTAAATCAAGTTTCAGAAAAAATATTCTTTTTTTTTTTTTTAAGATTTTATTTATTTATTTGACAGAGACAGCCAGCGAGAGAGGGAACACAAGCAGGGGGAGTGAGAGAGGAAGAAGCAGGCTCCTAGCGGAGGAGCCTGATGTGGGGCTCGATCCCAGAACGCCGGGATCACGCCCTGAGCTGAAGGCAGACGCTTAACGACTGCGACACCCAGGCGCCTCCAGAAAAAAATATTCTTTACTAGGATATCATTCTCAGAAAATCTTGCCCAGCTGGGACTATTAGTTTGATAGTTATACTATGCTAATTCTAGTAGACACTTACAAACATTAAGTCAAATACTAAACTCTATTCCATAAGGAACTAAAGTCAATGGAGGAATAGTATGAGTGACATCTGACTCCTGAGAGAGGGTTCTCCCCATTTGTTATGTTCCACTGTGGCAATCCAGATATAGTATTACATTTACACCATAACACTGGTCAAGGATAATAGTTTGGCAAAAAGAACACAGCCCTAAAATCAAGTTATTAGCCTAAACAGACTGAGTTCTACCAAAACAGGGATGGTATCTCTTTCTCCTTGTATTCCCAGCACCTAGCAAATTGGAATGCAGCAAATACAAAGAACATATATATAAAGACTATATAAAAATACAAAAATCTTTCTAAGAATATCCCTAACACTAGGCCAGGCAGGTTCAGGGAATGTAGCCAGTGTTGTGGCAAACAGAATTTCAACTTCATCTGATTTCACCATGCGCAATCAATGTAAAGATTTCACCTCCCCCTTTCCTGCTCACAAAGAAGAAATGCTAATAAGTACTTATTTCACTCATTCCCTAAGTATTTATTGTGAGCCTACCTTGCATATGAAGAGGGGACAAGTTTTACCTAGTACAACTTTTACCTAGTAAACATCCTGGTTCCTCAAAAATCAAGTATATTTTTCAATGTTACCTTCCTCCAATTAAAATCTCATTAATGAAATTCTGTATTAGAATCAATGAAAAACAAAGTCATTGGGAAAAATAAGAATGTAGAATCCATGCATATGATTATTAAAATACTTAAGCTTATGTCATATAAAAATGCCTAGTCATGAATGCCATGGACATTCAACTTTGTATTACCTGTCAACTACTTATTCAATTGTTTATTCATGTTATTGTATTTTGAGACTTAGGGGCACTGAAATCATTTCTTCAAGCATCAGAAACATTTTTTGTAAAGTTAGAGAAAAAAAATCCTTGAAGATTTAACAGGAACAAAATATAAAGCCCACCAAATGGTTTATACAATAGAAGTTTTAAAAACTTTTAAAAATTTTGAAGACCTTTAATGTTTTCAATATATTACAATAAAGTCTTCTACTGTACTTGATTTCACATTTGAATATAAAACAAGTCACCTTACTCAACAGTTTGGTATTCGTATCAACTAAGTATTTTTATTCCGACGGAGTAAATTACAAAGATATTTACCGACCTTCTGCCAATTCTTTAGTTAAAAAAAATTTCTGTATTTGCTATATCAGACTGTAATACTCAATTTAATTTAGTTTGATTACTTATAAACAGCTCATTTCATAAGGCAAAAGAGGGGGTCTTAAAGTACCATTATATGCAGCTATTTATTTTTCAAATAATATTTTGCTTTCTTAAGAAGCTCTATTTACAGTCCGGCTTTGTGTTATCTGAGAAAAGGAAACTTCGCCTCTAACATTTACCCTTTTTTGGTGTCAAATTAAGAATATTCTATTTTATAATACCTAATTTACATATTGTTTCCGGGATATACAAAGAAAGTAAAAATGTACTACCTGAATGATAGGAATAGAGACTAACAGTACAGTTGACCCTTGAACAACATGGATTTGAACAGCACAGGTCCACATATACTTGGATTTTTTTTCTTTTATGAATCCAGGACAGTACTGGAATGTATCTTCTCTGCTTATGATTTTCTTAATAACATTTTCTCTAGCTTAGTTTGTTGTAAAAATATAGTATATAATACATATTACATACAAAATATGTGTTAATTGGCTGTTTATGTTATTGGTAAGGCTTTCAGTCAATAGGAGGCTATTAGTTAAGTTTTTGGGGAGTTGGGGGTGTGGGCTGGTGTCCCTAACCTCTGAGGTGCTCAAGGGTCAACTGTACTTTTCAATTGTTCTTTATGAGAAAATGTGCTGAATGCTGCTAACTATCCCCAAAGTGATGGAAGTGATAAAAGATTTACAACAGGCACCAACTGGAATTCAAGCTGAACCAGACACTGGTATTTAGTTCAATAGAAGAGAGATTCCCCACTAGGCTTGACAATAGAGACTTAAGCAACTGGAGGGAAGAGGGAGAATTAAACTCGCTTACTAATTACAATGCTGTTCTGCTTTGTAACACATGGCAATTTCTATTATGGGTTGGGATTAAGAACTTATTTTGGTGAAAAATTACCTCCAGAGTTAGCAGAATGCATTAAAATGTTTTTATAGGCATCATCACATCCCTCTGATAGGAGTGCAAATTGATGCCACTAATCAATGCACATTACTTCCAAGGACAAATGCTACTTTTAAGTATTCCACAAGTAAACCCAGCAAAGTCTGAAAAGATAAGTATGCATGTACTCCTATTTTTAAGAGGACATTGGAAACCTAATGTCCATTCATAGGAGGGTTGGTTGAGTAAATAATACATCCATTATGATGGAATACTACATAGCTGCTTTAACAAAATCTCTTATGTGGCAATGTGAAATATGTTGAGTGAAAAATCCAAGCTGCACAACAGTTATGCATATGACAGGCCCATTCATGTAAAAATTAATGTATACATTTGCACTAGTAAAGATATTTTCAGGGACTGACTACTCACAAGACACTTAAAAGTAATTATCTTTGGGGAATGGGATAAAAAACTATTTGCGCTGTTTAAATTTTTACCCTGAACACATATCACATGTATAATACATGAATCAAAAATGATTAAAGTTAATAATTGTTTAAAGTGCTTTTTCATACAGAAATGAACTTCCAGTGTATTTACTTCACATATTATAAAACCACTAAGCGTAGCCAGCATATCCTAATCTATTCAAAGTAAATATTAACAACATTGTGATTCTAAAGACATCTATAAAATTCATGAGGACAAGAGGACTTGTCCCCCAACTTCATTAGCTACATGTAAAATAAATTTCTGCTCTGTAAAAATATCTGGCTGAACATTCTTCACTGAATCTTATAAAAATCTTCAATCTCGTGGTGGCGGAGAACTCTACATATAATCAAGTTTGAAGACAGGTTCTTATAATGCACTTAAAAAAACTAGAAAGTTTCTGCCCTTCCCTTTTAGTGTCTCACATATATATCGTGGTCTCGACACTGACAGCACTAACATCAGTCTTACACTGAACCAAGTGCGTCTTGCTGCTACTTGGTAAAGGAACTTGCAGATACATCTGAAATACTGTCTCTTGAAAATATATCCACAGCTCCACAATTTGGAGGCCAGAAGCCAGAGGTGGTTTAAAAAAAAAAAAGAGAGAGAGAGAGATTCAGGTTAGATTTAATGAAATTAAAGACTTAAACATATGGTGGCACTGGCCCACTTAAACAACGGAAGTCCCAGGACATCTCAGCTATGCTATGAGACCACAAATCTCTAGAGATCAAAGAAAATTTGAAGAAAGAATAAAGGTGGAAGGTACTTAGAAAGAAACCCTAAAGGCAACTTCACAAAATTGTCGGGGGGAGGAGGGAAATCCAGCTTCCGATGTTGGGAACTAGACAAGAGAAAGAGGACTAAATGGAAGTAAGTGGAAAGGCAAGAGAAGACACATATTTCAAAAGGAGGGGATGGGGGAGGGAGGGAAAGACGGTACCGAAGTATGTGGGGACAGGGGAGAAACAGGGGTGATGGGTCAGGGAGCAGCCGGGGTTTGGGGCACCAGGAGGGCTAGGCTGGGTGGAAACCGAGGCTGCAAGGGCGGGGGAGGCTCCCACCGGGAGAAAGCGGGAAAGGGGCGAGGGGAACCCAGCGGCCCGCCCCACACCCCACATCCCTCCCCGCCGCCCGGCTTCCCCATCTGGGCGGGGGCAGCGTGTCAGAAGTGGCCGCACGTGTGTGCGAGGGGTGGCGGGGTGGTAACTGGCGCCCGGCGCCGCGGCGACAAGAGCCGGAAGGGCCCGGGGGCACGGCCGGGAGCCGCGGGCCGCCTCACACGTGGGCTGCGCGGCCGCCGCCCGGCCCGGCCTGCGCGGCCACGGCTGAGCGGCCGAGGCCCGGCGGGGCAGCGTCGGGGGAAGGGCGGCGCACCGGCCCGGGCGCGGAGTCGGGGGCGGCGAGCTCGGTTACCTCTGCCTGTTTCCGGACCACATTGTCGGGGCTGAGCAGGTTTCCCAGGAGCAGGTAGAACTGTTGCTGCTCCGCCGCGGCCGCCGCCATTGCGCTAGGCGTGTGAGAGAGAAGGAGGGAGGGGAGACAGGAGCCGTGAGGCGCGCTGGCGGGCCGGCGGGAGGGGTGGGGGCGGGCCCAGCGCGGGGACCTGCACCAGCGGCGGCGCGGGACTGGGGGGGCCGGGTGGGAAAGGGCGGGGCAAAGGGGAAAGGGGAGGATGGGGCGGGGCCTCGCGACCCCTCACCCCGCCGCGGCCTCCAGCGCCGGCGTCTCATTGGCTCTGGGCGCGGGGGCGGGGCCGAGGCCGCCTCCTCCGGGGCCGCGCCGATTGGCCACGCACCCTGCAGTGCCGTCACTGGCGACTCGCGGCTGGTAGCCCGGCTTGTCGCGGGCGAGGTGGGGCGGGGACTTTGCCGGCCAGCTGGGGCCTGGGGTGACGTCGGGAGGGTGGCGGGAGGGGCTGGCCGGCAGGCCGCGCCGCGCCGAGGGGCGTGAGGTCCGGCTGGGGAGGTGGGGCCAGCTCCAGAGCGCGGGAGATTTCGGCGCCGCGGGCTGGCCGGCCTCCTCCTCTGCCGCCTGCTAGCCCCTCCCCGCGGCCCGAGGTGTGCTCCCCAGCTCTAGCTTCCTAGGTCTCTGAGACCCTAAACCCCCACTCCCCGGGGAGGAGCTCCTTTGAAACCCACTTCCCACTTAAATTCCACTCCCGGGTTCCCAGATTCCTCCATCTGTCAGACCCTCTGACCCCCCACAGGACTATGACTCAGGCCGCCCCTTCCTCCCGCGGTGCTCACCAGTGACTCACACCTTCGGCTTGTCCGGGAGAGGTGTTACTCAGCCCTGGCCTCTCCCGCCAGGCCTCGCCTCCCCAAACCAGGGTCGTCCTGAGTTGTCCACATAGCACACATGCCTCCATCCCCTCCCCACCCAGGATCCGAGACTATTCCCTTGAATTCCTTGTTTCGGGGTCCCGTTCTTTCAATGATTGGGAGAAGTTGAGAGAGATAACCCCTCCCTAAAGCAACACTGGTTTGCAGGGCTGATCTACATGTTTATTGATTCCTACCGGTACTGAGGGGCCCAGAGACCCGATTTCAATGGCATAGACAGTACACCCAATCTTCCCTTTACTACTGGAGCTGCCCAAATCGGAGAAGGCAATGTTCAGATCAAAGGGCACTTTTCCTGAGCCCCGACCGAGTACAGCGTTTTGAGGTAAGGGTGATAGTGGAGAAAATAATAATTCATTTTTGCCTCAAAAGGACCCTGGTAGGGAGGAGGTTCCACATTGGGTGAGATGGAGAGTACTACACTTCTGGCAGCCTGTAGGAAATTTAAGTTCCTATCGACTATCCTGAAGTTCTGCTCTCTAGAAGTCTACTTAAAACATTTGCATTTAAGTGTATGATTTTAAACGTTAGCTGTATATTAGAATCCAGGCCAGTACGTCCAGAATCTCTGGGCTGAAGCCCCAGGATCGCTATGCAATTGTGATTGCCAGCCACGATCTTTTAAAGGATTCTAATGGATTGGTGGAGAAAACTCCTGTAGAAAGTTTTAGCTGTATCAGTGATGAGTTCTCTACAAGAGGTCTGCAGACCTATCTTTGTAGAATTGATGTTTCTTAGATGTGACAATTTGTTTTTCTTGTGACACATTACTCCTTTAAAGATAGACCATTATGTAGATTAATTTGGGGTAGGTTTTTTTTTTCTCCTTGATATTTATTTATTTAGGTCAGCCATGGTCATGTCTGGATTGTGAGGAGGCTTTTTCCTCACCCAAGATTATTAAGATTTTGGGAACTACTTACCAAAACCATTTTATGACTAGGTTAACAGTGAAATAAAATGAATTGTCCAGAGACTTGCTTAGGGTATGGCCTGATCTCCAGTTACTTTTTAACATCTGTGGTACGTGTTTTATTGGCAATGACCCTGTAGATTATATATATTTGTTTAATAATTATTAAATTATAGAAATTCCAACGTAAGTGTACAGATAAGTCAAGATAGGGAGCTTGTTTTTTGGTGAGGCAAAGCATAATCTTATTATTTCAGGTTACAAATAAGACAAGTTAATGGCGACATCAACTGCTAGAATATGAAATGTCAGCCTAGCCTTATTTTAATATTGTAAGTATCCAATCAAAAGGGAAGGAGATTTTTAAGGGTAAATGAATAAAGAGATCCCCAAATGGCAGAAATTCCTATAAACTTGGGGTGAATATCAGCCATCCTGACAATTGAGACCAGTTGTGGTATCCAGGAAGCGTCCAAAGTGGGAACTGCATTTTCAACAGCAGGCCTGCCAGTTTGGAGAGTTCCTAATGCTCAGCCTTCTGGGAATTTATTGCACTTAGAAACCCATTTCCCATGGAGAGAGTCCTGTTTGTTTTATGAGTATTATCTCTCCATAAGAAAATAGCTCAGATATTGTATAATGGCAGCCCACAAGGATATAGGTTTATGTCCCAAGGAGATTAGATGGTGGAAGGTAAAGAACCTTGAACTTAAGTTGAATATTTAGTTTCTTACTACTTAATGTGAACTTGAGTGAGCACTTAATGTCTCTAAGCCTCAATTTCTCATCTACCAAATGGAATAATAATAACTGTTAAGGTATGATATTAATCACAGTAGTTCTGACATTAAATTATAATTGGAAATGAGATGGAGGGGTGGAAAACCTTAAGTTTTATTCACTCCCCATTAGCTGTCATTGCTTTGGGCCAGTTAACTGTGAACAGCCAGCTCCTGATGCCTTTCACTTCAGCTTATTAGACCCAACCCTACCTCTATTCAATTCTGGAGGCATATTTGCTCAGAGCATTTACAACCCCTTGTGAAAAAGGGTGAGGTTGGGGAAATGGAAGACTTGAAGTTTTTCTCAACTGGGATATGAAATCTAGGTAATTTAGTTTTTTTTTTTTTTAAAGTTTATTTATTTTAGAGATTTAGAGAGAGAGAGAGAGAGAGTGGGGAGAGGGGCAGAGGGAGAGAATCTTAAAAAGCAGACTCCCTGCTGAGCACAGAGCCTCACTTGGGGCCTGGGGCTGGATTTCACAAATCCTGAGGTCATGACCTGAGCCAAAACCAAGAGTCAGTGCTTAACTGACTGAGCCACCCAGGTGCTCCGGTAATTCGGGATTTTTGGTGTTCGTTAGAAGGTACTGCACAGCCTAGTCATGACCTATTTATAATACAGGAGGCAAGTCTTAACGAGAGAGCATCAGAATCTTCAGGTACTGCTCTTGGTTTTAGGGTTTTCGTGTTAATGGAAATGGCTGGAGAAGTTGGGCTTTAAAAACCCCTGTGAAAGCTTCTCTCGGCTGGAGCAGAATTTGGTTTTGTCTGTCATTTCTGGTTTATTGGCTGCTGAACGTAAATAAAATAAGATTCTCCCAAATGAGCAATCTGTGAATTTTTAAAAGTTGCTCCAGGACTCCAAAAGAAACTCAACGACTTGTTCTGGTAGTTGTAAGCACATGTGCTCTCTGTATCACAACTTATTATGAGGGTCAGTTTAAATAAATAAATGAAAATGTTATAACCGATAACTGTATACAGATATGAGGTGATGTGTTTTTTACAGGTGTTTGTGTTCATAGTTAACATGGTGTGATGAAAAAAGTTGCCTTTGTTTTCTCATTTGTAAAAGGAATAATACTTCATAGGGGTATTGTAGAAGTTAGGATAATATTTGTAAATGCTCATGGCATGGTGTCTGCATAGTACTCAATAATTATCAGCTATTATTAATTAGATGGATTTTAGGGTTAAATAAGAAATAGACCTTAGACAAGTAATTACCCTTAAAGCTACATGTGATATAGATGTACGCGTCATACTTGCGTGAGTAGAAAGTGTATTTGTATATTTTCTATTAGTCTCCCTCCCAATTATGCAGAATAAAATAGTACGTTGATGGATTAAGGAGAGTTAATAGGCATTGGGCTAATAAATAAGATTTCTAACTCTTTCTAATATTGATGCTAGTTGTTGCTTAGATAAGAGCCAGCAAAAGACATGAGAACTGTTGAGAAAAGTTGTTTGATGAAAATAAAATGCTGAACTGTTTACATTTGTTTAGCTGCTTTTTATCGAGACTTTCAAGCCCGGGTCTGAAGCAGTCTGTTACGATCAGAGCATGCCAACCAGGGGCAAGTGAAACCTTCATATTCCCAAAGGGCACTACACACAATAGTCAGCAAATTGTTGAATTGAACACAGGCAGGGGAAATTTGGATTCGATTAGTCTCTTTTGCTCTCTCTGTTTCTCTCTCTCATTGTTTTATATATGAAATTTACTGAATGTCTGCAGGTGCTTGGATACATTTTAGGGAGGTGTAGACTTTGGAGGCTAGGATCACAGGCTCCAAGAGCCAGCCAGAATGAGAGTTCAAATAATGACTTTGCAACTTGCATGCTGTGATCTCGCCCAAGTTAATTAAACGTTCTCAGTTCCAGTTCCCTCTTCTATAAAATGGAGATAACAGAAGTACCTTCCACCACGTGTTAAAATACTTGGCATAGTGCCTAGCACAGAGTAAATGCTTAATAAATGTTAGCTGTCATTACTGATACGGATTGAAACCTCCAAGATTTGTAAATTTAATTCTGATTGCACATCTACTTGTTAGGTTATTATGTTTTTATACTTCTATTATATAAGCAGTCATGTTATAGCAATGTATAATAAGTTGTGGTTAAGAAAAAAAATTAAGTTTGATATGATTATCGTAGAGCATTTTAAGGCCATTTTCAGTTTAAAATGCTATAGTTCTTTGTCCAGAGTGGTAGCTACTAATCATTGTGGTTATTGATCACTTGAAATGTAGCTAGTTTGAAATTAGGTGTGCTTTAAGTGTAAGGTGCAGACTAAATTTCAGAGACTTAATAGAAAATTGAGAATAACAATCTTGGGGTGCCTGACTCGGTCAGTTGGTTAAGCCTCTGACTCTTGATTTTGGCTCAGGTCATGATCTCAGGGTTCTGAGATTGAGCCCGGAGTCCAGCTCCGTGCTGAGAAGGGAGTCTGCTTGAGATTCTCTCTCTCCCTTTCCCTCCACCTGTCCTGCTCCTGCGTGCTCTCTCTCTTATTTATTTGAGAGAGACCGCGTGGGCATGCACACGTGCATGAATGGGGGAGGGGTAGAGAGAGAGAAGGAGAAGCAGACTCCCCGCTGAGCAGGGAGCCCAACATGGGGCTCATCCCAGGACCCTGGGATCATGACCTGAGCTGAAGGCAGATGCTTAACCAACTGAGCCACCCAGGTGCCCTAAATAAATAAATCTTTAAAAAAGAATAACAATTTAATATTGATCACATGCAGAAATGATAACATATTGGGTTAAATAAAATATGTTCATTATACTTATTAATAAGTGATAATTATTAACTACATTAACAATTTTTCCTGTTTTTACTTTTTAAAATATGACTATTAGAACTTTAAAATTATGTATGTGACTTGCATTTGTGGTTCACATGGTATTTCTTTTCAACAGTACTTTGCTAGAGAGTAAAATAACCAACTAGCTATACACAAGTGTCCTACATACTTTGTTAATTTAGATTTAAGAAGTGACTTGTCAACAAAGTGAAAAATCAGTTACCTTATAGTGCTTTCTGTTGCTTCCAGTTTTCCGACTTAATTCTCAGGGATTTGGAGACATGGTACAGTACTTCCTGAGCAGTGTTCCTTGCTTAGGAATTTCCTTTCCCTGCTGGTTGGACATTAAAGAGATTTGTGAACCTCTGGAAAGTAAGATTCCAGATTTGATCCTCTAGAATAAACCCTTATAAGTTTAAGTCAAGAACTAGTTAAGAGCTGTGGGAAAGAAGAACACCTTTTATTTTTTTTATGTTGATTATTTTCATCTAAATGCGGTGAATGGTTTAAAAACCGTCATTCACTGTATTTTAACACCTGAAATAAAAATAATATACATAGCAGAAGAATTTAGTTTTCAGCGTTTTTCTGTAGAACACATGTAGGTTGAAAGTAAAAGGATGGAAAAAGACATACCATGCAAACAGTATCCAAAAGAGAGCCAAAATGGCTATCGTATCAGACAAAATAGATTTTAAGATAAAATTATCCGAGACAAAGGATATCTTATTACGATCACAGGGTCAATCAATCAGGAAGACACAACAGTTACAAACACATGTACCTACCAAGAAAGCCCCAAAATACATGAAGCAAAACTTGACTGAATTGAAGGGGGAAGTTCAACAAAATAGTTGGAGACTTCAGTCTCCACTCTTAATAATGGGTAGGACCTCTAGGCAGATGAACAAACAGAGACACGAAGAACACTATACACCATCTAGACCTAACAGACATCTGTAGGACCCTCCATCCAACAATAGTGGGATACATACTCTCCTCAAGTGCGCAGGGAACATTCTCCAGAAGAGATCACATGTTGGGCCATAAAACAAGTCTTGGTAGGTTTAAAAAGACTCAAATCATACAAAGTATGTTCTCCGTCCTCAGTAAAATGAAATTAGAAATCAAGAACAAAAGGAAATCTGAGGAATTCACAAATAAGTGGGAATTAACCAGCGTCCTTCTAAATAACAAATGGGTTGAAGAAGAAATCACAAGAGAAATTAGGAAATACTTTAAGATGAATGAAAACAAAACCACAGGAGACCAAAACTTATGGGATGCAGTGAAACCAGTGCCTTTGGGAAACTTTAGAGTTGCAAGCATCTTTAGTAAAAAAGAAAAGAGAGCTCAGATCAATAATGTCACCTAATTTCTTCGAAACTAGAGAAAGGGCAAACTAAACCCAAGCAAGCAGAAGAGATGATAAAAGCAAGAAAGGAAATAAGTGAAATGAGAATTAAAAAAACAAGAGGAAAAAAGTTTTTCCTTTGAAAAGATCAACAAAATTGACAAACCTCAGCTAGACCAAGGAAAAAAAAAAAAGACTCAAATTACTAAAAAATAAAAGGGGCTATTAATATCAAACTTTCAGGAATAAAAAAATTATAACGAAATGCTATGAACAATTGTATGCTAACAAATTAGATAACATGGATGAAATGGAAATCCCTAAAAAGTCACAACTACCAAAATGAATTCAAAAAGAAATAGAAAATCTGAGTGGTGGGGCACCTGGGTGGCTCAGTTGGCTAAGTGTCCAACTCTTGATTTCTGCTCGGGTCATGATCTTGGGGTCCTGAGATGGAGCCTCGCATCCAGCTTGGCACTCAGTGTAGAGCCTACTTGTCCCTCTCCCTCTGCTCCTCCCCCTGCTTGCTTGTGCTCCTTTTCTCTCTTAAATAAATAGAATCTTAAAAAAAAAAATCAAGAAAATCTTAATAGACCCATAACAAGTAGACTGAGTTAGGAATAAAAAAATTCCCACAAAATTCCAGGACTAGATGGCCTTATTGGGGAATTCTGCCAAACGTTTAAAGAAGAATTAACACCAATCCATTCTAAGCTCTTCCAAAAACAAGAAGCAGAGTGAATATTTATTCTATGAAGCCAGTTTTAACTTGATACCAAAGCCAAAGACATCACAAAGAAACTGCATACCAACATAAATATTGATGCAAAAATTCTCAACAAAATCCTAGCAAACTGAATTCAGCAATAATATAAAAGGAATCATATATCATGACTAGGTGGGATTTATCCTAGGAATGCAAAGTTGACATAACATAAGAAAATCAATCAATGTAATATACCATATTAATGGAATAAAGTATAAAGACCACATGATCATCAAAATTGAGGCAGAAAAAGCCTTTGACAGAATCCAACACCCTTTCATGATAAAAACACTCAACAATCTAGGAATAGAGGGAAACTTCCTCAAATTGCCATCTATGAAAAACCCACAGCTAATATCATACTTATTGGGGTAAAAAATGAATGCTTTCTTCCTGACATCAAGAACAAGACAAGAATTTCCATTCTCACCATTTCTATTTAACATTATACTGGAGAGTCATAGATGGTATGATCTTGTATAGAGAAAATCCTGATGAATCCACAAAAATGTTATTAGAACAAATAAATGAATTCAGCAAGGTTGCAAGATACAAGATCAATACACAGAAATCCTGTATCATATACTATCAATGAACAATCAAAAATGAAATAAAAAATCTCTGATAGCATAAAAAATGATAAAAATACTCAGATCAAGTTTAACAAACATATAAGACTTGTACACCCAAAATTATAAAACATGGCTAAAGAAATTTAGAAAGATCTAGGGGCGCCTGGGTGGCACAGCAGTTAAGCGTCTGCCTTCGGCTCAGGGCGTGATCCCGGCGTTATGGGATTGAGCCCCACATCAGGCTCCTCCGCTATGAGCCTGCTTCTTCCTCTCCCACTCCCCCTGCTTGTGTTCCCTCTCTCGTTGGCTGTCTCTCTCTCTGTCAAATAAAATAAAAAATAAAATCTTTAAAAAAAAATTTAGAAAGATCTAAATAAATGGAATGACATCGCATGTGAATGAATTGGAAGACTTCATATTAAGATGGCAATACTCCCCAAATTTATCTACAGATTTAAGTAATACCTATCAAAATTTCAACTGCTTTTTTTTTCTTTAGAAAAAGCTGATCCTAAAATTCATATGAATTGCTAGAGACTACACATAGCCCAAATAATCTCAAACCAAACAAAAGTTGAAAGACTCACACCTTGATTTTAAAGCTTACTATAAAGCTACACTGTGATACTGGCATAATGATAGACATAAAGGTCCATGAACTTGAATTAGAACTTCAGAAATATTTGTGGTCAATTGATTTTTGAGAAAGGTGCTACGATGGTTGATTTTTATGTTTCAGCTTGGGTAGGTTATGGTGCCCAGTTGTTTGGTCAAACACTAGATGTTTCTGTGAAGGTGTTTGTAGATGTGATTAACATTTACAGTCAGTTGACTCTTAAGTAGATTACCCTCCATAATGGGTGGGTCTCACCTAACCAATGGAAGGCCTTCATAGCAAAGGCAGGTTTCCAGAGGAAGAAGCAGGACATAGAAACACCTTTTGGTTTGCTCTGTAAATTTCAGACTCCATACTGCAAAATCAACTCTTGCCTGAATTTCCACTTGCTGTCCTGCCCTAAGGATTTTAGACATGTCCGCCCCTGTAATCACATGAGCTAGTTCCTTAAAATAGATCTCTTGATACATACCCTATTGGTTCTTTTTCTCTGGAGAACCCTGACAAATACAGGTGCCAAGGCCATTCATGTGTAAGAACAGTCTTTTCAACAAATGTTGCTGGTGCAATTGGACATCCACATGCCAAAGAATGAAGCAGAACTGCTACCTTGTACCATATGCAAATCTCAAAATGGGGCATAGACCTAAATATAGGAGGTAAAACTGTAAAATTCTTAGAAGAAAGCATAAGGCCTTTGATTAGGCAATGGTTTCTTAGATATGGACCCAAAATTACAAAAGACAAAAAAAGAAAAGATAAATAGGACTTCATCAAAATTAAAAATTTCTGTGCTTCAAAGGAAACCCATCAGGAGAGTGAAAAAGCAACCCATAGAATGGGAAAGAATATTTGCACCTCCTATATCTGTTAAGGGACTTGTATCCAGAATATATAAAGAACTGTTACATTCAAAAACAAAAAGACACCCGATTAAAAAGTAGGCAAAACAGACATTTGAATAGACCTCTCTGCACAGAAGATACATGAATGCAAATGGCTAGTAAGTATGTTGAAAGATGTTCAATGTCATTAGCCATTAGGGAAATACAACTCAAAACCAAAAAAAGGGTATACCACTCGGCTAACTGTAATAAAAAAGACACTAGCAAGTATTGATGAAGATGTGGAGAAATTGGACCCCTCATCCTGGAACCCTGGTACATTGCTGATGGAAATGTAAAATGGTGCGGTCAAGTTGACAAACACTTTGGCAGCTCTTCAAAAGTAACACATAAAGTTACCATGTGACCCAGCAATTCTACTCCTAAGTATGTGCTCAAGAGAATTGGAAACATATGTCTACACAAACGCTTGTACATGAATGTTCATAGCAACATTATTCATCATAGCCAAAATGTGGAAATAATCCAAAATATCCACAAACTGATGAATAGATAGACAAAATGTGGTATATCTATTTGGCAATAAAAAGAAAGTACTGAAACGTATTGCAACATGGATGAACCTTAAAAATATTATGCTAAGTGAAAGAAGCCAGACACAAAAAGTCACATATTTTTTGGTTCCATTTATGTGAAATGTCCAGAAGCAGCCAATCCATAGACGCAGAAAGTAGATTCGTGGTTGCCAAGGGCCTGGAGGGGAGAGGAGGGAAGGTGGAGTGACTGCTAATGGATATGGAGTTTCTTTTGGGGCGATGAAAATGTTCTGGAATGTGATAGTCATTATGGATGCAAAACTCTGAATATACTCAACAACTGTACATTTTAAAAGTGCGAACTTTATGGCATGTGAATTATATCTCTATAAAGGTGTTATTTTAAAAAATGTTTTTCTTTAATGATCTGAAGGAAATTGATCCAGACCTCAATTACTATTTTTTTCTATTTTCACATGGTTTTTAATTCAATTCAGAATACATGGATGATAGCGTTCATAACCTTCGAACCTGAGCATTCCTAAGCCATTATTTTGCAGAAAAGGGACTAGGTTGATATGATTTAGTCTATGTGTTTTCCTCTCCATACATGTGCTATTTATAGCAAGCATCTCACAGTTTGGATACTATGATGGGCGCATTTTACCTCATGCATTATGATGGCATTCACAGTGGAATATCAATTGTGACATCAGTCTACGGCTCAAATTTGCATATACTGGCAGGAGAGATTTTTAGCTGTCTGTAGTTAATGAGGTAGAAGCAAGAGGAACTTCATAATATAGTTCATACTCTTCCATTCCACCCACACTATGTGTTGTACTGCTTTATGCCACACTTTACTGTTAGCATTTTTTTAACCATTTTACTTATTTAGCAAATATTTATTGGGGACTTTCTCTTGTGGGCACTCCTTGTGGGGATTCAGTGGTGAGCAGGACTGAGTTCCCAACTTCATGGAGCTTATATTTTAGAAGAAACCAGACAATAAAAATTCAACTGAATAGATTAGATAACTCATCCCAGTGACCAGTGAAAAGAAGACAATGGGTCAAGAATGACTTGGTGGAATTGGGTGCTACATTGGGGGAGATATTCGAGCAGAGACTTGAAAGATGAGACAAGTTGAAGAAATGGGAGAAATTCCTATTTTCAGCAGAGGACACAGCAAGTGCAAAAGCCTTAAGACAAAATGGAGTCCGGTGTATTCCAGGGAGGGAAGAAGGGTACAGCCAGAGAGGAGTAAGCCATGAGGGGAGGGCTGAGAGGCAAAGAGGGGCCAGATCACCCGGGACGTTGTGATCCTTCAGTAGTGTGACTTATTCTAAGTGGAACGGGTTAAGTAAGGGATATGACTGGTTTTAACAGATCATTTAACATTTATACAGTCATAAAAGGTGGTTTTGGTGCAATATAGAAAACAGTAGGAGGGAGTAAGGAGGCTGGGGGAGCATTAGGAGGTCACTGTGGTACTCAGGGCAGAGAATAAGGTGGCTCAAACTACAGCAATCGACAGTGTCCAGAGTGGTCTGATTGACATAGTTTGTTTCCGAAATAGAGCAGGATGTAGGGTGCAGAGGGAGATCCAAGTTTTGTGGGACTGGAAACTTAACACAGTTTGTGGGCCCCCTATGAGAAAAATGAAACACTGAACATAAAAATGAGGTCCCCCGGGGGGCTCCGTGTGAGCGAATGATCTGGAAGTTTAAGCTTCATGAGCTCCCTGGTGAATCCTCCTCTGGAGGAAGTAAGATAGAGAAGTTGAAGCTGCCTAGGATTTGGGTCTGAGAAATGGCAATGCCACTAAAATGAGGATGCGTTTGGGGTAAGATCTGGTGAGAAGAAATTGAGAGGCGAGTTTCATTCATGGTAAGATTGAGATGCCTAGGAGACATCCAAGTGGGGATGTCCGCCAAGCAGTTGGACAGGGATGCCAGGAGCTCCGGAAGAGGGTGGGGCTGGAAATACCCACTGAGGCATCATGTTCATGGCATTTAAGGCTGCAGAAGTAGTTGGCATCGCCTGGGGAAGAGACAACAGGGTCAAAGCATCAGCCCTGAGACATCCCAGCATTAAGAGGCCAGGCAGAGGTTTATAATTCACACATAATAAAAATATAATCCTAAGAGGGAACTGACGGTAGTACATTGAACATGATTAGTCATCTTAAATTCTAGTTCCCTTTTGGTCTCTGGTTGGCCAGGGATTAACACCTAGGAATCCACTAATGAATGTCAAGATAGTTGGATGTCAAGATAGTTGGAAGAACAAGTAGGCACAGATGTTAAAGAAAAAGTCAACCCTATAACATTTTATTTGAAAGGATTATTTTTTATTTATATGTATTTTTGTACTTCAGGGGTAATAGTATTTATCTGGTGCTAAGGAAATACTATTTTCTCTAAATTTTCTTCAGCTACTCCGCTCTCTTACAGTCTAATCTACCTTTCTACCTCTCACTTAGAAACAATGCTATAACAATATGGAACTAACATAATTATTTAAAGATATTAGTTCCAACTAACACTGAGATGTCAGATGCTGTCCTCCTCCCGTCTCAATAGAAGTGTGTATCTAATTCGCTTTCTTTATGCTGACGTTTTTGCTCGATTATCTGAGAGATAATAGTTCCTGCCCTTTTAAAGAATGTGGAAAGGGAGTGGGGAAAAGCAGAAATGTGTTTTAAGTCCTCACTGCCACGTAAAATAAGAATGATATTGCAACCATGTTGTAGAAAGGCTTATGTTACTTGGATTCAGCTGTAAGTCAAGTATTTTCTTTTAAAACAGAACTGCATATAGGAAATCTTGACAGAGCACAGCTTCAAAGTGGAATATTGATTGGTACTTGTGTCTAAACACCATCATTATAGAGGGATTCCATCATTTCTTATTCAGGTTGGATTCAGGCAGAATCAGTTGCAGGCACTTCTGTTCTTCCGGGAGCTCGGCCCTTATGCATTGACTGTGTAGTGGTTCTGAGCTTCAGAATCAGGGCTAAATCTCTTCCAAGGAAAGAAAACTACTCTATTTAAAAACAGAGAAAAATGACAAGACTTAAACTGCTAACTTGAAAAGAAGCTTTAGATGAAAGGTATCTTTAAGTGATAGGTTATTAAGTATATTAAGTCAAGGTAAAGAGAAAGTGAAAGTGGTCCTATTTTTAACAGGTGGTCAGGGGAGACCTTTCTGAAGCGGGGACATTTTAACATCTGAGAAGGGATGGCTTCATGGAAATTAATTTTCCAAAAGAGCAAAGTTATATCAAGGATTTGTATTAAAAATGCTCCACCGTTTTGTGTATCAGATTTGTTATTCACAATGTCTTAGCCAATGAGACCTCGTGCCCTTCTGTGTCTGAATGCTAACCTTCTGTACATTAGCTCATTTGGTCGTCATGTTTAACCAATGAGGCTTCAACCATCTTTTCATGAAAAAAAAAATGCACTGGGGTCAGGGGATCCTGGTTCCAGCGGGAGTTGCCCCACTAACCAGCTATGATGCTGAACTTGGCCCTCAAGGCTTCTCTAGGCCTCCACTTGCTCATCTGTAAATCGGGAGCGTTGAACTCCATCCCTAGGGTTATCTTCCCAGCCCCAGCACTTGAAGGCCATTCAGTCAGTTATCACACTGTGTTGAAATAGGATGATGACTACAGAAGCCACTTAGGGTTGCTCATCCTGAAATGAAATTGCTCTGGATTTCTGAGATTTGAGGTCTTATATCACTGCCTGCTTTTCTCGAAGTTTTTTTTTTTTTTCATTTTCCTGTCAGTCACCTGCCACTTAAGGTAGCTGCCAACATAAAATGACGGCTGTCTCTTCTTGTCAGCTGCTCCCATCATCCGGTTTGCTGTGTGCTTTGGAAACCAGCTAACCATGTGCATTAAAAGGCTATGAAACAGGCAGAGGACAGAGCGGGACATATAGAGTACCTCGCATGAGCTTTATGACAATTATTATTTGGCCACCCAGGTATTTTTAATTCGAGGGTTCACAACTGTGTTCCAGCAGTGTAACTCTCCCACAATGCTAACACAGTGCTGTCTCCCACTACTAGAGTTATGGAAGTTCCGACACGTGTACGTATAAGCAAGTGACAGAACAATAGAGCGAAACTGATTAGAAAGGTCTAAATTAATCTCTGTGTAACAAGGCATTGCCATTGACAAGTCCCCTGCATCTAATAGTTTTCTTTGTAATTTTGGCTTTTTTTTTTTTGAAGATTTTATTTATTTATTTATTTATTTTAGGGAGAGGGCATGTGTGAGTATGGGAAGGGGCAGAGGGAGAGGGAATCCTGGAGCCCAAAGCAGGGCTTGATCTCATGACCCTGAGATCATGACCTGGGCTGAAATCAAGAGTCAGACACATCACCAGCCGACTGAGCCACCTAGGCGCCCTGACTTTTTTATACCTAGTTAGGGGATTAAACTCTAGGAGAAGCAGTTAAGGAAGGTAATCCATTAGGTTAGTAGTCTTTTTACTACTTAGTGGTTGATTTCATTTTCCCACAATGAAAATGAATTATGTTTTCCTTCATTTGCTTGACTAGTGATCTCTGAAGATTAAGATAAAATGAACTCAGCCTCTGAGGGGACACGACCATATGGTATTTAAATATTTTTAATATTTTTAGAGGCCTAAGGTAGGACCTCTAAAGATTTTAAATAGAATTTATTTTGAGGCACTTGAGAAATTAAGAGTCAGCCCTTAAAAGTCAAATTTTAAGGGCTTTCCTTCTATAGGAAAGTACGATAGAAAATCCTGGTGTATTGGATTTTGGCTAGTCCATGAATAAATGGTGAAATGATCATGAATATCACAATTGTAGGAAAAAGCAGGACCTTTTTTTCATAAAGGAAATAGCGCAATTAGCTGTGGCCAGAGACAGAACAAGGTCTGATCGTGATAGTCTTACTTGGGTTCTGCAAGGATCCTGATCAGGGACAACAGCTGTGCCCATACATGGGTCCTGGAAAGGTTTCTCCCCGGAACCACCTAAATGAAATAAAACCTTATTTCTTACTGTTTCGAGGTGGTTACACGCATAGTTAGGACAACGGTCAACATTCTTTTGGGCAACCCTAATCAAGTGATGCTTGAGTACATGAAAGCAGTTGGCAGCTAATCTAAGAAGACACAGTATCAAGGAACAATGAGCAGTCATGGTATTCTCACTCTTTCATTCTTGGTTTCTGTCTAGTAAGTTCTCTGTCCTTTCCCTTCCTCGTCGATACTACCCTGGGGACTCCAGGAGGTAAGAGAGCTAAAAGGGCCTCCTAGATCTCACACAGAGAGACTTCCCCATCCAGAACCACCCAAATCAGTCCCTTGATATGGGTCAAGTTCTTAAAATTTTTCATCTAAATTTGAGGTTTGGGGATTACTTACAGTAGTCAGAGCTGTTCTCGGCACTGTGGCTGTTCCAGTCGTGGGATGTCATTAACCCCACAGTTCCGGCCTCATGGCTCAGAGAGGTCACCATGGAGACATCTGATTGCAATTATGACCCGCGGCAGGCAAACAGTGTCATGCTGTTGGCCTGTGTCAATTTGCCCACCATACAAGCTTTGTAGTCCATCCAGGCATCCAGATATTATAGGTTAACCAGTCTGTTCCCAAAGCCACAGACGGCAAAGAGAGCTCTGACCTCTGAGAACACAAAAAGCATGTTGTCGAGGGCTACTCAGATTGGGAGCACATGTTGTCATCAACGTCAGCTTTGAAACTATAGGAGTAGTTTCCTTATCTACGGATTTCATTTCTATTCTAGTATTCAGCACCAAAAAGAGAAACTGATCTCTAAAGTAAAGATAAATTTCTATGGAAACAAAAGAAATTCCCTATTAAAAATGTTTTTGGCAGTTTGGTTTATAGTTCAAGTTCTTACACTTACCAAGTTTGGCCTAGATTGTCCTGGTTCTGCGACCTAGTTTGGCTACGTCTAGCATTCCATCCTTCTGTTTATTAATTCTCGTAGATAACTAATTAAAGCTAAACTTTAATTAAAACTCAGCTTTTTGGGGTTTTTAAAATTGTTTCATAGGACATGTTCAGACCCTTCTGGATGGGACATATTTTTAATTGGAGACATTTGAGGTCTAAGCACTTTCAAGGTCTCTGCAAATCCTGAAATTTCCTCGGCTCCATTGCTTGCTTCTTTGTCCTCATTTCTGTCACATGTTCTGATGTCTTGGCTCATAGGCAGGGGTGATGGCAGCGAGATGTCCTTGTGGCTTTTTGCTCCAGGATCCTACCAAGAATCCCAAACCAGAACTTTTGCAGCTTAGGAATCACTGATTAAATTATAAGGTGGCTATAAGGTGTACGAAGAACACATTAAAAGAATGAATTCCAGTCCTCCCTCCAGCCCCTATGATATTGACAGTCGTTTTGTTTTTTGAAAGGTGCCGGCTGACCTTGGCTGCTGTAGCTGACTTCGGGCATTACAAACCTACACCAAAGACCGGATTCAGGGGAATAGCTATTGATTTGTTCATCAGCGGGCAAAACAAGTGCGGGAATAGTTGAGTAGGAAGTATCACGGTGGATAAAGGTAGGCTAGAGAATCAGGTATGGGGATGACTTTGGTGGGTGTTTTGCATTATGGCCCTGTTATCCTTTTATGCCACAGATGAGCCAGAAGAGTCTTGGGTAATCAGAAAGCTCTGTGACTTGTTTTTCTTCTCCTTTTTTAAATGTAAACTTTCTAATGATCATTTAGATGTTTTGCCCTTCTTCAGTTAACAATAGTTCGGGTCCTTCAAGCTGTTCATGTAGCCTTCATAACATTTCTTTTAATACTGCTATTGGGGATGGTGGTTTGCATGTCAGTGCTGGAAACTATAAATGGCCTTTTGTCTTAAAAAAATAAAAGAAAAACTCCTATACTCAATACTTAAATATTCAAGGAACTCATATTGTGTTCAAGTGATCAGCTGTGGTGCCTTCAACTGCCCCAGAACTGGTCATAATTTTTTACTCGTAATTCTCAAATCTTACATCTACCCGCTCACAAGTGGGTACATCCTTATTTCCTTCCTACCATCACGAGCCTTATTTTTGGGACTGTTCAGCCTACAGATTAAAAAAAAACAAAACAAAACTTAAAAATATTTTTGAAATGTTCACATTTAAATGAAGCAACATGATAAATTATTATAGAGATGAAGGGAAAGGCCTGGAAGCAGAGGGCTGGCTTTGCCCACCCATGGCCGTACCCTTCGTGAACATGTTCGCACTGAGCCCCTGCTGAACTGCTTATCTTGAGATGCACGTTACCATGTTACATCATTCATTTAGGGACACAGCTCGGCTATACTCTCGGCTGGGACTGAAGATGGATCACGTCATAATGTAATTCAGACAAAAACCGGGCTTGTCTTTTCAGGCAATAATTTCAAAGTGTCATAGAAAATGAAGCACCTTTGCCCACCGGCCCCTTCTGTGTCAGTTTTTGCACCAATACAGAGAGCCTGCTTTGCAGGACTCACTGCTCAAAGGGCCTTCCTGAAATGTATCTCCATGATCCTCTACTCCAAAGTTCATCGCTGCAGAAGTGGGGACCTTTTGAAGCATTTTATCTTCAGCTTCCATTCTATGACAATCCAACGTGAGATATGAAGATTCTTTCCAACCATAGATTCATAGACTTAGAAAGAACTGGGATAAATCAAATTCATTTGATTAGGACCCATATAATTTATATAAGGGAGGATTAGGTCTGAAGCAAGCCAGAGAGTAAGAAGCTAGTATACACTTAAGCTTTCAAAAAGAAATTTTTCTGGGCTCCTGGGTGGCTCAATTGGCTCAGTGTCCAACTCTTGGTTTTGGCTCGGGTTGTGATCTCATGGGTTGTGGGATCGAGCCCTGCTTCAGGCTCCTTGCTCAGTGCGGAGTTGGCTTGAGACTCTCTTCCTCTGTCCCTCCCCCCACACGCACACATGTGTGTACTCTCTTACTCTCTCAAAATAGGTAAATAAATACATCTTTTAAAAAATTTTTTTTTCATGGGAGAAGGATCTGAATAACATTTCTCCAAAGAAGATATATAAGTAACCACGAGCATGTGGGAAGATGCTCAGCATCATTAGTCATCAAAGAAATGCAAAGCAAAACTACAAGGAGATACCCCTTCACTCACTAGAATGGCTACAATAAAAAAAGTCATAATAACGATATTGGTGAGGATGTGGAGAAATTGGAACCCTTCTTCACTGCTGCTAGGAATACAGAATGGTGCAGCCAATTTGGAAGACAGTCTGGCAGTTCCTCAAAAAGCTAAATAAAGAGTTACCATTTGACCCAGCATTTCTACTTCTAGGTATATACGCAAGAGAAATAAAAGCATATGTCCACACAAGAACTTGCACATGAATATTCATAGCAGCATTATTCATAAAAGCCAAAAGGTGGAAACAACCCAAATGTATAGCAACCAATGAATGGATAAGCAAAATGTGGTCTATCCATACAGTGGAGTATTATTTGGCAATAAAGAGGAATAGAGTACTGATATACGCCACAAGAACGAACTCTGAAAACATTATGCTAAGAAGACAGTCACAGAGACCACATATTATATGATTCTATTTACATGTAATATTTAGAATAGGCCAATCCATAGAGACAAAGTAGATTAGTGGTTGCCTAGGGTTGGGGGAGATGGGGGTGCAGGGAGTGATAGCTAAAACATATGGAGTTTTTTTGAGTTGATTAAAATGTTCTAAAATGGGTTCCATTTATTGTTGCACAACTATGAATATACTAAAAACCGTTGAATTGTTCTATCTTATCTATCTATCTATCTATCTATCTATCTATCTATCTATCTATCATCTATCAATCTATCTATCTTCTACCTATTTATTTTTTGAGTAGGCTCCACACCCAGCATGGAGCCCAATGCAGGGCTTGAACTCATAGCCCTGAGATCAAAACCTGAGCCAAGATCAGGAGCCAGGAATTGGATACGTTACTGATTGAGCCACCCAGGTGCCCGCAATGGTGTACTTTAAGTGGGTGAATTGTAGGTTATGTAAATTCTACCTCTAGGTTTCCTAGCTCCGTTTTTTATTATCCTGACTGCCAGAAAATTCTTTTTTATATTCAGCCTCACAGTTTTTGCTCCCTGTAATCAAAACTCATTCCTTCTTGTTTTGCTTTTAGTAATGACAGAGAGAAGTAAAAGAAAAACCTTCCTTATCTTGAACCATAATTCTAATACACAAAGGTCATTATTAAATTATATGTTTAGGGGAACCAATTTCAGTGTCTTTAACCTTTTCTTGTAGAATCCATTTTTACACTGTTGATTGCCTTTGTGGTCTTGTTGCTCTTGTTGCTTCTTAACCTCTGGGCCCCAGGGCCTTCATCTGTAAAATGAGAACATTGGACTAGAATTCAAAGACCCCTTCCAGCTCTGAAGTTGTGTGAATGCCGGTATCCTTTGAGAAAGCATGGACATAGGAGATAAAGACATTTTCCTGAGCCATTGTAGGCATAACTAATCAGCTATGAAAAGAAGCTGGAAACGCAGTGTTTTGAAATAAGTGAACATAGCGTGAAGTGGGCACAGCAAAAGACTGAGAGGCAGGACACTTGATTTCTGCTTTTATGACTTGTGGGGAGATTTTGGAAAAAGCACATGGCCTTTCATGTACACTTTCTTTTATGTAAAGTGGGCATCATAAAACCTGCATAGCTCCCTCTAAGGCACGTTCCCATTGAATGATTAAATGAGCAAATATTGTAATGCAAAGATTTTAACAATGGTTTCTATGCAGTTCAAAAAAACCGATGTCATTGCCAGGCTTCTTTCCTTCGAAAGATTTTTTTTTTGGGGGGGACCCATTTCACTTTGGTCTCATCTCCTCTTAAATTTAATGAATATGCTGTAGTAAAACTTAAAGCAAACATGAAAAGGAAAGCTTAATGAAATCATGACAAATGTGAATAGAGCTAAGAACCTAAAAAAATTAATTAAAATATTTTCCTTTTGAATTTGTCCTTGTGAAAGTCTATGTGAATTGTAAAAATTGTTAAAGGTATATCTAGTGGACCCTTCCTCCACAGCTCTGTGGATTTCACTGTTAAGCTGTCTTATGTTTTTGGTCAGATCGCAGACACCAGAAGTCAAGGGACCGTGTCTGATTTCTCCTTTGTAACACCTCAGTGCCTATAACAATGCATATACCTGGTATTTACTCAGTAAGTCCTGGTGTTCTTTGTTGCCTAGTAATGGAAGAGATTCAACTGATAAATGTAAACATAAAAACGAAAATTTTGCAGTCCAGATAGGTTTTTTTGTGTGTGTGGGCCTACTGATTTCTGAGGACCTTAAAAACTAATTTAAAGCACCTTAGGCAATGACAAATAGGATATTCATGAGGCCAATTACATAATAACAAGACTTAGAAAATGGAATGACAGGCACAAGTGTTTACACACCTAAGTGAGGACTGATCTTCAAAGTAGGGAGACTGTATGCTTTTTCCAGTGATCGCACCGTTGCTCAAAACAGTATGGAAATTTCCATGCTGGGAATTTTGTTCAGTCAGATCGCCATGTTTAGGAGAGTCAACCTCATCACTTGCACTCACACAATGTTGTTACTTGTGTCTTTTTCCTTTCTTGTAAGCTTCTGAGTTATCAGAGAATAGGACGCTTTGTCCAGGTGACATTGGCACTCTGCCAATTACTGTATAATTGAAGTTAGAGATGGGCTGCCTAGGAGGGAGGCAGATGGACATCCACAGCGCTGAGACTGACGTCCTTCTGGGTGCTTTCGGGGTGTTACTGCATCCTTAAAACAACTGTTGGAGATAGGTGGCATTTTGTTCAAGAATCGGGGTGCATTCAGGAACATACGCACGCGTCCTAGGTCCTAGACGAGTCCGGATGGGCTTTGCCAAGTCTGAAGCTGCTGGGGGTCACCTGGCACCTTGCTCACTGTTGCCTGGGAGGCCCTCTGGGGACGCAGCAAAACTACCACAGCTCCTTAGCAGAGCAACAGGCCATGCTCGTGAATGGCAGGGGTGGTCGCTAGCTTCGGCGGAGGTCCCCAGCCCACTTTCAGTGCCGGGACTAAACGCCTTCACCTGGATAGGGCCAGGCTGTCCTGAGGCCCCTCTGCTCCTCCAGGAGCTGGGGACACACTGTCTCCCCTTCTCAACCCTCGCTGGTTTTCTTGTGCTCCCCTAGGTGGTCTCGGGTCCTCCCAAGCTCTTGTTTAAGGATAAACTTCATGGATGGCCGCTTCAGAGCTTTGCTTTCTGACTTAAAAAAAAGGAAAGAAAAAAAAAAGAAAGAAAAAGAAAAAAAAACAGGTTTTGGCTGTTTTAAAAATTGTTTTAAAACAATTGTACAGGAGTGCCTGGATGGCTCAGTCGGTTAAACGTCGGACTCTTGATTTTGGCTCAGGTCATGATCTCAGGGTCGTGAGATGGAGCCCCGAGTTGGGCCCTGCACTGGGCGCAGAGTCCCTCTCTCCCTCTCCCTCTGCCCCTCTGCCCACCCCTCTCTAAAAACAAACAATTGTACATGTTTAGGTCAATTGGAAAAAGTTTAATGTAGAAATGTACTCATTAAAACGGATTATGAGACACCGTTACAGTATAAGGCCATTTTTAGGTCTAGTAGACCACACTGAGGGTCTCTGAATGGTGGAAATGTAAAAATTTTAGTTATTTTTACATGCCTATTTTTTCAATGCACAGATATTCTTTCTATGTGCATAAAACATTATTTTAAAAACAATTCCAGTAATATCATTTTTATTGTGATAAAATACACATAAAATTTACAGTTTTCATCATTTTTAAGTGTACTTCTGTGGCATGAAGCACATTCGCATGATTGTATAGCTATCACCACCGTCCATCTCCAGAACTCTTTTCATCTTTCCAAGATGAAACTCCAGACCCATTAAACGCTAACTCTTCATTTGCCCCTGTCCCCAGCCCCCAGCATCCACAATTCTCTTTCCTGCCTCTAGGTACCTCATATAAATGGAATCATAGAGTATTTGTCGTTTTGTGACTAGCTTATGTCACTGAACACAATGCCTTCAAGGTTTCTCCTTATTGTAGCATGTGTCAGACTTTCCTTCCTTTTCATGGCTAAATTATATTCCACTGTATGTACACACCACGTTTTATTCATCCACTCATACATCAACAGACACTTGGGTCGTTTCCATCTTTTGGCTGTTGATTCTATTACTGATCATCTTTTTACCAGAGGTAGTGGATGGCTTTGACTGAAAAGGGGAGCATCATCCACGCTGAGTCAGGGGAAGGAAAACAGGAAAAAGAGAAAAGACAAGCCACAGACAAAATGTTAGTATTCAGAGTGTGTAAACATTTCCTACAAATCTGTAAGGAAAAGATGCACAGTAGAAAATAGGCAAAAACTTGAGCAGACACTTCACAGCAGAGAAAATCCAAGTGGCCAATAAATGAAACAATGCTCAAAGGAAGAATGTCAGGGAAATGCAAGTTTCAGCTCCAATGAGACCCAATTATGCATCCACCAGAATGGCTAAAGTCTGTCTTTTAGTATGCAAAAAGTGCAACAAGAACTCCTCCCACAGCTGATGGGAGCGACAAGTGGTACAACCCTTTTGAAAATAGTTGACCATTCTTTTGTAAAGTCAAAAATAAACATACCCCAGGACTCAGCAGTTTCTTTGGGGGGGGGGTATGTTCTCTAGAAAAAGGCATACACATGTACACTAGGGTATAACAGTGTTCACGACAGCATTGCTCATAACAGCCCCAAACTAGAAACACCCCCAAAAGCCAACTGCAATGAGATGGGCAAATACATTTTGGCATATTTGTTTGATGGAATACAGGGCTATAGCCACCCATGTAATGGATGAAACCCATGAACAGGATGTTTAGTGGCAAATAGCCAAGTTCAAAAAATTCCATATGATGGCTTCCAATGTATCCAGTTTCAATTAGGCAAAAAATACACTATATTTTTAGGGAAACATGTAGAGATGGATATATCACACGAAGCAAGAGTTGACTGCCACAGGGTCCGCGTGGAGGGTTCGGGGTGGGGAGGAGTGTGTGGGGCAGGAGACTTCTGGAGCGAGAGTACTGTCCTATCTTTTGACTTCGGTGGTGGCTACTTCAGAATTTAAAAAAATTATTTCCAAATTATTACACATTTACAAGAAGATGCAAAGAGAGTACAGAAGGTCCTGAAGACCCTTTACCAAGTTTCTTCTAATAGTTCCAACCAAAGTAATTATAGCACAAACTGATGTTGGCACATGTCTGTATATAGTTCTGCAGTCTTTTATCACATGTGAAGTTTCCAGTATCCACCTCCACCAACGCCGTCCAGAGCTGATCTGTCACCACGAAGATCTCCCTTGTTCTGGCTCTTCCTAGTCACCACCCACATCCTGTCCCCCAATCCATCCCCGGCAACCATGAATCTATTTTCCTTCTCTACAATTTCATCATTTTGAGAGCATTACATAGATGGAATTGTACAATATATGATTTTTTTTTGAGATTCCCTTTTTCCAATCAGCATAATGCTCTGGGATCCACCCACATTGGTGTTCTGATTAGTAGTTTGTTCCTTTTTGTTGCTCAGTAGTATTTCACTTTGTGTCTCTATCACTGTTTGGTCAGCCAATCACCTGCTCAAGGACATTTTGGTTGTTTCCAATTTTTTGCCATTATGGAGAAAGCTGCTATAAACATTTGTGAACAGGCTTTAGTGGGGACACATTTTCCCCTTCTCTGAGATAATGCTCAGGAGTGCACTTGCTGGCTTGTGTGGTGATTGTATGTTTAGTTTTATAAGGAACTACCAGTGTTTTCCAAAGCGGCTGTGCCATTTTACATTCCCACGGCAATGTGTGGGAAGCCAGGTTCTCTGCATCCTTGGCAGCATTTGGTATTGAAGTTATTTTGAATTTGAGCTGTTTTGGTGGGGCAGGTAGTGATAGATCACGGTCCTAGTTTGCATTCCCTTAGTGGCTGGTGATGTCGAACATCACTGGAGCAGGACAATGTTCTTTCTTCTGACTTGGGTCGTGGTTACTTTGGACATACAGCTCTGTGATGGCTTCATATTTCACAGTGCAATAATTAACAAAAGAAGAAAGGAAGAACACTTAGTTTAATATTTTGACATATCAGTCCCCTACATCCATTTTTAAAACAGGGTGACCACGAATCAAGCATTGAAGTAGCCTGGCTAGTGGCACGTAGGGTAGGGAGTTGGGAGTGCCTGAGTGTGAAGTCGGTGCTATTTTCACTTGGCTATAGCACCTTCTGCGTGAAATAGACTTCCAAAAAAACAAACCTCTTTCCAAAGGACACTGACTTGAAGTAGTTCAAATGCAGAAAAAACCCATCCATGACGCATAGACATGGCATAGGAGTTTCATGGGCTGCAATGGGGAGTTTTCATATCAGAATAATTTGAGCAAAAATGAGAAACCCAGCAGCTCATTTCCAGGAAAGTGGGAAGGGATTTGGGGAAATGGCAATGTAAGAGTCCTTTAAGAGGCTCTCCCAGGGGCGCCTGGGTGGCTCAGTTGGTTGGGCATCTGCCTTTGGCTTGGGTCATGATCCCAGGAGTCCTGGGATCAAGCCCCGTATAGCGTTCCCTGCTCAGTGGCGATTCTATTTTTCCCTCTCCCTCTACCCCTCCCTCCACTCGTCCTCACTCTCTGTCTCTCAAATAAATACATAAAGTCTTTAAATAAATAAATAAATAAATGGCTCTTCCGGGTGCAACAGAGGGAGGGATGGGGCAGGAAGGTGTTACTTGTCATTATAAGCACTTCGGTACTATGTCTTCTTCTTTTTTTTTTTTTTTAAGATTTTATTTTATTTATTTGACAGAGAAAGAGACAGCCAGTGAGAGAGGGAATACAAGCAGGGTGAGTGGGAGAGGAAGAAGCAGGCTCATAGCGGAGGAGCCTGATGTGGGGCTTGATCCCAGGACTCTGGGATCATGCCCTGAGCCGAAAGCAGACGCTTAACAACCAAACCACCCAGGCGCCCCTATGTCTTACTTTGATTAGAGAGGAAAAAGAAAAGAAAGAAAACATTTGGCCTAGTCTCTCGTACTTGTTTTCTAGGGCTGCCATCACACGGTACCACTGGCCGTACAGATTGGGGGGCTCAAACAACAGAAACATATTGTCTCATAGTTCGGGAAGCTAGAAATCTATGATCAAAAGAGTAAAGTTCCTATATGTTAGAAAGCAGATGGAGCAAAAGGAAAGAGAAGTTTCTGGAGTTAGTTTCTTAATTATCAGGAAATTCAGGCATTTGGGTATGTTAGCTCTTCACCCCAGTTTCTTGGAATTTGCTGACTACCGCAAATGGTCGTTCTCGCTCCTGCGCATTATAACATTTTTCTCTCAACCTCTTCACCTCCCTACTAGTTTTGACATAGATATTATTTATTGAAACGAAAAAGCACTGTTATGAGGACTTTACGTGTGTTAACCCTTTGAGCTCAAATAACACAAAACCCAATGAAATAGGAGCCAAAATTCCCATTTTACAGATGAGGAGACAAAGGCACAGAGAAGGTGACTTACTCCTTGTTTCAGAGCTAATTACCTGCAAGCTAAACTGTGAACACAGGTGATCTCTTTTCAGAGCCTGCGTTCCTAGGCACTCAGCCGCGGTATTTCTTAGAAAATTAATACCACAACAGTTACAACAAGGTTTCACCGAAACATCAGTAAGGTACTTTTTGCAGTTCCTTGGCATATGGTATGAATCTTTTTTCCAGCTTTTTTGAGATATAATTGGCATATAATGTTGTGTAAGCTTGAGGTGTGCAGCGTGCTTTGGTATACATATATATTGTGAAGTGATGACTGCAGTAAGGTTAATTACATCCATCAGCTCACGTAGGTAACATTTTATTTCTTGTGGTAAAACATTTAAGATCTGCTCTTGGCAACCTTCAAGTATACAGTATGGTATCGTTCACTGTAGTCACCATGCTGTATGTTATATCCCTAGAACTTACTCACCTTTGAACTGGAAGTTCGTATCCTTTGACCAATGTCTCCCCACTCCCTCTACCCCCCTGCCCTGGCACCACCAATGAACTTTCTGTTTCTGTGAATTCGACTGTTAAAAATGCCACATGTAAGTGAGATCGTACAGTATTTGTCTTCCTTGTATGAGTGCTATTTATCCTTTCTTCCCCTTCGGATATCCCTGTTCTTCCTTTTACTTATTAGTTTGTGAGACAGACATATTTGGGAGCCACAGAGTTAAAAATTACAGTGCTTGTCTAGAAATTGTGTAAACCAGTGAAGTTAGCCAGTTGTTGACATTTTTCTGTTGCTAGATTGATAAATGGCCCAGAAGATAAAATTTTCATGATAAGAATACACAATTTGCTTTTTAAAAATTTTTTTTAAAAGATTTTATTTATTTATTTGAGAGAGAGAGCATGAGAGCAAGCATGAATCAGGGGCAGAGGCAGAGGGAGAGGAAGGAGTAGACACCCTGCTGAGCAAGGAGCCCAACGCAGGGCTCGATCCCAGGACCCTGAGATCATGACTTGAGCCAACATCAAGAGTTGGACACTTAACTGGTGGAGCCACTCAGGTACCCACCCCCACTTTTGAATATTTTATTTATGAACCTGCGACTTTTGGAGCAAGCAGCAACCAAGCCTGCTCCTTGTCCCCAGGGAGATATGACCTCATCTCTCAAGGTTACCAGCTGAATAGACAATCCTGCCCCAGAGAAAGATCAGACAGTGGTGAAAAAACTCAGTAAAGACTGGATGTGTGCAAAGCAAGTGCTCGTGGAGACTGGAAAAGCCGGGAGGAAACTCCTCTGGCAATCTGGGGGAACGGCAGGTGGCATTATGTGGTGTGCCACAGTTTGTGAAACTGTTGTCTGTGATAAGTTGGAAGATGGGACATGCTGCTAATAAACTTTTGGATTGGGCTAAACAACTCGTCAGGCAGAATGTTGCAAGTGTCAGTTGGTCGGTCCTAAATGCATATGATAAGGTAGAGGAAGACACAGATGAGATCAAAATGCAAACTACTTAATTTGCAAGAAAAATTTAGAGACAATATAAAGGATCCAAGAGTTGTTGGGCTGGAAAATAAAATTGCGTATTTCCCCCAGTGTCCATAGACAATGAAAATTCTCAAAATGAAATGAGGCCTGGGGCCCAGGTCCAAATGAAGTGGGTGACTGTAATGTCATACTCAAGATCACTGGAAGATTGAAGGCAGGGCCAGCTCGACTCTCTCAGCGGACAAGAGAGCATTGTCACACTACTGCCTGACTTAGGACCCTAATAGAAAGAGACTTGTCTCAAAAAGAATTGTAAATGTGACTTTTGCCCTCACTGAGTAGACCTGGATTGGAGTCACAGGAAATCCACGAAATTTTAAAGAGAATGTTGCTGGCAGAAGCATGGCCAGTTTAGTCTCAAGGGGACAGAGACAGTCAAAATGGGCTCCCCACTCTCCGCAGGTAGGCTGCAGACCGAGAAAGCTACTCAGCTGCAAAATGGGCCATTTCTGATGGAAAAGAGAAGTTGTTTCAGAAGGCCAAGCCAAGACCCCGGGGTGTAGAGCTCAGAGTCTCCAAGAGAAATGGACTGGATGCTTCTGTACCAAGGGATCAGCAACGGACCCCAATCAAGAAACATCCCCTACTTCTGGTGTATTTCAGAATTGCCATGGAACAGTGACTTCAATGCCTCTCCCAATTTCCCCTCTTGATTAAGAGTATCTACTGTGGTTATCCTGCTTTACTAATACTTTGGGTTTTGGGGGTGGGGCAGAAAACTTGCTTTTTTAATTGATGAAGCTACCCAGACTGAGGGAAGCTGCACTGGAGGATAGGTACCCCCAGGGTACCTACGCCTCCTTTGGACCTGATGCAGATGGTGAGATCCTACACTTTGAGGATGATGACCCAATTTGATGAGACATGTGGCATTCCTGGGGTAGGGTGAGTGAGTTTTACATGAGAGAGGAAAATAAATAATGCATTCAGATGGAAGATGATAGTAGCTTGGGGAAAAAAAAGCATAATATTTTACTGGCTTTCCCATCAAGAGGTGGAGTTTAGTGTTCTGCTCTTGAATGTGGATTGGCCTTTGCATGGGCTTTGACTTATGGGATGCAGAAGAAGTGAGGTCATATGGCTTTCTAGCCTAGGGCCTGGGAGGTATTACAGCTTCAGCTCTTGTGTTTTTGGAATGTTGCCCTGTGTGCAAAGCCCAAGTTTGCCTGCTGAAGATTGATGGTTCAGCCAAGGCGTAAGTGAGGACATTTCATCCCATCTGATCTGAGTAGTGCCACTGAATAACCTGATTGGCTTAGCCTTTGAAATGACAAGCCTACAGAATCATGAATCACAGCAAAATAGTTGTTTTAAGCCATTGCATTCTGGTGTGGTTTGTTATGGCCCCAAAGTAATTGATATATAAGCTCTTGATGCAAATTGACCCCAGGCATATAATCCTTCCAGAAGAGACTTGTACTTGATAAAGCTTGAAAAACTGAAGTTGTGTCTACTAAAAGCTGGCCATATAGAGCCCATTATTCAGCAGCTCTGCTCTAAGGTATACACAACAGGAATGTGTGTATATCTTCATCAAAAGACATGTAAAATAAGGCATATTGGCAACATCTTTGTACTCCTGAGCTGGGAAAACCCAAGTTCACGTCAATGGTAGAATGGATAAATCAGTTGTGATATATTCACACACGGAATGCTATACAGAAAGAAAATGAAAAAACTACTTCTTTAAACAAATACATGGATAAATCTCAAACATAATGCTAAGTAAAAAAGCCCAACCCAAAGCACATGGTATAATTAGCAGTTTAGGATATTGGAGACCTCCGTGGTGAAAGAAACAGTACTGGCTGGAAAGGGGCCCATGTAGGGCTTCTGGGGGGCCAGTCATGCTCTGTTTCTTATTACCGGTGGAGATTACAAATGTGTGTTCATTTTGTGATAACTCATTGAGCTGTAAACCTATGATTTATACACTTACCTATATGTATAATTCAATAAAAACAGTTTCTTAAAAAAAAAAGATCTCAGATTGATAAAGGAATTGGAGAAAGGGAGAAACTATTTTTTTATGCAAAATCTAGGACTTCTTGATTCATACATTCCAATGTCTTCAGGGGAGAACCTGGTTTTGTTTTGTCAAATATTCTCTCTGTGACAGTTCTGATCACCCTTTAATAAGTGTTTTCTTTCTAGATCTAAGTCCTGTTTTTATCTTGATAATGTTTATCCAGTACGACTAACACATTTTATATAAAATTTGACCTAGAGTAATCAACAGCAGTACACATCTTGTGAAGTTACTGGTCTATAAAGAAGAAGCAAGAATCTTTGGCAGTTTTGGGGGGCACAGGAGGGGAGGATGTGAGCCACCTATAAGGCGGAAAAGATCAGGCTGGCCTCTGACTGTTCTACATCATCTATTTATAAAAGTTATATATGTTATGAATTTCAAGAGAAACATATTTTCCATGGATGCTGTATAAAATTGTCTTGTGGCCAGTACAGCAGTACTGTGAGGAAGGAGCAAGATGAGGTCTAGAAACAGGCTGGGGCCCGATTATGAAACACTGGGGATATGCATGGTTTTGCACTTTATTTTTATGCAATAATAAAAAAAAATCAACAATCATTCTGTGTTTTATAAAGAAAAGGAGATATCTGTGTTTAAAATGGCGCAGTGTAGTTTTCCTCCAGTCTCCTCTCTAAAAATATCTGAAAATAAAAATAAACAGAGAAGCAAACTCCATATTTGACTAGACGAGGGGATAGCTGTAATGCCGAAGCACAGGGTGTGAGGTAGGGTGGCCAGATTTAGGGCAGGTAAAACACGGGCTTGGGTGTCAAGAGAGAGGGCACCTGGAGTGCAAAGCTCCCAGCGTGTTCACAGGGAAAAACCACGCACAGCTAATTGGGAACCAAGGGAAACACACAGACCCGCCATATTTGCCAGAAGCAGTTTACCCATGAAGAGGTGTAGAGAGACTCTGTTATGGGGAGCACGAAAGATAACAGTCTGGATTGCCTGTGGATACGTAGACACCAAAAAACCCAAACCCAAACAAAAAACAAATGGCAACAAAACAACAAACAAGCAAAACACTTCACTGGCACAAAATCCTATGTCAGAGGGACCTCACTGTAAACCAGATACTCTAGAAATTTCATCCCTTTTTTATGAAATTTCTGCAATTAGCTGGTGTAAAAGAACTGATTATCCAACAATAACTAATACCAAGCATCAGTAATTTGTAATCGGCAACCTATAACAAACTGTAAAAATTATAATGGTAATTATACAAGGATCCTGAAGGAAGAATGAGGAAAGGGGGAAAATAAATGGCAGACCAAAAAAACAAAACAAAACAAAACAAAACAAAACAAAAAACTCATCAGAAAAGTAATACCTCAGAACAGTTGAAAATTGTGGTCAAACATGAGCACCATTATACAACTAAAAATCACAGCAAAGTAATGCTCCATTCGATGGTGACTATAAAACAAGAGCTCAGAGAAGAAATATACAAAATTCGGGAAAAATATAGCAGGGTAACAGAAGGAGATGAAACATAAACTAACAGACTTCGGAGAAGAAGAGGAAAATAAATTTTTACTATTATAGAAATAAAAGCTCCATTAAAGTAGCTCAAAGTAGCATATGGACAACACTGAGAAAAGCAAACAAAATGTAATACAAATGAGCAAACTTAAGAAGGCTTAGAAAGAAACTGAGAGCAACGGAAGACAAAGGATAGCTAACACAATACACAATGGTTGTGTGAAAAAGAGAATTGACATCAGGGGACTGGAGAAATAGCAAAAGGTATGTTTAAGAAACATTACTCCTGGAAATTGTCACAGAAAGAAACAAAATATTCCAAATGCTTATTTATTTAGTAGTAGTAAGAGAAGACTTGAATCTGCAGTTTGAAAGGACCCATTTATCTAAGAAAAATTTGACATAGACTAATCAACAGCAATACATTAGGTCTGCGGGTAGGGTTACTGGTCTACAAAGGTGAAGCAAGATTCTTTGGCATGTTTTGGGGAAGGAGGGGAGGACTTACGCCACCCGTAAAGGGGAAAAGATCGGACAAACCTCTGTTCTACAGAACATTTGGTGTTAGAAGACAATGGAATTTGGTTCACGGAAGTCCTAGAGAAAGAAAGTGGGACTCAAGCATTTTTTTTAACCTAGTTACAATTTTTAAATATACAAGCAACATACGCATCTTTTGAGTAATCAAGAAGGTAGAGCTTCCGCTTCAATGAGCTTTTCTCGAAGAAATTACTCTAGAACAAACTTCAGCCCCGTGGAGAAAATAACAGCACGAACGTGAATCCTACTCAGAGGATTACGACTAGAACGGATCTCGTGTAATGATTGAGGAGTGAAAAATACACTATAAACTATAAACTCTGACAATGTAGAAATGATGTAACTATTGAAATTTGGGATGGTGAGGTAGTAAGACCATAGGAGGTGATCTCAGTACTGGAATCGCAACGCTTGATGTTGGAGGTACAAGAAATCATTGGACTCTGGTGTGTCCACACATGTGAAATATATTTAAAGGATAAGGATAAGCACTAAGAGAAATGTTCGATTAACAAAAATAAGGCAATGGTGGGGATGTGGAAGAAAAAAGAAGTACATTAATTGTATTATTGCTCATAATGGGAGTAATTGACAGCATCTAAAAAGAAATGATTGAGTAAACTGTATGGAATTATAGCTATGAAGAATTCTGTAACAATAATCACTTCTAGGATTAAGAAATGGGTGCTGGGAAGGCAGCAGAAGGAGGCATTTTTTACTGGACACTCTGATACCTTTTGAATTTTGTGCTATGTCCATTTCTTAGCGACTATAAAAAGAATAGAAAAATACAAAATAATGAAAAAAGCAAAATTATAGTTATGAATGTGCCCATTAGAACAAAAACGTGAAGTTTTCCAACTATTAAGAAAACACATACACTAAAACTAAAGCAATCACAGCATATAGAACGAGAGTATTTTTTTTAAAGATTTTATTTATTTATTTGACAGAGAGAGAGAACACGAGCAGGGGGAGCGGCAGGCAGAGGCAGGGGGAGCGGCAGGCAGAGGCAGTGGGAGAAGCAGGCTCCCTGCCGAGCAAGGAGCCCAATGTGGGACTCGATCCCTGGGATCATGACCTGAGCTGAAGGCAGCCACTTAACTAACTGAGCCACACAGGCGTCCCGAATGAGAGGATTTTTAAAGGCAATGAAAACATTTGTAATATAACAAAATAGCTGGACAGAACGAAGACCACACAAACGGCTCATATTCATAAATGTCTGTGGGTTAACCTCACTTAATAACAGCAATAAAAAGACTGAATGAAAGACTATGCAAAATCTGACTACCTGCTGTCTCAAGGAAACGTATCTAAAATAAAGTGAGGCAGAAAATTGGGAATATAAAGATGGACAATTGTATCAACCCAATATCAATTGATAAGAGACTACATCTGTGTAATAAAAAGCATGAGCTACTATTCATATCAAAAGAAAAAAATTTACATATATATATTATATGCATAGCTACCTGCTTTACATTTTGGGGTTTTGTGCCAGGTGCATATATTACCCATGGTAAAGAACAAGCAAATAACTTATTTAAAAATTTTTTTAAAAATATTTGTTTATTTATTTGAGGAGGGAAAGAGCAAGAGAGGGGGAGAGAGAATCTCAAGCAGACTCCATGCTGAGAGCAGCACCCAATGTGCGGCTCGATCCCACAACCCTGAGATCATGACCTAAGCTGAAACCAAGAGTTGGCCGCTTAACTGACTGAGCTACCCAGGTCCCCCTGCAAATAATTTGTTTAAAAAGAAGATAATGTTGGTAACAGTGGGGACTATGGATTTTAGGATATAGCTGAGGCTTGCGATAGGAAGACTAGTTATACCTAGTTAGACCAGCTTAAATTTGGAAGGAGTAAGCTAGAGGATAGGGGTAGTAGTAAGAATTAGACCTTGCCCTATTATGCTGTAAGATGTAACTTAATAATATGGTGTTGTCTTATTTTAAACTTTATTTATTTTGTGCCTTTGGATTAAGGTAAAGGAGAATTTGACAAAAGTCTGAATCCCAAGGTGCCTCTAAAAACATTTTTTTTCTGCATTTCCATTATTAGGAAATAAATACTCATACCAGAAAACTTGAAAAACATGCAAAAAAAGTTAAAGAAGAAAAATTCCTTTAATTCTAATACTGTTGGATAACCAGGGTTACTATTTTGCGTATGTCCCACCATTATGCTTGCCCCCTTACGTATACATACATGTTTTTTAGAAGGATCATAATACACACAATTTTGTGACTTAAAAAGAAACTTTGTTATATTGTATATGTTTCTTAATGTTATTATAAAATACTCTTCTACAACATGCTTTTTAATGACTACATATTATTAAAATTCTTTATTGTTGGACATTTGGATTGTTTATAATGTTTTTCACTTATAAATAACACTGCAATGAATCATTGTGTACATGCCAATATACTTACATCTCTGATTGTTTCCTTATTATATGGTTCTGGAAATGGACTTGCTGGGAGAAAGGGTATGCATATTTTAAATTTGGATACTTACTGCCAAATTCCCTTCCAAAAAGTTTGTCCCCGTGTTTCAGCTCTAGCAAAATGCTGTAGTTGGGAAAGGAGAAAAATGCAAAGACCTACTTCTTCTGTTTGAAAGTTCCCTCATGTAGCATTACCATTCATTTTCATCTTTGTGAATTTACTTGGGTGACAAAAGATGCTTCATTATTGTTTCAGTTTGGATTTCTTCCATCTCGAGGGACCTGGAATTTTTTATATGTTTGTTGGTCATTTGAAACTCTTGCTTTGTTAGCTATTCATTCTCTTCGGGCTAATTTGCTTCAATCCATGATATTGTAAAGAAATATATCTAAGTACTGAATATCAGTGAACTTTGCAAGCATCAAAAAGAAATAGCCAGATTCTGTTTAATTATAATCTCAACTTTGGAAGGGCATAGTGTCCTAAGGAAAACTGCAGAAGCTTGCCATTCATTCAAATTTTTTTTCCTAAAGAGATTCCGAAAATAGCAAAGAACAGATGTGATCCCTTTCAGTTTCCGTGGACCTAATGGAGACATCCTAAGTCATCTAGGAAAAGGAGAGGGACTAAGGAGGGTGCTGGTCTGCTCTGCACACTGTTTGTATTATGAGCGTGGGGGCAAGGTTGTCTGGATAGCTAACTCCGGTCCCAATGAAAGCAAGAAGCACGATTAAATAATGATAGAACAGTCTTTCATAGTCCCCCATAACGTATTTGTTGAGTGAATGAAGGCATGCGGACGTTGCCCCTTTCAAGGATGCAGGAAAGTTAGACTGCCGGCTTTCAGTTTAGCACAAGCCGAGTTGCCCAGCCAGAAATGACTTTCAGACAATAATGTCAGAAGCGAGGAGCTTAGCAGTGGTTTATTGAATCACTTCATGTTCTTGGCATCATTTATTCCTATTTTTTTATTATATTATTATGTCATATTGCAGGTGTTTAACAAATTCTTGATAAATACAGATTGAATGAATGATAAAGAATATCATTTTCACTGTAATTCTCCTAACAATATATTTGAAATTGCTCGTTATTATTCTCACTTTACTGATAAGGAGTGATGGCCCTGAGGTGTTAAAGAGACTTAGCAGTCAAAGCTCATACAGTTAACACACAGCAGAACCAGGCTTAGAAACGATGACTTCAAATCCAATGCCCTTATCTCAGTACTACAATCGTAATTTCCCCTGGGTCACTTTCTTGCTCCCTATTAATTATGTTAAACGCCAATTTCTCAGTCTGTGACTGTTCACAACCTGGGCTAACCTCATGCTCCAGTCTCAACCCTCCCATTACCCTAGTGCATGTTACGGTGGCCTCTCTGAAAGCTGCTCTTAACCTGTGAGTAGCCACAGTGCAGTGGGGGAGATTTAGTTCAGTGGTGTGCCTGACTGTTACAAGAATAAGGGAATCCTCCCGACCAGGGAATGGGTTCATGCACAGACGAGTGACCCAGCTCTGGCCAAAGAGATGCAGAGAGTGTTGTTTCTAGGAAAGTTCTCTGTTTCTGAGACAGTAATAGCAAACCCCTCGCTTTCTCTTGTTGGATGGGAGCAAGGAGGTGCATTTTCCATCTTTTTTCACGAAGTGTAATGTTTTTGAGATCCATCCATGTTGTCGTGTGTATCCGTAGTTCATCTCTTTTTATTGCTGACTCGTAGTCCATTGCATGGATGTGCTTTTAATTCGTTTTTCCATTTTTGTGTTGATGGGCATTTGGGAAGTTTCTAGTTTGAGGCTCTTAAGAATGAGGCTATTATGAATATTCTTGTATACATCTTTCTGTGGATATATTCTTCTTTTTTCTTTTTTTTTAAAGATTTTATTTATTTATTTGACACAGAGAGAGGGCCAGCGAGAGAGGGAACCCAAGCAGGGGGAGTGGGAGAGGAAGAAGCAGGCTCCCAGCAGAGGAGCCCAATGTGGGGCTCAATCCCAGGACTCTGGGATCATGCCCTGAGCCAAAGGCAGACGCTTAACGACTGAGCCACCCAGGCGCCCCTCTGTGGCTATATTTTTCTTGGGAAAAGTCACAGGAGTGAGACCTTGAGTATTATGCTCATTTTTAAGTTCCAGACTATTGGGGTAAGAACAAGGGCTATAACTACTTAGTTTAGAAACTTCTCTAGATTATCCTGAACTCATTTTAGTTTTTTTGTTTTAGTGGTTTTTTTTTTTTGGAGAGGAAAATTAATCATTATCAAAATATCAGAAGATATCATTAATATATACCCAATTTGCACTCTAGGCAACTTACATCATATATTGTTGCCTAATGCTGTTATTTACTAGCTGTTTGACCCGGGCGGATTGCTTAACCTCCCTGGTCTTCAGTTTCCTCATTTAGGAATTAAAAATAGCACTTACTTCATAGGGTTTTTGTGAGAAGTAAATAACATATGTAAAGTCCTTATCACATTGCCTGACATATAAAGGCACTCAAAAATATGAACTATTATAATTATCATGATGTGGCATCTTATAACAACCCATGAAATAAGAATTCATACCCCATTTTTAGAGGCGATAAGCAACTTATCCTAATTACAGAACTGGGAGTGGGATTCAAATTTGAGTCTACTTTGCCACCAGAGCCTGAGAATATTCCGTTACATGATTTCCCCCAAGGTACGTTTTTCATAGAGTATCTCATTTAAATCTTTACTGCAATCTTATTAGGTGACTTCTCTCAATATGAAAGGAACAAGAAACTGTAAAGGAAAGAATAATGAACTAGAAAAAAAAAGGCCTGAGACAAAGTCTCAGAAAAACTTGGAATACAATCTGGTTTATGTTTTTTTTTTTTCTGTATAGTAAACTATAGATACGCAGAGTACTTTTCAAGCTTTTTAGCTGCTGTAAGAGTATTTTACAAGTAAAGATAGGATTTAGGAGGGTTTTTTGTTTTTGTTTTTGTTTGTTTCTACTTTTCTAAAATGTAACCATATATTCCAGTGCTTTTTCTGTTTTTTTTTCCTCCCTCTTTACTGCCTTTGTCCCCTATTATAATCAGGCAAGATTACAGATGGCACGCTCAAATGGGTTTATAGGAAATTTTAATAAAGGGATTATTTATAAAAGTGTGGGCAGAGTTGAGGAGAACCAAAAAAGGTTACTGAAGGGCTGTGAGGATGGAAAGAGTAGGAAGTCAGCATGGCCCTTGTTTTGGAATAGGCAAGGGAAGGTCGTGGTTACTAGACTGGGGAGTACAGGGCTCTGTCTGCAGGAAGGGACTGCCCAACAGGAGTTTCGGCCTTTGATGGAGGGACCCAAGGCATGTCTGGTAAACTGCCGGGGTAGCAGGCAGGAAAAGAAATATTCTGACCCCTTTGTGTGGAGGTCTGATTTGTGAAGGGGATGGGAATGGTGGGGACACACTCTGAACGTCACTATTTTTTTAAAAAGATTTTATTTATTTATTTGAGAGAGAGAGCGTGCATGAGTGGCAGGTTGGGCAGAGGGAGAGAGAGAGTCTCAAGCAGACTCTCCACTGAGTGCAGAGCCCAACCCAGGGCTTGATTGTGACAGGAGTGGAAATCTAGAGTCAGACGCTTAACCGACTAAGCCACTCGGGCGTCCCCCTGAATGTCACTATGACAATTAGACATTTTCATCCACATCTTGCAGACGTGGTAATAGACTTTGGGAGCTTTAGTAACTTGCCCAGGGTCCTAGATCCAGGAAGTGGAGGAGTTGAGATTTAAACCTCAGTTTAGCTAAGTGGTTCTTCAACACGGAGGGAAGGTTTTAAAAAATACTGAAGTCTGTGCCCCATCCTCTGAGATCCTGATATAATTGGTCTGGCTTTGGGCCCAGGCAGTGTATTAAAAGCTCCCCAGGCGATTCTAATGTGCAGTGGGTGTTGGAAAACATTGGTTTGGTTGAACTCCAGTATGTTTTCACTGTAATATGAGCCACTATGGGCACAGGGCTAATGACAAGGAAATCACCGAGAAAAGGGAACCCACGGTCTAATGCTAAGCGAAACATCACAGTACGGTAAGGCAAGGTGCTGGAGGCAGTGAGGAGGGAGGGGGATGCCTCAGAGGAGGTCGAGCTGGACAGGAGCTGTTAGTGTGGTTGTCCCTAATGCCCGCCATTGCTTCAAGTGCTTAATGGTTTTAGCCAATCGAATCCTTATCACCATCCTAGGAATAGGGACTGCTATTATTATTCATAATCGAGTAACTTTAATTAAATTAACATTTTATTAACCCATCATTATCTCAGTTTTACAGATAAGGACACTAAGACATAGAGAGATTAAGTGTCTTGCTCAAGGCCCAGCAGAGGTAGAAGTGGTCTTGAACCCCAGCAGCTTGACCTAAGAGCCCACGGGCGTTACCATTACATAGATTAGCAATAGAGGCTGGGGGTCACGGAGAGGAGTGGGAAGACAGAGGCAAAGAAGGTAGTGTTTCAGGCGAAATCACTAGCATGGGAACATTGGGGCTGTTAGATTGCATTTAGGGGAAGTAGAGTGCATTTAGGGGAATCTGTGCTGGTTGGAGCTTGGGGGTGTGTGCGGGGGGCATGCACCCCATACCACATTCCCGGGGTGGGGCTGCATCGTGCTTGGTATTCTAAAGGCAGTTGGCAGCCACGAGAGAGTGACTTGGTCATACTGGCATTTCAGAGAGAGCCAGAGAAAGGATGGGACCGTAGCCCAGCAGGAAATGGAAGCATTTGGTGGGGGCAGTGGGGAAGGTGGAAGGAGAAACAGGGTTGGTCTGGGTGTAGAGGGTAGGGAAAGGTTAAAATAATACTGCAGCAGAGAGGCGGTTGAATTGAGTTCTTTGTGGTGTCCATCAGACATGCCACAAATTATTTACCCTTATAATAAAGCACAGACTTTTGATAATGAATTCTTTAAATAATGAATACAATCTAGCATACGCCAGAATGGCCTCGTAACTGTGCACTCTTATTTGTTTGGGGGAGACAGACATGGGATGATGGGCACGGTTGGGAGTCGCAGTCATAAAAAGGAAGAAGGCCAGGGCCGATATGAACATGTCAAAATCTGCAAAATCTATGTCCTCTTCATAAAAAAATTACATTTATTTATGCATACACTTCAACATTTTGTATCTGTTTCATTTATCACCATTGGTGTGGAAGTCTTGAAAAAATAAAGAAGACATTTAAACATTAAAGTTCAATTTGGGGGTCTAATTTGGTCATCCACATTTATTTCATTTTTCCTTAGTCTCGAAGAGGATGAGACACAGAAGCTCTCCTCCTCACCCTGGTAGGAACAGAGAGGTAGACGATGAGGAATTTGAATTTGGGTGGTAGCCTGGGCCTTGAGAAACTCATCTCAGGATTCTTTCCTGGAGGAATGTACATGTTGGCACATTTAAAAAAGGTCGTCACAGCGGGAAGCCTGTGGATGGCCAAGGCCAGCAGGGGAGAGAGGTTCGGAGGAGCAGTCTGCGCACCACGGGGTGGGGGTGGGGGTGGGGGGCTGCTGAGAGACCCTGGCTTCTGGGAGCCCAGAGGGAGCGCCAGCAATGAAGCAAAAGCCCCAGACCAGGTTTTCTGGCCTTGGGATTCTTACATGATTCTCTGGAAACTGGGAGACGTCCTGTCCTAACCAGGCTCACCAGGCTTGCTCAAGGGAGTGGGCTGGATGGGACTCCAAGGGATCCACTTGACTTAGAAGAAGAGGGAAATGTCAAGTTTCTCAGATTGGAGGGTTGAGGAGTAAGTGTCTCATTTACCACAGAGAAGAGGAGGCGAGGCTTTTTTGTTTGCCTGAGCCTGAAAGACGGGGGTTGAGGGGTGGGGGGTGATGGATGGATGAAGCCTCAGGGGTTGAAATCTTAGCATAAAGACACTTAAGACCTGGTTGAAAGGTGCCTGAGGGGAGGTGAGGGAACGTGAGGGCCCCTTTGTAACATCGGTAGGAGGTGAAGTTGTGTCACCTTTCAGGAGGCTCTGCAAACCACGCGCCTGTTCTGAGGAAGACATGGACCCCCCTCCTCCCCACACCTCTCCCCTCAGGCACCAGGAGGATGTACCCGCTGATTGCTTTGTGGGAAGAAGGTAATGACATGTGTTTATTTATTTCTAGTCTTTGCAACCAACGAGACCAGACAAGTTTTGATGGAGGTCCCCTCACTGAATGAAATCAATGGATTAAAAGCTTAAATCTTTATTTTGGTTTAAACTTTCTCTCAGCCCACAGGATGTCGCAGGCCTTGGACCTCATCCCAGGGATGGGAAGAGGGTTTTTTTTTTTTCTTTTACATTAATTGATCGGATGTAGGTTTAAGGACTGTGAGAACAGACCTCTTCACATAAAATGCTGGAAGCACCATTGACCCCGGCTCTGAGGCTGCCAGAGAGCCTTCACAGGAGGAGAGGGCAAAGACCGAAAGCCGCAGAAACCACGCGTGTGTGGGTTATAAGAGGCCTACTTTACCCACCCAAAGGCTGGAAAACATTTTATCTTCTTTGAGTCCAAAAAAGATATCTGATTTTATCTGCTCAAGGCAAAATAATCTCATAAGGCCACACGCACGCAAAATGACTTTCCTTTTGCTCCAACTACTTGTTACAGAACAGCCGAGCTAGTTCTTATGTAGATAGAAAGGTAGAAAAAAAACGAGTATAGGGGCGCCTGGGTGGCACAGCGGTTAAGCGCCTGCCTTCGGCTCAGGGCGTGATCCTGGCATTCCGGGATCGAGCCCCACATCAGGCTCCTCCGCTATGAGCCTGCTTCTTCCTTTCCCACTTCCCCTGCTTGTGTTCCCTCTCTCGCTGGCTGTCTCTATCTCTGTCGAATAAATAAATAAAATCTTTAAAAAAAAAAAAGAAAAAAAAACGAGTATAAAAGGCACATGTTTCTTACTACCTGGAGTCAACATAGAATATTTTTGTTACGCTTGTCTTTTTGTTTTTTCAAGAAAATGAAATATTGCAGATGAAACTTAAGAGACATTTGACCTCATGTCCCAGTCTTGTTCCCACCACCGCCATCATGAATTTATGATAGGTGTCCATTCAGTGAATTCTTTATTTTCTTTTCATATATTTAAGTATCTACAACCAATATATAATACTGGTTTGTGAATAGGTTATTGCTTTCAATTTACGTCAGTGATGTTACTCGTATTGATTTAACATGTTCATTTTTCCGCTTAACATTGTTTCTGAAACATATCCATGTTCACGTAGGTAGATCTAGTTCATTCTTTTTAATAGCTCTCGAGTGAATGTACCTAATTTTATTCATCAATTTTTCCCTGTTACTTCAACAGTCTTGCCATTATAAGCAATACTGCAATGAACATCCTTATACGTGTTTCCCTGGGCAAATGTGGTGGCTTCTCCATGTTATATACTGGAGATTTGCCGGGTTGTAGAGTACCCACATTTTTTAAGAACCTACCAAAGGCTCTCTATCAATTTACCCTCCTATCAGAGATATCTTAGACTATTAGGATAACATTTCTCTCCACATACAAAAGTTAGGTAATCTGGAACCATCTAAACTCCAACTCCCCACAGCCTTTCATCATGCTCAAGACCCGAACCCTTAACAATGGCCAACAAAGCTCTACAGGGAAGCCCTTCCCCATCTCTCCTACCTCCCTCTCATACCTCACTGCTCATTCTGCTCTAGCTCTGCTGGTTTTCTTGCTATTTCCTGATGTTCCAAGTTCGTTCCTGCCTCAGACTTCTTGGACTTTCGTTTTTGGCAGACTAGAATGTTCTTCAGTCCGATTTTCTCATGGTTTGCTTTGTGATTTCTTTCAGACCTCTGCTAAAATACTCCACTAATAGAGTTGTCTTTTTGGACCGTCCACCCCTCCTCCCAATGCCATTCTGCCCTTCACTACCTTCTTACTTCTTTTTGTTTTTATTCATAGCACTTCTCACTATCTGACATTACAATAGGTATTTCTGTTTGTTTGTTTATTGCCTCTGTCACTAAAATGTGACCTTTGGGAGACTTTGTTTCTTTTGTTTCCTGCTATAATTCCATAACCACGATAGTGTTGGAATAGTAAATGCTTCCTAAATGTTGAGCAAATAAGCATAATTCTGGAGAGTCAAGGCTGGAGGGGTGATTGGTGGGTAGTGAAGGGATGTTAAGCATCTTTTGCTCCCTCTCCTCTTGCCCCACACCCTTGTTCTGGAATACGTTTCTATAGATGACAGTGCAGACAACATCCAGAAAAGAATGGAGAGGAGATATTGGAATATTAGAATCTGATACCTGCCTGAACATTTTCTTTTTTTAAGTTAGGTTTAAACCAGGATGTTGCCTGCCTAGCATGGTGGGGGAGCTGCTGTGTTTCCGTAAACTATCGTAAATTTGTGTGAGTCACATTAGCCTCTGTTTTTATTTAAGTTATGCACAGAAGGCTTTGACCAGGGGCACCTGGGTGGCTCAGTCGGTTAAGCTTCTTCCTTGGGCTCAGGTTATGGTCCTGGGGTCCTGGGATCAAGGTCCTCGTCAGCGGGAAGCCTGCTTCTCCCTCTCCCTCTGCCCCTCCCCCCTCTTGTGCTCTCTCTCTCTCTCTCAGGTAGATCAACAAAATCTTAAAAAAAAAAAAAAAGGCTTTGACCAAGGTTGAAAGGGCCAAGAAAGATATATTAGTTAGTAATTGCTGCGTAACAAATTATCCCACAATGTAGTTATTTACCACACATCATCTCACAAAATCTGTGGCTCAGGAATCTGGGAAAGCTTAGTCAGCTCGTCTGCTTCAGGATCTCTTGCTGGCTGCAGGCAAAGTATTGGTAGGGGCTGTCGTTATCTCAAGGCTCCACTGGGGAAAGATCCCCTCTCAAGCTCACTCATGCGGTCACTGGCAGGATTCAGTTCCTCGTGCTGTTGGCAGGAAGCCTCAGTTTCATGCTCGCTGTTGGCCAGAGGCTACCCTCATCTCTTTGCCACTTGGGCCTCTCTAACACAGCAACTTGCTTCATTGAAACAAACAAGCCAAGAAAGCAAGAAAGAATATAAGCAAGATGGTGGTCATAGGTTTTTATAATCTCATGTTGGAATTGATATCCCATCACATTTGCCATGTTCTCCTTGCTAGAAGCAAGTCACTAGTTATACAAGGAGATGGGATTGTACAAGGGAGCGAACACCATGAAATGGGGCCCTTGGGAGCCAATTTAGAAGCTGCTTCCTACAGAAGGATCACAAGAGAAGGGAATATATGGAAAGAGTAAATGAAAGTGGCTGAGGCAATGACGATTCCTTTTCCTAAAATCATCCATCAGGTACTCTACTCCTATACCCTAGTACATAAGAGAATAGTATGTAGGAAGACAAAAGAGGCCAGAGGTATTCTTCCTGTATTTGTGGCTCCAGGGGAATGGAAAGGTGGAGAATGCATGCTCCTTGCTCTGCTGCGGCCTGCTGTACTTCTGGGACTCGGCAACGCCAGGACCCAAGGCTTCCGTGTACACTCAGGCCAACCCAAAGTCCAATGGTATTTGTGGCAAGTAGGAATATTAGAATCTGATACCTGCCTGAACATTTTCTTTTTTTAAAGTTAGGTTTAAACCAGGATGTTTTAAATGTGAGGTTCAGAGTGAAATGTGAGGCAGGTCATATTCTATAGTCACTTGCCCTTTGAGTTGGACTCCACCATTAATCTGCCATGTTCAGTGTCCTACTAAACAATAGACTTTAAAAATGATGCACACGCAGCCCTGAATTTGCTGAGCTATTCTCATACTCAGCCGAGCTCATTTCAGAGCATTCAGACTGTACCACAATTAGCTGCTGACACTATCCTAAAATAATATAAAGCCAGGCCAGTAATTATACACTGGAAGAAACTATGTATAGAAAAGCTCATTAACTTGTGGGGTGGTACAAGGTTCTGAAGTGGGAACATCTCAAACCGGATATAGTGCTCATGTGGGGATGGGTGAAAATCCAGTTGCAAGTCCTTAGCTTAATATTTGACAACATCCTGCTCAGAAAGCATCAAACAGGTCTTCGGGATTTGTGGGTCCATCAAAAGGGTCGGGTCTTTCTCAAGTTTCCCTGTAGGTGGCATTGTAAGAGTATTCGAGGGAACACCTACACTAAACCAGGGGGCCTTACAAATTGACTATTCATTAGGGTCACCAGCAGGGTCGCCATTGCCACCACCACCATCATTGTCATCTTTATTGCAGTCGTTATTTAGCATTGTTGGCTTAGGAACGAATTGCATGAAGTGTAGTTTCTGATCACGTTTTTTCTCTGTTCTGTAACCACAAACTTTTACTGCGAGGGAGGCTAATCTCCCATGTGCCTGCATTCAGCTTTGGAATTCCCACCTCTGGGCCTTGGCTCCTGTGGCATCCGTTGGCTGGGATGTCCCGCTGTGCTCCTCCCTGCCTTATTTTGAGGGGTGTCCTGCATGACTCACCACCACCCCACTCAGCTTCCCGAGATACAGTTCATGGAGCGCTTCTGTCAACCACACAAAGTTTGTCCTGTTTCCTTGCCACTTTCTCACCCTAGTAAAGGTTTTTGCCTCTCCCTTCTAATGTTGGAGTCTAAACTAAGTCCTAAGCAACTATCTCCTGGGCTTCCTTTTGTTTACGGCCAATGCCCATCCAGCTCCCCAGAGTGGAAGGTAGCTCCTGACCACCTTTGTTTATTGTCTGACTGCAAACACCTGCCCTCCTCTTTGTGTCACTCTCTTGACATTGCTTGTGAGCTCCTAGAATTCAGGGACTTTGTCTTATTTTTTGTTATATTCCCAAAGTTGGACACAAGTTCTCAACAAATATTTGTTGAATGAATGAGTCAAAGAAGAAGATTAAGTAAAAAAGCCCCATAATACACTTTCTTAAAGGTAGGGGTGCAGAAAGGAAGAGAATTTCCAATCTTCCTCTTCCTAAAAAGTGTTACCTTGACTTTGGGGATCTCTCTATCTTGGGGGAAGAAGGGAGAAGCTATGAGAAAGCCTATCTTTTGAGGAAAGAGTGTTGTATTATTCTCTCTTGAGATGAGCATGTTGGATATTACCCCTCAGAAAATTTCACCCGTTATTGACAGAGTCCTGAGTTTATGGCTGCCCCCGCTGAGTCTCGGAGGTCAATCATGATGGTAACGAATTTAAGTGACAGTCTCAATTACATTGCCAGGGAATAGTTTAGGCCTGAATTCTGGCTGATGAGATCTGAGGGTATTCTTTTTGGAGAATTTAGTCTTCACTAAAATAAAGAAAACCACGGAGGCAAACATTCTTAATCTTGACTACATGTTGTTGGGTTGGTGTGTGACACCTGGAACATCTGCAGCCATCTTGTGGCCCAGAAAGGAGACTTTGCTTTCATGTCCATGATGTGGAAAGCCTCTTGCTTTTAATGACATGGTGGAATCATGGATATACCTAGCTCTGAAACTACCTTTCTTCTGGACTTTCTGTAAAATAATAAATCCCTTCTATAAATTTCTAGTAACTGGGTCTACTCTTTCTTATACCCAGGAGTATCACAACTGACACACCTCACAATTTTCTGTGGTGTTTTCCTTGTGGAATGCACTGGATAGCTTCCCTTTGCCTTTCTAGACCTACCTTCCACCTTTCCCATCCTGCTCTCTACTCTGAAAGGCTGACCTATGTTGACTATCTCTGTCTTCTCATCTTACCAAGAAGGGTAATAACCAGCACCTTTTTGAGTTCGCAAATTGTATGTCAAACATTATTTTCTCCAAGGCTTCTCATCAAGTATCACTTGATCTGTGGTTGCCCTTTTCAATTTTGCCCAAGGCCGACTCCAAATATGGTGGCTTATAATTTGATTCCATGTGTCTGTCAGGGTCCCAACAAGACACAGGTGGCACATTCAAATTTGGGTAATTCAAGGAAGTTTACTTACAAAGGTGTGGGCAGAGTGGTGGGCCACTGTAACGTTAGTCAGAGTTAGTGAACCAGCTCTGTGCTTGAATCCAACTCAAGCAGATTCAAATCCAAAATCTGTCAGAATCCTAGTTCTTCCTAGAGTGTTGTTGGATCAAATGTCGCCCACACTTCCTCTCAGCCAAATTCTCTTTCTTCTAGAAAGACTTCAACTTATGCTTTTTCTGGAAAGTTTCCCTGTTCTTCACGAACCACTTCCTGAACCTTTACTTACAGTTACACTACATTGTTATTAATGCTCAATATATATCAGAGGTTCTGGAGAATAGAGAACACACCTGTTACTTATAAAACCTGTCATTCTGAGTGATATCACCACTATAACATATACCACACTTTATCATGATTACTTTTATTGTGGTAAAATATAAAGTTTACCATTTTGGCCATTTTAAGGGTGCAGTTCATTGGCATTAAGTACGTTCATATTGTGCACCCATTACCACTGTCCATCTCCAGAACCTCTTCATTGTCCCAAACGGAACCTCTGTACCATGAAACACTAACTTCTCATTCCCACTCTCCCTCCGAGCCCCCACACTACTATTTTACTACTGTCTATTTTACTTTCTGTCTACTTTCTGTGTTTATGACTATTCTAGGTTCCTCATATAAATGGAATCATACAATATTTGTCCTTTCGTGTCTGGCTTAGTTCACTGAGCATAATGTCCTCAAGGTTCATCTATGTTGTAGCCTTTTTAAGGCTGAATGACATCCCATTATACACGTATACCATATTTTGTTTATCCATTCATCCACTGATGGACATTTTATTATGATTATTTTTAAAACAACCTTCCTTATTGAAGTACAACAAACATATAGAAAAAAGTAAGCCAATTTGGTAAAGTTGGTAAATTTTCATAAAGTGGACAAATTCATGTCATCACCACTCAGATTAAAAAACAGAACATAACCAGGGCACCTGGGTGACTCAGTCACAACCCGACTCTTGATTTTGGCTCAGGTCAAGATCTCAGGGTCGTGAGATTGAGTCCCGCATAGGGCTCCACACCGATGGAGGAACCTGCTTAAGATTCTCTCTCTTCCTCTCCCTCTGCCCCTCCCCCACTCCCGCTCGCATGCTCTAAAACAAACAAACAAAGAAAAAACAGAACATTATCATCAGCCTAGAAGCCCCCTTTGAGCCCCTCTCAGTCACTACTGAAATGTAGCCGCTGTCCTGACCTCTGTCACCTTGGATTAGTTTTGCCTGTTTTGAATTACTGAAATTACAGTGTGAAGTGACTTCTGTGACTCAACATTACATTTATGAGAATTCGCTGTGTCGCGTGTGTCGCAGGGGTTTGTTCGTTTTTACCGCTTTGTGGTACTAAATTGCCACATGCCATTATTTGCATACCATACACTTTTATACGTCTATTCTACTGTTGATGTACTTTTGGGTAATTTCCACTTTTTTAGATTGAATATGTTTACAAACACTCTGTATCTACCTTATGGTGCACACAAGTTTATATTTTGCTGAGTATATATGTGTGAGCAAATATACACATGCACATACACGGGAGTGGAATTGCAGGGTCATAGAGGATGCAGAGGTTCACACTTAATACTGACAAAGAATTTTCCAAAGTGGTTGCGCCATTTTATACTCTCATCAGCAGTGTATAAGAATTCTAATTTCTCCATATCTTCATCGACAGTTGAAATTGACGGCCTAAATTTTTACCATTTGGGTGGGTGATACTTCATTGTGGTTTATTTTGCGTTTCCTGATGACTTACAGGTTTGAATACATATATATATATATATATATATATATATATATATATATATATATATATATATAAAGATTTTTAAAATTTATTTGAGAGAGAGAGAGAGAGCACAAGCAGGAAGAGGGGCAGAGGGAGAGGGAGAAGCAGACTCCCTGCTGAGCAGGGAGCCCGGTGTGGGGCTCAATCCCAGGACTCTGAGCTGAAGGCAGATGCTTAACCGACTGAGCCACCTAGGCACCCCCATTTTTATATTTTTAATGGCTATTTTAGATATGTTCTTTTGTGATATGCCTTTTAAAGTTTATTTTTTAGCCATTTATTTAGAAGCAGGCACTTAAAAAAATGAGAAGACTTTACTTTTTAGAATGGTTTTAGATTTACAGACAATTTGAGCAGATAGAGTTCCCATTTCCTTGTGTCCTGTTATTAACACCTTGCATTTGTATGGTACATCTATTACAAGTAACGAACCAATGTTGATAAATTATTAACTGAAATTCATACTTTATTCAGATTTCCTCAGTTTTAATCTAATAATTTTTTTTTTCCTGCTCTAGGATCACATTCAGGGTACCACAGTCCATTTATTAGTTTTGTCCCTTTATGTACCTCTTGGTTGTGACCACGATTTTTCCTGTTTTTCATGACCCTGACAGTTTTGAAGAGTACTAATATTTTGTAGGATGCCCCTTTATTGGAACATGTCTGACATTTTTTTCTCCTGACTAGAGAAAATCTAAGGAAGGAGATCACCAACATAAAACACCATTTTCATCACATCATATGAAGGGTCCCTACTAATCAACATGATTTATGACACTCAACGTCATGATCAATGCCTTTATCATCTGGGTGTAGTTGTGTTTGTTAGGCATTTCTTTTGTCAAGCTACTCTTTTTTCCTCTCCTTTTCCATACTGTACTTTTTGGAAGAGAGTTAAGGAATGGGAGTCACAGAGTTAGTTTTTAAATTATTGCAGGAGACAATTTCTGTGGCATCTACCCAGCTCACGTGATTCCCCAGTCCTTGGGAACTTCCCTCCCCTAAATCCTGAAAGGCAACCTTTCCCTCCCAAACACCATTCCTTTAAACACCTTCTCTCGTAAGCAGCCAGATTTGTTCTACGAAACCCTATTTTGTGGCGGCAGATATTTAGAGACATTTGAGTCAACAGGGTTCCTTCTACAGGCGCTTGGAATTCTAGGGCAAGTCAACCTGTGCTCGCCCAAGCTCAGTACATCGCTACTAAATTAATGACTATTTAATAATACCCTTCCTTTGCCTATTGATTATGCAAATAGTCTAGCTTACATGCTTCCAGCATTGTTGATCACCTATCAAACATCCATCGTCCTTGCCTCCTTGACCACACGATCCTAATTTTATTTCTCATAGACTATTTCTTCAGTGCAACCCATGTGTCCCAAGAATGGAACCTCACCCCCGGCTCCGGGAGTAGGCTGAATTGCTCCACGAGTAATCCCTTCTTCCTTGCCTGTGCAGGTGCAGGAACAGGAACGTGCCTTAGCTGAGGACAATGTAATGTGTGGAAAATTTTTCCAGGGTTTCCTGGGTGAGTGCTTCTTTGCTTTTTTGGGTGTACCTTTGAGGGGACCCTGTCTCCCATAGACTGGAACCATGGCATATAGCTCCATACCTACCAGCCCCCACAGGCAGCTGAACACAGAGGGCAGCCTAGAGAGTGTCAGGAAGACGAGCATGAATCATTGATGTCCACCCTATGTCTAGACCAGTGCTACTCAAAATGTAGGGTGAACAGTCATCAGCTTTCTGTGCTGATATGAGCACAGAAAAGGAGAGTGGTGTTGAGAAGCTTTTGCAGTGATTTGACATGGCGGAGACATGCAAGTGACCAGTGGACCTGTGTGGTCGCACAGGCTATAGGCCAGTTTGAGTGCTGTCCAACGAAGGGATGGGTTGCAAGGGGTGCAAACTGTGTACACGTCTTGTGCATTAAAACCATGGGTCAACCTGCATTGGATGGAAATAAGCACACATGTTGTGAAGCACTGCTCTGGATTTAAAATGACACAAGTCAGCTAATTTCTCTGTTTAGGACAAAATGGATTCTGTGTTCTTCAACTCACATGCAAAAGCTTCTGACCTGATACAGTGGGTGGATCCAGTAAAAAGACAAGAGTCCACAGAGGCGTTTTCTGTAGGGCATACCTGTTGTTAAGTGTGTGTGTCTGTGTGTCTGCACACATGTGTGCGCATGTGTTTACCTCGTTCTGCTTCTGGGTAACCATTTCCCAATTTTAGTGATTGCAAAAACTGCAAGAAGAGGATAACTTCTTTCTGGTTCTTTTGCCAACTGCTGGCATTTTTCAGCCCTCACTCTTTGATTTGAATGTGATGCCATCACAAAACACCTGGAAGAGATTCTGGATGAAAAATACGTTCATATCTCTAGGGGGAACTAAGAAGAGAAACCAGAGTTGACTGTGTGCCATTCACCGGTTATATGTTTACCCTTGTATTTCAAGATTTTCTAATATTGGGAGAACATCAATGTGATTTTTATAACATTTTTTTTTGTTACAGCCTTTAAGGAGTTAGAATTATAAGTTATAAAAACATTACTTATAAGTTACAAAAATAGAGCTTTGCCCTCTTTTTTATTTTCTAGTGAAGTGAACTAAGGCTTATAAGGAAATGATTACTGTGTGCATAGAAATAGAATAAATGCATTTGTTAATAGATATAAAACTTATTTTTGTGGCTATTCTCTCTTGATATTATTTTGATCCCAAAGGGATGTTTTTGGAAAATGAGATTATTTTTTGCTTGGGAAATAACAATTTCCCCTCACCATCCCAAGGATGGTCTTTAAACTAGTGATCTGAGAAAAATTGCTGTGTGAAATTAAAAAGTTTAAGTCTTCTTGCAACTGTGATGAAGTAGGCACATCTTTTTAGCCTCAATGGAATGAAGCCACATGACAATTGATTTATAGTATTTGCTGCCACAGCCATTAAGAGCTCTGGAAGTAGTCCTGGTGTTGAAGGATGAGGCAGATGGGGTGTTCTGAAGAACAACTAGGGAGTTTATTTTGGCTTCAAAGCTGGTTACTATTATAAGAGATAGAGAACTGGGCAATAGCAAGCTGCAGCAGAAGGGACGGCCTCAGCAGATGAGCCTGATATATTATTTTAAGAACTTTTTTCCAAAGCCAAGTCATAATACCTCATTGCTTTGCATGAAGTAGAAAACACATTTTCTGTATAGGACTTGCTTTCCTTCAAAATGGAGAAAATCAATTACGTAAATATGGATCTTATTGTAATGTGAAAGTGGTGGAGCTCTTGACTCAGTGGTGCAGTAAAACATGGCACCATTGCCACGGACCTTGTTGGTACAGCCATCTCTCTATACAAGTGGCATTCCGTAACTAGTCCCCTGGTACCATTTTGTAAAAAATTCAGTTGGAGAGATAGCAATACTCACCCAATATCCCATGGACTCCTCGAGTTCTCAGCCTTCTTGTACTTGAAGGGGGGCATGGGTCTATATTAGGCCAATGGACCATGAGCGAAAGGGATTGCTGTCACTCTTGACCCAAGGCAGTTAAAAACAAGCATAGGCTTCATAATCTTCTTCCCTTTGGTGGTGACCATTTTGACATGGAGGAACCACAGATGGAAGCAGCCTCTCTTATTAAGTCACCACATTAAGAACACCCATATTAGACATCTTATTAGGCTTTGAAACTTTGGCTTCTGTTGCCGTAGCATAGGCTAGTGTTATGCTGATTCTTATAAGTAGTTCTACAACCGTGGTAGAATTGGAGGTATTCACAACTTGTAGTGTGGAGGTAATTCCAGAAGCAGGGAGACTGATATCTGCCCTAGACGTGGGCACATGGTAGAGTTCCTGGGAGCTCTAGCTCGGCATTGCTTGTTTCCTCCAAACTATTATTGTGTGAGCAGAATTGTCCTAGGAACTTTGATGCTATGAACAACAAAAAAATTGAAGTTAGCCCTAAATCAGTTCAGGCCAAGGATGAGTAACAGACACTTTCTCCCTTCAATAAACTTGCAGTCTGGTTGGAGAGATAGGATAGCTATCAAGTAGCTAAAATATAAGGTAGAGTGATGAAGAATGTTTCATAAACTTGGGGAGATTACAAGTTGTAGACTGTAACTTGGCTAGAAAAGACAGGTCACCCACATTAATCCAATGAACAATACAACATGCAGCCGTAAGTATTCATGTATGAGTTTGCATATTCTAGGCATAGTTCTGGGTGAATCTGGAGAGTGAAGAGATCGTTAGGAGATTGAAGTTTTTTGAAGGATAATTTCTATGTTTATGTACAGAACGGTTAACATTGTACTTTTATCCCAGTTTGGTGGGCAGAGATCTTTAGGCTTTGCCTTTCCAGCTTGGCAATAACAGCCTTAGATTTTTCTGGAACTCTGATATTGCCTCCCAGTGATGGTGGATCTTGTCATATATGTCATTGTAATTGGCCCTGATGGCTTCTACCAGCTTAGCCAGGGCTCTGCTTTTTCCAAGCGGGAAAAGGCGACAGTGGTGCAGGTTTCTCCATGGACAAGACACATCCTAGTCTGTCCTTCCCCCTCATAAATGAACTAGGGAACTCCCCTCTTACTGCAGAAGGCAGGCAGGAGGACAGCCAGCCCAATGGGACGGACATGTGTGCCATCACCTTTTCGTGAGCCCTTTTGTTCTCCACAAAGCAGTGACACTATTGATACCTGCTCAAAGGAGAGGTTGGGTCAGCAGGGACATTCTTCATTGGCAGCTTTTCCTAGCCTGGGACGACAGCTTCTGCTTTTCTTGCTTTGTCTCTGGGCTGTGCTCTGGGCTAGCTGAAGCAGGTGAACAGCTGGTTGACCCCTCCAAGGCCTGGGTGAACTGGTTGTCAGAAGTAAGGAGCTTTTGGATGTTTACAGAGGAGAGCCTCTGCCACTGGCAAAGCAGATGACAGGGGTGGTTATGCGTCCCGTTTTGCAGGCCCACCTGGAAATGACAATTTGCTTCTGATACGAACATTTTCAAACATTTTGCTAGCATGTCAGGTTTTGGTCAAAAGAATACATGTGTATGTGCAAAATTAACAAACCTTGTGTCAGGCCTGTTGCCACCCTGGTCCCATGATGGTTTACATTTGTATAGCAGTTTTCCAGATTATTCTCATAGAAATAAATCTGACCACTCAAGGACCATCTAAATCTGGACTTTCAGATTTCAACATATATAAATATGACTATTTTGAGTTCTTTCCCCATTGTAGAGATTTGGTTTTTTTTTAATCAAAAAGACTGTATCAAATCAATTTTTATCACTTTTCTGGTAAGGAAAAAAATGCATGTTTCATATAAAGATGTATATTATCAGATCTTTTTGTCCCCTCTTGAATAAAGGTATGATACTTATGATACTATGAAATTTATCCTCAGCGTTCTGCAAATAATTATACTAAAAGACATGTGGTGTTTGTCTGTTAGCTGTATTAATCTCTCTTTCCTGACATTTTATTAATGTACTAATGAAGAGATCAAAGAGACTAAAAATTGGGGTACTAGAGGAATATCATTTATATGCATATTTTTAGAAAAACCTAGGCCTGGGGCACCTGGGTGGCGCAGTCGTTAAGCATCTGCCTTCAGCTCAGGGCGTGATCCCGGAGTCCTGGGATTGAGCCCCACATCAGGCTCCTCTGTTAGGAGCCTGCTTCTTCCTCTCCCACTCCCCTTGCTTGTGTTCCCTCTCTCACTGGCTGTCTCTCTCTCTGTCAAATAAATAAATAAAATCTTTAAAAAAAAAAAAAGGAAAAAGAAAAACCTAGGCCCAATACAATTTTCAGAAGAAACTATTATCCTAGGATCATTTTAACTGTCCATTATATATCCTCTGAACCAAATTCTCTAGTTTTTATTACATTTTCTCCTGGGAAAGATAAATGAGGCACCCCACAGTGGAATAGAAAACAGGTTTGGCTTTTGGGAGTTGGGAAAATTCTGGTCAAATGCCAAGTGCTGAGCTGCAGGTTTTCAAAAACTGTTTATTTTCAAGCCTACAGATGTCGGAAAAATATCACATCAGAGCACATGTCCTTGTTTCCAACCGTGAAATAGGTCAGCCACTCAAGTGGTGTGTAAGAAAAAGCCCAGAGAAAGAGGGGATGTATACATCTCTTTTTCAGCCCAGACTCTTCACTGTGTAAGAGGCTCTGCAGGGTTGAAAACTCATCGTACCATTCTTTGATTAAATCTCTTTCACTGGCGATCTGACTTTGATGATTGTGGTCACAGTTATTAAAAGATTCAGTTATTTTTTTTAACTTTGGAAATTCTAAATTAATGCAGTACTGATACACTCATGGCAACCTAGAAAAGCAATTCTCGTTCCCAAGGGGCATAGGCCTAGATCCTTTTTAATGGCAAATCGGTATGGAATTCTAAAATACCATTATTTGGACTCTAGTTCACACGGTGAAGTCACAGAATGCACACAATGTGGGAAGCAGCAGCAGTGAGCACACAGGGAGGGGCAGGGAGCGTTCCAGACCTGACAGATGTCAGGTAAAAAAGTGAGGGAGGAAGGCTGGGGAGCATGAGCCCCCCAGGGTAGAAGAAAAGCTTCCTTGGGCTTCTTGTCCCAAAAGGGGAAAACATATTTCGTTAGGCGAACTGTTTAGTAACTGTTCTGTGTGGGATGACGTGGTGTAAGTTGAATTTACCAAAGAAATGGGGATGACACCACTTTGGAATCAATCCAATTTGTCAAACGGTAATAGGGCAGTCACTGCAGTCAAGATGTGCCCCAACCATCAGACACCTGCAGAAGACGGCTTCCCTACTCTTCCTCTCCCTGGAGTGGAGGGGTCAGGGAGGTGGTGGTGGCAGATTCAGGAGGAGATTGGAGGATCCAAGAATATTTGGGGTTGATCGTGAAAAGGCAAGTCCTGAGCACACAGAGAAGGGATTTCTGCAGACAAGCCTCGTCCCACATCTACAAAGCAAACTAAACTGCCCAGATAAGCTGCAATTTGAAGTTCAAGGTGTCTCTTTGGAACTCCATTCTACCTAAATTTTACTCTTGGAGACACAGAGCTCAAGGGACTACTAAGAACATATCAGTGACTTGAACTAAATCATCAGAAACTTTAATTTTAAGATAGAAGTTAAATAAGGGGAAACATTGGCCATGAGAAAGATCGCATTAACCATAAAAGAATCTACAAACACATCTGGTGCGTAGGGTAGCCTAGGCTGGACTACTACATCAAACATTTTAAATATTCCTCAAAATGCCCAAATGTTTTTGAATGCTAGCAGGATCTTGTTCATAAATTCTTATGGCCCAAAGAAGCATAGAAAATTCTCAACCTTTGAACTATAGCTCAGAAGTATCTGGAGAAGAAAAGATTGTCCAATGTTAAAAGTAAAAAAAAAAAAAAAAAAAAAAAAAGATCAAAAATAGATTTAACTGCCTTACACTTTGCATAATGGTTTAAAAATGGCCAACTGTTTTTGTTTCAGAAATGAATTCCCACCGAGTACATCAGGTAATTCTTCAAACTAAAAAAGGGGGGGGAGGGGAAGAAACAAGATAAAATCTGCTTGACTTTTTCTTGTAAATTTTTGTCTGATTGAAATTTTTAAATCATTTAATATTCATAATCTGCTTTTTTATATTGAGTTGCAACTTATGTACATTGAGATTTTTTAGGTGTCCTGGTGGGTGTATAATGGGATCTCGTTGTGCCTTTAATTTGCATTTCCCTAATAACTAATGATGTTGAGCACTAGAACTTACCAAGAAGCCCATAATTTTATTACTCTATTTTTCTTTTTTCTGTATGTCTTTTCTGTGTAGCCCATCTATTTACATAATCAGAGTACATCTAGAATTTTGTGTTTTTAAACAAACCATTTTTAAGTTTTTTATGGACCTTACACTTATCTTTTAAAATGGCTTAATAGCTCACTGATTTTGTGTAATAGGATTTACTTCGCCATTTCCTCTTGTCGAACATCAGGTTCCTCCCCATTGTCCCTCTGGCTCACTGTTGTCCGTTGTCCCGGAGAGGAAGAATACAGATGCGTCGCCCTGGGTCATCTTTTAATAGACCGGAAACTATCATTTGTGGAGCCGGATGTCTGGGCTAGGCGTGCCAGCTAGGTGCTTCAGATATGGTTTTTATTTTGTTCTCAGTAGAACCCGCAGAAGTGTCATCTCTATTTTACAGGTGAGGTATCTAACTCGAGGCTTTATCACTTGCCATCATCACATGCTCAGTAGGTGACAGAGCGGGATTTCCAGCCCAGGTAATGGGTCCCACTGATGTAGAGAAGGTTCCCAGCCCCACCTCCTGGTTCTTCTCAGAGTCTCTCCTTGCCAGCTCCTGACCTCCCTCCGGATCTCACTCTTTGAGATTGTGCACAGTTCCAGTGCTCCACGCTCAGTGTGTTTTTACCCACCTGTTTCTTTGCCATTTTTTTTTTTTTTACACCAGAACCATATATTAGTGAAATTGCCTGGTCAGGAAGCGTTTGCATCACTTTGAGTTTATATCACTTTGATTTCATGGAGGTTAACGCTATCCCTATAATAGCCTCCTTCGTTTGAGAGACTTGAAGTTCTTCCTTTTTCTAATGAAGCGAAAAGTCCTGTCAGTAAGATTTATTTTTATTGTGGTGATGGTGGGAGAGTGAAGAAATTGTAGTTATATTCTATTTCTATTATTTGATGTATCATTTCCCTTTATTAACAGTGCCAACAGTGCTGGTCAGAGGTATAATGACACATACTCTGGTTTCCAATATCGTGTTTGTCGTCCATGTTGATATATCAGGTCATGTTGAAGACTTTTTTGCTATCAGTCAGCACAGGAGCATACCAACCTCAAAATCTCAGTGCCCTACAGCGATAAACATTATGAACGTACGAGTCAGCTGAGACAACTTTGTTTCCCACTACAGGTTGACTGGGGTGGCTCTGCTCCGTGTGGTTCTCATCCTTCTCCTGGTATCAGCAGGTGGCGAGAGCCTGTTGTTTCCCGGTGATGGAAGAATCAAGAACCAGCTTCAATATAGCCACATGCCAAGTCCCTGCTAACAGCTCTTTGGTCTAAGCAAGTCATAGGGTCAAAGAGAATGTGGGGAGGGAGTTACACACAATCTTGTGTAGACGTTAACTGTGAAATCACAGGACAAAGGGCACGGATACAGAGAAGAGTGAAGATTGAGATCAATAACTTAATCCTTTACAGTCTTCTATGTTGGAACTTTCAGATGAGATAGATATGTGGTATATACCAAAATCCACAGTAGCTTGTGCCAAGTTCCAGTAAAAACTGTGGTGTGGGCTCTTTCAGTTTTGTTTCTTCAAAATAAATTGAAGAACTATGTGTAACAGGGTCACAGATTTTGCTCACACTGTCCTCAGATGTCAGAGAAAAGGTTTCTTCATTTTCTCCTTTAGCTATCCTCTGCTTCTTCCCAAACGTCACTCAAGGAGAAGTGGGGAAAGTATTGTCTTAGCTAGGAAATGTAAGCAGTTTCTTCAGTATGTGAGTCTTTTACAAGGGTTAGTTTCTCTTGCATTTATTCCATTCTCTCTCACCCGCCTGAGATGGTTTCTGCATGCACGGGGTGTGGGGTGACTTACAGAACCTTGTTGGACCTGGTTTCTCTGGTAGTTCTGGTTGCCACATGTGGACCTCTAATCTTGGTGGTTAATAATCTGTGTTCTGTTCTTGGGCACCTGGGTGGCACTGTGGGGTAAGCACCTGACTCTCGGTTTCTGCTCAGGTCATGATCTCAGGGTCCTGAGATCAAGCCCTGTGTTGGGCTTCGAGCTGAGTCTGCTTAAGATTCTCTCTCTCTGTCTGCACCACACCCCCTGTCTCTGGGCTCATGTGTGTTTCCTCTCTCTTTCTCTTTCAAAAAAAAAGTCTGAGTTCCAAGGCCTGAGAACCAGGGGAGCCAATGGTGTAAATTCAGGTCCAAGGGCAGAAGATGACAAGATGAGATGTCCCAACCCAAGCAATAAGTCAGAGAAGAAAAGGGGGACGTACAAATTCCTATTTCCTCCAACTTTTGTTGCATTTGGGCTCTCCATGGATCGGATGATGCCCACCTACATTGGGGAGGGCAATTTACTTTACTGAGTCCACCAGTTCAAATGGTTACCTCCTCTGGAAACACAGACACATCAGCAATAACGCTTAATCTGGGTGTCCTGTGGTGCAATCAAGTTGACATAAATTAACCATCACAACCATGTTGTGCTTTCGGATTTACTTTGATGTGTTCGCATCCCAGGCTAACGCAGGGCAACCTGTAGGGGTGGCCTCTATCTAGGGTTTAAAATGAGGAAAAGGGACAACCCTCCCAGTTTCTGTCCTGAGGGAGTCCTCAGGCCACCAGCACACCTTGGTGAGTGGTGCCCTGGTTTTGGGGGGAACCCCATTCTCCCTATACTTTGGAGGGAAGTGCATCACATCATGACGTTTGGGAAGAATCTCTGGCCATCGATTCTAGGCAAAGAGACCTGGAAGTTCCACTTAGGCCTCAGTTATGCATGTCTTCTGGTCCAGTTTTCCCCAGAGAGCCTTGTTTTGGGGGTATTGTTAGACATTTTTACAAACCATTCGTAAAGTGGATACTTTAATTATTGGGCCTATGACCTAGGTTGAATTACATGAATGTCAACCCTGGACCATTTTTTAACTTAAGAACAACAGCACTCTCATATAGTTCAATTCATATGTCAGCTGGTGGAACCCTGGGAGGGCAGGGTGGGTAAGTCGAAGACTCCCCTGTCATACTTGACATTTAGAAGGTCTGGGAAACTGCTAGCAAAGAATGTTCTGCACAGACCTGGAGGAAAATGGGCCCAGCCAGGGGCCGTCGGAATTGCTAATACACACTGGGCGGTAGCTGTAGAGTTTTTGTACTGACTAGGGTGTCCATGAACTGCACGGCCTCCCCCTCCCCGGGGCCCCCTGTGTCTGTGAGTCTATGCTCCCCAGCCTGTGGGCATTCAGGTGGGAAAGAGGAGCTGTTGCTCCAACGTCATCCTGGAAGTCTGGCTTTCCATGTTCGGAGGTCACCGCAGACTGCGCTGTGAAATGTGGCCCGGGGCGTGTGTGTGTGTGTGTGTGTGTGTGTGTGTGTGTGTGTGCACCCTTGGGGTAGAGAGTGGTGGTAGGCAAGCCTGAAAATCAAAAACCACACACCTCGGTCCTCAGCGCCTGGTGGTTCGCTCCAGGCTTTTGAGGACACGCGGGCCCCAGTGCAGACCCAGTTTCAAAGATAGCTCAGGGAGGTCAGGGAGGGAAGGTAGGTCAGGGCACATCTGTACTCACAAAAGGAGCTGAAATAGTTCTTGTCCCTGCAAAGGGATGACGCAGAGAGAGAGAGCGGAGCAGACATCATAGCCCCCCTCCCCCCCCCTTTTTAAAGTATTTTCTCAAGTTGTTTTCAGGTTTGGGAATTACGGTTTCTAAAAGCAACAGTGCAGTGGCTCATTGCCATCAGATAGAGCGACGAGCTGTTTTGATTCGGTCATACCATGTGTCTGCTCCGCAGCTCACCACATGACAGAGCAGGCAGTAAAGCTGGGCTCAGGCCAGCTGGGGGAAAGGACAGATTTTGTGGAAATCCTGAACAATAGGCTGTCTTAAAAGATGGAGCATTATGTTATAGTTTATCTTTCCGGGATAGATAGAGACGGAAGCTGTTTACAGAGTTACCAGTTGAGGGCCTGTCGTACCTCCCCCCCACCCCAGTCCCACCTCCCTGCTACTCAACTGCCACAAAGCTACTCTCTACCCTTCCCTCGTGCCCTCTTCCCCAGCAGGCTGACCTCTGTAGATAGCATCACCTGGAGTCCCTTGACTTCTGGCTTCTGGTAGGTAGCAGGGGAGGGGCAGGAAGGGAAGGTGGAGGATGGGGGAAGAGAGGAGAGGGCAGGGAAAGGGAAGGGAAGGGGGAGGAGTGAGGAGAGTGGGGGAGATGGAAGATGGGGAGAGAGGGGGTGGAGGACTAGGTAGGGAAGAAGGGAAGCAGGGGGAGATGAAGAGTAGTGGGGAGGGGAAGCGGAGGGTAGGATGGGAAAGAGGAGAAAGGAGCATGCGTTCCCCACCTGTCTCTGAAGGGCTGGGCTTGGCCGTGGCTGCCTCCTCTCCTGAGACCCCTGGTCTTGTTTGAAGGCCCCTCCCGCCGTTGCAGTTCCTGCTGGGTCCTGGAGGACCTATTTCCCCGGTCTCTTTCAAGCCTAGAGATAGTAGTGGTTTCCTGCCATTTTCAGCCCCAGGGCACTTTATCTGAGCTATTTCCCCAGAAGTCTGCCCACAGCCTTGTAAATAATCTCTTATTAAACCCTCTCTGGGACTGCCATCTGCTTTCGGCTGGAACCCTGACCATGTTCTCCAAGGACCTCCCGATCTCCTAATCAGCTGGGCGAATTTCAGTTCTTACCTTCAGCACCTGACTGTAGATACTTCTGCATTTTTTCAAGGTTTTATTTACTTATTTGGCAGAGAGAAAGAGAGCGCACAAGCAGGGGGAGCGGCAGGCAGAGGGAGAAGCAGGCTCCCCGCGATCCCAGGACACTAGGATCATGAGCTGAAGACAGATGCTTAACCGACTGAGCCACCCAGGCACCCTGACACTTCTGCATTTATAAATCTCTCTTCCCTGGCCTTCCCCTTGTCCCTCTCACGGGGCAGGGTGGGGAGGGCAGCCACCTCCTTGAAGTTCCTCCTGCGTCATTGTCATGACCTTGCCTGGTCTGTCTGTCCTGCTCACGCCGTCCAGGTCTAGGCCCTTCTCTTTACTTTTTTGTTTCCCCTCATGATCTCAGGGACACCTGAGGCTTTAACTTAGAGAACCAACGCTCACTGAGTACTTCTGAGTGAATATCAGGTGCTCTGTCCCATGATTCATTTAAATATTCAGTGCTTATTCAATGTGGCAGGATTGTCCCGAGGCTGAGGATTTAGTATCTCTTTGGCTCTTCACAACAACGTAGGTAGTAATGTCCCTGTTTTATAGATGAGATTCTGAGCCTTGCAGAAGTGAAATAATGCGCCCAAGGCAGCCTTGGGATTGAAGTCCTTTCCTGCTTCCAAAGCCTGAGCTCCTTCCCCCATGTTGCAACAACCAAGGGTGCCTCTTCTTTTACGCCATGAACTTGAGCTGAACTTAGCAGAACCTTTACATATTCTAAAAACAGCATAGTCTGACTTCAGGGGTTTGAACTGAAGTGGAACTCATTTTTTTGCTAACTCATTCATCAGAGACACTTGCCTTACTCTGACTTTGAGCCTCTGTTTGCTCTGTAATTCACTGTGATTCTAAAATTACCCCTGGCTCCCTAAGTGCTCTATTTTAGAGTCTGGTATCCTGACAATACGAGATTAATTTAAAGTCAGAGCAGTAGGATTTATTCGAGAGATTTCTGCTCATAATAGAAATCAGAAGTAGCAGTAACTGTTTGCATCTTCTTCTGCCCTAGAAGAAGATGCAGATAAGCCTTTTCCTGGATGTCAGGCCAGGGCCACCCTATACTGTAGCCTAGAGACTCAACCATCATTATAACTCAATTATTGCAGCTAAGCTAAAGGAACACAGGAGAGGTCCGTAGAGTATGGAGCCTCCTTGTGGACCGAGCTTGAGTTCTGGAACCCAGCTGACCTGGTTTTAAAGCCTCACTGGGTGATCTTGGGCAAGACTCATCTTGGAGATGAGTCAACAGGATGTGTATAGTTCTCAATGCTTAGTGATTCAGGCCCTACAACCTTGGCCAGCTCTTAGTAGAGACTGCAAGTGTCACTTTGGAGGAGACCTGACTTACTCCAGGGAGTGGGGGGTGGGGGTTGGGAGCAATCCTCTGGCCTCTCCCCATTCCCTTACCCTGTGGAAAGCAGAGAGCTGGATGAACCGTCAACAACTTGCATAAAGAGCTTTAGACCACAGGGACCAAGATCCTAATCCCTTGTCCCCCAGCATCAAAATTCAGAACGCTCTTCTAGAAAGTTCAGGAGGGCTCTAGCAGGGACAAGGGATAAAGACCCGGAACTAAAATTTCCAATAGAGTAGAAAGGGTGACCTGCAGGGGCTGGTGGGAGCTGCCTGCAGCCTTGACTTAGTGAAGAGCACATGGTTCAGGGGTCTCTTGGTCTCTGTCCTGCGTTCTCAATGTCCCACCCCAGCCCTCCTGAGGGCAGATTGGACCTTAGAGGAAGCTGCTCAGGGGAATCACCTGAAAGAGGATCCTGGCCAGCTTGGGGTGAAGTGTCTTTGCTGGAGTTTCAGCTGGAGGTGGGAGCAGGCAGGAGTGGTGGGAAGCCCCTCCCCTACTAGTGAGCTGCAGGGGTTCCTGCAGGGGACAGGGGCAGGTGAGTGTAGCACTTGGGGAGGGGCGGAGCCTGACACTGCGCAGGTTAAGACATGGTAGATGGCAATGAGCAGTGTTACTAAGAGATCTTGATGAGGAAAAGAATGAACTGCTTTGATTGAGGGGAAAAGGAAGCAGGCAGGGACTCTCTATCACATTCTATCACCCTCACCAGGTGTTTCCAGTGGCTGTCGCGAGTGGCTGTCACCCTGTTTCAAAATTGCCCAGAAGCTCGGTCTTGCCCAGTTCCTCAGTGTAATATTCAGAGTCTTAGAATCTTGGGAGGGACCTAGAAGCCATCTACCAGTGGTTATCAAACATCTTAAAGCAATAAAGCCTCTTTTAGTCTTGAATAAAATTTTACCTTCCCCTGCTCTCTCTTTCTCTCTCAAATAAATAAATAAATAAAATCATTTAAAAAATAAAAAGAGGGCGCCTGGGTGGCTCAGTTGGCTGAGCGACCGATTCTTGATTTTGGCTTAAGTCATGATCTCAGGGTGCTGGGATCGAGCCCCACCTTGGGCTCTGTGCTCAGCCAGGAGTCTGCTCGTCCCTCTCCCTCTGCTCCTCCTGTCTCTCGTGTGCGTACCCTCTCTCACTCTCTCAAAATCTTAAAAAAAATTTTTTATGACACTGACATATAAAACAAAGTAGAATTTTGCTAAGAAACTATCCCTTTAAGTTGAAATGTATTCTATTGACTTATGATAGCACCAGTCAAAGAGAACTGTCAAGGTATTTTGAAAATCCAAAAACTCATAACTGGGGCTCTGGAAGCTGGTTTCATTCTTCTATCGGATTTAGTTAGCGTCCATAAAATTCAAGTCAAAATGCACATTGAAACTCAGAAGTACCCCATGATACTCACATGCCTCTGATCCAGCTCATTGTATTAGTCATGGATGGCCCCAGCAGGAAACAGTTTGCACTCTCAAACAAGGGTGCTTGCGGGTGGGGGTGGGGGGTTTAAACTTAATGAAAGCATTTACGAAAGCCCAGGCAAGGCTAGCGAGCCACACAGGGTGGTGGAATCCCTCAGGGCTAGTAAGAGTGGTGTGGTTACCCCAGCAGACCAGCAGCTGGGAGAAGACTGGACAGAAGCCCTGAGAGAGACGTGACCTTTGGGAGACCCCATAGGAAAGAGAAGGAGGGAGATACCCAGTGTCACTATCCTCCTTCTAACCTCCTCCTGGGGCTGCAGGGCCCCAACCAGAAGGTAGAAAGCAGAAGAGACTAATGGAATTCCTCCAAGGCAGGCTCCCAGGACAGAAGGCAGGTTGGAGGAGGGTGGAGAGGAAAGCTAGAGGAGCCAGTGGACACCATCCAGGACACTCCCGCTCCTGTTTTTAAAGATTCCAAGAATGAAGGCTCAGAGAGTTTAGATGACCTGCCCAAGATCACGAAGTTAGGGGCAACAATAAGACACAAAGTCCTCCAATTCCAATGTAGCACTCTTTCCACCATACTATTTCATCCCACTAGTCCAAGAACAATTCTAGGTTTAGAAGTGCCAATGTTATCTATTGGATTTTTGGATCTAGAGTTAAGGGGACAGGCTTAGCCTAGTCCGGTAGTTTCCTTTACTAGGATCAACTGTGATCCACTATTGCTGTGTAGTTCCGTACAAGTCTAAAGACAGACCACAGCTATTTAGGGAAATAGCACAGCATGGAGTTTGGAACTTCTGTCCCACACTCAGGGCAGCCACTTTCTCAGAAAGGGTAGGAAGAATGTCAGCCAAACACACAGAACATGGGTACTAATGCTGGCCCAGAAATATCCAAGAGGACTCGTGTCCACGAAAGCTGAGCAGCTGCACAGCGCTCTTGGATCCCTGGTGACACCTGTGCTATATTCAGCGTGTCTCCCAAAGGTTCTACCCTTGGCCTGCTTCTCATAGAACGTTTGGCTTTAGAAGAACCTCTTCTAAAAAAAAATGTTCTCATTAATGCGGCAGATAACAACCATTGCCTAGTACTCTTTGCTATGGTTTGGGGCATTCACTCAGTGGCATGGATCCCTTGACCATGAACTCCAAGGCATTCACAGTTTGAAATAGGTTATGCGTGGTTGGGGTCTTATAATTTCTTTGACTTAGTTGGACACTGTGGACAATCAAGCTTTGTGGTGAGGTGAACGCCATTTACTTATTGATGGTTCAGGGTGTAGCAGTCAACTCACAAAGAAACCACATGAACCAGAGCCTTTGCAAACCCTAAGCATCTTGGGTATTCCCTCACCATATGTAACCATTACGCGGCTGCTCCCAGCCAACTCCACCCAACTTTCCCTAGTTGCATTCCCATCTCAACCGCCAGATGCACCCCTTCTCCATGGCTCCGCCCCTCTCCATGGTTCCGCCCCTCCCCTCCCCGTGTTGTTGGTTGCCTACAGTTTACCGGCAAGCTATTCACTCAGTCATGGTTGACCAGGGTATGTAGACACAAACGCTTTTCTTTCATGGAATGTTTAGGCACTTAGGCAACTCTTTTATCATAGGCACTTGAAGGATCTTTCTGACCTTCTCCCCTTCTCTTCTAGGAAGGTGGCTTAGCTTCTTTTTCATAGTTTTTCAGATTACACAGCACCAAGTTATGGCTTAGGTGAGGCTGGTTCTTGTCTGTGCAGTTAACTCCACTCATCTGCAGCTGTGCGTGGTTCTAGTAAGATGAGAACATCCAGCGACCTTGTTTTAACCTAGGACACTACGTAACTTCCCTCATTGTCTAGGATTATAATGCAGTAAACCATTTAAATTTAAATGGCCTTGACCACTAAACTATTCTCTGTAGAGAACAATTTGGCACTGTAGAGGTAGGTCTCTGTGATATAATCCGAGAGAGTTCTGGAAGATGTCCTTACACAAGGCATTCCCATAAACTATTCCATAGGATGAACCTCCAAGGCCAGCATCATTCCACTGTTGCAGTCCTATCCACCATGTAGCCTATGATAAAGCCAAACAGAGCCATGGCAAAGCAAAAGGCCAGCAGTGTTTCATTGTCGCAGTAGGAACATCAACACAATTAGGGCCTTGTGTGTATTGCTGTGGCCGAGGTAGGCTATTTGACCTTATTTACATACGCTGGGGAAGGAAAAGGTGACTAAGTCTGGGCCCCTGCTATAAAATACACATACATTCACTCACTTGATTTAAAAAGCAAACAAACCCTTAATACAATTAGCATGAGGTTCTTGCTGATTCATTATAGTCACTTTTCCTTGCTATCTGACATTTACAATCTTATGTGATTCTGATGAATGACTATAAACGACCCACTCTATACTATGATTACATCCATATTTTAAGTCTTTTATTTTCTTTTGCTAACACTCTTAAGTAAGGCATACACTTTCTTTCGCATCGTTTCCAAATTAGCAAACGTTACATAGCACATTGTTAAGAGAGGTTTGGCCTATTTATTTAGCCAAGTTATTTTATCAGTAGGATTAAGATTAAGTAGGATAGATGTTTAATTGGTATATATTAGTAGTTTAGTAATATTTTTTCTTAAAAAGGAAGATTTCCCAGCTAGTGAGAGACCTCTTTAGCCCAGCTGACTTAAACTTAAAAAAAAAAAAAAGAGCCTATTTTTGATTCATTTTAGGTTTACGGAAAAATTATGGAAGTGGCACATAGAGTTCCCATATATTCTATTTTCAATTCCCCCTATTATTAACATCTTACACTAGTAGGATGTATTTGTTAAAATTGGCAAACTGGTATTGATACATAATGAACTAAAATCCATACTTTATTCAGATTTTTTTTAGTTTTTACCTAATGTCTGTCTGTCTCTCTTTCTCTCACTTTTTGTAGGTCCCATCCAGAACACTACATTACATTTAGCCATTGTGTTTCCTTAGGCTTCTCTTAGCTGCGACAGGTTTTCCTCACTTAATGACCTTGATGGTTTTGAGGATTACTTGTCACATATTTTACAGAATTGAGATTCTGATCTTGTCCTCATGATTACACTGGGGTTATAGGTTTTGAGGAGGAAAACCACAGAGGTAAAGTGCCATTCTTATCACATCAAGGGTACATAGTATCAACACGACTTAGGAACGTTGATATTGACCTTGACCACCTGGCTGGGGTAGTGCTTATTGGGGGTCTCTTTCATAAAGTTACTTTCTCCCCTCTCCATGCTGTGTTCTGTGGAAAGAAATCACTGTGCACAGCCCACATGTAAGGAGTAGGAGATATATTCCCATTTTATCTCCAAAAATTATTTGGAATTCTTCAGTGTGGGAGATTTGTCTATTGTCATTCATTCATTATTTATACCAGTATGGACTCCTAAATATTTATTGAAGATTTTGGGTTATGCTCAAAAACTACTTTATTTATATTGTTGCTCAAATTATTCCAGCTTTGGGCATTGAGAGCTCTTTCTGGGGCTTCCACGTCTCTTTGGCATACCCCCAACATTGCGAGGTTTTGAAAAGTACTTTCTTACCTTCTGGCACCATAAGATGCTCTAGAACCCTTGTGTATAACTCCTGCCCCAGTGCTGGAACCAGTCATTTTCCCAAAAAGTTCTGGTTCCTTTTATTGGGGAATGGTAGTAGAAACCAAGAGTTGGGCACTGGGTGTGCTCATTGCCCCTGAGGTGTCATTGCGTCTAGGTCCTCTCAGCTAACAGATTAAGATAATAGATAGTTGCACACTAACCTGTGAATATGCACATTTCTATAAATATTGCTCTATAGCCATCTGTTTCTATATTAAGCTAAACAGGACTAGACTTTGACATCTCCAACGTTACACCACTAACCGCATGGATCAGTCTAGTCTCCTCTCCCTGCTTCTCTGTAACCTCCCACACCAACAGCAAGAAACCTGGCTCTCACCATCCACTTACTTCATTGTTCTATTCCTGAATCCCATGTATAGTGGTTTCAGAACTGCTAAACCATATCCCCATGTAAAATAAGTTTTTCAACTAAAGTACAGTATTTGCGTACAGTTCCTTTTGCCTTAGACCCTACTCCTTTCCAAGTTTATTTAGGTAAACACCTTTTCCTTCCACCCCTTTCAGTGAGGTTGTTTCATACATTTATAACAGAATCTTTAGTCACATTGCCCATTCCTTCTTAGAGTACTCTGACCACCTAAATAATGTTTAAGATTTGTGTATGGTAATATTTACTCTTTGTGTTGTAAAGTTCTGTAGAGTTTTGGTGAATACCAAAATATTTTTGGTAAACGTGAAGTATCATGCATCCACCATCGCAGTATCCCATAGAATAGTTTTCCTGCCTTAAGGAATTCTACTTCAAACCCTACTCGCTTCAAACCCTTGGAAACCACAGTTCTGTTTACAATCTCTACAGTTTTGGCTTTTCCAGAATTTCATGTAAGTGTGATTACATAGACTATTCAGACTGGCTTCTTTCACCCAGCACTATGCATTTAAGATGCATTCATGTCGGTGTGGCTCCATAGCTCAGTCTTTTTATTGCTGTATTGTATGAATACATTGAAAAGACCAATGGTGGTACATCGTCTAGTCATTTATTGAAGGACATTGGTTGCCTCTAGTTTTTGGCAATAAGGCTGCTTGAACTTTCAAGTGCAGGATTTGTTTTTTTAAATTTTTTTTATGGGCATAGACTTTCAAATCAGTTGGGTAAATACATAGAAGTGTCATGATGGATCTATGGTAAGCCTATGCTCGGCTTTCTAAGAAATTGCCAAGCTGTATTGCAAAGTGGCTTTACCATTTTGTGTCTCCAGCAGCAATGAATGAGCGCTTCTGTTGCTCTGCAAACTCACCAGAAGTTGCTGTTGCCAGTGTTCTGGACTTCAGCCATTCTAATAGATGTGTAATGTGTTTTTTGTTTTGTTTTTCTTTTTTTGGTATATATAACAGAAGCTCATTTAACTGGTCTTCCTTTAATGCTCTTGACTCCCATTTAAGAGACTTGTGAAATAACTGACATTCTCTACTTTCTTTTAAAACATATGGCTGCTGAGAGTCTGTTCCCTGGTGAGGTACGTCCTTGCTCATCTGTGCACTTAAGGGCCTGCCCTGTAGAGATCAGTGCTCACCAAGAATCAGTTTTGTTTCTGTACATATTTATGCCAGACCAGACATATTTGTTATAATTATATAATTTATTGAAATATATAAATTGATAAAATGTGAGGGTGAAATGAAAGCATTGTCTTTCTTTTGATGGAAACTTAATGAACGCTTTGGGAAAGGCTTAAAGGGAAGTGACTAAACAATGCTGTTGAACTGGGTGTGGATGAGGCAACTAATGGTGAAAATTGGGGGGAAATTGTAAACATCTGCACTCAGATTTTCTACCCAGATTTCTTGTGTTTTTTTTTTTCTTCCAAGTTTTTATTTAAATTCTAGTTAGTTAACATATAGTGTAATATTGACTTCAGGGGTTAGAATTTAGTGATTCATCACTTACATGTAACACCCAGTGCTCATCACAACAAGTGCCCTCCTGAACACCCATCCCCCATTTAGCCCATCCTCCACCCACCTCCCTCTTCTTGTGGTTCTTAAAATTACTCAGACTAGAAAAACAGATGAGGATCAGAGATTTGGTTTAAAAACAAGAGAGAAGTGAAAAATCAAGTCACAGGCCCTAAACTCAAAGAAAAGGACAATGACCTGAACCTCAGGATTTGCCTCATCAGGATTTTACACTAAGTGATGAATGGCTTGTGTGTTGGAGAAAAATGAGATGCATCTAAGTTTTGTGTGTTACCCATGTGGAAAATTCTCTACCAGACTCCTGCTTAGAAAAATGTAAAATATGAACATATTTTAAAAGCATTATTGGCACTTACAAAAATTCTAAGCAACGATTGGTTTCCATTGTATTGGAAAATAGGATTTTTATAGTAAGTGAATTTAAAAAAAAGATTTTATTATTTATTTTTTAAAGATTTTATTATTTATTTATTTGTCAGAGGAAGAGAAAGAGAGAGAGAGCACGCACAAGCAGGGGGAGTGGCAGACAGAAGGAGAAGCAGACTCCCCACTGAGCAAGGAGCCTGATATGGGATTTGATCCCAGGACCCTGGGATCATGACTTGAGCTGAAGGCAGACACTTAACTGACTGAGCCACCCAGGTGTCCCTATTATTTATTTATTTATGTATGTATGTATTTATTTATTTATTTAGAGTGCAAGCAGGGGCGAGGGGCAGAGGGAGACAGAGAATCCCAAGCACACTCTGAGCTGAGTGCTGAGCCCCACATGGGGCTTGATCTCATGAGCCTGAGATCATGACCTGAGCTGAAATCAAGAGTTGGACTCTCAGCCCCCTGAGCCACCCTGGTGCCCCATAAAAGAATTTTTGAATCTGTAAGTGAGATTCTGGGATGAGCATGGGAATATAATGTAAAATTTAGAGGTCAGTGCTTAAAGACCAGAGCTCTCGAGGAAATCTGTCCAACTGAAAACTCTAATGTGCCTAGAGACCCAGAGGCATTTTTTCACTATTCGTAGGCATGACTCTATAATAGAAATAAATGTTGTCTTTGTAATCACAAGCTTGCCTTGCTGGGGTAGTGGGTTTGAGTGTCCCCTGTGCATGAATGCAGCCTGATAGAGAGGGCTTTCCTCCTTTGGGCTGTTTTAATCTGATTTTTGGCTTTCCCAATACCAACATCATTTTGGTACCTCGGCTATTAGTTATTTTGTTAGAAAGCTACTAGAATTAACAGTAATAATCTGAGTTCTATCATGTTTGATTTTTTTTTAAATCTTTCTGTATGTTCAAACATTTCCAAAGGGGGAATTTTGATTTTAGTAATCAGAAAATCAAAGTAAAATAATAAATAACCTGTATAGATTTAGAAGTGCTTTGCTGTTTGCAAAGTGCTTTTATAACTGCCATCTCTGGTGACCACCACAACCACCTGTCTGCTCCGTGATTTGTTTGCTTTCTGGTACTTTGGTCTCCAGCTGGCAGTCTTTTTGTAATGAGCCCTCTTGCTCAACTCTAGAACCCAACAGTTAAAATCAGAAATAGAGAAGACAGCTTAACTCATGCTCTAACTGAAACCCATTGTTCTTATTCCTTATCACACTTTGAGTCATTGGTGAAGGTGTTTTGCAATGACCCAGAACATACCAACCACCAGGCCAGAAGAGCCCAGATAGCAACGGAATGCCCAGAAGAGCACATCCTACACGTTCATTCCCTTCTCTGATGTTGGTCATGGGCTGAACGTACCGACCCCCACCCGTGATCACTCGCTCGCTGCCTGCTCTCTTGCATGCACCTGCCTGAACCTCTCCATAAAACTCCAGGTGTCCACCTTGCAGGCCAGGAGGTAGGTTATCAAGGTTTGAACATGCCACCTCCCTTGGCTGCTGGCACCTGAAATAAATTTCTCCCTTTCTCTTGTCCAAACTCTCCTCTCGAGTTATTGGCTTCTCTTACCGAAGGTTTCATCTGAGTTTGTTCATCAACACTGTTGCCAAACAGAGCCAGGAGCTAGGCTTTCGATTTGTCCAGCCTCCCTCATCGGGTTCCCTGGGTTGGAGCTCACCTCTTCTTTTCCTGAGTTAGTGGCTGTGAGAGATGGTTTGGTAACATTTTCTCCCCATGTCCTGTTCCACGGTTCTTGGACCTCCTCAAACCCAGGCACCATGACCTCCACTCCAGTTCATCACCCTCTTCTGCCATTGACTCTTAATCAATTATGGGTCAGAAAGTCTTTTGAAATTTAGATGAAAGCTGTGAGTGGTCTCTCAGGGAAATCTTTTGGAGAGTGCTTGATATTTTGTATTGTTTCAAGGGGTTCTCGGAGCCCATGGAGCCCATCCATTCACACCTGCCCTCACCTGGAACTTCTCTAACTCTGAGATATCATTGGCCGACCTATCCCCCTGAAGCCACAACTCACGGTTACAACCCTCCCTCCATAACTACCACCACACATTTATACATTGTCATCAAGACTTCCAGACTCTTGCTCCTGGCTTTTCGATCACTGTGTCAGAGCACCCTGGTCTTGATGTCCTTCCCCAAGTGGTTTAGACACAACTTAAAGAGTGTTCTGCACATCCAATTCCAGTGTGTGGGGCGGCGGGTTGTGGTTTTCCGGCACCACCAGCAAGCGATTCTGACACCAGTTGAGTGTCCTACAATTCAACTCAGTCCTGACACTATCCAGAGAGGTCACCAGATCCCACAGGTGAAGGGGTCAGTCTTATCAGGCTGCCCCTCCCTTCACATGCCAGTTGCCAGCCTGCATTACTGCTTGTGGTTCTGACCAACGTGTTCTAGAGCGGAGGCTCACAGGACCCCCTCTTGGGTTTGCTTAATTTGTAAGAGTGGTTCACAGAACTCAGGAAAACCCCCTCCTGTTTTTGTTTTTGTTGTTTTTTTTTTTTTTTAAGATTTTGTTTATTTGTCAGAGAGAGAGAGAGAGAGAGCATGCACAATTAGGGTGAGCAGCAGGTAGAGGGAGAAGCAGGCTCCCCACTGAGCAAGGAGCCCAACGTGGGGCTCAATCCCAGGACCCTGAGATCATGATCTGAGCTGAAGGCAGATGCTTAACCAACTGAGCCACCCAGGCATCCCTAGGAAACCCTTTTACTCACTAGATTACTAGTTTATTATAAAGGATATTAAAAACTATGAATCAAGAGCTACTTAGGGTGAGGTCCTGAACGAAGGAGCTTCTGTCCTGGGGCCTGGCACAGAAGTTTTGGTTCCCCAACCTGGAAGCTCTTGGATGCCCTCATGTTGGGTTTTTAGGACGACTATTACATAGGCGTGATTGATTAACTCCTTGGCCATTGATAATTGATTCAGATGCCAACCTCTCTCCCTGTCAGGAGATCAGGGGAGTGGGACTGAAAGTTCCAATCCTCTATTCAGGATTGCTCTCTCTCTCTCTCTCTCTCTCTCTCTCAATAAGCTCTATACCCAGCCTGGAGCTTGAACTCACAATCCTGAGATCAAAAGCAGCATGCCCCACTGACTCAGCTAGGTGTCCCCAGGGTTGGTTTTTCTACCAGCCCTCATCCTTAGAAGCCTCCCAAAAGTCAGCTCATTAACATAAACCCAGTTGTAGTGGGAAGGGACTTGTTAAGGATAACACGATATACATTTCACTTTTATGGCTCTGGAGCTTCTCAGGAACGGAGGACAGGAGACCAAATATCATAAAAAAGAGGCTCTTATTGCTCAAGAAATTCCAAGGATTTGGGGAGCTGTGAGTCAAGAACCACAGACAAAGGTCAGGTACATATGAGAGATATACTTTGGTCATCTGAGTGATCTAATATATATTTCTTATAAATCAGAATAGCCAACCATTGTCCGATATTTTACTTCCTTTTGCCCCCCCCCACCCTGTCCCCCTTCTTTTTATTTGGCCATCAGGAAAACTCTAGTCCTGGACCTAAACCATTCGTTATGCCTGCACTTCCTCGTCCTGCTAGGAAAAGTCAGACAACTGATAACATTTTGACACCTCAAAGGTATTGCCTCCAATCTCACCCACGCCTTTAAAATAACCAGCCATGCGCCTATGAGCCCCTAGTCCGGGTTTTCTCTTCTTTCCCACAACTATTTCAAAATGTCTTCTCTCAAGGCCCCGCACAGCCTCCTGACTCACAGTCACAACCTCGCCTTTTGCAGGCGCCAAGCACTGTTCAAGATGGCGACAACATACCTCCAGAAGACTTCCACTTCTCTCCGTTTCCAGGGCATTGAAGGTAACATAGGAACACCTCAGAGCAGTGATTTTCAAAGCGAGGTTCCCTGGACCAACAGCATCAGCATCTCCTGGAATCTCAACTCAGATCCCTTAAATCAGAAGCCCTGGGGGTGGGTCCCAGGACTCTGGGTTTCAGGAAGCCCGCCGGGTGAGGCAGATAGATGCTAAATTACTTCGAGAACCATGGTCTTAAAATAAGAGGCGGCTTCCGCTTCCTTCTTTAGCCTTATTTCTTGCACGTTGCCATCTCCATTTTGTTGGACCTCCTCACCACGCAGAACCGTGGAACTAACCATTGCCCAATCTGACCAAGCTTTCTCTCGGCTCAGGAGAGCTGCTTCCTCAGCTTGGAAGGCCCTGCTGCTATGTATTCGCCGTTACTCCCTGTGTCTCCACAGGGGGAACTTGAGGGACTTCCCACGTCCTAGCGCTAATCTAGATGTGTGTGTCTTTTCATTATTGTTTTGCAGTGAAGGAAAGCTACATGACAACACAGTGTGTGTTTCGACGGTCATGCCGGGAAATTCTTGTGCATTCATTTGGATGGGTGATGAGGTTGGTTGGGAGTAGGAGAACCTCAGGTTGAGTTAGGGGGAGGGAGGGCAAGGCAAACTTTCTTCAGGTGACCTTGTAGCCCCTGTGTTTCCAGTTTGTGATGTCAGAGACTAGCTCTCACAAATGCACCGGGCCTTCCTGGGCTGGATGGCATGCTCGTGTCACTCAAATCAATTCTAGGAGGAAGAGGTCTGAAGGAAGAAATTAATTTGAGATAAATTACTCTTGGGGGTAATTTGCCCCTTTTATGAAGCCAAGCAATCAGCTAGAGCTAAGAAAATTCCTTCCACGTGAATACTTTGCTTTGGAATGATGACTTTCCTCTGAAGGGAATGCATTTCACCTGGCTGCACTGTGAAACCAAGTTCATCCCTTTTCGACGGTCCTTTGCCAGGAATTTTTAATTTGTTTAATTTCCTCGTGATTTCTAACCAACAACATGCTGGCCCGCTTTTTTTTTTTTTTTTTTTGTCTCTTGACAATTCCTTTAAGCATAATCCATGATTTCCTTTTGTCGAAGACTGAAGGTGAGTAAATGAAGTGCAATGGGTTCTGCTTGTTCCGTTGAAGTTGTCGTCGTGCGTTAGATTTTCCACATCCCAACTACTTTCTGTCTGTTTAACCTGTTAGTTATTGAGAGGTTTCTTAAACTTGCAATTCCTCTCCGTAATTCTTTTATTTTTGCTTCACATAGAATAAGGCAATGTCACTCAAGGACATCGAGGTGCAGAACTGTTACAACATTGGGGTTACGGTTAGGGGTTAACCAGTTTATCTTTAATAATTCAGTTGGACACAAAGTATATTTTACTTTATGTTCATGTAGTTGTATTAGTTTTGTTTTGCTGTTGCAGCAAATCATTACAAATTTAGTGGCTTAATTTATTATCTTACAGTTCTGTATACGACGACTCTGACCTGGATCTCCCGGCGCTAAGATTGAAGTGTAGACAGGGCTGTCTCCCTTTCTGGAGGCCCTAGCAGTGAATCTGTTTTCTTGCCTTTGCTGGCTTCCGAAGGCCACCTCCATTCTAGGGCTCACATCCCCCTTCCTCCACCTTCAAAACCAGCAATGTTACATTTCTCTGTGCGATACTTTCAGTCACATCTTTCTCTGACGGCCCCTCTAACACTTTTCAGGTCCCCTGTGGTTACTTCGGGCCCACTCGAATAATCCAGGATAATCTCCCTATTTAAGGGGCAGGAGATTAGCAACCTTAATTCCATTTGCAACTTATTTTTCCTTTGCCGTGCAACCTAACATATTCACAGGTCCTGGAGATTAGGACACGGATAGCTTTGGTGGGGCAGTCAGCATTCTACTTACCACTAAGAGTTGCGACAGTTCCTTTTTAGTACGTGTATAGTAAATGTCTTTAGTTTTAATCATCGCAAGTCCTTGTGTTGTCGGTGTGTCCCTTGAAAATACCATATACCAGGCTGCATTTCCTCCTCCTCTGCTTAAATAACAGATTTATTGTCTCACAACGCTGGAGGCTAGAAGTCCAAGATTAAGGCAGGATTGGTTCCTTCTAGGGGCTGTGAGAGAATCTTTTCCATGCTTCTCGCCAGGTTCTGGTGGCTTTCTGCCAACCTTTGGCCTTCCTTGGTCTGCAGAGACATCATCCCAATCGCCGCCTTCATCTCCACATGGTCTTCGCCCTGCGTGCACGTCTCTGTGTCCAAATTTCCCTTTTCTACTAGGACACCAGTCATTTTGAATTAGGGTCTACTGTAATGACCTCATTTTAGCCTAACAAATTCCATCTGCAGTGACTCTATTTTCAAATAAGTTCCCATTCTGAGGTGCTGAGAGTTGGGACGTCAACATATGAAATTTGGGGAGATACAATTCAATCTGTAACAGCTCTCTTTCTTATTTTTAACACTTGAAAATTTGTCGTGACGTTAGATTTACTTACTTGGTTACCCAGGATTTTGCTGTCCTTTCTTTGCATTTTGTAGCTTACTACTCTTTACTCTGTGTTCAATTTTCTTCAAGTATACTTAATCTTGGCTTGTTTGAAAATGTCTTTATTATGTCCTCACTCTTTTTTCTTTTTTTTAATGTCCTCCCTCTTGGATGGCATTTTAGTTGGGTCTAGAAATCCAGGTTGACACTTACCTTCTTTCGGTAATTTGAAGATATCATTTCAGTGTCTTATAGTTTCTTTTGTTACCATTGTGAAATCTCCAATCAATCTCACTGTGGTTTCTTTGTAGATGATATTTCCTTTTTCTTGCTGGTGGCTTTAAAGATCTCTCTGTTGTTTGCTGCAATTTTACTACATTATGTCTAGGTGTGGATTTATTTTTACTCATTCTGCTTGGGATCTATTGCTGTCCTGAGTCTACAGAGAAATGCCTTTTGCCATTTCCAGAAAAACGTCAGTCTTGATATCCAAGAATATTGCCTTTGCATATTTTCTCTATTCTATTGCAAGGTTTTCTTTTTTCCTACAAATGTAAATTTTTTGAGGTATAAAATACATGGAAAACACACACGTCCTAAGTGTCCAGTTTGATGAGTATTCACAAGCTAAACACCCCTGTTTCACCAGTGCCCCGATCAAGAAATAGAGCAGGGGCGTCTGGGTGGTTCACTCGGTTAAGTGTCCGACTCTTGATTTTGGCTCAGTCATGATCTCACAGTCGTGAGATCCAGCCCCACATCCGGCTCTGCACTGAATATGGAGCCTGCTTGGGATTCTCTCCTCTGCCCCTCCACCCCAAAAGAAAAAAAAGAAAGAAAGAAAGAAAAAGGAAGTAGAATAATACTAGGACTTCAAATGCCTCCTCAGGCTCTTTCCAGTCATTGTCTACCTTTTCCATCAAGAATAAGCACCATCTTGGGGCGCCTGGGTGGCACCTTGGTTAAGCGTCTGCCTTCGGCTCAGGGCGTGATCCCGGCGTTATGGGATCGAGCCCCACATCAGGCTCCTCTGCTATGAGCCTGCTTCTTCCTCTCCCACTCCCCCTGCTTGTGTTCCCTTTCTCTCTGGCTGTCTCTATCTCTGTCAAATAAATAAATAAAATTAAAAAAAAAAAAAAAGAATAAGCACCATCTTGACTTCTCTCTGTATAGATTAGTTTTTCCTCTCTTTGAGCTTTATAAAAATGGAACCATGTGGTATGTACATTTCTGTCTCTTTCACTCAACATTATGTTTATGGAATTCATCCATATTCTTGTTATGTAGTTGTCATTCTTCCTTGTCACAGTATATGTATTCCATTGTACGAGTTCCAATTAGAACTTTATTAGAAACATGTCGGACCCTCTTTCCCATCCTTCATGTCTTTTAACCTCTCTCTTACATGTTCCATCTTTTTAATTCTTTATGTTTCATGCTGTGTAAATCCCTCAGATTTCTCTTCATGTTCCCTAAGTATCTATTCAGCTATATTGAATTTGATGTTTAGCCCCACAACTGAATTCTGTATTTCAATGACAGACTTTTTAAAAAAGATTTTGTTTATTTATGTATTTTAGAGAGAGGGAGTGTGTGCACGTGCACTTGTAAGCGAGCATGGGTTGGGGCAGGAGCAGAGGAGGAGGGAGACGGAGAAAAATCTCAAGCAGACTCCTCACTGAGTGTGGATCCCCATGCAGGACTCGATCTCATAACCCTGAGATCATGACCTGAACTGAAACCAAGAGTCAGATGCTTAACTGACTGAGCCATCCAGGTGCCCCTCAATGATAGTCTTTTTCATAATTTTAAAAGCTCTATTTGGCCCTTTTAGAAATATGTTTGTTCTGTTTTTTTGGAGTGTGTATGTGTTTAATTTTTCTTCTGTGTTTTATTAATCTTAAACATAATTATTTAAATTATGTTTTATTTAATTATTTAAATTAAACTTCAGAGGATGTAATGTTGGTATTTGTTGCATCGGCTTACTTTTTTTCTTGGTGCATTTTTTCCTTAACAGTAATTTTGAATTGAGAGTAGATTGTTCAGGGGTTTCTTACATTTGGGATTATAGTGTAGTCTTGGAGGATTTGCTCTTCAGAATGGTTTCATGTATTTCTGACTGGAGTCTTAGAGGTATTGTTAAGGTCAGGGCTAGCTTTCATATTAATTTCTGGGCTTGAAGTTTTCTGAATTATGAAGGTAATATATATTAGAATATATATATTGGGCTTGAGTAAGGTCCAAGCTGTGGTTCTGAATTCTCAGGTGAGATTCTTTTCCTGTCGAGTCCAGTACTGAGACAGATAACAACCTTTGCCCAATAAACTATTTGCGATTGAGGGAAGTTTATAGAAAAATGCAGCCAGCACTGTGACTTACAGCTGGGTCACTGACCCCATGACAGAAGTGGACTTGGAATTCAAGAATGAGTCCCAAGACTGGGGTTTCAGTGCATCTTGCTGGAGGAATAGTGTAGGAGAGAATCTGGAAATTAAGCAAGGATTGGTAATGGGATATCAGAGAGGCAGAACAATATAGGAGCAGGTGCAGTGAGCAGGTGGGGTGGTCCTGGGGCTAATTTTCAGTACTCTGATCTTAGTCCTGGTATTACACTTAGACCATCTTTTTGCTTAGCTTGAGCCCTTCTCTGGACTGAGGCAGGTTCTTAATGGCACAGTGGTTGGCCAGTGTCATTTTCAGAATTCTGAATTATGGGAAGTTGCCTTTAGTACTGTCCTATTGTCCTGTCTGACTTTCCCCATCCTACTTGCTGGAGCCTCTCTCCTTCCTTTTCCAGTTTAAAGGGTCTAGGACCAGGTTCTGAACCTCCACAAATGTCTATGGAGAGTGGATGATGAGGCAGCTAACTTAAGCTCATAAAATGTTGGAATGGTGACTGAAGGAAAGGAAAGATGCAGGGGCACATGGCTTCTCAGCTCCAGCTCATTGGTGTTACGTGGATATGCATAGTGTGGGCTGGAAATTTGGATTTTTTAAAAAAGAAAACATTAAAAAATGTCAGTAACTCTTTCAATTATAAAAATGTGCTGTGCTAACCAAAAATACATCTGTGGGCCATTGGTTTGCAACTGCTACTTTGACGTGCCCTCCAGAATCTTCCAGGTGCCTAAATTCCCTCATTCCATGGCAGCCCCTATTCTCCCCCTAGGATTACTTGTCAAATACTATGTCTTTCCAAATCATCTGCATTCTCACTCCTACACCAATACCACATTCCTTAAATGACCATATAGGAACAAATTCTCACTAGTGTGTGAATGATGGATGGTTCCTCCCAAAGCATGTTGGACCAAATCAGAGTGTGAACATGCTGGCAGTGGAGCCCAAGGAACAGGGTCTTGTGTACCTGGATACAAGAATGTGGGGTATCAATGAGTGTGGGCTTTGCAGCCAGATGTCCATGACTTCTGGCTCTCCACTTAGAAGTGGAGAGATCCTGTCTAAGAGAGTTCGCCCCTCTACACCTTGATCTTCTTATCTGTACAGTCAGGATAATAATACTTGGCAATGTTGTTGTAAGCCTGTTTTAATTTCTGTTTTATACCCAATGCTTACTTTTGTTCAGATTATGGGAATTCTGCAGTTTTGAGAACCTTAAGTCAAGCCCCTCAGTGTACAGATTCTGTAGACATGGAAGATTGTGGTTCAAGGGATCTGCCCAATGTCTCAGCGGGCCCAAATTGGGAATTCATTTGCAATATTTATTTTTAATGATTATTTTTATGGTACAATTGATTGTAAGATCCCATAGTTCATCTGTGAGGCAATATGAATTAATTATTAAAGCAAGACTGTGACTCCAAAACCTATCAGATTATTGGGATTATTATTCCAGCCCTTTCATTGTATGTAACAGTTATGTCATCTCCTTTCTATGTAACAGTTACTTCATCTCTTTAAACCTCAGTTTGTCACCAGGAAGCAGCAGTATCTCCTTTGCTCATTGGAGTATTATTCCGAGTGTTAATGGTATGACTTACTTCCCAACTGGGGGTGCAAACATGGTCTCATCTCTTTAAAGAATTGAAACTAACCAAGATCGTATGTTCTTGACTGGCAGAAAGGTCACTATCTCCTTCTTGGGGCCACCCTCTCCCCAAACTGTTCAGGAACCTGAGGGTTATAGAGTCCTAAGGTGGAGAGGGGTAGGTGGTTGGGTGTCAAAACCAAAGTTTAATCCATTCTTTATTGCCGCTGCTCCTTCTTGCTGCGCATAGTCACTGTAAGAGCCACGCCCTCCAGAGGGTTTTTTTTGTAAAAAATTATTTATTTCAGTGGGGAAGGGGCTGAGGGAATCTCAAGCGGACTTGGAGCCAAGCGTGGAGCCTGATGCCGTGAGATCAGGACCTGAGTTGAAACTAAGAGTAGGATGCGCTTAACTGACTGAGCCACCCAGGAGCCCCGGGAACCACCTGCAATCGAGGAAAGGATGCCTCCTCTGGGAACGCACAGCCCTGCGGACTCTTCAGCCTCACTTGCGTTCACATGGTGGCCCTGGTCAGTGAGGACACCTGGTCCTGCCCCTCTTGAGAGAGGGATGCTGATGTGATGCTGACTGAGGTCTGTGCCAGGCACTGTGGGCCGCTGAGGGAGGCTGGCCCCTGCCTTGCTCGGGCTCACAGGGACGTAGGTCTCACTGCTCGGCTGTTTCAACTCTTCTGGCTGCTGTTTCAGGGAGGCACCTGGGGAGAACTTGTGTGATCTCCTCCTCCTCCCCGGACAGCCACACACGTAGAATGCAGAGGGTCTGAGATCTGCTCCTTTTGTGAACTCCAGGGCAATCTGCCCTCCACTCTCCTCCCCTTACTTTAGAGCCCCACGGGTGATTTATCCCCCTAAAGTTGAACCAAGTGACTTCTGGAACATGCTATGACTAAGCGAAGCAAAACAAAACAAAAACCAAGTTAATGGGAAAAAGTTAATGGGAAAAAGACAGTCTCTTCAACACATGGCATTGGGAAAACTGGACAGCTACATGCAAGACAATGAAATGGGACCACTTTCTTACACCATACCCAAAAATAAACTCGGAATGGATTAAAGACCTAAATGTGAGACCTGAAACCCTAAAATTCATAGAAGAAAAAAGAGGCAGTAATCTCTTTGATATCAGCCATAGAAACATTTTTCTAGATATGTCTCCTTTGGCAAGGGAAACGAGCAAAATTAAACTATTGGGACTACATCAAAATAAAAAGCTTTTGCACAGCATAGGAAACCATCAACAAAACAAAAAGATAACCCTCTGAATGAGAGAAGAGATTTGCAAGTGATATGTCCAATAAGGGGTTAACATCCAAAATATATAAAGAACTTATACAACTCAACACCAGAAAACCAAATAACCCAGTTAAAAAATGGGCAGAAGACATGAACATTTTCCCAAAGAAGACATATATGATGGCCCACAGACACATGAAAAGATGCGCAACCACTCATCACCAGAGAAGTGCAAATTAAAACCACGAAGAGATATCACCTCATACCTGTCAGAATGGCTAAAATAAAAAACACAAGAAACGAGTGTTGGTGAGAATGTGGAGAAACAGGAACCCTCATGTACTGTTGGTGGGAATGCAAACTGGTGCAGCCACTGTGGAAAACAGGATGGAGGTTCCTCAAAGAATTAAAAATAGAATTACTATACGATCCATTAATTCCACTACTGGGTATTTACTCAAAGAATATGAAAACACTAATTTGGAAAGATACATGCACCTCTATGTTTATTGCAGCATAATTTACAACAGCCAAGATATGGGAGCAACCCGAGTGTCCACTGATAGATGAATGGATAAAGAAGATGTGGTGTGTACATATACGATGGAATATTAGCCATAAAAGAGAATGAAATCTTGCCATTTGCAACAACATGGGTGGATCTAGAGGGTATTATGCTAAATGAAATCAGTCAGAGAAAGACAAATACCATATGATTTCACTCATATGTGGAATTTAAGAAACAAAACAAATGAACAAAGAAACAAAGAGACAAACCAAAACCAGACTCTTTAACTGTGGAGAACAAACAGATGGTTACCAGAGGGGAGGTGAGTGGGGGGATGGGTGAACCAGGTGAAGAGGATTAAGAGCACACTTATGATGAGCACTGAGACATGCACAGAATTGTTGAATGACTATGTGGTGGAGCTGAAACTACTATAACGCTGTATGTTAATTACAATGTACATATTTACATAATTACAAATTGCAATTTAAAAAAATGCGAGTTAGATTTTCCTTGAGACGTCTTGATACGTGGGAGCATCACATTGCCTTATGATCTTTTTCTTTAATTTGCAGTTATGCTATAAATCAAATTGATTGTGGAAATAATCTGGTGATTAAGTGGATTAAAGATTAAGAGAAATAAACTGGTGGCCACATAACCTTTAGCAAAAGCCTCCAGAGGTCTGGACCTTTCGGGAAACTCGACAAGGCTTTTTTTCTTGGTGGATTAGCTGTAACTGTCATTTGCATATGAACTTGAGGTGCTGACTCACCCTCCTAGTCTCTGGTAGCAGGAACTGGTTGCTGCAACTCTCAGCTGGCCTCCCCTCTGACAAATGACTTAGGCAAACAGAAGCTGAGACCCAGGGCCCAGCCTGAGGTCACGGCGGAGAATTGCTTCACTTGCGTCGGCGGCCCACCTGCTGGTTGTTCCGGGCTTGGCGTTACTGCTTCTCCTCTGAGCTGGTTGCCCCCCTAGAATCCACAGAGCCCCTGGCCCCACGGTAGATGATATAAACAAGCAGCCTTCTTTTTCTTTGTTTAGAATTCTAGCAGGACTAACTAGGTTTTTTTGTTTGTTTCTTTTTTTTAACTACTGAAGCTCAGTGAAATCAAACCCAAGGATTAAGTGAAAACATCAGCCAACAAGATCAATAAATCATTAACTTGGGCAGCCCGTAGAGGCCTGTTGCCTGGGTTGCTTTGCCACGTGAGGGAAGGTTCAGCGACTTCCGAAGTGGAAACAAAAGTTGGTAATGATGTAGCTGAGCCTGAATTCGTTTATTTCCCCCCCAAGCTCGGGGAGGGAAGGGCCGAGCACGATGCTGTACCACCACCTAGTGATAAGTACACGCATATCACCTACGAGGCCGCCAGCGGGCTCCGAGAGGCGCAGGTCAGCCTCCGATAGAACAACGCACTTGGATGGAAGCTCAGTGCCTCAAATCACAGCAGTCCTCGCTCGCGGCTTTCGCGGAGTCCTTCAGGGGTTTCCGCGTTACGGCTGAGACACGAAAAAGCTTTAGGACTTTATGGGCGCTTTGGCATGTCGTTGGCTCACCCGGCCTGGCCTGAGATATCCCTGGCAACAGGTCAGTGTTAGGAAGTGTCCCCGGCTCCTGCTGCTGCGGCCACTTGCGAGCTGGCTTCTCAATGGCTCCCCGGAGGTGACACGACTCACAGTGTGAGGGGCTAGTGTCCCACAGGAAGAAATCTGACCAGTGAAAAACGAGATTGGAAGGAGCTGGTGGATGAGTGACTCTCCCTGTCTCCTCCCTGAGGAGCTGTTCAGACACAGTGTCCATATTGCCTCCGGAGATGTCTTCAAGGACAACCAGAGTTTTGGTGGTGCTGTGGCCAGCTCAGTACTACACCACCTGATTTTTGCTTTTCCTCCTTTCCATTCTTATTCCCTCTTGTTTCCTTCTCTTGATCTTTGGGGATTGCATTCTTCATCCGTGGGTTTACGTCCGAGTTTTGCCTCAGGCTCTGTTTTCTGGGGACTTTGAGCTAAGACAGTTCACATGCCCATCCTGGAACAGTTATGGGGTCTGGGTATCTAGGTGTCCATTCTGACACGGGAAGTGAGGTGCTGTGATCGAAGTTTCCACCAGGATCAGATGGAAAAGGGGTGGAGGTCCCCAGAGGAACACACAGAAGGATAGGAAGGAGTGCCCTGCAGACGGAAATATACCTTCCTGGTGTTGGTGAAGGGGCCAAGCAATTTTGAAGTCATTACACACGCATTGTCCTACCTTAGCCGTGAGATCCAAGTGAATGTCGCCGCGGGGGGACCCCTGACATCATGTGTCTTTGACGTGACACCGCATGAGGCACATAGAAGCACCCACGAAATAGTCTCAACGAAACTCTTTGATTTAAATGCAATCAAGCCTTTAGATGTAACTTTCAAGTTACAGGAAATATGGGAGAAAGAGGAGCAGGTTAAACAACAGCTCAAAGAAAACACTTTCAAATTTAGACTGTGGAATATTCTACAAGACAACTGGCTGGTGTACTAGTCTCCCAGGGCTGTAGTAACAAAGCACCAGAAACGTGATGGCTGAAATGACAGAAATTTATTATCTCACAGTAAGTACTAATCTGATTTCAGAATTTTGTTATTTTTAAACAATTTATAACAGAACCGATCTCAGTTATGCATTTTGAGACAATATGTTGTAGAAAGAATATTCAACTTATGACAGAGGAGGTGTGAAATGTGTTCTATGAATAAATTGGAAACTTGTCTGCTTGATCTGAAGACAGATTGGGACATCTATCAATAACCCCAGAGAAAAATTGCTCTCTGGCTTTGTAATCAAAGGTTTCTTTTTTTTTTTTTTTTTAATGAAAGTCTTTTATTTGATTCTTTTTTAAAATTTAAATCTTGTTAGTTAACACACAGTGCAGAATTGGTTTCGGGAATAGAGTTCAGTGATTCGTCTCGTATATACAACACCCAGTGTTCATCACAAGTGCCCCCCTGAGTACCCATCCCATCTAGCCCATCCCCCACCCCCTCCCTCAAATAAAGTTTTCTAATGTATATCTCCAGGATGTGGAGGCTGTCAATTCTGACAGATTTTTAAAAATCAATATTTCATATTGAGTTTGAAGTCCTGCGATGATTATGTTTTCAAATTTTTGAGAGCCATTAGGATTATGACGGTGTTAAAAATAGGTGGAGGCATCATTTAAACATGTGTCGAAGGGAGATTACATTTACATGTAAAATATTCTCAAAGACTGAAACATCTTTGGATCCTGGTGCATCAGTCACTTAGATCTCACTTCGACAGCCTTTTTTATTTTCCAACAACTGAAAAGTAACTCATTACTTTCTTTAATATCATGCCATTACTGTGGAGTGGAACATAGTTAAACTAATAGCCCCTCAAAAACTTTGATGACAGGTATACATAAAGTTTATGAGCCCAGAAGTCCCATTTCAAGTAGTGTTAATCACCGTGTTTGAATAAAAACACGCAGACAATTAAGACATCATTTGGTCTGCCTTTGCTTTGGAGGGCCTTAAAAGAAGACTTTTGTCACAGCCTTATCTCATGAATCATACTTGGGTTAGGTTGACACAAAACACATTGATCATTTTCCTTCTCCAAATTCTTGTAGGATGGATGCTAAACTCTACATGGTCTTGGGGTCTTTCAGACACCTTAACTGCATTTCTCCAACTCTTGGGTAAGTTGGGTAGGTTTCCTGTGGACCACTTTTCTATTACTTCGTGTAACTTCACAAAGTACCAGGGATAATTTCACTAACTTATGTCAGAAACATTTAGTGGGCGCCTGTGGGGCAGAACACTGTCTGAAATCTCAGGGAGCTCACAGTTTAATGGAAAGACAAATGAACTTCCAGTGACAGCCCAGTTTCAAGAGTATTCCACTGTGTAAAAAAGCCGTATTGCGACCCGGCTAGTGCCTGGCTTCAAGGCTCAAAACCTCTCCAAGCCTCAGTTTTGCCATCTGTAACATGGGAATAATTACCCCCTCACAGAACTGTGGTACAGATGAATCTGTAGATTTTGTTATCCACTGTTTCTGAATTTATCTTACAGTTTTGGTTACATGAAAACACTGAATCAATAAATCAATCATCAGTCAATCAATCGATCAATAGCTATCACTGTCTTTGTGGTAATTTTAAATTCTTGGTGGAGGAATTTGATTAGCTCAATGAGTCAGGTGGCTAGTCCTGGTTCCGTGGTCTGTGGCTATTTCTGTACAATGCGGCTGGCAGAAGCCCACCGCTATGACTTGGGGGACCGAAAGCAAATCCAAACCCTGTCTACTGCACTTCACATAAAGATTTTGTTGTGATTAGTAAAATGCAAATCACTTTAAATGTTGTATTGAATTAATAGTTTATTTTTGCGAGTGTTAATAGCATGGCTATTATCCTGCAGTGTTCTATGAACTTTTTCGATATTAAGAAAATGTTTCTGAATTTGAAAAAGCTAGACACTCCTGTTCTCGGGAAGAGGCATTTGCAGAAGTACTTCTAGTACTCCAGGCTACTACAAAAATGAGAAGACGCAAGAGTTCTGGAGATTAGTTGCACAGCAATGTAAATGTACTTGACGTTACTGAACTATACACTTAAAGATGGTTAAAATTGTAAGTATTATGCTATGTGTATTCTACCACCATAAAAAATCTAAGAAAAAATGAGAAAACACAGACCCCAGATAGACTCGCTGAAACATTTCAAATTCCATAGTGTTTCTTATTTAATATCCATAGTCTTTAATAAGCAGGCATTAATAAATACCATCAGTTCAAACAAAACGTGGTTCCATCTGGCTAGATAATATATATATATATATATATTTAATTTATATCTGCAAATGAAAGAACACAAGAATAGGTACACACTCTTGTACATAGTACTAAACCCAAAAAGAAGGAAACCACCTGAGACATTTAAAGTGTAGAGTACAAGAAATTATCCATTATCATTGGCAGAGGGACATGTCCCCCCCATGAGGGACAACTTTTAGAATACTCATTCATTTTATAATTAGCAGTAGAGACCTAACAGTTGCCGGGTTCAAGGAGTGGGATAAGGCAGTAAATCAGATATCCAGGATCCCTGTCCCCATTGAGTTTATACTGTAGCAAAGGAGCGCATTAGACCGGAAATGACCAACCAGTGTATTAAGTATTCTGGTAGCTGTGGGAACACATAGGAGAGAATCTGGGGCTTCCTGGGCTTGTAAGCCCAGGTGTGAAGAATAAGTAAGAGTTAGCTGGACAAAGAGGTGGAGAAAAGAGTGATTCAGGCAGAGGTAATATGGTGCTCAGAGTCCCAGAGGTGAGAAGGAAGACCGTGAATTCAGAGAACTGAAGGAAATCCAAAATGTTTGGGGAGTGGGGTTGACATCAGTCTGGATGTTTTCAGGGTTGAGATCTGCTGAGTGGTTGATGTGGAACAAAAGCAAAGGATTTAGGAGGTCGGTGAGAGATTGTCTGAGGTGAAGAACCATGACATGGAAGTTGAATTGGAGAGGAAGAGAGGATCCCAGAGGTGAGGAGCTGGAGGATTGACCGGTAACAAAGGGTGTGTTGAAAAATGGGAAATTAAGGGCAGGTTCCAAAGACATAAAGCTGCAAAATGGGAAACAGTGTAGTATATTGGTTGAAGAATGAGATTTGAAAGCCAACAGACCTGGTTTGAATCCTGCTCTTTATCATAAATTTGACCTCATTGTCCTTATCTGTATAAAAGGGTTATTATAATACCTATTTATACGGTTGTTACAAAGTGAACGTTTTTGAATGTATACAACCAACTTCATAAACCACTTTATGCATGTAGGAGCCATCAATGCATAGTAAATACCTAACTGCCATCACCTTAGCTCTGTCCTGGGCACAGAGGGAGAATGTTCTTGTAGATGGCTGGAAGGAAAGCAATCTTCAAGTCTGCCTTTTTTACTGTATTCACAGTATCCAGATAGTGCCTGCACATAGTAGATGTTCAATAAAAATTTGTTAAAGGAATTAATGACCAAATAACACGTAAGTGGTTGAAATCAGTGTGGTTTTTTGAGGGAACATTTTGGAAACATATAGCTTAGAACTGTTGATACTCTTTGACTGATTTAATTCATGGGATCCTAAATACATACATCTAAATATGTAAAAAGCTAAAAGCACTAAGATGTTCATTGCAGCGCTAATGATAATAGTGAAAAACTGGAAATAACTGAAATGCTCAATAACTGAATAGATGAAGTCAGCTTTGGCATATGCATTTTAAAGGATGCAAAATGTACACAACAAATTTATTTGCGATGCATATATTCTATTATGGAAAATGTTAAGAAACAGTGCTAAGTGAAAAAGGCAGATTTAACTGTGGTATTATCACACAATGGAAATACATGGAATCTGTGCATAGGAAAATGTTAGAAAATATACCAAAATATTGGTGGTAGACTATAGATAAGTTTTTCCTTTTTTCCTTTGCTCTCCCCTCTTTCTTTTTTTTAAAATTCAGAATTATATAATTCTCTGTATGAAATTATGCAAGTAGCTTCATGTAAATGAGAAAGAGGGTCCAGGTGGAAAGTTGTCATCTGTTTTAGTGGCGGCAGTATTTTAGGTCCTAGAAATCAGGGGCAGTGGGAAGTGTTGCTGAAGATGGGGGGGGGAGGCGGGGAGAAGAGAGGGAAAAGGAAATGAGGGTGGGAAGAGAGGAGGAAAATTAGAGAAAAGAGGTCGATAGGATGGTGGTGGGGACAAGGGGTGCCGTTGCCTTCTGACTCCGGTGGCAAACTCCTTAACGCAGCTAGAAGGACAGTTACATGGTGAGGACACTGCTGTCATGGCGGATGTCGAGAACGTGTTATTTGGGTTTCCCTCTTGGTAGGTGCAGTTGAAGTGTCAAGAGCTGGATTGGTCATGACCCATGTGGCCATACCCCACATGAATGTGACAGTCTTCCCTTTCCTACAAACTCCCAGTATCATCAGAATCAATCATTTCTGAACGTCTTGTATATTCCGTGTCTTGTAAATGCAAAGATCACATGGAATAGGGTACGAGAATTGAAATAGCATGGAGGAATTAAGGGATAATTTTAATCCAAGCCCTTCAAGTCACAGATGAGGAGGTCTGAGGACTGGAGAAGTGAAATGACTGTACGAGGTGACGTTGAATGTTTGCAGCAAATCTGGATTAATTCTCCATGTGCCGTCTTGACAAGCGGGTCCTTGCGCTGCTCTGTTCTTGGAGACCTGCTGGCTGGCTTCTTAAGGCTACTCAGACAGTATCTCTTTCTAGGAAAACTCAAATTTGTACTTAACACCTGGGAGTGGTCAGAACGGAAGCTGAGTGCAAGAGCGATGCAGAAAAGGTGAAGGGCTTCTCCCTTTCCACAGTTCCAGGGGAGTCAATGTTTCTCGCTTAGATGATGATGATGATGATGATGATGATGGTGGCTAATCGTCACAGAGAATTTACTAAGTGCCAGGGCTTAAATTAAATGTTTTTATACATTAACTTACTTAATTCTCTTAACATTCCTATGAGGTAAGAACAATTATTATCCTCGCTTTTGTAGATGAGGACACTGAGGCACAGAGAAGTGGAGAAGTTAAGTGGCTGAAGTCACTTTACTATAAAGTGACAAAGTGAGATTTTGAGCGGAGTCAGATCAAGAGTCCATGCTCTTAACTACTGTTCTATTTAAGATACAGAAAGAGACAGAGAGAGAGAAAGAGAGAGAGAGAGAGAAAGCAGTGACAGAGAGAAAGGAGAGGGGGCAGGGAACAGAAGTGTGAGAAGGAGAGGGAATTGAGAAGGAAAGGAGAGATTGAAGCTTATTAGGGATGTACGCACTGGAAAATACATGTCTTCTGGCAGAAATTAGCTGGTCTAGATAAAGCGGTTCTTTGGCCAAACTTCTTGGCAAACATATTTTTGCAGAAAAATGACCCCCAAACTTTCTACTTATAACGGCTCCTTTATGCCCCAAATTCTTGGTAATATGTTGTGATGTCATCAAGATTTAGGAACATTAATCCTTAAGCCTGGAATCTATGGCTCCTGGAAGTCTTGCCAAGATGGTGGAATTGGTGGGTTTCCAATCTCTTCCTGTTCTGTGTGTTGGAGTCCAGGCAGATGGAAGAGTGGGAGTGGGTAAAAGGCATGGTAAGAGAGGGGGAAGCTTTATATTTTTTGGGTTTCTTTGCAAATTCTTATGATTTATAGCCAAAAGAATTTATTTTAAAACTTCCTGATGAATAAACAATCCTGTTTATAGGATGATTTTGATAAAATTTCCTTTATTTTTAACTTTGTTATATTTCTATTATAAATTTGATCTAGTCTCTGAAAAAGTAAGAGGCCTACATGACATTAAAAATAAAAGCTGAAAAAAATGAAAAGAGGATAACACATTCAGTTAACTACTTGTTTAGTCAATGTGGCAACAACGATGGCTTGACTGCTTTTTGGAATTAGCTGATTTTCTCACTAGCTAGTTATACCCATAATAAAGCTATGATCTGATATTCTCTTCACCTTAACTGATTCTTTTGTCTTTTAAGTGCATAGATTAATGCTTGGAATGTACAGTCTAGCATTTTCAATCTGGACAGTCTGGTGGGGAAATTTATGGGAATTCTGAAACCATTAATCTTTGGCTAGGATCATCTCAAAAGTTTAAAACAGGTATGTCTCTTTCATCCTGTTTTTCCCTTGATGTTGTGTTTACTCACCTAGAACTGTCAAGTTTTCTTCCCCATTTTTCATCAAAATTTGTTCAGGTGCTTCATTCTGAAAAATAACTTAGCAAGCTAAATCCACCAATATATTAAAGGGATAATATGTCATGACCAAGTAGGGTTTATCCCAGGAGTGTAACACTGGTTTCACATTTGAACATCAATTTACCATGCTGACAGAATAAAAAGAATACAGGGAATCTGTGTATCTTCTACTCAGTTTTGCTGTGAACCCAAAATTGCTCTTAAAAAATAAAGGCAATTTAAAAAGTCAATTAAAAAATGAATCATATCATCATCTTGGTAGGTAAAGGCATGTGACAAAATGCAATATTTATTCATGGTAAAAACTCTAAGAAACGAGGAATTGAAGCAAATTTTTCATCCTGATAGAGGACATTATGAAAAACCTATAGTTACCATAGTACTTAATGGTGAAAGAGTGAATGCTTTCCCCCTCAGATGAGGAACACGGCAACGAGGTCTTCTCTCACCAGCTTTACTCAGCATCGTATTGGAGGTTCTCTAGTGAGTAAAACAAGACAAGGAAAACAAACAAAAGGTCAATAGATGGAAAAGGAAAATCATATTTTATCCAAACATTGAAAATTCAGAGTTGGTAGGATTTGAAGCAACTGTAACTCACATATTGCTGGTGGGATGCAAAAGGATACAACCATTTGGAGAACAGGCCATTATTCAAATACCAGACACATAAACCATAATTCCAATCCTGAGAATTTAGCTAAGAGAAATGAGAGTAAGTACCTGCACAAAGACTTACACACATACATTTGCGGCAGCTTTATTGTTAAAGCCTAATACCAGAAATTATCCAAATATCCATCAAAAGGCGAGTGGATTAACAGATTGTGGCATATCCCTATAATGGAACAGTACTTATCAATAAAGAGCAAAAAAAAAAAAAATACTGATTCATGTAATAACATGGAAAAATTTCAAGATCATTAGGCTGAGGGAACAAGCCAGATGAGAGTACATACTATATTATTTCATTTTTATAAGATTCTAGAAAATGCCAACCAACCTATAATGACAGAAAGTAGGGCAGTGGTTACCTGGAGATGAGCAGGGGAGGAGAAGATGAAAGAGAGATGGATTTCCAAGGGGGCACGATGGCAATTTTAGGGGTAATGAAATATTCATTATTTTGTTGGCGTGATGGTTTTTGGTGTGTGCATATGTTGAAATTCATGGACTTGCACAGTTTATTAAATATATGCAGGATATGCTGTGTTGATTATATCCCAATAGAGCTGCTATGAAATTAGCAAGCTGAAGCAGAAGGTGGAGGAAGCTATTTGGGGGCCTTCCCTGATGCTCCTGGAATTTCATGTTACCTGCATGCCTATATCCAGATTTGACCCTATTTTGGTGTAGGAAAAGAGCTAATTATAATCCAGGTTTCCTGTTTAGCAGGCTTCTGAACATGTAATGTATTTATTTCAAATGGACCAACTGTTTCTGTGTTACCTTGCTGTTCCTGGTCCCCAAGAAGGAGCTGGCAGTAACCGTTCCTTGTTCCAAATGCCAGGGAATCAGGTGTGAGGCAGCTTAAGGAGCTCTTATTTTTAATCTTATTTCTTCCCCAAATGAAATATATACCCTGTGTTGATGCTTCAGAACACTGAGGATGAACACAGATGGTAAATCAAATTTAGGGAGGAGGGATGTTCTATGTAACTCCTAAATGCCAACTTTGAAACACTAGATGGCTCCCCTAATGTATTTTAGATTGGAGTTAAAAATAGGGCTCCTCATCAGAATTATTGCGAAAGATGACAATCATTTTTCAAGCAACGGACAGTTGCATCTGTGTGGGCTCTAGCCACTGAAGAAAAGGAAAACTCAGTGCAGACTGAATAACGCATTTTTAGAGATTGGAACTTTTGGCTGTCTCTTCTGCTTTGGGGCAAATACACACCACGGGGAACCAGCCTAATGAGCTGTTGCTATCGATGGATTCAGGAATACATTATACAAAACGGTCATGTATTATTTTGGAAAAGAAAAAGTGTTTTTTAAAACTAATTTAAAAACATGTACTTGACAGTTGGTGTTGGAGAGCTGCAGGATATGACCCCCCAAAGCTGCCTGGAGGAGCTCAGGACATGCCTCCCCAGAACATGCCACACTGGTCTAGTGATTATTCTGAGCTGTAGGCTCTTGATAAACAGCAGGGAGAGGCTTCAGCTCTTCCAAACAGAGCTCATGTCATAGATGGGCTCTCTGGGAGTTTTCCCAACCAGGGAAGACTGACTCTTGTCACAGTAAAGCAGACTAGAGGTCCACCCCACACCCAGACACTTTGTCACAAACTACTGTACCTCCCATCTGTTCTTCTAAGGTCCCATTCATCTTTCCTAAAAATCATTTCCTCTCCCTGAAGAGGCCTACATCCCTCTCCCCTTTCCCTATTAAGATTGCATTTAAGCCTGAATTCTAAGCCACCTTGAGGAGTTAACTCATTTCCTCCCGACTCTCTCCCATATTTATATGATGGTAAGTGTTAATAAACTTCTGTTTCTTTTTCCCTTGTTAATTTGTCTTTTATTACAGGGTCTCAAATAAGAACTTGGAAGAGTAGAGGGAGAATTATTTCTCCCCCCCCTACAGTGTGATAATACTATTTATAGCCCTAAAAGCCCAAATGACCAACCTCAACTCATGCTGAGCCCCTGAAGATGTTTTGGAAGCAGGAGTACACTGCTGGATTTTCTGAGAGGCCGGACACATACAATGGCTGAAAGGTCAGAGAAATTGATGAAGAAGAAAAAATGCAGGCTCTGGAATTAGTCATTCTCAAATACTCCTAGATGTGGGGATTTACTTCATTTTTCTTTTCTGTAAAATGGATATTCAGTGAATGTTAGTGTGCCCATCCCTGCTAATGAGTAGACTTTATTCTCTTTGTGCATATCTAGTAGAAAAATCTATATCTATCTTTGCATAGTACCTTATAGTTTGGAAAATGTTTTCATATTTATGAGTGATTTGCAAACTTTTTTTTTTTTTTAAAGAAATGGGGTTTTTCTTGAAATGAACCACTACACAGATACAGAAGATGTAAGAAAATATAAAGGTGGGTTTGCTCTGGTTGAACAAGGGGCGAAGTTTCAACCTTTGCAACGCTCCCAGTCATTCCTACATGTTCTTTCCCTCTATATGGGGACTTCCCTCTGCAGCACAGTTGAAAACCTCTGCTATTCATTATATCATTTGATCAGATATAGGACTTAGATGGACATTGATATGATGGAGAATCTTAGAAGCCAAAGGATTGTGTTTACACTAAGATCACATATTTACTTCCTTAGGGGCTTTTTTCTAAGAGACAGTGTGGTCTGATTGCAGGGAAGGTGTTATGCTGACAGGCAAAGGGATATTTCCCCCAGCTTGGTCTGTCTGTCCACTGAGGAGATCACTTCTCTGTTTCCATATCCCTGTCTCTAAAATGGTTATATTAATTAATAGCAACCTCCCTTCTGTTTTCAAGGATACTAAGAAAGGGATCCAAGTTCACTGAATGAATCATTATGCAAAGCCAGAGAGAAATAATGAACCAATTTGAAAATGGATATGGGTAAAGAACTTTCCTTTGATCTTTGACAAGCCAACATTTTCCATGATGCCAATTTTAATATAAAAGTTGGCTAATGACTAAGAGCTGAAAGTCTTGGCTAGTGACTAATAAAATTGAGTTATTCTACTTTTTGGATTACAAAAAAAGGCAATTGCTAGTGGAGCAGCCCACAGGGGATTCTTCTGAAGCAAATGAGCCCTTGTTTTCTAAGTAGGGGTAATGTGCCCCCCTCAAGCCCTGTGAGATGGTCTTCCTGGAAAATGGTCTCAGCTCAAGCTTCCTTAAAGCTCCACAGGGATGAGCTGATCTTGTATAAGCTATGATATTTAAAGCCACATGAAGCCTACAGGTTGCTATGCTAGGAGAAGCAGATTATTCCTATGGCAGACCTTTGGTGATTTGGCCCCTGACACCTGCTCCCATTAACTGGAAGATCCGATTCACAGTATTTCAGGCCTGATTTGTTAGGTTTTGACTGGGCACCGAATTTAAGTGTGAGGTGGGCTACAGAGAAACCTTGTTTTCAAACATCTGATTCTGCTGGTGTTGGATGAGTCAGTCCTATGGGTCTCAACCTCCTTCCTTCTGTTGGCTGCTTTTAGTCATCAAGGAGAGGAAGGGAAGAAGCAGAGGAAAGTCTGGCTCGGTTGGGAGCTTGAGCAGATGATTTGGTTTGAGAGGGAGGTGGTGGAACCTTTTGGTTGTAGACGATTTCTGGCTTGGGCAGGGATTTCACATATCCAGATTTTTTCCTACACATTTCAGACGCTTGGAGGAAAAAAGGTTATCAGTTACTCATCCAGGACCGTGAATCCCAGACTTTCAGATTGTTATGGATCAGGAGAATTAAAAAAAAAACCCTTTTGGGATCAACAGAAGCTTTCCGGCCTCCTACTTAGCCAAAGGAGGCCTTTAAAGAAATGACTTTTGTCTTCTTTCATCACCATTTCATTAACAAACTGACATTTAACTACCCTACCTCTCCCTGCATGGAGTGAGGATTTAATCTACAACAAAAGCCAATCTTTTACATTTGAAGTTTGGCTTTGTGAAAATACTCATGAGACGATCTTTGTTTTTCCTGTTTTGTGTGTAATTATGAGAGCCTTGCCACAGACCGGCGCTTGGGAGCACTGGTTCCGGAGAACCCTGGAATGCTGGGGCAGATTCCTAAGGAATCTATTTCATGTAGAATCAATGATCCCATTAGGAAAAAACAGTTTCAAGGGCTCTGAAGTGGCTAAGTATGAGTTATTAAGACATCAGACCGTCCATGTATTTGATGGTGTTCTTGGTGATTGGGAGATCGGAGGTAGGAGGGAGGCAGAGAGCATAATTTCCCTCTCGGATCATTGCGTTAGTGCTGGCACAAAAGGATATTTTGTCTGTGATTCTGTTTAGGGTCACTCATATGACACCTTGGTTAATCCTGGGGGCAGCTTGTGAACAGCTAAAACCTAACAAAAGAGTTTCAAAGACCTCAGTAGGAAATTAGGGCCACCTGTTCAGTCATTCTGTAATTATTGTATTCGTGGTGGGAGAGATAGAGGCCTCCCCACCAAAGATCATTGTCATTGGCCATGTTGGCATCAACAGACATGGGGGTAGGGTTGCGATCATGACAGTGATATAATTCAGACAGAATCAAGGTGAGGTCAGACCGTGCTGGGCAAATAGGAGGGTGGGAGACAGCCAGGGTCGCCAGGGCAAAGGCATCAGAAGTAGTGAGGGGGGCTTTAGTGACCACTAAAATTAGTGATCTCACTGCCCAGAAAAAGAAGAAGCTTTGGAAAGCTCCATTTCCAGGACTCCTCTTGTTGGACCACAGGGCCAAAGACTTTAACAAAATAATCATAAACTTTATTTTTTAAGAGCAGTTTTAGGTTACAGAGAGATAGCTCAGAAATTTTAGGGTTCCCTTATAAACCCATTCCCCCAGTCCACAATTTTCTCTATTAATAACATCTTGCATTGGCATGTGCTATAGTCTGAAAGTGGGTGGCCCCTGAAATTCATATGTTAAAACCTCATGCCCAAGGTGATGGTAGCAGGAGATGGAGCCTTCAGGAGGTGATTGGTCATGAGGGGCCGAATGAAATGAGTGCCCTTATGAATGAGGCTCCAGAGAGATCCCCTTCCTTCCCCTTTCCCCTTCCACCATGTGAAGAGACAACCGGAAGTCTGCAACCAGGAGAGGGCCCTCCCCTGACCATGGTGGCTCACTCATCTTAGACTTTCAGCCTCCAGAGGTGTGAGCAATGAATTTCTGTTGTTTAGAAACCATGCAGTCTGGGGTACTTTGTTAAGCCGGAACTGACTGAGACAGTGTGGCCCATTTATCACAGTTGATGAACCACTATTTATGCATTATCATTAACTAGTCTGTCGTTTACATTCGAGTTCACTTTTTGTGTTGCAGGGCTCTTGGGGTTTCAACCGCTGCGTAACGAGACGTATCCACTGTTATAACATCACAGAGACAAAGAGTCTCCCTGCTCTAAAAATCCCCTGTGACCTACCTACGATTCACTCACTTCCTCTCCCCTGAACTCCGGGCAACCACTGATCTTTTTATTATCTTCATAGTTATGCCTTTTCCAGAATGCCATGCAGTTGGAATCATAGAGTTTATAGAAGTTCAGAATGACTTCTCTCATTTAGCATATGCATTTAAGTTCCCTCCATGTTTTTCCTGGCTTGATGGCCCCTTCCTTCCTTCTTTAAATCATTTTTAATTGTGGTAAAATATATATATAATATATTTTTATATATATTATATTTCTTTTGTAAAATATATAATATATTTTTATATATTATATTTCATATTTATAAAATATATAACGTATTATATAAAATAATTTTATATATAGTACATATGTAATATATTATATGTAATATATATATATATATACACGCACTACATATAATATATAAGGTTACCATTTTAGCCATTATTAAGTGCACAGTTTAGCAGCGTGCAGCCACTACACCACCACTTTCTTATTTTGCAAAACAGAAACCCTGTACCCATTGCACTGTAACTCCCCGTTCTCCACTTGTCACCAGTCCCCCGACAAACACCATCCGCTTTCTCTTTATTAATCTGACTACTCTGTGTGCCACGTACAGGTGAAACCACAGAGTGTTTGTCTTTTTGCATCTGGCTTAGTTCACTTAGCCCAACGTCCTCAAGGTTTATCCATGTTTTTGCACACGTCAGAATGTCCTTCCTTTTTAAGACTGAATAATAGTCTATTGCATGTATGCCACATTTTGTTTGAATGTTTATCTACTTACTTGGGTATACTGTACCACACGTGGATGACTTCTATCCTTTGGCTAATGTGAAAAATGCTGCTCTGAGTATGAGTGTGCAAATATCTCCTTTAGACCCTGATGCTGGGTCATATTGTAATTTTAGTATTAATTAATTAATTAATTTTTAGAGAGAGAGAGCGCGCGCACTTGCACATTTGAGCTGGGGGGAGGGGAAGAAGGAGAGGGAGAGAGAGAACCTTAAGCAGGCTCCACGCTCCGTGCAGAGCCCAACTCAGGGCTTGATCTTGTGACCCTGAGATCATGACCTGAGCCGAAACCAAGAGTCAGATGCTTAACTGACTAAGTCACCCAGGCGCCCCTATTTTTAATTTTTTGAGCAACCACCACACTGTTTTCCAGAGTGACTGCTCCTCTTTCACATCCACCAACAGTCCACAAGTGTTCTAACTGTTCCACATCTTTACAAACACTGGTTCTTTTCTGTTAAAATATTTTTTTTTAAATAGCAGCCATCTTAATGGGTGTGATAGCATAAGGGTACCTCATTATCGTTGATAGCTCCTTTCTTTTTATCTCTGACTAATATTTCATCGGGTACAGATGCGCCGTAGTTTTGTTTATCCCTTCCCCTACTGAAGGACATCTTGGTTGCTTCCAGGTTTTGGCAATTATGAATAAGGCTGCTATAAACATTTGTGTGCAGGTGTTAGTGTGGACATACATTTAAAATTCATTTGGATAAATACCAAGGAGCACGATGCCTGGAGCATATGGTAGGACTATGTTTAGCTTCATAAGGAACCCCCCAACCATCTTCCAAAGTGCCTGTGCCATTTTGTATTTCCATTCATTAGCATTGTTCCCCATATCCCTCGACTGTCCTGCTCTTGGCTGGTGTGTTCTGGGAAGGAAAAGCTGCAGACGGATCACTGACAGCTGGCAGAATCTTATTTTTATGTTCCTTCAATATAACCTTCAATCAACTGGCCCTCTGGAGAGTGAATTTGGACTGAACTGAGGCAAAAACTGCTTGGCTTTCGGTTCTGGCCACCAGAATTCACTTTTTATAGAGATTAAAGTGTATTAAGGAAATCAGAATTTGAACACTCCCCGAAATAAAACTCACAGTGCCGAGCCCAAGGTACAAATCAGTTAAGGGCTGTGTTCCTTTCTAGTACACTTTCTATGCCATTAGTATTCGGGTAAATTTCAATGTTTGGGACCCTTTGTTTTACAGAAACTTATTTATTTTTCAGATAAGGGAAGGCAGTAAAGGGCTCTTCCTGGAAGTTTGAGTCTGGAACTCAGAATTTAAAAATATTCACCTGTTCGAGAATATTCAGAATTGTTTTTATAGGTACAATTTCTAAATTAAAATAACTCTTACTAGGTACAATCACAAGAAGAATGAATACATATGTTCACTGAAAGACCTACAAGAGAGAGTTCTCAGATGACTATGTGTAATAATGCAAAATAAGCAGCAATCCCAACGTCCGCCAATGGTAGAATGGGTAAGTTGAATGTGGTATCTTCATACAATGGAATACTATGTGGCAAAAGGAATGGATACCAATCTGTTTTAATTACTATAGCTTCATACTATACATATCTTCCAGGACAAACCCACCCTCATTTTTCTTCTTTATGCATGAAGGTATAGAGTAGATAGTTACTATCTTAGTACACTTTAGTCATTGACCTTCACTTTGGCCATGTCCCTGTGTGTGTGTGTGTGTGTGTGTGTGTGTGTGTGTGTGTGATGCACGTGACTAAATTTGCTGGGTGTTGGGGATATAAAGGAGTTTAACACAAAATACCAGCTCTGGTGGACTTTATGCTCCTGAGGAGAGAAGATAGATTGTCAGGAAGAGTAAAGAACTACCGGCATGTGTTAAGTCACAAAGAAAAACAATGGTAAGAAAGATGTGTTGTAAGGCAATGACCTTTTGTCAAAGTACTAAGGACAGTGAGTTTGAAATGAAAATCCCTGGGAACTGAATGCTCTGGTCTGGCTCCTTGGATAATGATGAATTTGAAAAATAGCTTTGGTGGAGAGTCCTAGTTATGCAATATCATTTATATTCCTGGGTTAGTAAGGAGACTGAACTAGGAAGAGTATAAGCTTGAAAAGTGAGGAATAATATTTGAGAGGTGGGTTGGTACTAGGTTACTTAAAGTCTTTATTGTTCACTGCATTCGTTTTGTTTTTTTCCTTAAGATCTATTCATTTATTTGAGAGAGAGAGAGAGTGTGTGAGCCAGGGAGGGGTGGTGTCTGTGGGAGAGGGAGAGAGAATCTTCAAGCAGATTCCCCTCTGAGCACAGAGCCTGATGCAGGGCTTGATCCCAGGACCCCGAGATCATGACCTGAACCGAAATCAAGAGCTGGCTACTTAGCCAACTGAGCCACCCAGGCGCCCCCGCTGTGTTAGTTTTCTATTGGTGCTGTAGAACGTCACAAACTTAGTGCCATAAGACAACATAGATTTATTGCCTCCTTGTTCTGAAGGTCAGAAATCCAAAATGAGGCTCACTGGGCTAGAATCAAGATCATAGCAGTGCTGCATCAAACTTTGGAGATTTTAGGAGAGAATCCATTTTCTTGCCTTTTCCAGCTTCTAGAAGTTTCTCACATTTTCTGACTATGGCTCCTGACATCGTCAAAGCCAGCAATGTCTTCTGGAGTCATTCTCCCACCACTCACTCCGACACTGACTTTTCTGCCTCCCTCTTCCACATTTCATGACCCCCCCCCCATCATCCGGGATAATTTCCTTATTTTTAGGTCAGCTGATTAACTGCCTTAATCCCATTTGAAACCTTAATTCTTCCTTGCCTGTTGATGGTTAGTTTTATGTGTCGACTTGACCTGGCTACAGTACCCTGTTACTCAATCAAAACCCGATTCTAGCAGTTGCTGTGCAAATATTTTGTAGGTGTGGTTAACACCGAGAATCAGTTGATCTTAAGATTACCCTCAATAATTTGGGTGGGCCTCATCCAATCAGTTGAAAGATCAGAAGCAAACACTGAGGTTTCTCTGAAGAAGAGGGAATTCTGCCACGAGACTGCAGTATCAACTTCTGCCTGAGATTTTGGACTGCTATCCCTGGTACTGTGTGAGCCAATTCCTTGAAATGAATTTCTCTCTCTTTCTCTGACATATATATATATATGCACACACATACACACATATACATATATATGGTGTATATACACATATATATTTATATAAAATATAAAATAATATATAATTAAAATATATTAAAATTATATTAAAATATAATTTAAAATATATAATGATATTATATAAAATATATATATTATATACACACATATATATATTTCCTCCTGTATAAGGCAGAATAATGGTCCCCCAGAGACGTGGCTATATATGCATTGTGTCACATCCAGCTACCAAGGTTAATTTTTTGCCTATATTTAAGGAGATACCATTGAAGAGATTTGAATGGGAAGTGATGTGGTGAAGGATTACTTCTACAATGGTGCGTTGGTTATACGGAAAGAGAGACACCAGAAGAAGGTAGAAACACGTCTAGATATGAGGTGATGTGGTTCTGGGTCAGGGTGGGTGGTCCTGGGAATGAACAATGCAGTAAGGTTTTTCAAAGACTTTGGAGATAAGAACGAGTAAACGTGCAGTTAATTTTGTTTGGAAGTAGAGGGTAGGGCAGAAAAAGGATTTTGAGCCAGAGTCACACTGAAAGAGATTCAGCTAGGGTACAGCAACCGTGCCAGTAATTTAAATAAGTAACATTTAATATAAAGAACTGTTTACCTAGGGGAGCCTGGGTGACTCAGTCTGTTAAGGGGCGGACTCTTGATTTCCCGCTCAGGTCATGATCTCAGGGTGGTGAGATCAAACCCCGCCTGCGGCTTGCGCTGGGCATGGAGCCTGCTTGAGATTCTCCCTCTCCCTCTGCCCTTCCCCACCCATCTCTCCCTCTCTCCAAAAAAAAAAAAAAAAAAAGAATTGTTAGCCAGTAAAAAGGCAGTTCACTAGATGAGCTAAAGCCTTAGTTGAGTACACAGACAGCAAGCGCAGAAAACCGCTACTACAGCTCGGCAGGAGGGAATGGGAACAAGAAAAGAACTTAGAAATTTATTTTTATTTTTATTTTTTTAATAATTTTTTTAATGTTATGTTAGTCACCATACAGTATATCCTTAGTTTTTGATGCAATGTTCCATGATTCATTATTTGCATATAACACCCAGTGCTCCATGCAATACGTGCCCACCTTAATGCCCATCACCGGCCTATCCCAATCCCCCACCCGCCCTCAGTTTGCTTCCCAGAGTCCACAGTCTCTCGTGGCTCATTCCCCCTTCTGTTAGAAATTTAGAAGAGATCCCTGCCCTCCACCAGTTTGGATCTAGTCCTCTTCAGTGAGGGCATGGTAGCTTCAGAACAATGTTGGTGACAGGGGCCACCGCCCTGGGGGCCTGGGCAGCAGCTGGTCTGAGGACGCGGAGGTGAGCCCTGCAGAGGAGGGGACAGTCCCCGCCTCCTGCTTCCCCAACCAGTGCCCCTCTGGCGCCCCCTGTTGGCCAAGCCGAACATCGCGCTAACTGGCAGAGGAGAAACGTCTACAGGGTCCAATTCCAGTATTATAAGGCCGGTCAAAGAAAGGCGGATTTGGAGCTAGGGCAATCCATGAGGAACCAGCACAACTTTCATTTGATAAAACCTTGCATAAAAAATGTAAATAATAGAGAACACAGAGATATGTCTTTCTTCATAGGTGTTGCTTTTCACTAAAAAGAAGTGACAATATTGCACCACAAGTAAAATCCTTACTTTCATATACCACTGGGGACAAAGGGTAGAAAATGAAAGTAGGCCAACTTTACTAAAGAGAATTGGAACCGAAAGGTGAGATGACCAGAAGCAGAGTATTTTGTGAGTCACGGGGAGAGCTGGGTACAGCTCACCGTGTAAAACATCTTTCATTATTTTCTACATCACGTATGTTGTTCGTACTACAGGAGAAGGGAACAAGTGAGTTGATTTAATATGAAATAGAAGGAGGGGAAAGCTGGCATGCTGGTTCCTGCTTCAAGTGCCCGGGTGCTGGGGGAAAAGGCAGCTTCTCCCTCCCTAGACCGCCTTCCCAGTCATTGATGATCTGTGATTCTGAGTCTCCTCTTCTCCAGGTCAGATACTGATGGCACCTCTAGAAAACGTGGGCCCCAACGCTGCTCATCATTGTGTGGCCTCTGTCCAAACTGTTCACTTCTTTGAAACATCCTTTCTATATTTGTAAAATGAAGGGGTTGAGCTGCAGATTTCCAAGAGTCTCTTGTCTCTGTAAGAGCGTCTAATAAAAAATGTCGCTTTTTTGGAGTTCTTCCTCCCTCATGAACGGGAGTTGTATTATGCCCTCAACTGCCTCATAGCGTGATGTCTGGAACTGAACTCCTTCATCCCGGGCCAGAGTGAGGCATGCCTGAAACTCCCAGGGAAGATGTTTTCTAGAACTTTTTGGAAAACACAACATACTTTCTGAGCATGTTTGGTTCAGCTCTGTTTGGCTTGTTTTGCCCATAATATGCACGGGAAAGGGGAACAGATAGTATAAAACAGAATTGAAGATGGGGACGCCCATCGGTCTCCATCATGGCGTGTAAATTCTGAAGGCAGAGCCTAGATAATTTTCTTCTTCTTATTTGCAGAGTCACCCAGCTCAGTGCTGTGGCCATCTGTGTACTCAGAAGACGCTGGTTGAAGTGAGTGGATTATGCATGTTTCCATTTCTGGGAGTTACATTTTTTAAAAAGACTATTTGGTCTAGAAAAGTTAGGTGGTGTTTTGACTTGAGCCGCATAACTTTCGTAACTTGATGGAAGTCACAAGAAACTCTGGATCAAATCTGTTAATTTTCAGATTCGAAACTTCTGTTTTACTCCACACGGCAAAAGGGAATAGGGTTTGACTCACACTCACGAGCTCCACAAGCGACTTATGGAGAATGCAGAGTACCAATCTGTAAATTGGAAGAAGGAACGTATTGGACAGGCAGATCGCAGAATGTCTACCATGTGCATAGCGCCCTTTGGAGGAATCCTCTGCCCACAGTCACTGATGAGAGGTGAGGCCGGTGGGCATGGCATGATCGCATCCTCACCTCCCGCCCTGCTCCTGTTATGGACCAAGAATGGGAACTTGACCCAAGGACTGCCATTCAATAGGCTGGCCAAACTTCCCTTCATTTCCCTGCTCTGATTGGCTACTCAGTTTCTTTTGAAAATTTAGATTTAGGGGCACCTGGGCGGCTCGGTCGTTGGGCATCTGCCTTCAGCTCAGGGCGTGATCCCAGGGTCCTGGGATCGAGCCCCGCATGGGGCTCCTCTGCTGGGAGCCTGCTTCTTCCTTTCCTACTCCCTCCGCCTGTGTTCCCTCTCTCGCTGGCTGTCTCTCTCTGTCAAATAAATACATAAAGTCTTTAAAAAAAGAAAAAAAAGAAAAAAAATTTAGATTTAAAACATAGAGAAAATTTGCTGAAACCTAAAGGTTGTTATGAAAAAAGAGGTAGGAGAAACTCACGATGGGCTGGGCTCTAGGTAAAGTCAAGAGGGAGTCATGGAGATAGTGAGTCAAGAGGAGTTGAGTAGTAGAGAAAGGACGTACAGAGTAAATAGAAAGAACCAGCCAGTGGACCAGAGGGAAAAGAGGTCCCAAGATTCAAAGCACTCTCAAAAACCTGATGGTACGGTTGTATTATATCTGCTATAAATTCTCTAACAGCAGGCACTTGGCAGAACTCCAGTGTCAAATCTTGCTAAATTGCTGATACTTACTGTAACCAGATAACCTTGGTGTCTCTCTTTTTCTCCCCCATCTCTCTTCAATCCTAGCTGGACACCTAATACCATTTGACTTAAAAATTTCTATTATTACTATTATTATTTTTACTTTTCTTTCTTTTTTTTTTTAAAGATTTTATTTATTTATTTGACAGAGAGAGAGAGACAGCCAGCGAGAGAGGGAACACAAGCAGGGGGAGTGGGAGAGGAAGAAGCGGAGCAGGGAGCCTGATGCGGGGCTCGATCCCAGGACCCTGGCATCATGCCCTGAGCCAAAAGCAGATGCCCAACGACTGAGCCACCCAAGTACCCCTATTTTTACTTTTCTGAAAGGAGCTCTCCTTCTCCCCCATTCTCAACTATTCCAGTCTTTTGACCAGCTACCTCCCTTCTACCTTAGTAGATAGTCTCATCTTAGTTGAGACAATGAGGACCCTTAGTACTCTCTTCCTGAAACTTGTCTGTGCTTGATAGTGTATCTTATATGTACTTATAAAGTATATATGAAGTTTAATGTAAATATGTTTTAATGTTATAAATTTGATATCACATCTAATATCTATGCTGTGATGTAATTATGTGATTAAATTATATAATCTTTATTTTATTATCATATATCCTTTTGAAATGTTATTCTTTTTATAATGTTTATTATATAGTGAACTGTGTTAATCTTCTCTAGGACAAAGGAGAGGGGGTGGGCGGATGTTGGAGGGACAAGTCCACCACTCAGACAGAAGGACGTACACACCGAATGGAAAATGAAGAGACAGAGGTTAACATCCACATTCTGAAAGCAATAACCCAGTGCAGTGCTCGGTAAACAGCTTGGTAAAAAATTTCATTTTATCTCCTGAATAAGTATCAGATCCACCAGATGGGGCTCTAATATTCTTTTAGTTCAATGATGGAAAATTCCAAGCATTTACTATTATCTTTAGAGAAAGAAAATATATTTCCCATATTAAAAGAATTTGCTTGAGATAGGGTTATGCCTTAATAAGCATTATCATTCTTTAGTATCTTTTAATGCTATAAGGTGATTTATATAGAAAGTGGCCAATTTGCTGAAAATTGATGCATCCAAATAGTCAAATTAAATCAATTCAAGGAGTTCTGAGTTAAATCCTTTTGCAAGCCTTCTTTTAGGGAAACAAGGACATATTTCACACACAAATAGATGGATATTGCTACAGGACTGATCCATCTTTGGGGTCACTGACATAGTTTAAAACGTGAATTATTTAAAATGATATTAAATCATTGCGGAATTTTTCACAGTGGCAATATACTCAGCCCGATCCAGCTATTTTGATAGGTTATGCTGTAAGTGTTGGAAATGGTGATCCCCCCCCCCCCCCCAGGGCAGGGATGTGTGCTCTCCGAAGAAAACATTTTGCTTCTATTTTTCTGAGGTTTGGATTTGGAAATCTGAGTCTCTTCTTGGACTCCTTTCTCCATGACTCATAACTTTTGTTCACTCTGGAAAGAATGCCAACTTGGGAGCTGCGTCTGAATTTTGATTGAGAGAGTGGGTGGGTCAAGATCACAATCTTGAGACTGAGCTGGGTTGGATCCATAATGTCATTCAGTGGAAGAGTCCTGTGTGAGGACAAGGGGCCAGGCTTTCATGACGTCTCAGGTCAGCCGGTCACGAAGGACCACCCGCACCGGCAACGAAGATAATTGCTAACACTCACCCAATGTGTCTACGTGTTAACTATTTTGTCCTCCTTCCATTGGCTTCCTGGGTCTGGCTGGGGCTCCCTTTGGGAAGGACAATTCTCCGGAGAAGGTGGCAGCTAAGTGCCCAGCAGCCGACACGCATAGCGGCTGGGGGATGGGTACACATCTGTCCTTCCTGGTCGCTAGGGTCACTGGCTGCACAACCCCACGAGGACTCACGGGGCAGTGACACCTCCTGGAGCTGAGCCACGCCACATCCACAGTCCTGTTTGCACTAATCTTCTAGAAGGGAAAGTGGTATAGATTGTAAAGATTGGTGAACTAGTATTTCCAGTGTTTGAATTCCAGGAAAACTGTAAGTACATAAACAGTCTAAATTGGCCCCAGTGGAGTTAGTCGCTTTTTTTTTTTTTTTTCCCGTTTGTAGCTGAACCATTAAAAGTATCAAATATCCATGCTTGTTTAAAGCATTAGATGCGTTTGTCACATCTGGTGGCATGGCCAGAGATGGGAAGGATTTCTGAGGAGGCTCCAGGGTGTAAGAATCCACAATCCCCGCCTTTGGAGGGGGGCTGGCTCAATCTCCTGACGGTCAGAGGCCAGCCGGGAAGGCAAAAAGCAAGTTCTGGAAGGCATGATGATAACTAGTGTCAAGTGGCTCTTAGATGCTGGAGGCCCTGGGAGAAAATACCTTCCAGGGCTTCTCTCTGACATGTCCTTCATCAGAGCAAGCAGGCATCATCATCACACCCCGTTTACAAGGGAAGATATGACCTGCCCCGGGCCAGGCTGCCATGACAGTAGATAGGCATTTGGCGCTGGTGGGCTTGTTTTGGGAAATAAGAGGGTGCTCACGAGAAATGAGCCACTGGGGAGCAGAGAGCACTCAGAGATCTTCCAAGAACGCAAACAACCTCAGGGAACTCATCAAGGTGATGAGAGAGAAAGGAATCATACTTACTGAGCACTTACTATGCAGCAGACTCTGACACATGTAGAGAACAGCTCATGGATAGTGAGGAAGGACACAGGCTTTGGGATCAGAGGACCAGAGTTCGCATCCCGATTCAGTCATTTCCCAGGTTGACCATTCTGAGCATGTTCCCAAATCCTCTTGAAACCTATAAACCTCAGTTTTTAACCTTTCCAGTGGAAATGCTTGTCCCATGTCACAGAACATTTCAAAAGATTAAGTCACCACTTGCATAAAGTGTTTATTTTACAGGTAGGAGGGAACCACTTCCTAGAATTATGGAGTGGGTTCGAGGTGGAAAGGAAGACTGGCTCAGGTCTCTCTGACTTCGGGCTCCCCAGATTGCAAAACATGGTCGAGGAAGCAAAGAGGAGACGCGGTTGAAGGGGTGGGCTCGTGCCTGTGCAGTAGCTCTACCTCTCTGGCCTCACCTGCCTCGACTCTTCTCCCATTGTTGACTCTGCTTCTTGAACGTGCCAAGCTCCCTCCAGACTTCGAGTGTTGGCAGTAGTTCAAATACAAATTGGAATTCCATTGTCCTGGCTCCTGCTTGACTCACTCCCTCACCCCCTTTATATGCTTGCTGAGATTTTACCTTCCCAGCCTGACCACCCCTGGAATTCTCAATATACGTTTTCTACTTTCCAAATGCTCCAAGGGGAGCAAGGATCCTCGTTTGTTTTCTCCCCCTCCACTGATGTATCCCTAGTGCCCAGAAGGGTGCACGAGAGTTAGTAACCAGTTAATAGACATCTGCTGAATGCAATGTTGAATGAGTGAGCAAGTGGGGGGATGGATAAAGGAAGGTTAGAGAAAGATGAGCCCTAAAATAGGAGGACTATTGAGTACTGAGTTTTGAGCCTAAAGATGTTAGGGCAATAGAAAGCTCAGTTACTTAAACTGTAGTTCAAGGTCAGATTGACCAGAGGCCAGCTTGAATTTCTGCTGAGCTGTGTAGTATAAACTAGAACTTCTCACCCCCATAGGAGAGTCAGGGCTAGCTTCAGGTTTCAAACACCTTTCCATTTATCCAGTCAGTCAACAAATATGTAGTGATACTGCTATGGTCCAGGCACATGGGAAGGGGATTGGATATCAGGGATACAAAGTTGAATAAAACACTGTCCCAGTCCTCATGGAACTCTCAGTCTAGTGGAAGAAACAATTACAGATCATTATGTTAAAAATTAATGAAGTTAAGTGTGGTGACAGAACTTGTACTAGGATTGGTATGTCCTGTGATCACAGGCTGAGTGAGGCAGGTGGGTGGGCCAAGCAGGCAAAAGTTGGTGCTCTGAGCAGCCCAGTAAGTTGGTTTTTTTCACACTGATGTCCTTTAAATATTTGCTCAACTGAATTTCAGTGAAATAGGACAACATTTTTCAAGGTCTATAAAAGTATTGGCACTTTAATAAAATAAGTGACTTGTTCCCAGTAAATAGCACAATGCCATGCAATATTTTGTTTTAGATGTTCAGCTGACTGCAATTGCGCACATATGCCAAAAATACCAAACAGAGACAAGCTGGGATGGGTAAGAAGTGTTTATTTTAATTCTCACTTAGGAATGCTGTTTAATTTGGTGGGAGAGGAACAATGTACACTTTACCCATTAATACATAACTGGAAACTAGAGTTGACTGGCATCGTGTATACTTTTTTCTGTAGTTTTTTTTTTTAAGGTTTTATTTATTTATTTGACAGAGAGAGAGAGAGAGCTTGAGAAAGGGGGAGGGAGCACAAGCAGGGGGAGTGGCAGACAGAGGGAGAGGGAGAAGCAGGCTCCCTGCTGAACAAGGAGCCGATGTGGGACTTGATCCCAGGACCCTGGGATCATGACCTGAGCCAAAGGCAGACACTTCACCGACTGAGCCCCCCAGTAGCCCCAGTTGTTCTGATAGGCCTTATTGATTGGGTTCTGGGCTGCAGCCTGGCTGGTCTATCTTAGTTGCAATCTTGCCATGTCTTCCTTGAACCTCAGTTGTTTTTTTTTGGCCTGTAAAATGGGTTTGATAATTAGCTCAAAGGATTGTTAAGAGAACAAGGTACTGTTTATGCCAGTGTTTATGTTTTCTTTAAAAGTTGTGGTAAAAAGCACAAAACATAACATTTGCTATTTTAACCATTTTTAAGTGTACAGTTCAGTAGTGTTAAGTATATGCACATTGTTGTGAAACATCTGCAGAATCTCATTTTGCAAAACTGAAACCCTGCCCATTAAACAACAACTCCCCATTTCTCCCTCCTCCGACCCCTGGCAACCACCACACACCCCTTTTTGTCTCTATGTGTTTGATTATGTTAGATATCTAATATTCGTGGAATCATACAGTGTTTGTCTTTTTGAGACTGGTTGATTTCACTAAGCATGCTGTCCTCAAGGTTCATTCAAGTTGTAGCATGAGAAGCATTGCATTCCTCTTCAGGGCAGAATAATATTCCATCGCGTGTGTCTATGACATTGAGTCTGTTCATTCATGCATTGCTAGATATTTGAGTTGCTTGCACCTTTTGGAGATTGTGAATAGTGCTGCTATGAGCATCGGCATACAAATGTCTCGTTGAGACCCGGCTTTCAATTCTTTTGGGTGCATCCCCAGAAGTGGCATTGCTGGGTCATATGGTCGTTCTATTTTTGTTTTTTTTGAGGAACAGCCGTGCTAGTGTCCACAGTGGTTGCATTATTGTATCTTCCTGCCAACGGTATGCAAGGGGTTCGATTTCTTCACATCCTCACTGGCGTTTACTTTTTGTTTTTTTGATAACAGCTTTCGTTTGTGCCAGTTTTAGAAATCATGCTGAGTTATTAGTGTGAGATACAGAATTTGAAAATGAGTGCAAATGTTTGTATGAATTTATTTATACAAATATAAATGTAAAACATGTATTTATGTAAATATAAATACGTAGATCAATAATAGGGTGGATATTAAGGCCAATTGGGCTGGGTGGCCATCGCATGTTTTCAACATCCTCAGTTCATGTTATATATAGGGTAAAGCACAATGGGATGTTGTAATCATAGCAAATTTTAAAACGGCAGCAAATTCCATGTTTATGTAAAAGAAATTAAACCAGTTTGAAATCATATCAAGTAAGGAGCCAAAGTCTTCAGTATGCTCTACACTGATTCCCAGCTCCTACCACCCTTTTGAAACTCCACGTCCTAATAGTAACCGTTGAACAAAACTTTGCTGCACCCTTTTAGATACTTTCTATGCATAGATCTATATCCACATTCCTTTTTCTGGGGTGGATATTACTATGTGTATTTTTCATTAAGAATTTCATTTATTTTTTTAAATTTTTATTTTTTATTTTTTTATTTAAAATTTTTATTTATTTATTTGAGAGAGAAAAAGAGAGAGAGCACGAGCAGGGGGAGGGGGAGGGGGAGAGGGAGAAGAAGACTCCCCATTGAGCAAGGAGCTCGACTAGGGGCTCAATCCCAGGACCCTGAGATCATGACCTAAGCTGAAGGCAAACGCTTAACTGACTGAGCCACCCAGGTGCCCCTGGAATTTCATTTATTTTTAAAAAATACTTCCCTCCAGCTTTATTGATATATAATTGACATATAACACTTTAAGGTGGAAATGTGATAATTTGGTATATGTACATACTGTGAAATGCTTACCACATATGGTGAGTTAACACATTGTTAGCTTTTATAGTTACTATTCTCCCTCCCTCCCTCTCTCTCTGTGTGGTGAGAACATTTAAGATCAAATTTCTTAACAAATATCAAGTATATGATACCGCGTTGTTAACAGTAGTCACCGTGCTGCACATTACATTCCCAGAACTTGTTTATCTTACAACTGGAAGTTTGTACCCATTGACTAGCATCTCCAGATCCCCTACCCGCCCAAACCCTGGCAACTCTTTTTCCTATGAGTCTGGCTTTTTGAGATTCCACATATAAGTGAGATCATACGGTATTGCTTTTTCTTTGTTTGACTTACTCACTGAAAATTTTTTTAATGTGAGTATTTTAGTCCATCGAAATAGTTTTTTGGTAACTGGTGGTTGTTTGTGTTATATCCAACTTAAAATTATGACTGCCGATGTGATTATTCATGTTTGCATTTGAAGTTATATAGGCTGAAATCTTGCAAAGGGATTGCTCCTGCCTGTGAGAAGTGATGAGTCATGTCTTGATAATGCAGAATAGCTGGCAGAATGGCCCTCCAGGAGCCATTTCCAGCATCTTTTTTATCACATGAAATGGTTCGAATAGGTTCTTTCCTGGCCAAAAGTGCAGCTCTTGTTTTAGTGAGTGCAGTGGTTAATAAGAGTTTAAGTTTTCATATACAAAAAAATGGGGGTTCAAGTCCAATTCTCTTTAATCTCTTTGGGTCATATATTCATTCATTCATTCATTCATTCATTCATTCATAAGTGCCTGCCACATACCAGACACTGTTTGTTGCCCTGAAGACACAGCAGAGAGGAACACAGAAGTTAAATCTCTTTTTCTCATAAGGCTTACATTCTAATATGGGGAGACAAACAATAAATAAAATCCAAATCCATTTTTAAACCATAAAGCACTATTTGAATGTTACTTTCTAAGTTTGATTCTGGCTTTGATGGTGGCTTCTGTCGTCCTGGGGCAGCATAAAAGCAATATCCCCCACATATTCTTGATTCACCTCTTGGGCTAGCAATGCTTCATCGCGCTGTGACTAAACTAGCATCTGCTTTAGTTGACTATGGCAAAAATAATCATATTACCATTTAGTTTTCTGATACGACTAGAAAACTGATCATAAAATATCAGATTCATGATATAGTGTGTACCTTCGTAATTCTATGAATTCTATAACGTCTAAGCTGGTTTTTGAAAAATGTGTAGCAAGGTAATATCAAATAAACATGCATTTCTATAGCAAAAGTTGATTGAGTCTCCCTGATTAGTCATTTAACTTGCTTTCATTTAAATCAAACCTACCGCAAAAAGCACGAAAATTCTTTGAAAAATGTAAAATACAATACACAAATACAAAGTATTGTCAAGGATTTTAATAAGGAATCTGACTCTGTTTTTCGATGTATGACTGCTGGCAGCTTTCAAGCCTTACCCTCTCTCTTCCTCTTATGCCTTATATTTAGGCAAACTGATAAGAAAGCCTGGGTGCTGCCTCCTTTGGCACTGGCAGGAGGCTCAAACTAGCCCAGGATAACTTTTCTCCTTTCCCTCCTCCCAACCACAATTAAACCGCAGTCTCCTTTCCCTGCTCCCTCAGGCCATTTTTCAGACCAGCTTGGGAGTCCTGTTTTGCTCTCCCCAGAAAGCCTCATAATGTGAGTAATAAAACTTTTCATACTCTCTTGGGGTGTGTACGTGTGTGTGTGTGTGTGTGTGTGTGTGTGTGTGTGTGTGTGTGGCATCATCAGTCTTGACATCTGAACCAAATCCTGAGTAAGGGTCCATCTGATTCTAAAGAGTGGGCACAACAAGAATGGCTTTCCTGAAAACATCAGGGGAAGCACCCTTCCCGTTGTTTATAGCTTTTAAACATCCATAAATATTTTGTTAAGTTGGTTTATTTAAAACAACCCTGGTGGAACAATAGTTATTAGCAACACCCAGTTGTCTGTTGGTGCTTGTGTTCCCACCCCCACCCAGGTCTGGAACCAGCCCTGGACTTCCAGGGATCAGGAATCAGCCGTGCCTCGGTACCCCTTGTGTATGGCTGAGCCACGGACACACATGTATCTACCGAGTTCCAGCCTTCTGCTTAGTCCTGGTGAGATGATCCAATCTATATACTGCCTCAATCTCTCTCCTGAGCCAGGAATCTTGACCTAAACCTTATTTGCATTGAGGAAGGGAGCCGTAACAATTTCCCCAGCTGTGCAGTGCTCTCTATTGTTCCAAGCACTAACGACATAGTCTGTTGATGGACTGATGGCCGAAGACCTGAGCAGCTGTTTTGATGTCTCACCGTTCAGATGAAACCTCCCCAGATACTGTCTGCCCCCAAGCAAGCAGGTTTTCCATGGTCCTTTGGACACAGTGGGCTGGGTTTTTTGGTTATCCTGTGCAGGGGCTGTCCTACAGCACTGGCAATTTCCCCAGCCCCTTCTTTCTCAGGCTTGGTTTCTGTATTCAGCCTTCCCTTATAGCCCGGCATGCATGTATACCCCACCTTCCCCCACTCTGAGTGCCTGCATAAACACAGATTATTCATTCTACCTGTGTTTCTTTTGTCTTAGTATGACTTACGGTCAAGTATTTTACATATGGATTTATTTGTTTTAAAGATTTTACTTATTTGAGAGAGAGAGGGTGAGGGGGAGAGAAACAGAATCCCCGCTGAGCAGAGAGCCTGACGCAGGGCTCAATCCCAGGACCCCGAGATCACAACCTGAGCCAAAGGCAGATGCTTAATTTACTGACCCACCCAGGTGCCCCTACATATGGATTTAAATTTTGTGTTTTCCCTGACTCATTTCCTCTGTCCTGATTCTACTTAATGCTTATTTACCTAATTGGTTAGAGAATTACCAAGATTTACTTTCTAGTCATATTTGCCTCCATGCATAGCTATTTATAACTATCCTGTGAGAACGTCTAGACCCTCTTTTTTAGTGCATACTGGTGAGATGGACCTCAGGAGGGGCATGATATATCAGAACTACTTGAGGCCCCAAATAGTCCCCGAATGCCATAAAAGATGCTTTAGGGCTTCGTCTTTCGTGTTAGATATATATTGCCTCAATCTTGCTGTGTAATTCAGTATTACCTCATAACTTAGTGGCTTCAAGCAATAAACATTTGTTATCTTATGCAGTTTCTGTTGGCCAGGTATTCAGGGCAGGTTAGTTGGGTGTTTCTGGTTTAGGGTCACTCATGAGGATGTAGCCAGGACATCCACCAGCACTGTAATCATCTTAAGACTTGACTGTGGCTCGGGGATCCTCCTCCATTTGGATCACTCATCTATTGGCAGGAGGACTCAGTTCCTTGCCACATGGGCCTCTCTCCACAGGCTTCCTGACTGTCCTCCAGACATCACAAAAGCAGCTGCCTTCCTCCCGCCCCCCGCCGGGAATGATCCAAGAGCGAGCAAGATGGAAGCAGCTCTCTTTTATAACCTAGCCTCCGAAGTCATACACTGTCATTTTTGCAATATCCTATTGCTTGCACAGCTCAGGCCTGATTGGCGTGTGAGGGCCTGACATGAAGACATGCGTGTCAGGAAGTGGGGATCACTGGGGACATCTCGGACGTGGGCTACCACACCACTTTAGCTTAAGATTTGATCAGTTCAGCGACAAAACTCTATACCGTCCAGCTCTTCTTTTCTCTCCAGTCATCCCATGGCCTGGCTGCTGGGTAGTTGGAAGATTAGCTGCTGCCAATTTGCCAGTCAGCTGTGGTGAAGGGAGGTCTTGTGGTATAAACGTGCTAGCTGCAGGTGATGGATCCCATACCGCAGGGCTCTTTTCTAAAGAGGCTAGAGATGAGGCCACCCCAAGGCACATCTTCAGGTTTCAACTGACTTCAACAAAAGACTCTGAGAAAGGAGAAAATAAGAGATGGGGAATGGGAAAGAGAAGCAAACTGGGCTCACGCGCCTTTTTCTCAGAAACCCAGCTCCTAGACACCTTTACTTTTCCATTCGGTGCGTGTCAGGATTGCGGCACTGAGACATGGCCAGCAGAGGGCAGGCTTCTGCGAGCCAGAGACTGCCAGCTAACATCTTCAGAATAAAGGACCGGTAGAATCGTAGTATTTCTGAGTTGGAAGGACCCTGAAAAAATCTATTAAGACCTTCTTATTTCAAAGATGGTAAAATGGAGGCCCCCAGGGGAGAAAGCACCTTGTTCAAGGACTGTCAGCCTTCAAGTGACATAGTTGGGATTTGAACTCCGAGCTCCTGGACCGTTTCTCCCTTTTGGTTAGAATTGCTTGAAAAATGGCCCTTCATATTTTAGGCAAATGGAAAAGATTAGGCATACTTCATTATTTCTCAAATTTGAGCAAAAGGACAATAAATTTTTGATATTTTAATTTTTGAGTTAAATCCTTTTTATATTGCTTTACTAAAATTCAGACCAACGTAAAATTAGGATTAAAAGGCCTTATATTTACAGCTCTTGTAAAATGATTCATTAAAATCAAATTTATATAGTTAATACAAATAAAAATTTAAAAACTAAGTTGACAACGTTAACCGGATGTGGGATATATTGTCATTCCTTGAGTTTAGCTAAAACTGAACTGCTATTTACGACCTGAATGTGGTGATAGGGTTGCTCTGCCTATACCCCCGTGGGTGGTGTGGTTAATCCATTTTCCCGTCACCCTTTTCTTTTTCGAAGTGTGACAAACCTTTATTTGTATAGTGGGCCGTTTTAGCATTAATTTATTCTCAGTTAGTGAAAATGTTTCATTTATGGATTAATCTCACTTCTTTTCTCCTAAGCTCGGGTGGGTCTACTTTTCTCCTACATAACTAATCATGAATGCAAACACGAGCAATGAAATCTGGGGAGATAATTGGTTATAAGGTGATTACCCAGAGATTATATTTATATTAATATAAACACTGAAATGAAAACAGACTCCAAAAAAAAAAAAATCAGAGAACTTGCAATTCCCTGAAAATATGAACACACACCCTTGAGTGTCCTCATGCTGAAGTTGGAGAAGACATTGCATAATGCGTTTGTTTTTAGTCCTGATGGTGTGTTCTAGACATGCTATTGTTATCAAGAGTTATCCTGATGTCAAAGGAAAGAAGAAGGGCCGTGAACAATTTGTTCAATGGTCGATGACAATGTCTTAACTGCAGAGCTAGTTAACGAGTGCACAGAGACGAGCACAGGCACCCTTTGCCTTCTCTGGAGACATCCAGATGGAAGGTAGGCCCTGAGGACAGGTACGCATGTTGGGGCAGAAGGCTGGGTCTCCGGACAACTCAGTGATGGGCTCTGTTCTGTTGCTGGGCACTTGCTTTGACCTTGTGGGGTAACTGAATACCCAGTAAGACGTGCCTCGAACCAAACGCTGTGCGTGACCTGTGCTCCAGGCCCCAGGAGCTGCAGCTAACAGATGGGATGGCTTTTGGACGAATCTGAACATCAGAGTGTCCTGCCTGAACAGTCTCGCAAAACTTACTTGGCTTAAGCATGTTTTCAGTTTAAAAACATCAGTGCTGCTCTATTTTCTGAGACTGAGGAGCAGTACTCCACAACCAGGGCCCATGTCAAGAGTGGATTTTGTGACTAACCCTCTCAACATTGCCCCTTCTGTTCGCAGGCGCCACTTCTACGAACCAGTGGGAGGAAGCAGGAACACATTGTTCCCATTTCGCTGTAGCTTAAGGAGAGAGAAAAGAGGCAAATGAGGGGTTTAGGCTGAATTAATTAAGCCCAACACATTTCAGTGGAAAATTTAAAGGTGTGAATGTTTGAGAAGTTTAGATGAACATTTTATATTCACACCCCCATCTCCACCTGTTGAAATGTTTCTCCTCTTTTAGGCTTCTCTCCAAAGCTACTTTTCCCTGAAGACTTTCTGGACTCCCATAAGATGGGGTTCAGCTGCACCTAATGCCCATGGCCATTTTGTAGGGGGGCGGGGAGGGAACCCTGCTTACAACACTGCTTTGCCCAAGGTTGTACATTTCCTTCAAGACAGGCTATCCTCAGAGTGCTGTCTAGATGGTATGAACTTGATGAGAGCTGGTTAGAGCCCAGAACACTCTGAATAACAACCAACCATTTATAATATAATGGCTTTGCTGTGGCTACTTTAGTTTTCTTAGTGAGGTTCAAAACCAAAATATTTCCCATGGTGGTGGGCTCATAGAAAAAGAAAAAGAGAGAATAGAGAGCTTTAGCCTCAGCCTCATCATTGAGATGCAGTCAGACAGCTGCTTCCAAGAACAGTCAAAATCCTGCTAAGGAAGCTGAAAGCATACTTTGATTTGGGGAGGAAAGTGTGCCTTGGTAAGGACACACAGAATCATTGGTGGTGGGCCCTGAAATGCTGATTCGCCTCTTTTCATCACTAAGGTGTTTGAGAAGGAATCCCTCCCTTCTGACCAGGCACATTCTTGGCTTGGCTTGCTTGTTTATGGGATCCCTTCTTGGTGATAGCCTCTCCCCTGGGAACAGTGGTCGGCAGTGGAGCTCACAGCAGAAAAATCGCTGAGAGGGTAGGCACATGACAGTAGAGTGAGAATCCCGGCATGTAATCACTTAGGGACCAACGAGAAATGAAAGAGCTGTTCAGGCCACGTTTCAGAGATATAAACGATTGTTACCCTCTGATTTCCCTACTCTTTCTGTCTCCTCATTTCTGACCTTACAGGACTGTGAATGGACTTAATCAAGGCTCTTGATTGCAGAAGTCTGCGATTAAGATTTAATAGTAAATCATGGCTAAAGCACTCCTTGCCAGCAGACGCCGGGCCTGCCAATGTTAGCGCCGGATGTGCGGAGCTGGCTTTGGACACGTGATGAAGGATGGTTAAGTGATTTTCTCGGGGAGAGGTGGGGAAAGGGAGGAGGGAGAAGAAGGAAGTCCCCAAATATAGGCTCACCAAATTTTCATTTTAACAATGTCTGGAAGCTTTAGAGCTCATGGAGTTTAATCCCCCATCTCATTGATTCATTCATTCAACTAATATTTACTAAGTGTTTACTATGTGCTGCAGGTACAACAGTGAACAAATCAGATAAAAAAAAAATCCTTGCCTGCATAGAGTGACATCTAGTAAAGGAGGACCAATAATAAGCATATGCACAATTAAATTATGCAATATAATAAAAAGTGCTGTGCGGTATGGGAAAAAATGAACTAGGGAGGAAGTTAGGGATAGTCGGGTGAATGTGAGCAGTGTTGTCATTGTAAATAGGATGGTCCTCCTTGACAAGGGGTTATTAACATTTGTTGAACACTTGTGTCAAGGAACTCACTACCTCGTAAAGGAGCCTCTCAGTTTTGGAGTGCTTTCCTAGAAGTCTTTTTCATATATTTAGTTGAATCTGCATTTCTGCAAAATGAAAAAAAAAAAATGAAAGAGGTAAAAAGTAATCCATACAAAATTTAGCTACAGAGAAAAAAAGCAACAGAGTCAATAGGACACATAAAGAATGGATAGCAAGACTGCAGATTTAAACCTAACTGTATAAATAATCACATTAAATATAAACGGTCTAAACACCCAATTAAAAAGCAGATATTTTTAGATTAGATTTAAAACAATACCCAACTTTATACTGCTTGCAAGAAACACACTGTAAACACACTTTAAATACAAAGACACAAATACAATTAAATTAAGTATGGAAAAGAATAGAGCATGTTAATATTAATCAAAAGAGGGTGGAAGTGGCTACAATATCTGACAAAGCAGATTTCAGAGCAAAGAAGATAAAAGAGAGAGAGAGGCTGTCATTTCATAATGGAAAGAGGTCAAAAGAAACTATGGAATAATATTCCTCATAGATGCAAAAAAATCCTGACAAAGTTTTAGCAAAAAAATCCATCAATACACAAAAGGAGATTTATCTAGGTGGAGTTGATCTGATGAAGGCAAGGTTGGTATAACATTTGAAAGTCAATCAGTGTCATTCGCCATATTAACAAAATAACAAAAGACAAACCATTTTATCAGCTCAGTAGGTGCAGAAAAAGCACTTAACAAAATTCAACATTCATTCCTGATATGAGCTCCCAGAAAACTAAGAATAGAAAGGAACTTTCTCAACATGTTAAAAAGCATCTATGAAAAAATCTATAGCTAACATTCTTAACAGTGAAAGACTCAATGTTTTCTCCCTAAGATCAGGAATAAGGGAAAGATGTCTGTTTTCATCGCTTCTATTCAATATTATGCTGGAGGCCTAGGCAGTGCAACAGGCAAGAAAAAGAAAGAAATGACATTCAGACTGTGAGGGAAGAAGTAAAAATATATTTATTTGCAGAGGACATAATCACTTGTAAAGGAAATCTGGTAAAACCTACAAAAGAGTTACTAGATTAATTAGTGAGTTTAGGAAAGTTGCATAGTACAAAATCAATATATGAAAATTCATTGCATTTCTATAAACTACAAATGAATAATCCAAAATTGAGATATAGTACAAATAAACATTAAAAATATCAAATACGTAGGGATAAATCTGCCAAAAGATATGCAATGCCTGTGCACTGAAAACTATAAAACACAGATGAGAGAAATGAAAGAAGACCTAAATAAGTGTATTTATGGGCCAGAAGATCAAATATTGTTAAGATGTCAATTCTCTCCAAATTGATCTATGGATTCAACACAATCTCAAATAAATCCCAGCAGGAATTTTTGTAGAAATACACAACCTGGGGCAGCTGGGTGGCTCAATCAGTTAAGCGTCCAACTCTTGATTTTGGCTCAGGTCATGATTTTAGGGTCGTGAGCTTGAACCCTGCATCGGGCTCCATGCTGGGCCTGGAGCCTACTTAAGATTCTCTCTTTCCCTCTTCCTCTGACTGCCCCCCCAGCCCCAGCTAACACAGGTGCCCTCTCTGTAAAAAAAGAAAAGAAAAGAAAAAAAGAAAAGAAATACACAACAAGAATTTTGCAATTCTTATGGAAATGCAAGGAACCTAAAATAGGCAAGGAAACTTTGACAAAGAACAAAAGTACTAGCTGATTCAAAAATTATTACAAAATTTATGTAATAAAGAGTACAGTGTTACTATAAAGAGAGACATATCATAAAATAGAAGAGAAAGTCCAGAAATAGATCCATACATGTATGGACAATTGGTTTGCAATAAACATCAAAGCTGATCCAGAGGAGAAGGGATAAACTTCACAAGATAATACACATGTAAAGTGGTATTTTTTTGCTTAAAAATTAAGGAAAGTTATGCCATTATTTCTTGGAGACCTTTAGTTACTTTGGAGCAGAATTACTTTTTTTTAAAAAACAGCTCATTGGGTATAATTGATATGCAGAAAATTTGCATATTTACTGTACACAATTTGATGAGTTTGGACATATGCACGCACCTGTGATAACTCTCACCAGAATCAAAGTGATGAACTCACCTATCACCTCCAAAATTTGTCTTGTGTCCCTCCCCACCTTCTGTGGTAGGAAACCTTAACATGAGACCTTAACCTCTCAACAAATTTGTAAGTGAACAACGCTGCCTTGTTGACTGCAGGCTCTGGAGCTCTACATCGCACAGCAAGTCTCTATCATTTACTCATCTGGCTTAAGTGAAACTGCACCTATCAGACAAGTCCCCGTTTCCCTTTCTCCCCAACCCCTGGCAACCACCATTCTAGTCTCTGCATCTATGAGTTTGACTATTTTAGATGCCTCACATAAGTGGAATCATACAGTATTGGTCCTGAGACTGGCTTATTTCACTTGGCAAACTGTCTTCCAGGTTCTCATGACCAAGGAGAACACTGGGGCCGAGGCTGGGATCGCAACAGAGATCACTTATGATCAAGCTGCTTAGGCAACGCTGGGGACCACCTCTCCAGCATCCTTCTGGTCTCCCTATATTTTTAGGATTTTGTGAGCAAGCGGCATACGGATATCTGCCACTCATAGAATCACCACATCTACCGTGCTTCTGATGTCTTGGGGGACCTCTCCCACCCCTCCAAGCAGGGCCACTCTGGTCCTGCTGCCCTCCGTAGCCACAGCTCTTGTCATTGCTGGGTGCTTGGCAGCCTTGACTGTGGGTCTCAAAATAAGATGCTATTAATAACACAGGCAAAGGAGTCTACATTCAGAGCATGCCCGCCTTCTTGCCTGGGAGAAGGACGATTCCTTCCCATCTTGCCAGGCTCCTACAGGAGCAAGGGGGAAAAAAATCACAAATTAATATCCCAATAAATTATCCTGCCACATTTGTTTATGCATTAAATGTTGCGACTGTTTATCTTTCTTTTAAATTACTCCTGAGCTCCATAGAGCAGAGTATTTTGTCTTATAAAATTTATCATCGTGAAATTGCTGGTCGCTGCTCCTCCAGAAATGTCAGGTTTCTGAATTAGTAAAATGGAGCATCACAATAGAATAACTTCTCTTTATGAGTTATGTAGAGCTCTGTCATTTGGATTAAGAAGAAATATCCATTAGCATACACAGGTGCCTAGATAGACATTTAAAACATTAACAAAAATTCTTTTATCATAGGGGAACTTCAGTTGATATTTTGAAAAAAAAAATACAAAGGAATATTCAATGTCTAACCTTCCACTTTTTTCTCTGTAAACGAACAGACAATATACCCAACGATGCTACCATACAGACCCTTCAGAATCCAGGATAAACCCAACTCCTCTCTTCTCGGACTCTATTCGTCTAGAGCGTGCCTAGCAGACAGGGCCACCGCGAACAGTCGTGGAGACCCCCGGACCTCTAGAGCTTGTCTACCCAGAGGGGCCAACACTCTTTTCTAATTCTCCAGTAATGAGAAGTGGAAATTGGGGCTGGAAAGGGGCTGTCGGAGCACGCATGAATTTATACTCGTGTGTTCAGATAGAACTGTGGGGTTTCAGGTTCCCGCTAATGCCCGTTTCTCTTCCCCTTCAGAGGGTGGACTTTGCGGGAGTTGGAACAGTGTGTCATTGAGCCCAGGGCCTGCAGGGTGCTCAGTGAATGAACCACCATTCAGAACATTACACTGGGCCCTGTGTGGGACTCGGGGGAGCTGCCGTGTGAATAGAGCAGCTGTCACCGAGGGGCCAATGACAATCTATTGATTGATGTCAAAATCATAGCTGGCCACACACATCATCCTCATTTCCAATGTGCGCCTTCAGCCTTCTTGTCAAAGACCGACCTCCCTCCTTTCCCCCTCTCCCCTCCTTCCCCACATCCCCTCAGTCCCTTCCTCCCTCTTTCCCCCACATCTTCCTCCCTCCCTCCATTTGTCTTCCCTTCCCCCTGAAAGGGCAACGTTAAAGCAGATCCCCATGAAGAAACTATTGGGGCCTCTTCTATTAGGGTTTACAGTCCAGTGGGGATTGATTTGTGCCTGTCAGTTTCTGGCAGTGTCCGAGAACGTTAGGAAGACAGAATATACCGGTGCAATTCTGAAGGCCGGCCTAAGGTGTGGTGTCTTAGGGCTTGTGTTAATCAACAAAACAGAATAAGAGTATTAATACATACAGATGCGAAGTCTACCCTGAATCCTGGGTTCATGGTTTGGGGCTTTGGGCAGAATATATAGAATTTTCTTCTGGGCTATGGCAACTTGTGTATTTTGGGCCTAGGTGTAGGTGAGAGAGGAATAACAAACACCTGTCTACTGATTTTTAAAGTACTTCCCCTGCTGTGAGTAGGGTCAATTTCCTAAGGAATACTCCCTTCCCCACCCTTTTTCTTTCCCCCTCTTTGCCTTTATTTTTTTTCTTTCTTCTCATTTCCTATCTGCTCCTTCGCTAACTCCCAATTCTACCTTTTATTGCCCTTACATAAGCCAAGAGCAGGTTTCCAGACAGACTGATGCTTCTGTTAGTGCCTTCCCTCCTAGGAAAACTCAGAGCCATACTAGCACTCACAACACGAGCTTTATTCTTGAACTGTAATGTAAGTGTGTATATTTATTAAAAATATGTGTGGGACTCAGGTCATACGTAATTAAAACCAGCAGACACACATGCATGTATATTACATCTTCTTTCCTCCGTCTGATTGTGTCGCGTCAGGTGCAGGCCCTTCCATAGCCAGGCAAGCAAAGCTTCTAGAGGTGTAATTAACACAGAATGACTCAGAATGGGCCAGAGCAAACTCAGATTTGGAGATGGCCCAGGGCTTTTGAAAAACATCCTAAGCATTTTAACCCAAATGCCTTGGGAGCAGAAGAGCTGGAAAGCTTATCTGCATCTGAGGGCCAGCTAAGCTGCCAGTTCCCCAGAGTGGCGGGGTCTGAGGTCTCTGTATTTGCTGTGCAAATATTTGCGGTGAGAATTGGGAAATAATTATGAAATCAACAATTTCTAAGTCATGTGGGGGTGGGGTGGTCTTCTGGGCAGCACTCTGCCTGAGGGCACTTCTCTCCCTGACCAGACCTCTCCCACGGGAAAAACAGAGCCAAGCAAGAGGGGCCAGAGGGCAGCACAAAGGAAGGAAAGGTCATTGCGTGGACTTGTGCAAAGACAACAGGAACAAAAAAAGTGATGACTCCAAGAAACCACTTATTCGGGTGGGAAAGAGAAAGGCTCCAGACGAAGCCCTCTCTTGGTGATAAGACCAGCAAGGCTAAAGGAAAGACAAGGGCCTGGTTCCGAGCTGAGAAAAACTCGACAAATACACAACCGAGGGGGGAGGAGTGGTTCATACTTCCTACCCCGGCATATGGTGGTGAGTCGTGACGTAACATCTTGTGTCTACAAGCAACACAAAATGGCACGTTCAGGCTCTGACGTGAATCTGCACACCGTCTACTCATGTTTTCGTTCTCCTCAGCGGCTTCATTCATTCATTCATTCATTCATTCATTCATTCATTCATCCGTCCATTTGGTTCCTGGGCGGGGCCCCGGAAGTGTAACGATCAGCTGACACGGCTCCTCCGCGCAGAAGCAGAAGCGCCCAGGCCAGCGCCGAGAGCAGTCCTTTGGCTGCACGATCGTAAGCAGTGACAGGGATGTGTCGAGGGCTTTATGGGAGACAGATAATGGGGTCTGTTATGGGTTAAAATGTACGTCCCCCAGTTCAGATGTTGACTCTCTAACACCCAGTACCTGAGAATGTGGCCGCGTGTGGAGACAAGTCCTCAGTGAGGTCATCGAGTTAACGTGAGGTTGTTAGGAGCTGCCCTCGCCCAGCGTGGCTGGTGTCTCTGTGGACCGTGTGGAGACGGAGGCGGAGACCGGGGCAATGCTTCTCCAAGTCCACGACCGGACACCGGACATTGCCAGAAAACCGCCAGAAGCCGGGCCGCGCACCGAGCGGATGGTTCCTCGCGGCCCTCACAAGGGCCCTTCACCGAGCTCTAGGGAGGCGCGTCAGAGAGGGCTTCCCGGAGGAGAGGGCGGAGCTCAATTGTAAGACTTGAGCAGCCAACTGCCCGGTGAAGGGGGCGGGAGGGAGATCAGAAGGGCCTGGAAGGCAATGGAAGGGCACGGACAGGAGTAGGGAGAGGCGAAGCATCTGGGGCGGGAGCCGGGCCTCGGTGTGGTGTGAGCGGTGTGGTGTGAGCGGTGTGAAGCAGCCCGCGGGAAGAGCCGGGTGCGCTTGGCCGCGGGGCCCAGATGACTCGTTTCCTGCCCCTGGAAAAGCCCCGGGGCTCCTCCCAGCGGCGCCCTGCGGGCTGGACCGGGTACTGGGTTTCCCAGAGCTGGGGCCTGGCTGGGAGCAAAGCCTCCTCCAGCCAGGAGGGCAGCGCGCGGTTTCTGGCCCGCGCAGGTCCCCATTGCTGGGTTCTGGAAGGTCTGGCCCTGCCCTGCCTGAGATTTCTCTCACTTCAGGGACCGTGAGTTCCTCCTTTTCATCGTGAAGCCAAAGCTCCCAAATGATGTTAAGGATGGGGGATATTTAAGCACCATGTAAGGTCGTGGAGATGTTCTGATTCCTGAACATTTTTGTGTCTTTCAGCTTCCTCACAATAGGAAGACTGCTAACAAAAGCTTTCACTCAGCCGCTGCGTTCCAGAAAATCCGGCTTAATAGGTGAGAAGCAGTTCCTGTTCAGGCCGCCTGGTGATCTGTGCTCTGTCCTCTCACGTGACTCTGTGGGGTTTTTGTCTAAATTTCCCACCTCGGGTACACATTTCAAAGGATTCTGTTCTGGGAACATATAGCCAGAAACGCACAAAGGTTTATTTGGGCTAATTACGAAGATTCTTTTGTTTTGTTTTGTTTTAAGGTTAACCCACCTCTTATATCATCTTTAAAAATTCTGGTGTTCCGGAGCAGAGATCAACCCATTCACCCCTGGGGGGCTTTAAATTGAGGACATTTGTAACCTTTTTCTTTTAGGTTTCTTTAGAATTTAACCTAAAGTAAAAATGATAGCAGGGTGATACTAAAATATAATCGCCCTTGCCTTTATACACTAGACTGAAAATCGTATTTGAATCCTACACGGAGTATTCTAGTTGGGAGTAACTCACGTTTCTTTTGGGAATGGAAGAGCCGCCTCGTAATCTGGGTGGTCCCCTGAATTTTTTAAAAAATTCGCACTGTTTTTAAGTGGCCCACACACATGAGTAATTGCAAATATTAAAGATTTACTTTTTAACTGAGAAAAGTTAAGGACAAAGCTTGTACCGTGCGCCTGCCCCCAAAGTCCTGGCAACACACTCTGCTCCCACTTCCATTTATCAAATAACTTATGGGTGGAGCTCAGGTGCTTGGTGCGAAGGACAGTCTGTCACTACCCATGAAGAAGTTCAAGCCTAATGGGGCGGGTGGGGGGAGACTGGTGACATGAATATGGCAAGTGCTGCAACAGGGTATGGATAGGGCGGTGGGTTGTTAAGTGGAGGGGTTGAGAAATGCGTCTTGGACATTATATTTAACCTGAGGCCTGAGAGATGGGTATGAACTTACCAAGTAAAGAAGGAAGGGAGGCATATTCCAAATAGAGGAAAATTCTGCATAAAGGAAGGAAAGAGGTGGGAAGGTGGGACAGCGAGACACTCAGTGTGCCCAGAACATGACGCGTGGGGACGATGGCTAGGAATGAGACCAGAGTGGTTAGATGAGGTCTAGATAGGGGGAAGACTGTGCCATGAAGTTTATGGACTCTTCATGGAACAGTTTTTGGACACCCGATCAGATCTGTTTTGGATGCCGACCTGGCAGGACCGTAGTGGAGAGGCAGCGGGGAGAAAGAGGAGCAGGAACCCAATGATGTGATCCAGGTGAGGCGCAGGGGGGCCCGAACTGGAAGCGTAAAGGGAGAGATGTAAGGAAGGAATGGGCTAAAGAGAAATTTGGGGCTGGCAACCCAGGGATTGGGGTGTCTGACTGCATATGGGGAAGAGGAAGAGTCAAGACAGGACCTAGCGTGGAACATACCTGCTATGAACTGAATTGTGTTCGCTGCACATTTACATGTTGAAGTCTTAACTCCCAACGTGACTGTATTTGGAAATAGGGACTTTAGGGAAAATGAGGTCATAAGGTGAGGCCCTGCTCTGATAGGATTAAGGTTCTTATAAGAAGAGACACAAGAGAGCTAGCTCTCTTTCTCTCTCTCTCATGTGAGCCCACAGTGAGGGGGCGGCTGTCTGCCAGCCAGGAAGAAAGCTCTCATCAGAAACTGTATCTGCTGGCACCTTGATCTTAGACTTCCCAGCCTCCAGAACTGCGAGAATAAATGTCTATTGTTCAGGCCACCTGGACTGCGGTATTCTGTTATGGCAGCCTGAGCTGGCTAAGACAGCGCCGTTAACTCATAGAAAGAAAGAATACAAAGGACAGAGATTTTTGTTTTATCTATCTGTCTATCTATCTATCTATTTATCTTTGGTTTTAGACACATCAAGTTCAAGATGCTAATAAGGTGGAGAAGAGATGTCCAGTAGGCAGCTGGAGATACAGAATAGGAACAATGGGGGGCAGTCAGGTTAGGGAATAGTTTGAGAGTTTTCAGTCTAGAAGCAGAAGACAAGAGTGGAGATTGTTTAAGAATGTAGAATAAATGAGAAGGCCAGGAAAGGAGCTGGGGAATCCAGACACTTAAGGGCAAACAGAAGAAGTAGCCAGAGAAAGAGTTGCAAGTGAGAGATGTTCTAGGAGCTAAGGATGTGCGTGTGTGTGTGTGTGTGTGTCTGTCTGTCTGTCTTAAGGCCATTTATCAATAGTGTCTTGTGCTGTAGAGGGCTCAGCTAGGCTGAAAACCAAAACCTAAAGCACTGTGCTGGGAATTAGGAGATAATGATCAGGAGCCATGTCAGTGCTGTGCTAGGTTGAAATGGGTTGAGAAATGCATGGAAGTTAAGAGAAATGAGGATAGATTATGATTTTAAGAGATTTGCTTATGAAATGCACAGGGGAGATGTGGAGGTAGCCTGAGGAGGCAGCAAATGTGAGACACAGCTATTTTCCCTCTACGCTTCTGAAACTCCACATTAATTCCTATTTTTATGCTAAGGAATCATGGACAGCTATAGAAACAAAATTGTACTCTTCTGTAAAGCAAATCAACCCCTTTCATTATTTTAGATTTGTGATGTCTGTTTTCCACCCAAGGGGGACAAATCCCTTGTCCCCTCCCCCTACGGACTCTTCAACTCATTGGTTCATTTCTATTGACCTCCTGAAGACCATCGTGTTTTAACAAGGTGTCAGGATTCCCGAAGTGAGGTCAGGGGTGTGCATGTGTTTGTGACTCTGTGTGTGTGTCAGGGGACAGAATGTGAATACACAGTATCATGCCAGAGACCCCTCTTCTGTGCCGAGGATCAGATGTTATTAATGGTAAAGTTTATGTTATCGAATGTGACCATGATAAAAAACAAGACAAAACAAAACCTGTCCACAAAACAATTATGGCCGCTCTTCTTCCCACTGCAGATGATGGTTAGAATGAAAAATGCAAAAGGAAATATTTGTGTTTTCTTTTCTCCTCTATCTCAAATTTATAGAGAACTACTTAGATATGCTTGTGTGAATCTATCTATCTTGGAGATTGACAGTCTAGTGGGATATGATGTAGGCCTCTGTTTTAAATTGCTTAATAGTTGAAGCGAAAGAAAATATGTATTAGAAAATTCTTCCCAGAACATCAAAATAATGCATTAATTTAGGAAAAAAGTGATTCATATGTGACCTTGTGTAATATTTGACTTTTTAAATGCCACACATAGCATTTATCTGGTTTTTAGCTTTGCTGGGAAACGGCTGTATCCAGCAAGGATAAAAGGCTTCCAGCTGGGATAACTATCCTATAATTAGTGATGCATTTTTTAAAAGGAAAACCAGAAATTATTGGAGACAGTTGATGTAAAAATCTCTACATTGCTAAAGTATGTGTGTTGATAGCATGACAGTTTTAGCCCTATTGATGCAATGTTACACACAAATACACACACACACATACACACACACCAGTTTCTCCTACCAGCATAGTTGAGGAGGTCAGTTTCCTTTCTACTGATTTCAGTACAATTCACTGTAAATCAGATCTGTGAATTTGTGTGATGTTGTGATATATTATGAAATATACATTTGGTTTTTGTCTCCAGTTCCTGGCACACAGCTCCTAAAACTCCTATCGTTTCCTGAGGACCATCTTTTGTTACAATATTTGGTCTTTGTTCCAGTTTCTTACACAAGAACCTCTAAAACTCTTGGAGTTTTCTGAGTGAGAGGGGTGAGAGGAACATCTTTTGTTACTCATAATAAGCCCTCTCGACTCTACCTGAGTTTATGCTAAGAGGTGACTCTTGGTAGGCCCCTGGATAGCTTCAGGATGGGGTCTGGTTGGGACACCTGGGCAGCTCAGTCAGTTAAGTGTCTGCTTTCGGCTCAGGTCATGATCTCAGGGTCCTGGGATCGAGTCCTGCATCAGGCTCCTTGCGCAGTGGGGAGCCTTCTTCTCCCTCTTCCCTTGCTTGTGCTCTCTCTCTCTGATAAATAAATAAATAAATAAGTGAAATCTTAAAAAAAAAAAAAAAGGATGTGGTCTGGTTGCCAGAGGAACCAACCAAGTGATTAGAGGGTTAGAACTTTCAGCCCCACCCCCAGCCTCTGGGGAAGGAAGAGGAGCTGGAGATTGAGTTAATCGATAGAGGCTGATGATTTGATCAGTCATGCCTGTACCATGCCATACCAACCTCTAAATGACAAGGTGTGGAAAGCTGCCGGGTTGGTGAACACGCCAAGGTGCCGGGACGGTGGTGCACCTGCAAGGGCGTGGGAGCTTCAAGCACTCGCCCCTGTACCTCATGTATGCGTCTCTTCCATTAGATGTTCCTAAGTTTCATTCCTTCTACTAAACCGGTAATGACAATGGAAGGGTCTTCCTGAGTTCTGTGAGCCATTCTAGCAAACTACTGAATCTGAGGTGGGGGTTGCGGGAACCCTGGATTTACAGTAGGTCAGTCAGAAGCACGGGTGAGAGACCACCTGGGACTAGGGCTCAGCCTCTTAAGGGGCACTGAGCTTTTAACCTGTGGTGTCGTGCTAACTCTGAGTAGTTAGTATTAGTTAGTAGTTAGAATTGAATTGAATGGTCGGACACCCTGTTGGTGTCCGGAGAGTGAGAGAATTGGTTGGTGTGTAACAACCACCCCCAACATATTTGGTGGCCAGGAGTGTTGTGAGTAAAAATTTCTGAATTTTTACTCCACAATACATGATGATTTTATCACAGTGATGTGTTATGGTGAGAAAAATAGTAAGAATTCTCTACTTTGAGCTCAAGAGATACCACTGTTGTCTCTCAGCACTGGGAGCTGAAATCATCTCCTACATCACCAGGGCATTCTCGTCTCTCTTCCTCAGTACTTCCAGAACATTCAGCTCGTATCTTGACTGCTGCAGTTTCCATGTGGTACTGTTACTAGGAGTTTGCGTGTTGGTGTCTTCACTGGACTGTGGGCAGCACACTGGTACTTAGCACACCTGGCTCGTGGTCCTCAAGCCTGGCTGATATCACAATTGCTTGAGATTTAAAAAATACTGATAAGTGTGTTTCTGTGTCCTCTGAGAACCAGATGTCAAAACGGGGTTAGATAGGCAAGAGATTTACTGGGGGCAACACTTGTGAAAGAGGAGGGAGGGAAGGGCAGGAGTGGTGGGAGGCCACGGGCCTATGGTCCACGGTTGACACCTGTGGAGGAAGAGGGGCTGAAAAGATCTCAGACAGCGGAGTGGTTCTGAGACCCCTGAGGGTGGTCTGATGGGATGTGCCCTCACAAAAGTGACCTGTCGGAAGTGTTCCATCCCACAAGAAGGAGGCAGAGCTAGTACTCCATAGTGTGCAGTCTCTGGTTGGAGCAGTGTGTGTGTGTGTGTGTGTGTGTGTGTGTGTGTGTGAACATGTGCAAGTGCATCATAGAGTGACCAACTGCCCTGGTTTGCCTAGGAATGAAGAGGTTACTAGGACCTGGGACCTTCCATGCTCAAACTGGGAACATCCTGGCCAAATCCTGATGAGCTGGTCACCCCAGTGTGGCCTCAGCACGAATGCAGGGTGGTATCCAAAGGGGCAACAGGGGGCCAGCCACACAACTGGGCTATTCTCCCCTTTGCAGGTGCTTTTGAAAGAGAGCCTGCACCACTGCCCCTGTGGGTTTTCCTGGCACTAATCAGTTCTCCCGTTCTCTGCACACCAGCGGAGTGTCCGACAGCTCAGTTCAACCCTGACTTACCTACTTGGGTTTGGGCTGATAGCCCACAGGTCAAAGGGCTCAGTCCCAGCAGACTGCCTCTATGTTAGACAACAGCCATGAGAGAGGAGGCCACGTTTCTGCCCTGCTGACTATAGATTTGGGGATTCCGACACCCCCCCTTTCAGGCTTGATGATTCACTAGAGCAATTCAAAGGGCTCAGGAAAGGCTCTATTTAGGATTTCAGCTTTATTATAAGGATACAGCTGAGGAACAGCCAAGTGGAAGAGATGTTCGGAGCACGGCTGAGGGAAGGGGTAGAAGTTTCCGGGCCCTCTTCAGGAGCGCCCCCTCAGGAGCTCTCCAAATCTCAAGTTTTTATTGGATTCAGTCTCCAGCCTCCCTCCCCTCCCCAGATGTTGGGGGTGAGGCTGAGAGTTTCTACCCCCATCAGAAGTTTGGTCTTCTGGTGACCACCCCCAGCCTGAATGTATCCTATATTAATCAAGGGGCCCCAGCCTGAGTCACCTCATTACCATAAACTCAGGTGTGGCCCAAAGAGGCTCACTATGAATAATAAAAACACTCCCATTGCTCAGCAAATTCCGGGGGTTTTAGGGTCTCTGTGCCAACTGGGGACAAAGACCAAATATATATATTTGTATTATACTACAGCTTCCAAGCAGAGATTGTGTTTGAAGCGACTGGGGTAGGGCTCAGACAGTTGCATTAAAAAAAAAAAAACAAAAAAAACCAAACACCCAAAGGAGACCAGTATATAGCCAGAGCTGAGAATGAGAAGCCATTCTTTAAATTTATTTTGGTGAATGAGAAGGGGGGAGGGAAAGAGACAAGGACTGTTTGAGGAGGCTTGTTTAGGGACGGCAACTGCAGGCTGGGGCAGAGTTGAGGGAGCAGCCCTGGGCTGGGTCCGGATGAGCGGGTGGTTTTCTGGGTTGGCTGCGGAGCCTGGAGCCCTGCTTCTGAGGAGAGGTGTGGGCCTGCCTCCTGGGTCCGTGCAGGCCTGGGCAGGGCGGACTTGGCCAGATAAAGGAACAGGTGCTGGGAGCTTGGATCTTTATTTCATATCCCAAAGTCTGCGGTGCAGGAGAGACCAATTTTCCCATAATCGAAGGAATGGCAGGTGCTTAGGACATTGGCACATGCATCCTCTTCGCCGCGCCCGTAGGGCTCGCATTTCAACTTCAGTCTCCAGGAGGGTCACAAGGCACTGTAAGCCACACAAGAGGGAAAAGTAGAAAAACTTCACTAGGAGGACATTCAGTTTCACAAGGACAATATATAAGTTCTCTTAGTTGATGCTTTGCATCTCTATTAGCTTTTTTTTTTTTTAAAGATTATTTATTTTAGAGAGAGAGAGAGGGAGCACAAAAGCAGAGGGAGGGGCAGAGGGAGAGAGAGAAAATCTCAAGCAGGCTCCCTGCTGAGTGTGGGGCGCAACGTGGGGCTCGATCCCAGGACCCTGAGATCATGACCTGAGCCAAAGGCAGACGCTTCACTGACTGAGCCCCCCAGGTGCTCCATGTCTCTATTAGCTTTTGAGGGTGGCTGTAACAAAATACCAGGCGCTGGGTGGTGTACGTGGCAGAAATGTATTCTCACACAGTTCTGGAGGCGGGCAGTCTGAGATCAAGCTCTTGGCAGGGTTAGTTCCTTCTGGGCTGTGAGGGAAGACCTCTCTCTCTGCCTGGCTTGTGGGTGGCTGTCTCCCCCTCCCCCCCACCCCTGTGTCCTTTCCCTTCCCACCATATTCCCTCTGTGCCTGTTTGTGTCCAAATTTCCCCCTTTTATAAGGACAATGGTGTAATCAGATGAGGGCCCACCCTAATAATGATCTCATCTTAACTAATTATATCTGTAATGACCCTATTTCCAAATAAGGTCACATTTTGAGGTCCTGAGGTTTAGGGCTTTCGTATTTCTGACTTTATCTTTAGTGCTCTTCAGAAGAACAGCCTGGTAATGGCTAGATAACCCACCTTGCTCTGAAATCTTCCCAGAGCCCATACTTAAGTACATAGTTTATGGACAAGACGGACCCTATTCTCAGGCCCATTGGCCAAAACAGTTTAGAAAGATTCTCTCCATAATGATCCTGTGCAGCAACTAAGGCTATTATTAAGATGTAATGTACCTAAGTATATACATTTTGTGCCTTCCTTCTAGAAAGAGCAGTCAATGGCAGGCATTTCATTTTGTTCAATTATTCCCAAGAGAGAATGAATATTTATCGTCCAACCAAAGGGACTCCAGGCATAGCAAAGAGCCTGAGAACAATCTCTGAGAAGCACATGAGGCATGGGACACATTGGCCCTAATATGAGGGTGACTTTATTTAGGGATACCCTCAGCAAGGGGGCTCTTGCCATAATCATAATCAGCACTTCTGCTTATACATCACTTTGCAGCGTACAAAGCGATTTCAAGTATATGACCCCATTTCCTTTCTCAGCACTGCTGTTTAAGTGGGCAGAAGAGGAATGATCTTTCCAGGCAGTGGAGGAAATAGGGTCTCACAAGGAGATGAGCAGTGTCAAAAGTCATGTAGGTGGTAGGGGGTAGAGACAGGCCTCATGTATTCTGACTTGAGGTCCAATTGTCCTATTCCATATTTTTTTATAACACTGAACTATATCGTTTGCATTGAAGAATGTGTGAAACATACATGTGCAAATTAAGGAATAGTGATGACATGAAGGCCATATTTCCACCACTTGGGGTAAGAAATGGAACGTTCTGGGTTCCAGCCCTGTGGAAGCCCCTGTTTGCTCCTCCTTCCCTCAGAAGCAACTCGAGCTCTGACTTTTGTGTTAATAATGATCTTGCTTCTCTTATAGTTTGATCATGCAAACAAGTATCCCCAAAGACACGCTGATTTTGAGGAACTGAGTAACGAGCGCACACCTGGCTGTGTAAGGAAGGTGCAGTATTGCCACCTCCAGATGAAGGCTCCCAAGAGAGAATGAGGGGTCTCTGGCCCAGAGTAGGGCTTCTCCTGCCCACAGAGTTTGGAGAGCCCTTTTGGGGGAAATCGTGGTCAGGCCCGAAGTGAGCTCTAAGGGACATGGGGCCTAGGACAGTCAGGGCACCCAGCTGGTGAGGGGGGACAGTTGTTGTGGAGCTGGTGCTGGGCCTCCGGCAGAAAAATGTTCAGAGCTGCTTGCTGCTGTGTGTTTTCTGCTTTGAAGCCCATCATGGGCTATTTCCACCAGGTCGGATGATGCCAGAGCCCGGCCCCTTGGAGCGGTGAGTGAGTGTCTCCAGGTTAGGCAGGCAGCAGTTTTTAAAGGGAGGCCCTGCTTTTAATGTGGAGGCACCCGCACTCTGAACGCTCATACCCTTCAGTTCTGGTTATTTTCTTGCATTATTTTGGTGATGATTGACTTCCCATCCATGTACTCCCTCTTTCTGTATTTTCTCTTATTTGAAGTTCAACTTCTGGATGTGCCTTGTAATTTCCCTGCTTTTCTTCTACGTTGTCTACAGCAGAAAGTCTCTTTCCAGAGACTTTCTTAACTGTAGCTCCCAGCACTGTAATTGATTTTTTTTTTAAATTCATGCTGTCATGTTTTTGATTTTCAAGAGCCATTTTTGTTGGTTTCTTGAATAGCACTCTTTGTTTCCTGGGTGCAAAACTTCTCTTATCCCTGAGGTGATAAAAGCTATTTTAGAACTCTTTTCTTTTCTTTCTCTTGACTAGTATCTAGAGGTCTCATGGTTAAAAATTTTTCGTATAGGGATTCAAACTCAGGCAGTCAGACCTCAGAACCTGTCCTCTTGACACTGTCCTCAAATGCCTTCCTTTTAATAAACATCAGATTCTGGCCATACTAAGTAGGCAGATTGAACACAACCATCAAGTTTTTCCCTTTAGTAATCCCACTAAATCTAAATAGGAAGATTTAAAGAAAGACAAACTCACAAGGACAAGGAGAAAAGCATAGGTGATTCCAATAACAAAACATCGGAAAATGGATTTTTGTGAGAAATTAATGAGAAAATTCATGTAAAACGCTTCACACAGTGTCTGGCACCCAGTAAGTGCAGCATAAATGTTAGATATTATTAATGTACATAATACCTGCTTTTAAAAAAAGAACTCCTTTTAAAAAGTATTCTAAATGTGTTGTATATGATTTAAGGGCTCCCTTGTACTGAACCAGGTGCTTCTATATGTGAATGTTCAAGAAAGGGAAAAAAAACTTTATCACGATGTTGACATAATAGTATAATTTTGGAGGTTGAATTTATTTTTATTTTATGGAGAAAAATCTGATATGTAATATATAGAGAAAAGATGCATTATCAAAAAATATGAGTATGTGTAATTTACTGGTGAATGGCATATTGGAACTTGACATATCTTAGTTAAACTGGAAAACCCCCATAGATGATACTACACTAATATGAAACCAGCTCATGAATTATTTTATGGAAGTATAATCTCTCTATCATGGCGAAAGTAAATAATTCAAGAAATGTTTATTGAACATGGATAATGTATTTCTAAAAAACAAGGTGCTGATTCTGCGGAGACTCCAAAGGTAAATTCTTGATCTATACCTACAAGAAGCTTATTAGGGGAGATGGATATTTACTAGTTAACTAGAAATCAAAGCAGAATTAAGTAATGACTTCAACAGGTCGACAAGCAAAGGACTACACAGGAGCGGGGCAAAAGGAATATTTAATGCCCACCAACGGAACTGATATAAGAATCACTGGGAGGGGGCGTTTGAATTTGGTTTTGAGGCTGGGCCAGGGCTCCCTTTGGTAGAAGGAAGTACAAAAGCAAAGCCCTTGAAACAGGGAAATGCATTGCCCATTCCAAGTCCTGTCTGGCTTTCCACGTACTGTCTATCCCCACCTCTTACTGTAAGCAGGACGGAGTCATCACTGAAGTGTTAAATAAGCTCATTGTTTGATTTTGTTTCTCAGGTAGACAGTAATCTTGTTAGGGACAGATATCCCTAATTTTTTTGCATTCCCCATCCCCCACCCCCAAACTAATCTCAGAGTGTTGGTATGTGGCAAGTTCTCTGTAAATACTGGATGGATACAGGAACTTTTTGCTGCTTAAACAATACATTTTAATGTAGGCAAACTTGGAGGGCCATAAGAAAACAGTACATTAGGAAAATATTAGGACCCTAGGATTCCAACCATTTCAAAAGTATTTTCAAGTGAACTATAAATATATACTTATCTTTTCAGTGAGTCTAAAAACCAATCACAAAACAAACTCTAGAGTCTTCAAAGATGAGGTTTTTATATAGTCAGCCATTGGAAAAACAACAACAACAACAACGAAACCCCAAACCAGTTAAAAAGGACTTTATTCCTGCTGAAAGTGCTTATTAAAATGTTTAGAACTTCTAAGAAAGCACCCCAGTAGAGTTAGGTCACATTGGAAACCATGACTTCGTTCTAGGATTCCACATGTATTGTTGCTCTTCCTTGAGCAGTGTTTATGTCAGTGGTCTTCACTGCATGGTCCACTGGACTTCTGGAAACATCCAAGCCATCCACTCAACTGCCTCAGGAGATTCCTGCCCTCGGCATTGGGCTTGTTTTAATCGAACAAATTTTCTGTTTATTAGTTAGCTACTTTACAAATAAAAGTTTGGATTCAACAACTAAACCATTTCACAACATATCCAGCCATTCGTCATGACTTCCATTAATCACCATTCTGGGTAGTGCAGATGCTCTCTTCATGCGGTGAACTTCTACTAAATTGGTCACCCAGAACCCTCCTTTCTGCAAGATTTCAGCGAGGGTGAGAAGAGCCTAAAAGATGCGCTTCTATACTTGAAGAAATGTTGAAGAAAATTGTATATATGTGAAAGCCCTTTGAGCAGAACAGATTCCGGAGCAATAATGTGAGGCCTTATAAAGTATAAATCCTGGCAGACCAATTTAATCATTTTTCAGGAACGCGTGGTAAGCCAAATTGAGCGAGAAGAAGCCAAGGATGTAACGTGCCTTGACTTTACAAAGATCTTTGTTCTGTGCTAACAAGAATACGCACCTAGAAGTAGAAAATAAGATAGTCCAGGGGCACACGAGTTTGGGCAGGTCTAAGATGAAGATGCGGCTCCTTCTTTGGGCCCTGCCTTTATTTCTTCTTGGGACACTGGCCTCACTTCCACGACAGGGTGGGGAAGTGAAGGGAAAGGGCTAGGCAGCCCGTGTTTCCAGGGTACTTTCTTCCCACAAAAAGTAGCAGGGAAGTAGGACACACAGCAATATGTCATGTTTACACATCGCCCTTGAAGTCTGCAAAGCATATTGCATGAAAAAAGACTGTAGGAGAGAGAGAGAGAGAGAGAAAGAGAGAGCGTGTGTGTGTTGGGAAGGAAAGGCGGGGAGACCAGAAGCGGTAAAAGACCAGAGTTCCTTTGAATGAATTACCTTTCACTCCTCACCTTACTTTTCGGTGCCTAGAAATGCCCTGTGCTAGGAATACTGGATTCAGCAAGGAAGTTCAAACAATCTTGCCCTGAAGGATGTTGTTGTAACTGAGCTTGCTTGGTGGGAGGCCTTTTGCTTCATGGATGGTTATGCTTGCCCCAGATTCAACTAGGATGAGCTGAAGCATCATACCTGTTGCCATCCATGTGGAACCCGTCCTAGGGAACTCAGTCACCCAGATGTCTAATCTGTTAGCTGTGGTGAGACTTACAACTTTATGTGTTGGTTGCCTATTTAGGATGCTAAGCCCCTAAGAATAGGAGCAATGTTTTTTTTCTGTCTTCATGTTCCTGATGCTTATCAGCATGGTGCCTACAAGTGTTCTGGGGAGGGAAGACAGAAGGCAGGGAGGGAAGGAATGTGCTGAGTTCAAGAACCTAACGTGGACCAGCCAGTTGTTGAAGGTAAATGTGGTGGGAGGAGAGGAAATTAGGAACTTAAGAATCAGGTGTGGGCAGTAAGGCAGGAAAAATGCAAAGGGGCGAGAGTAGTAGGAATAAGAACCTAATCCCCCAAAACATTTTGCATCAGGACTAGGAGGGACCAACAAAGAGGCTGTGCTGGAGGGTAGGATAGACAGGTCCCAGTTTCTGCCAAGTACCTTGGACAATGTTCGGGGGCCCTTGCGGAAGTGCCTTTGCACCTCCTTATGGTCAATAAGAAGGCTACTGTGAATCTGCTATTTGATAACGCCAACTGGCCCAGCCATCTCTAAAATTGTCTTCTGCCTCCCTCCCTGGCCACCTTATCTCTTGTAATACTTTCATAAAGCAAAATGGGTGACATGAATAGCCTGGGCTGCCTTCTTTTGCATTAGTCTTATTTCCTCCAAAACTATTATGCCTCTTGTTTTGCGTTCTTTACAGTTCTGACAGTGTCTTACACAGAGTAGGTGCTTCAGAAACTAGCTTGAGAACCTCCCTGAACCCCCAATGGAAACGGTAGGAAGACCATCCCACTTCCTGGTTTCTTGAAGGTCAAGAGGTATTTGTAGGGCAGCTTCACTTTGGAAGATACCTCCTAAGGTACGTTTTCATTTCCTCCTCTGCCAGGGAGGTTGGCCTTTTGTTCAGAGCTAGGGGCTGATATAAAAAATGAATTCTAAGGCTATCGGTCAGCTTCATCCTGGGAACTGGGTCTAAACTAGAGGTTGGCCAAAGGATGTTGAGGTAAATATCAGGTCAGAGGATGAAGCCAAACTGAAAGTGGAGAGGGGGAGGGGAAGGTCTGCACAAAGAAATGCGAAAGGTTGTATAACCCAGTGGGTCAGTGGAAAGTATTCTGGAAGGTTCTGGTGATGCTGTCTTGATGCTTATTGTTAGATTTACGTCTGGCTCACATTTGAGTGAGTTTCTGCATCTAAAAGGCCAGTGCAGGAGTAAAGCATCTATTTCTCAGGAGTGGACAGAGAGAGTGAGGGACTTCCCCTTGGCTTAAGCTCCCTGACATGGAGACAGAGAATAGTGTCACGTAGGATGGGTCACAGCTAACCCTCTCCTGCCCTTGAGGGAGAACAGAGTGGCATGACTTTGCAAAATCTCCACTTCTATTTCAATTTCTGACAAAAGATAGCCTCTCACCTATTTGTACAGAGAAAAATGAGTATTTCAGTACAGGAAACGTCATCCTGTGCACAGAGGGTAGTAATTTGGAACCCTGAAGTGCTTGATGCAATGCAGGATGTTGTTTTCCAGAAAGTTCAATTTGGTGTCTGATGTCACAACCAAATATATGCCTGTCGCTAAGTACTTTTTGACTTTTGTCCATGAAGATGGAGAGAATGCTTTTGAAGAGAAGGCAAGAGCTTTGTACTGATGTTGCCTAGCAACCAAAACCTATTTTTTTCCCAATTTGTTGTTTTTAAAAATTCTCCATCATGTTAAATTAATCTGAGTCTGAGGCATACACTTCCTGTTTGTGAGTAATGGCTGCTGTACACACACAAGAAGGTGGAAACACTTCCTTTTGGGTATTTAATTTTCGAACTGGGCTATAGGGTCTAGGAGCAACTGTCAATTGAGGTGTATGTAAAATTTGGGCAGGAAGGGACCATCGGGACAATCCTGAGCATCTGTTCTTCCAGCTGGGGATCAGCTTCTCTGGTCTTGCACTGAAGGCTGCACCACCCTTCCTGACCGTACTCTGTCTGGTTCTGGACCTCAGTCCATGGGTCCCTTTGCTGAATGACATACCTCACTGATGCTTCTGTGCTTTTAAAATGTGGTCCTGCACTGGTGATTCAGGAGACTTGGGTCCACATTCTAGCTTCGCCATTGACTTGCTGGCTGAACTTGAGCAAGTTGCTTGGTGTATCAGTTAGATTAAGTACACTGTAAGCAGGAATAAATGAATCTTGACATCTCTGTGGCTTCACACCATGAAGGTTAGCTTCTTGCTGATGCAAAGTCTGTTGAGCTTTGGGCAACTCCCCAGGGCAGCTTTCTTCCATGGGATGATTCAGAGATCCAGGCAGCTTTTACAGCTTTTACCATCTCAACCTGGGGGCCACCAAGGGGAAAGAGAGATAGAGGGGCACATCAACTCTGCATGATTTTAGCTGGGAAGTGGCAAGTCACTTCTGCCCATAGTGCATGGGCCAGAACTAGTGATGTGGTCACAACCTAACTTCAGGAGAGATTAGGAAATGTAGGAGAACATTTGGAGTATATTCGGTGAGCTGAAATCATTCTTGGCATCTTTGAACCTTAGTCTAGTCATGTGCAAAATGACAGGGTTGGACTAGATAACACCTAAGGGCCCTCTTGTAGCTGTAAAGACCTAGGAGGCTATGACAAATCATACCGCCCTGATTCCATATAAAGTATTCAAGCTTCTCCTCTAAACAGAGCTCTGGTTTTTGTTTTTTGGTTTTTTTTGTTCAAATATTTTATTTATTTATTTGAGAGAGAGAGAGTGAGAGAGAGAGAACATGAGCAGAGTGAGGGACAGAGGGAGAATCAGACTCCCTGCTGAACAGGGAGTCAGATATGGGACTCGATCCCAGGACTCCGGGATCACGACCTGAACCAAAAGCAGAACGCCCAACCAACTGAGCCACCCAGGGACCTCTAGAGATACTATCCCCTACCCACTCAAGTCTTCTCTGTAAGGACTCTCTGATCTCTGTGGAACAGAGGCAAATATTCCCAATTTGCCCGGTATGAATTCCTGACCCACAGAATCTGTGGGGACAATCAAACAGTGGTTGCCAGGACAGTTACCATCCCTGTCGGCTTAAAATTTGGAGTATGCAGTATCATGCTCTTTGTCCATTTATAAATGGAAAATCTTAACATAGTTAGCAGCAAAAATTCATATATTTAAGTGGGCATTTTCTTCGAAAAGGCCACATTCGAAAACAATATAATTTTATTGGATTACTTGTTTCCCTAACTGCACGGAATTCTCATACTCAAGGGCATGGACTGGATCTTTTCATCTCTGTATGCCCAGAGTCTGTGCTGAGGAGGCATTTCACACATGTTAATTGAATGGAAAAAGACAGATATTGACGTCTTCATTGACAGATGCCATAAATTGCTAAGAGATTTTATTAATCGCAGTTGCTAAGAATTTAAATTATGAAGTTAAAGAATCTATTCTAATCATCAGTGACCAGGGGTTGGCAAACTATGACACGTAACATACCGACAAGTGTTGGAACAGAGGATTTTTAAGGCTTTTTAGCTCTGAAATATCATGGGTTTAGACATTTTGGTTGATAAGCACCTCCATCTCAAATATCTGTTGGTCAGCGTCCATTGAATGCAGCTGTTAGTACGTACTATGCTTGTGGGGTGCCTGCGTTTCTTCCTTATAAATCAGATTGTAGACATGCTGTCCTACTTTGTTGCTTAATTTTTCTCAGACTGAGATCAGGTGTCTGATAGCCTATTCTAAAGCACACGGAATTGATGTTCATTCAATCATTCCATACTTTCTGGCACTTTTTCGATGCTGGGGGGGATGCTGCCTGGGGTTTATTCCTTCTGCTCTTTAATAGTCCATATTCTCCAATGGCCACGCAGCAAGAGAGCGAGGTTTTGTTCTTTCCTCCGCTTCCTCCTCTTCTCTGCTCCAATGGAGAGAAAAACCAGAGACAGCTGTAAAGAGACAAGAAATCTTTTCTTCCCATCTAAAGAGTTCTCTCTGGCAGGTTGTAACTTTATAAATGTCGGCTGAGTGAATGCATAAACAGATGGCCTAGCGTGGCGTCTACAGGGCAATAAATGATCAAGCCCCATTGTGTACCTGCTGTCTCTTTCTATATATGTGTTTGTGTGCGAATGTGTGTCTGTATATGTGTATATGTACAAAGATATACATGAGTAAATATTTTCTTTTTTTTTTTTTTTAAGATTTTATTTATTTATTCAACAGAGATAGAGACAGCCAGCGAGAGAGGGAACACAGGCAGGGGGAGTGGGAGAGGAAGAAGCAGGCTCATAGTGGAAGAGCCTGATGTGGGGCTCGATCCCATAACGCCGGGATCACGCCCTGAGCCGAAAGCAGACGCTTAACCACTGTGCCACCCAGGCGCCCCGAGTAAATATTTTCTTAAAGTCACTTCTGTGCTACATCTACTTATAGTTATTTCCATGTCCTTCTGTATGTATTGAATACCTACTAAGCTCAAGTTTGTGTAAGATGTTGTACATAGAAAAGCTAGCCATGGCTTTTATTTTCAGTGAGCTTACAATTTGCTCCGTAATTATTCTTTGGAAAACTAGCTGAGAGAGAAGGTGGGCGAAAATGCTTTACTGAGAAATCATCTTTTGTTGTAGGGATTGGTTTATAGTCTTCTGTCTAGTGCCTCCAAATGATCTCAAAATGGAATTAATTTGTTCCATGGTGAGCATGAGTCATCATCTAGTGAAGTGGGCACTGTGAATTCCAGAGGCAGCACAGTGAGAACAAAATTTATGAAAGTAGAAAGCCAAGCTTGGAAGGAAGCCTGCTTTAGAATAAGCCGAACGATCTAAGGTACACAGTGTACCTTTCTACACTGAAAAGCTCTCCGGTTTTGTTGTGTAGATGGGTTTAAAAGGCCATTTCTAACTTTTGGCATTACAGCCTCTCTTTGGTAGGGATTTTGCACATTTACCTGTCTGGGACTAACTGTCTGATTTGCCACCCAATCTTAAGCAGACGTAATTGGTATTGAATGATTGATCTGACAAATGTTTATGGAATGCCTACTATTGATGGATGCTGGTATAGCTACAGAGATGAATAAGATATGATTCCCATTCTCAGACTGGGGGGAAGGAGAAAAACACCATAAACACCATGATGACGTAGTCCTACAGAAATGTAGAAGAGATCACTAACTACCTGGGTAGCCAGGGAAAAACACATTTGAGGCCTGACGTCCAAAAAGTTGTAATATATTGTATGTTGCATCGGAACGGCCTCCAATGCAATTAGTGAATTTTTGGATTGAAATCAAAGCATGGAAAATAGAATGCAAACAGAAACTGCTCTTTACTAATATGACTGAGTTTTAAGGGGATTGATACTCTTATCATGAAAGAAATGTGTAGTTGAGTACCTTCCTGAGTGTGGATAGGCTAGGATGGGTGAAGTGGTGTCAGGGTATCGAGGTGGAGAGGTTTTATTGTTCTGCATAATAGAGGGAGAAGATTGGGAGCCAGAAGGATCAATGGGGAAGAGTGATGAGAGGGCCAAGAGGAAGCAAGAAGCCAGGTAGATCATGGAGAGTGGTCTCTAAGTGGCCTAAAGTGGAAAAGAGTCCCTAGTGGTGAGTGGTCCAACGACATTAAGGACGTGGTTGTCCAGTGCTCTACTTGAAGTTTCCTGCATTGCTGAGTCTTCCTAAAGCTTCATTCGACCCAGCACGCGCACTCAAATGCTTCATATGGGTGGTGATTTTGTTGAAAATGAGCTAAGAGCTGTGTTCCATGGCTGGTTCTTTGTGGTGAGAGAGAGAGAGAGAGAGAGAGCGAGCATGAGCAAGAAGTCAAGAAATTCCAAAGTGGAACTAACTCACAGATGAAGAGCTCTCAGACCAGAGGTGCATCTGCAAATATGAGCTCCTCTGAAATCTGCTAAAACCTTGGCAAAAGCATTGAACTTTAACCAGGAATGCGGGTTCATGGTAATTTTCTCTGAAGACTGGAAGGGAAGTGGTGGTGATCACAGCCAATATCCAGCTTTCAACCAGAAGTAGAGAATTTGCTGGAAAGTACTGCCTTCTCTATGCTGCTATCTTCTGTAGTAATAATTACTTAGTGATATTGTATAGGATAGAATAAAAGCCTTGATACAAAACTTGGATTCTCTGTAGCTGAAATACCAAATTAATCTGGAACACATGAACTTTTTCTATCATTGTTCACTTTATTCTGCTCATACACATTTTGGAATGAGTGAGATGTAAATAAATGGATGAACAAATAAGAACAATTACAAATGAGCTTCTTTTGAGACGTTGACTTTGGCAGCGTTGGTTAATTGTGTGGGTTATGATGTGAATTCCTCTAATTCTTGGCCAAACACACTGCTTTTGTCACACATGATTTATCACAGCTTTTGGATTAGTAAATATCTTTCACATTGGAAATTTCTGTGTTTGGCCATGTACTGCTTAAGTATAAATTAGAAATTTGTTTCTATCAACTCGATCAAGTGTTGGAAGAAGTTCCCTAATTTGTCTTCTGAAAAGCAACATAAAATGTTTTTCTCTAGAGATGTAACGTACATCTTTCACCAGAAAGTTTATTGAGGGCCCACTGTATGCATCGAACTGTTCTAGGAGCTGAAGGAAAAACAGAGGTCCTGATTCTGCTCATGAGGTGGTAGCCCGGAAACATACCTAATAAAATGATAAGCAGCAACACGATGAATTTAAAAAGTCAAATGAGCAGTAGTGTTGAGTACTCACCAGTGTCAAGGAAGACCAGCAAAATGGTGGCTGGGCTTCAGAGATATCTCTTAGGAGATTTGTTATGAGCTGCATGGTGAAAATACTTTTTATTTTTTAGAAGCTTTATTGAGTTAGACTTGGCATACAAACTGTACAATTTGAAATTGTAAGATTCGAACTATTGTTGCACACACCTGTGAAACCGTCAAGTCAAGATAATGAGCATATTCATCCCCCCCCCCCCCCAGTTTCGCCATGCTCTTCTGTGGTTCCTCCCTCTCATGCCTGTCCATCTCCAGGCGGTCACTGGTCTCCCTCTGTGCCTGGAGTTTGCATCTGCTAGAAGTTTTTACCTGGCTTCTTTTACATAGTACAATTATTTTTGAAATTCCTCCAAGTTGTTGCATGTATCACTAGTTCACTCTTCTTTTTATTGTTGAGTAAGAGCCCATTATATGGACATAGCACAATGTGTTTAGTCCTCTGTCTGTTGATAGACATTTGGATTGTTTCCAGTTTTTGGTTGTTACAGATAAAGATGCTAGAAACTTTCATGTACGAGTCTTTGATGGACATATACTTATATTTCTCTCAGATAATCACCCAACAGTGCAATGGTAGGATCAGTGTCTGCTTAAGAAACCTTCAAACTATCTTCCAAAATTTTCCGTTTCTTAAACGATTGTATTATTTTATTTTACCTCACCACCAGGACTGTATGACAATTCCACTTGCTCCCCATCCACACCAAACTTGGTATGGCCAGGTCTTTTTAATTTTAGCTGTTCTAATAGATGTGCAGTGGTATGTCATCATAGTTTTAATTTGCTAATGACTAATGATGTTGAGCACTTTCTGTCTTTATTTACAATCTAACTATCTTTGGTGAAATGTCTGGTCAAGTATTTTTTCCACTTTTCATCAGGTTGTTTGTTCTATTGTTGAGTTCTGAGAGTTCTTTATATAACCTGGATTCAAGTCCTTCATCAGATACAGAACTTGATTATATTTCCTCCCATTCTGTGCCTTATCTTTTCATTCTTTTAATGACGTCTTTTGAAGAACAAAAGTTTCTAGATTTTGATGAAGTCTGATTTATGAAGTTTTTAATCTTATTGATCATGCTTGTGGTTGCAGATCCAAAAACAATCTTTGGCTAACCCAAAGTCACAAAGACTTTTCCCTATTTTTTTTTTAAAGAATTTTTATAGTTTTTGGTTTTGGATGGAGGGTTATGATCCATTTTGAGTTGTGAACTAAATTTTATAGAGGAAGGAGGAGGATAATAAAATATGTGAGAGCAAAGAAATCGAGGCTGGTGGTTCCAAGGTGTGTTGGGGACAGCAAGGTGACCAGCATGGGTGGAAATCAGACACTATGTTTAATCCGTACTGCAGCATGCCAAGCTCCTTCTGCCTCAAGGCCACGCATGTAATATTCTCTGAGCCTAGAATGCGCTTCCCCTTAGATCATTGGCGCTGAGCCCAGTCAATCCCATTGTATCCTTTTGCTCAAACTCAAGGATCCCTTACTCAAGCCTTGTCTGACTGTCCCGACCAGGGCTGCCATGTTGCACAACTCCATTTTCTGTGGGCAGTGCCACCAGAGTGGTGCAAAGTCATGGTATTCCTCTCAACTAGCTCAAAAACCTTGTATACTTGTATGACAAACACAACTTTTTCTTTACAGTGCTAATTTCAATTTGCATTGTATAGTTGTGTCAATATTTGATTAAAATCTTTTCTCCCAGTGAACCATAAGCTTCTTGAAGGTAAGGTCTATGTCTTCTTTATTAATGAATCTCCACTGACTTGCACAGTCCCTGGTACATGCTAGATGCTTCATAAATATTCGTTAGGGGAAGGAAGTGAAGACATAGGACATAGTAGGAAAAGTAGGAGTTAGATTCTGTCTCAGGTCTTTTGGCTTCCTCAGTCTGAATTCTTCCCTTACTACTTAAAAGCTGTCTCTGCTCAAAATATTCTGGAGGCTGCTAAGAACACATTTCGTGCCTATCCTGGTAGACTACTGGGAGGATCTGTCTACTCCCCTTTGTTAGCTTCGGTGGGCTGCTCCACACCAATGGATACGACTTCTCTACTAGATTGGGAGGAAGGGCTGCCAGTTGGGGGAGCTTTGTGGTTTTGGACAAATTCATCTGTAAAATGAAGATGCTAATTGTATAGGGTTAAAATGAGATAGTACATGTGAAACTACCTGGCATATAGTGTCTAATTAACGTTATCTCTTCTGGACTAGAATAACTGCAGCCTATAGTCACATTAAGAAGTTTGACAATACCAAATGTATGGGAGAATGTGGGTCAGTAAGGTCTCTTATACACTGCTGGTGGGAGGGTAATTTGGTATAATACCTTTGCAAAACTAATTTTTCATTGTCTTATAAAATTGAAACTTCATGTACTCTGATCCAGAAATTCTAGTCCTATGCCCAAATGCAACCAACTCATGTTCATGCCCACTCTGACATATATTCAAGGATGTTCCTATATGTCCTATTGTAAGAACAGTAACAGAAAGGGAATGATAATGGACATCCTCGTCTTATGCCTCATTCCTGACTTAGAGGATGTTTCTTCATTAAGCGTAAGGCTAGCTATGGATTGAGACAGACTTATTTGATTGTGTTAAGGGAATATCCATCTGTTTCTATTTGATTAAGAACCTTGGCTAAGAATGTATGTTAAATTTATCAAATACATTACTGGCACCACTCATGAAAATAGTAATATAGTTTTTATTCTTAGAATATGATATGGTGAAACATGTTAATAAATTTCTTCTGTCTTGATACATTTAGAATTTCTGGAATAAACTCCGCTAGGTCAGATGTGTTACCTAATTATAAGCAGATATTATTTGCTAATATTTTATGAATTTTTAATTAGTATTCATACATCAGTTTGAACTGTACTTGAGTTTTCCTATTAAATCTTTGCTGGATTTTGGTGTCCATACTACTGCATTAAAAAGTATTTAGAAGTTTTCCTGGGGCACGTGGGTGGCTCGGTTGGTTAAGTGTCTGTCTTCAGCTCAGGTCATGATCTCAGGGTCCTGGGATCGAGCCCCACATCCGGCTCCCTGCTCAGCAAGGAGTCGGCTTTTCCCTCTCCCCCTGCAGTTCCCCCTGCTTGTGCTCTTGCTTGCTCACTCACTCTCCCTCAAATAAAAAAAAAATCTTTTAAAAAAGTATTTAGGAGTTTTCTTGCCTTTCTCATGCTTTAAAATAGTTCAAATAATGTTGGATGTATGTGTTATTTAAAGATTTCTTAGAATTCCCCTGTGAAGCCGTCTGAGTCCATTACTTTTTTAATGGGAAGTTGGTGAGAGAGAGCTATTTGACAATTTTTCTTATTTCCTCTGTAGAGTCTGATCTGTTAAGACTTAGGATCTTGCCTATAGCTGGTTTAGGTAAATGTACTTTTCTAGAAAATTATGCATTTTATCTAACTTTTCAGATTTCACCGTGCAAATTTATTTGTACATAGTTGGTCAAAAAAGTATATGCAATTATTATAATTTTCTGTAGTTATAGTTCTCATTCTTTTAAAAAAGTTTTATGTATTTGCAGTTTCTTCCACTTTTCCTGTGGTCTTGTGTTAGGTAACAAACCACTTCAAATCCCAGTGGCTTAGGACAACAACGTTTAGTTTTCGCTTATGGATTTACAGGTTAGCTGCTGCTCAGCTAAGCTAGGCTGGACCTTAGTCTCCAGTTTCCAGACTCTAGGCTCTGGGCTCCACACTGCAATTTTGGTGCAGTTCTGCTCCACATGTCTCTCATCCTCTCTGGTCCAGTGGCTTCAGGGGATCATGCTGCACGAGATCAATGGAGCCATGGAAACACATGATGCCTCCTGAGTCATTCAGCGAAGTACTTGTATGCTGTCATTTAATGTTTCATCGACCGACACAAGTCATATGGCCAAACCCAGCATCAATGATGTGGAGAAAACATGCTCTGCCTACTATAGTTGATGTTACTATAAAGCCACATGGCAAAGTAAGTGGCCATATAATTCTGCTGCTGAGGGGGCAGAAGAATGGAGGACAATTTATTCAACCACAGTCCACTCTTTTATCTGTTTTTTTACACCCCTCTCCCATGCAAAATATACTTGCTCTTATATACGATGTGTGGAAGTTTCATCCATTCATGACATCTGGGATTTCATTTATATTCATTTTGCATTTGGTTCCTCTTGACTGAGAGAACTGTGAATTTAAAGATAATTATTTTCCCTTACTCACCCAGGTTGCGGTGATGGAATGGAGACAGGGTAACTTTTACAAGCACATGCATTCAGAATGGGGACAAAGAGGAGGTATATGACCGTTTATAGCAATACTCAAATCCTGTGGGCAATATTGCCTGGCTCCTTTATCCTGGGAGTAGAGCATTTGTCTTTATTAGCCTGCGCTTTACTCCCTGGGAAGAGATCCCCATTTTATTGTTCTCTATGGCTCTTGACTCTACTCTCTGGAAGGTTCTTTCTTGAGCATCATATTCCTTAGCCACTTCTGAAGCAGGCATTGAAGAATATGTTATCTCAGTCTGCTTCCTGCCAGTAGAACGTTGGCGAAAACAAAGTCTTATATCTTAAACAGTTATAGTCTTCATCCTGGCTGCAGCACTTTTGGCAATTCATTAACTTCTGAAAAGGACACAGAATACAGAAACATACACTTATCACAATGTAATAATGCTAGTACATAATTAAAATAAAGACTGAGGGGCGCCTGGGTGGCTTAGTCGTTAAGCGTCTGCCTTCGGCTCAGGGCGTGATCCCGGTGTTATGGAATCCAGCCCCGCATCAGGCTCCTCCGCTGGGAGCCTGCTTCATCCTCTCCTATTCCCCCTGCCTGTGTTCCCTCTCTCTCTGGTTGTATCTCTCTCTGTCAAATAAATAAATAAAATCTTTAAAATAAAATAAAATAAAGACTGAAATGAAAAAGCCTCTATCAGTTGGAAATTTAAAAATTACCTCTTGAAGAACTTCTAGCTCAAAGATTTGAAATCAAAACCAAATTCTAGACTATCTAGAAAAAATGATAATCAAGGTATTATTTGTCAGAACCCAGAGATTCCATTAAAGGAACTGTAGTAGATCCTTTCATCTGCATAAAATGGTTCCCAAAGTCTGTGGATACGGTCTTTGCTTTTCCCAGAGTGCATATAATTAATTCTGGGGAGAGAAGCATATCTGAAAAAGAAGTATGAGTCTGGCTATCAACACAACAGGGATCAAATATTTAGAAAACTCATGAAGTTTTTGAGAGACTGGATATGGTTAATGTTCTATGAATATTCTATGTTTTTTTGATGCATAAATATTAAAAACTGCTGTATCTTCTGCTCAGATTACCTGTCTTATTCTCAGTAGGTGCTTATTGCCCCCAAATTCTTTCTTGTTTTCAACCTAGTAAAAATGGAAATGGTGACCCGCTCCTCTTCTTTGACCTTTTTATTTTCATGGTCCTTTGTGTATCCTTGAACACGTATTCCTACTTGACTCTGCCTTTGGCTGCCTTTCCATTTTTTGGTGGTGTGAAGTTTCCTCTTGCTGGTTTCACTACAAATGGAGTCTGCATTTTTTTTCTTTCTTATTCTTTCTGTGACTTTCCAGTGATTCCCAAGAAGAGGAGAAGACATTCTGACTTCAAACCACCATCTTTAAACTGGAAGTTCAACTTTGGAATTGTAAAGACAGGTGGATTTTATGACACCCTTTTGCAACGTGATGCTAGTGTTGATTAAGACAATATCAACAGGGGGCGCCTGGGTGGCACAGCGGTTAAGCATCTGCCTTCGGCTCAGGGCGTGATCCCAGTGTTCTGGGTTCGAGCCCCACATCAGGCTCCTCCACTAAGAGCCTGCTTCTTCCTCTCCCACTCCCCCTCCTTGTGTTCCCTCTCTCGCTGGCTGTCTCTATCTCTGTCGAATAAATAAATAAAATCTTTAAAAAAAAAAAAAAAGACAATATCAACAGCAGCATAATGACCAATATTTCGATCTTACTGAGAAAAAGGAGGGCATCAAAATACACATTTCTGGATGTGTTTTCCAAAAAAACTGCGAGATCATCTCAACATTGCATATGGAATATCCCCAAAGAAGTTTTTCTGACGTCCTTAACAATGCTTCAAATGTTCATTCCTCCTGTGATTTTTAAAATGCATTATATAAAAGGAAAATAATATAAATAATATGTGAAAGAACTTCCATGCTATTGAAGTAAACTGAAACCAATTTAATGTGAATGGGTCCTGGTTTGCCTTGTTTAATCAACCTTAGATAGAACTTGAAAGCTTTATACCATGAATCTTAATTTATACTATGAATGCTAGTTGATTAAGTGAGAAGTTTGTGGTAATTTTTTATAGAAATTTGGGTATTAAATTATCATCAAGAATTACCTCCTTGATTAAACTATTGTTATAAAGGAGGAAATAAGATTGGACCTGAGTCATTTTGAATCTAGGAATGTAACTCTGTATAAACATAAGCACTTCCTTTAATTGATGCTGTTTTATTAAAGTATTACTTTTTGTACTGGACAAAGAGAACAATATTGAAAAAATGTTTATTTTATTTATTTATTTAAACAGATTTATTTATTTATTTATTTATTTATTTATTTGAGAGAGAGAGGCAGAGAGAGTGAGCAGGGGGAGGGGCAGAAGGAGAGGGAAACAAGCAGACTCTCCACTGAGCAGGGAGCAGGATATGGCACTGAGATCATGACCTGAGCCGAAATCAAGAGTCGGACACTCAACAGACTGAGCCACCCAGGCACCCCAAGAATTTTTATTTTAAAGTGTTTTGATACTTACCTAGAGTTTTCAGGACTTTCTCTGTTTCTCACCAATCAAAGGAGAAAATCTTTTGCTTTTTGTGGCTGATAATAGTGTCACGTATTTTATTAAAATTATTCTCTGTAATTGGCATCCGTATTTGCTTCACTCGAGGACGTTTCTGCTTCCTGTGAGCATTAAGTGCAACAAACAAACAAGCAAACATTCAAAACAATAACTGCATCGCCAAATCCAAATGTGGTGGTTTTAAAACATGTACATAAATTCCTTGATACTCCTCCCTTCAAGGGATGGAGCTTAATTTCCTTCCTTTTGAGTGTGGGCTGCACTTAGGTTTGCTTCTAATGAATACAATATGGTGGAAGCTATGGTACTTGGATTCCAAGTCTAGGTAAGAAAAATCCTTTTGACTTTTTCCTTGCTCTCCCTTGGATCACTCACTCTGAGGGGTAGCCAGCTGCCATATTGTGAAGACACTTGTATTGTCCCAGACAATGCTCATGTGGCATGTTCTTCTGACAACAGCAAGGAACTAATGCCTTCTTCCAACAGCCATGAGTGCACCATCTTGGAAGTAGAGTCTTTAACCCCTGTTGAGTGTTGAGATGACTGCAGCCCTAGCCAATATATATATATATATATATATATATGTATATTTAAAGATTTTATTTATTTATTTGACAGAGAGAGAGATAGCTAGTGAGAGAAGGAACACAAGCAGGGGGAGTGGGAGAGGAAGAAGCAGGCTCCCAGTGGAGGAGCCCGATGCGGGGCTCAATCCCAGGACCCTGGGATCACGCCCTGAGAGGAAGGCAGACGCTTAACGACTGAGCCACCCAGGTGCCCCAACCTTAGCCAATATCTTGACTGCAACTTCATGAGAGCCTTTGAGTCAGAACCATCTAGCTAAGCCACACTTGAATTCCTGATGCACAGAAACCATGCGATAATAAATGCCTGTTGTTGTAAGCTGGTGAGTTTCTGGATAATTTGTTACCAAGCAATAGATAGCTAAAATACTCAATGTGACTATTTTCTTTCTCTCTATAGGGACAGACTGACAAAGGCTTTACACCTATATTCCATAGAGTGCAAAGTAACCAGCTTAATACCCATTAATTGTTTGCCTCTGTTGCACTTTCCTGGTTCTGTTTTCAAAGATTTTGATATTCCCTACAACTCCTTAACAGTTGAATCAATACTAAAGAAAAATAGGAAAACTTCAATATTTTCTGGACTTACTGGAAGAAAAAGACTGTTTTTGCCATTTGAAATGAACCTCTTGTCCAAATAAGGAATATTAGAAGCCTAAGTGGCTTTTGGCAAGGGTTTCCAGAACCAGGGTGATTGAATGGAAACTTTTTAGTTCCCCAGTTCCTAAAAATGCTAATAAATAGAAACCAGCAACAGAAACAACAACAACAATGACAATGAATCCTGCTGACTTAATCCTACAAAGTATTCCATGTAGACCATAAGAGGCCTGACTAGGGTAACAGCTGTAACTTGACACTGCAGACCAAGGGCAGTCTCAGGATTTGACACAGTGGACATGGAAAACAAAAAATAAATGACGACACAAGGACACAGTGGATTAGTGGTTACTCTATCCAGCGTCAGGACCTAAGGCAGGCTGTTATACCTGGAGCGTCATTGGAGTTACAGGCCAACTGACATCTCAACCCATTTTCCTCCAGAAGAAGGTAGGTTTCGATGAATGTTCAATGATCAATTTCTTCCATCTCATTTCCACCTTGGGACTGATTGATTACTTTCAAGTACCTTATTAGGAGCTTCCCCAAAGTATCTCCTCCACTCAAAGGACGCCATTTTGAATTTTACTTCAACAAACACTAGAAGGGATGCCTAGTCCCCAAAAGATCTATACAGATAATAACAAGTAAAGTGGGTTTACTTTGATGGAAGGTCAGAATGTATCATTTAAGAACAGTTTATTTCTCCAGAAAATTTATTGTTCCACTTTACCTCATAAAACTGTTGTGAGGGAAAAATTAGTACAGGTAATTAGTTCATGGAACAAGCTGTACTTAATGTGGGAGTAAATCATGAAGCTTTTTTCCCTCTCTTGCTACTGCCTTTCAACAGCTCTATGTTGAGTCTTCTTATATTTTAGTCACAATTTGAGCTGATCTTATTGCTTCCCTAGTCGTTTAAAAGCTTTATTTTCATATATTAATATTTCAGGGTTTTTTGTTAATCATAATTTTATTACTTTAGTAGGGCTACATTTCAGTTCTTAAAAAATTTTAATGTGATAAAATATACATAATATATAATTCACCACCTTGACCATTTTTAAGTGTACAATTCAGTGGTATTAAGTACATTCCTATTGTTATGCGACCATCGGTCCCATCCATCTCCAGAACTCTTTTAATCTTATAAAACCAATGCTCTGTACCCATTAAATAATAACTGCCCATTCCCCCTCCCTCTGGCCCCTGGCAACCTACCATTCTCTTTTCTGTCTCAATTAGTTTGACGGTTCTGGGTATCTCGTATAAGTGGAATCATATAGTATTTGTCTTTTTGTGATTAACTTATTTCACCTTGCATGTCCTTATTTCATCCACATTGTAGCATAGACCCAAATTTCCTTCTTTGTAAAAGTTGACTACTATCCCATGGTATGTATACACTACATTTTTGTTATCTGTTCACCTGTTGATGGACATTTGTGTTGCTTCCAGCTTTTGGCAATTGTGAATAATGTTGCTACGAACATAGGTGTACAAATATCCCTTCAAGACCCTGCTTCCAGGTCTTTTAGGTACATCCCCAGAAACATAATTGCTGAATCATATCATAATTCTGTTTTGGTTTTTTTGAGGCACTTCCATTCTGTTCTTTATAGCGGCAATGCTATTTTGCATTCCCAGCAACAGTGCACAGAGGTTCCAATTTCTCCACAACTTTGCCAACACTTGTTATTTTATTTTATTTATTTTTTAAATAGTAATCATCCAAATGAGTCTGAGGTGGTATCTCTTGGGGGTTCAGTTTTATTTTCACATAGTAAAATATTGAGCCCAATCTGTCTGATGTCAAAACTTCAAGAACTCATTCAGCACAAATGCTACTCTATTCCCCACCTCAGCACAGTCTTGACACATACTTAGAAATCTACTATGCGGTAGATGGAAGTGGGGACATATTTGGTTTCTTTGTTTCCTTCTCTCTTCTTTCTACTTTCTCCCACACCTTCCACCTCCCGGATTGAACACAGGGGAGGGAGGATTAATGGAGAAGGGCAGAGTCTTCCATGCTCAGGTCTGCTCCTGATGGCCAAGAAGGGAGCACGGGCTGCAGTGGAGGAGGGCAGCTTTCACCAAAGGTGAGAATTGAGATGGTGTTTCTCATGGGAGGGAGTGGACCCCATGGAAAGTAAGCAGGGTTTTTTTAGTCATCTTGAAAGGGCCGCATTCTAGGGATCTGCCTGGTAGGGCTAGGTGATTGTAATGGAGAGAATCCTGTGGAATAGTCTGTTGTAAGTAGGTGCTAAATTATTATGTTCTTCTATAAGCAGGAGGGATTCTAAGAGGCTAGTCAGGTACCAGTTAATAGTAAGTCCCCAGTGGAAGGACCCCAAAGGGCTCTATAAGAGCAGGCATTTGGGCATAGGCCACGCCCAAGAGAGGACACGAGAACCAGGTTATATCAGCACCAGTCAGGTAAAGCCTTATCTGCTCCTTCCCAGTGCCTGGGATTGCTGGACAGCCACAGTTAGGGGTGGACGGCAAAGGAAGAAGAAGGTGGAATGGAAGAGGATCATGCCTCACCCTCCTCTTGCCATTGATGGTTTCTTCAGTCTGAGTCGAGCCTGAGCTTCGGTAGGAGAAGCTTCAAGTTGGTTGAGGGATTGAAGCTTTGATATAAAATTGGACTGGACTTTTTAATATATCAAAGTGGGAATGTTTGTTCATACCCGAGAGTGACTTGAACATTGAACAATGACTGATAATGAATTGTCTTAGTAAAAAAAACAAAAAAACAGGGGCACCTTGCTGGCTCAGTTGGTAGAGCATGTGACTCTTGATCTTGAGGTCATGAGTTCAAGCCCCACGTTGGACATAGAGATTACTTAAAACCAAAAAAACAAATAGAACAGTACTTGGCACATAGTAAGTGTTCAATAAATGTTATGTGTTATCATTGTCCTCTTCAATATTGTTCTTACCACACTTAATTCTTTCATCTCAGATCCTGTGGTGTAGAATCAGTCCTGGAAAAGGCAGGATGGGGGGCGGGGGGAGGGGCAGTCGTGAGATTCACAGAGGCTGTTTTCACAGCAGTTAAAGTTACTCTATTAAGGTACAGATAAGTACTTGGTAATTCTTATTTTCTGTTTAATAAAAGATCCCCAATTAATAATTAACGTGGCTTCAGTACTAATTTCCTCCTGGTTACACTGAAGTAATGAGGTGGTTTGGGTATATTACTAAATCAAACTCTGGAGGTATGGGGGGGAGCAGGGGGTGGAGAAGGGCCAGTTGAAGTATCTCTTCTATTTTCAAGCGTCATGATATGATTGCCATAGAGATTGTAATAATAAAGAAGGGCAGGGGTCAGAATGGACTTTCTCAGGCTCCAGGAATCCTCGAGAAGCTGTAACACTCAGAACAGACAAGGTTAGTGCTCCATTTACGAAGTACACCTGTTCCAACATGAATATGACTCCTATCAAGAATTTCAACCAAATGTGAAACCAGAGAGCAGATTAAGTGTCTGTTAACTATCCATCCTGGACACTACTTAGCACTGATAATTAGCTTTTGTTGTTGTTGCTGTTAATAAGCTTTTTGTTTTGTTTTGTTTTGTTTTAAGATTTTATTTATTTATTTATTTGAGAGTGAGAGAGAGAGCTAGCAGTGGAAGGGACAGAGGGAGAGGGACAAGCAGATTCTGTGTTGAGCATGGAACTCAATGCGGGACTCAACCTCTTGACCCTGAACTGAAATCAAGAGTCAGACGCTTAACTGATTGAGCCATTCAGGCACCCCAATAATCTTTTTGTTTTGGGACAGTTATAGATTTACAGAATTACTGAATAGATAGTATAGAGAGCTCCCATATACCCAGCTTCTTCTATTATTAACTTTCTTCTATTTCTTCTATTATTAACTTTCTTCTATTTCTTCTATTATTAACATCTTAACCTTACAATGTACATTTGTTACAAATGAGCCGGTATTAATACATTGTTACTTAAAATCCATACTTTATTCCTATTTCCTCCATTATACCTTAATGTCGTTGTACTGACCCAGGAGCACATTCAGGATGCTACGTTACATTTAGTGGTCGTGTTTCCTTAGGCTGCTATTGCTTTTGACAGTTTCTCAGACTTTCTTTGTATTTGACAACATTGACAGTTCTGAGGAACAAAAATACTTGTCAAGTATATTGTAGTATGCCCCTCCACTGGGATTCAGGTCGTTTTTCTCATGTTTAGACTGTGGTTCTGGGTTCTGGGGAGGAGAGCCACAAAAATAAAGTGTCATCCTCGTCGCGTTGTATCAAGGGTCCATACTATCAACATGACCTAACTTTTGATGTTGACCTTCATCACCTGGCTGAGTCGTGTTTATCAGGTTTCTCTGCTGTGAAATTATTCCTTTTTCCTCCCCTTTTGTGTACTCTACTCCTTGAAAAGAAGTCAGTTTGTATAATCCACATTTAACAGCCTCATCTCTTTGAGAACTGAGTAGCTACATAAATTAGTTGGAATATTTCTGCATGGGAGATTCATTTCTTGTCCCATGTTTATTTATTTATTCAATCATTTATTTATATCAGTATGGATTCAATATTTAGTAGTTGACATTATAATACCAATAATATTATGTCACTATTATATGTTGGTTTATAATCCAGTACTCTATTATTTACACTGTTGCCCTAATTGTGCCAGCTTTGAGCTGGGAGCTCTTTTAGTTGGCTTCCCATGTCCCTTTGACAGTCCCCCATCATCGTGAAGGTTGTTGTCTGTTTACTTGTTTTAGCCCTGCCTTACTTTCTGTAAAGATGCCCTAGGCTCTTCTCTTATGTTTCCAGCCCCAGTTCTAGAACCAGCCATTTCTCCAAAGTGCCGTGGTTCCTTTTACTGGAGACGGTACTAGAAACAATGAACTGGATGCCAGGTGTGCTTGTTGCTACTGGCATGTCTTAGCTTCTAGATCCTCTTTTGTAACAGATAAATATTTCCATATGCAACCATTTGTATCTGTAGTAAGCTAGACAGGAGTTTATACTGATGTCTCCAGCTCGATCCATTACCACATGGGCCAGTCTAAACGTCTCCCTTTGCTTATTTGTAATCTCTCATTCCAATAATGAGAAACTTCACTCCCATCGTCACCTGACATTTACTTAATTATTAAATTTACTGTGCACATGTGCAGTGCTTTCAGAATTGCTGATCCATACTCTTTTGGGAAGGACCTTTATCAGTCAGATCACAGTGCTTAGGTAGTTCCTTTTGCCCTTTGTCTTATAATAGAGTCTTCATTTCCAGTGTTATTTAGGCCAGGACTTTATTCTCATACTCCCTTCAGTGAAGTTGTTCCACACATCTATAACACAGCTACATTCTTTTTTTTTTTTCTTAAAGGTTTTATTTATTTATTTGACACAGAGAGAGAGAGAGAGAGGGAGAGAGCACAAGCAGGGGGGCAGCAGACAGAGGGAGAGGGAGAAGCAGGGAGCCTGATGTGGAGCTCGATCCAAGGACCTTGGGATTATGACCCAAGCCGAAGGCAGCCGCTTAACTATCTGAGCCACCCAGGAGCCCCAATACAGCTAGATTCTTTTGTCACATTCTCCAAACCAATTTATCACAGAGTAAGGGCACAGTCAAAGGTAGTTATTGTTAACACATTTTCAACGGTTGCTTGATATTCATGGTTCCACAGACCATGATTTACTTAGACAACTGGATATTGCTAAATATTTAGCCAATTGTCATTTATTAGATAATTACCTGTTATTGGACTGTTATAAATATATCAATAACATGTTTATATACTAATCTTTGTGTACACTCACTCTTTCATTATGGGCAATTTCCAGAGATGATTGAATCTCCAGATTAAAGAACACGAACATGTTTAAAGCCTGTAATATTTCCAGTTACCCTCTGAAAAATGAAAACTATTGCCAGAATGAAATAAGAAAGCTGGAAAGACAGAGAATTATAATTTATTTATTTATTTTTAAAAGATTTATTTTATTTTTTAGATAGAGAGCATGTGCATGCATGTGGGGGCGGGGGGCGGAGGGAGATGGAGAATCTCAAGCAGATGCTCCACGGAGCGCAGAGCCCGTCGTGGGGCTTGATCCCATGACCTTGAGATCATGACCTGAGCTGAAATCAAAACTTGGACACTTAACCAACTGAGCCACCCAGGAACCCTGAGAATTATAATTTAAAAGCTGCTTTATGGAGTGCCTGGGTGGCTCAGATGATTAAGTGTCTGCCTTCAGCTCAGGTCATGATCCCATGGTCCTGGGATCGAGCCCCAAGTTGGGCTCCCTGCTCAGCGGGGTGTCTGCTTCTCCCTCTTCCTCTGGTCCCCACCCCCCACTCATGCTCCTCTCTCTCTAATAAATAAAGAAAATCTTTTAAAAATGTTGTTTTTCAATTTGATATAAAAATACATCTATATTATATAAGGCTGAGAATTTTTTCACCATTTATATTTACTCATTCTTTTATTGTCTGTCATGCCCCTTACCTATTTTTCTTTTGGGTGTAAACTTTGTTTTTCAGATGCTCTCAGTTGTGCAGATGTTCAGTTGAGCTGGAGACCTGTGCTTCATCTGTAGTAAATTACCCACCTCCTCCCTGGCATTAGTAACCCTGAACATTTCTGCTTTGTAGGACTTCCGAGAGAGCCTGTTTTCTGAAGGCAGACAGTGCAGAAGGGAGTCCCTCCCCCACTACTGTTCTCTGAGAGTCCAGCCCAAGAGGCTCTTCTCTGTCTGCTCATAGACACAGGACTTAATTCCTCAGTAACTGTAATTATCAGGGAATTACAGCAGTGGCCTATTTCTCCTCAAAGTGCTGTTAAAATTCAAAGATTTTCCTCATGTCATCCTCCTCCCGGAATATGGTTTCATAACTCTTCAGAAGGAGTGAGGCTTCATGTGGTATGTAACCAGTAATGTGTCTGCGCGCACAGGGGAACTTTCTTCTTGTCAACCTGTGCAAAGCAGGGTGCATCTTCCAGAAGACTGGTCACCTGAGAAGGAACGTTTCTAAGCCTGAGACTTTATAACGGATCTCTCAAAAATTCTGTCTTGGGCTGAGTCAAGAGACTTCTTTTTCTCAGTCAGATCATGGAGCCTGCCATTCTTAGGGTTCTCGAGGTTTTATCTTAGCAGCTTTGGTTTTTCCACGTGGAAGCCTGAACATTGCAGCAGACAGTGTGAGAGGATGGACAGACAACCAGGGGCTGGTTCATGGGGGCAGAGGGTCTACTTCCACCCAGCAGGACAATCTTGGACAAGTTACCGAACCTTTCTGAGCTTCAGTAAAGATGGTTGGAGGGATAGATGAGGGAATGGGGCAGGGTGGTTTCTTAATCTCCAAAAACTCTTTTGGTTCCACATCCATTCTGAGCTAGTCTCAGGGTCACCTGTCACAGAGTTAGCAGGTACCAGGTAGGCCCAGTCTAAAGGCTACAACTATATTGTTAACCTTCTTCAGCTCCTAAGAAAGGTCAACTCCATCCTCCAGATTCCTCCCTTTTCATAAAGGAGTCAGAGGCAAGGTCCCAGTGGCCATGTAGCTGCAGTAGACTTTCCTCTTCAACCCTTCACGTTCTTTCTTGTTAAATTTAGCAATCCTTTCTTCTTTCCTTAAAAGAAGCTGTAAAAACCACTCTTATCCTCAAACTCAAATTATTCCTTGAACGAGAAAGTCATTCAAAATTTGGAATTGCAATGTTTTTCAAGGATTTAAATTGAAAGCAGAGTCACCTAAAGGCTACTTCGTCATGTTTTAATTCTGTTTCATTTAGTGCTAATTTAAAACAGAAACCTGGGAAGCAGAACAGAGGGGATGGCTCTAAAGCCAGGAGGTAAAAGCCTGGGAAAGGAGATAAGGTCCCTCTCTTCCTTCTCTTGGGCTCACCCCCTTGCTCCCACCCCTTCTACCATCCCCTTCACGATGGAGCCGGTGCTGGCTTCCTGCTCTGCAGATTTAATCAAAAGCCCCGGCAGGTTGCAGCATCTGCAGGTGTAGATGGGGCAGTAGCTGAGGGTGTTAGAGAGAGAGGTTGACCAGTGTCCTCAACCACATACTCTTCACTTGGCTCATTGGTCGCCAGCGCTTTTCATTTTCTGTGTGGTCCCTCCTCTTCAGATGCTCCAAGAACACTGAAATTTCTTGGGAATTTTGGGCATAGCGGAGAATGTTTTGGTGTGTGGCTGCACTTGCTGGCACTCCAGGGCGGATGCTGTAAGACTTGAGGCAAATAGGGGCGCCTGGGTGGCACAGCGGTTAAGCGTCTGCCTTCAGCTCAGGGCGTGATCCTGGCATTATGGGATCAAGCCCCACGTCAGGCTCCTCTGCTATGAGCCTGCTTCTTCCTCTCCCACTCCCCCTGCTTGTGTTCCCTCTCTCGCTGGCTGTCTCTATCTCTATCGAATAAATAAATAAAGTCTTAAAAAAAAAAAAGACTTGAGGCAAACAATAATTCCTCACAAGAAACCAGAGGGCAGGGGATTCAAACCAGGCAGAGCTCACTGTCCAACTAGTCAGTGTGATGTCCAGAGGTCCTTCCACGCAGCTTTAAGGACCAAGCAAGACAAGAGGCGGGTGATGCCTTTAATTTGATCTCATATGATGTTTTCAAAAGGAGAACCGGAAAGGCAAGAGGGGACCAAACCTCCCTGGCCAATGATGAGTGAGAAAACATCCTTAGCTTGGCACAAATGCAATAATGTTCCACCCTTGCTTTTCCAGCATCCTCACTGCTCAGATGGTCTGATTTGCTGGTAGAGATGTTAAGCTCTTGACTCTGTAATTTTCAAAATTTTAAAACATAGAAATGATTGAAAAAGTCAGGGGAACAGGAAGCAGAATTTTGAGAAGCCCTCTTTTGTTCCCTCAGGGTCACCTGCACTCCTTGGAGAGCGGGGCTGAGGGGGAACGGAATGCTCCATTCCACCGGCATTTTAGGACTTCTCCCTAATGACCTGGGTTCACCAGACACACGGGGACCATGGCTTCCAAGTTAGCGACAAGTGAGATCTTTGGGGTAACAAAGCACGGTGTGCTGGGAATTCAGAACATCTAGAATCTCACCAGCTTCTGCTGCAAACAAGCCTGTGATCCGCAGAAATCCACATCCCCTCCCTGGACATCAGATTCCTCATATGTAAAATAGGAACTCCGAAGTTCTAATTTGGGGGGGGGCATTTTTTTAGGGGGGATGATAAGGTTGCTTTAAACCTGTGTGAGCTGTCACAGGAAGACAAGGAGAAACAAACTGGATTTGTGTTCGTCTTGAAGTCGAGCCTGCAAAGAAATACATTTTATATTTGGTTTCTTTGCTCCAGAGCCTTCACCCACAGATAAAAACAGTAAATATCTTTTAGGATTGTGGTAAATACTGTAACTTGGAAACCACAAATCTGTATTCAAGGACGAAGGGGAGATGAAGCAGGAAGGAGCAGTGTTGTCATCGTAGTGAATATAGCACCTCAGGGCCATGACGAACTGGCTGACACTGAGAGGCAGGAGGGCGATACAGACATCCCTCTCTGAGTCCACTGCCCCCAACAATTTCCAGGTTGAGATGCTCAGGAGATAGAAAACAGATGAGAGGTTTTAAGTACTAGCGACCGGGGAAGAGACTTATTCACAACTAGTAACAAAGCATGAGCATCTTGAAAGAAAAAAATCAATGCTGCTTGGCCTTAAGTATGGTCACACCCTGTTACACAGAGAAAAGAATGGCAAGACTTCTGGTAAACCCCAGACTAAGTTATGTTCTTTAAAGGTAAACACGTAATAAAAGCCCTATTAGAGCGGGGGAGCCCACAAAGGGAAAGACAGTTCTGTTTCCCTACATGAACAGTGTAAATAGGCTTAATTACATAATTAGTGTTTACTGTATGCATTATGTGTGATACACTCTGCTAGGCACAAAGGAAAAGCAAAGAAAAGTAGTCAATAAAAGAAGTCCGTCTTCTGCTGTTGACTCATGGTATAACCTTCATTGGGCAACATATTCAACCTCTTTTTCAGTTTTCTCATCTGAAAATGAGGATAACGATGTTATCAAGCTTGTAGGGTTATTATGTAAAGCATTTGTAAGAGTACCTGGCATCAAACACAGAATACTCACTATTACTCTTTTTATTATGTGGAAAAAGTAGTGGTAAGCTTCTTGGGAATTTATAAAACACGTGACATTTCTCGAGTCATTGGATTCCCATAATAACCTGACAAAGGAGGATTTCCACTTGACAGAAATGGAGGCTTACCAGAGTTATACATTAAATGGTGTGTGGGGGGGCAACTTTAAATCAATTCATTGTTCTTTGCACTTCTCCAAGCTGCCTTCCATAAAGACGTGGGAAAACAGAGCTCACACCCTCGAGAAACTTGCTGTTTGTTGGGATAGCCAAAAACTAAACAAGAGAAGGTGACGTGAGGTAATTAAGGGCCTGCTGGCTAAGCATGGAACATTTGTGACTAACTGTAGGGAGGATGGTGGGCCCAGCTACTGCTGTGGAAGAGCAAGGGGCAGAGGTTCTGATGGGAGAGATTGGCTATTACCTGGTGGACCCCTGGTGCTGATGTGGGCACACTTAGTGCTCCATTACTGGTCTGTCCTGGCACATAGCACCGCACGGGACAGACCTGAGGATCTCTTTAGTCCTAGCCTCCCCTTGGTCGACCAGCCTCCAGCATCCCAGTGTCCTTGGGTCTCTCCATTCCGATGTCTGCTCATCAGAATCTGGTCACAACAAAGAAGGCACACTGGTACGTTCTTACAGACGAAGGTGAAAATGATTGGGGTCGAGATGCTCCTCTTTCCCCACATTGTGTTGCCTCCCCTAACCTCAATCCTACTCTGTGGATGCTGGTACAGGCGACAAAGCCTGAAAACAAAGGGGTGGTGGACAGTCAGGTGTGAGGAAGTTAAGGTGGTGAGAAAGTTTGAGGAAATGGGAATGTGTTTATCGGAGGCATTTAAAAGACATTTTATAGTTCGCCCATCTGCTGTGCTTTTTAAAGATGTAGTAGATCTGGGAAGGTCAGAAATCATTAGGTAAATAAGCACCAAAAGGTCAGGGACTATGTCTTTCTTATTCCCTGTTGTATCTACAGCACTGGCGTAATGCCTAGTATATAGCAGGTGCTCAATAAATATTCGTCAAGTGAATAAATATTTGCAGAATAAATCAAGGCATGGTGAATCAAATTACAGTGTGCCTCTTAAATTTATCCAGCCTAGATGAATATCTTGGTGGGCTGGCCGTGGAGGAATCATGAAATATTTGACTTGTTGCAGTCTCAAGATTGAAAAAAAAAGGACAAACCTTTATTCTGATCTTGACCAAAAATATCTTTTGAGCAAAGACAAGGATGATATGTTGCATAAAAGCTATTCCTCCTCTCCTGTAGAAAAAACGTACCCTTCAATGGGTGCTCCCATCACATCACCCTGTATCACACGTTTCCTTTTTCTCGAATGCATTGGAGTGGTCAGCGATGAGCCTGACTTTAAATGGTACTAGCACATGTGTTTCTCCGGGACCCCTGGCCAATCTCCTAACATAGACTTTGCAGTTCAGAGAGACCCTCTTTAGTTAAGAGCTTGCAGACTAAGAGCGTGCAGACTAAGTCACAGGGCACCATGCACTTTCTAGCTCGGCACTCTTCCTTTTGTGTAGATCTGTATTTCTGTCCTCTATGTGTCCTCCTTTGTGTGTCTAAAAGAGTCTCTGTTTAACCTGAATGTTTGAAAGATGTTTTCCTTGGGTATAGAATTCTAGGTTGATATGATTGGGGGGTGGGATTGGTAAAGGACATTAAGGAGGCATCTCCAGTATCTTTTTGCTTGTATTGTTTTTGACAAGAAACTTTCTGCCATCGGTATCTTTGTTCATCTATCCTTAACATGTCTTTTCCTCTGGTTGCTTTTACAATTTTCTATGTATTGCCTGTTTTAAGCAATTGGATTAGGAGGCACCTTGGTGTCATTTTTTTCATATTTATTAAGCTTGGGATTCATTGAACTTCTTGGACATGTGGGTTTATAGCATTTATCAACTTCGGAAAAATTTTGGCCACTGTTTCTTCTAATACATGTATATTTTTTAAGTAGGTCCACGCCCAATGTGGGGCTCAAACTCATAACCCTGAGATTAAGAGTTGCATGCTCTACCGATTGAGCCAGCCAGCTACCCCTCTTCTGATATTTTTTTTCTGTTTTTCCCCACTTTGGAGACTTCAATTAAGCCCATATTATATTATATTAGGCTACTTATAATTGTTCTACAGCTTGCTGATATTGTGCTCATTTTTAAAAGTTTGTTTTTTTTTTTTTCTTCTGTGTCTCCATTTTGGATAGTTTCTATTGCTACTTCTTCCAGTTCATTAATCTTTTGTTTGCAAAGTCTCACTGTTAAGCCCATCCAGTGTGTTTTTCATCTCAGAAATGGCATTTTTCATCTCCAGCAATTTAATTTGAGTCTTTTTTGTCTCTACTTAACTTTAGAATATGCGGAGTATAGTTATAATACCTGTTCAATGTTCTTGTCTGCTAAGCATGTTTGGATTAGTTCTGGGTCAGTTGTGAGAGACTGATTTTGTCCTCATTGTGGACTATATTTTTCTACTTCTTTTCATGTCTGGTAATTTTTTACTGGATGCCAGGTATTGTGAATTTTACCTTTCTTATTCCTATCAATATTCGTGAGCTTTGTTCTGGGTCATAGTTAAGGTACTTGGAAATAGTCTGAAACTTTCAGTCTTGCTTTTAGGCAGGGCCTGAATCAGCATTTCAACAAGACATTTCTTATTATGGGCACTATTGCCATTCTGGACTGGAGAACTCTTTCTTTCTTTTCTTTCTTTCTTTCTTTCTTTCTTTCTTTCTTTCTTTCTTTCTTTCTTTCTTCTTTTTTTGTAGGACATTTAGTAGCATCCCTGCCTTTTACCCACCAGATACGAGCACCCCTCCCCCCATTAAGTTGTGACAACAGAAACTGTCTACAGGCTTTGCCAAATGTCTCTCTGTGAGGCTTTCCAATCTGGCTGGCGGAAACATTTTTGCTAGCCCTGTGTGAGTGTTGAGTACTTGTTCCCTCTAATCCTTCACGGTGAGTCTTTCCCCAGGCTCAGCTAGTTTCCTCATGCCTGTGTGCTGATTAGTATTCTGCTGAATTCTTCAGGAGACCCTCTGCGGGTCTCCAGAGTTCTCTCTCTGTGCGGCTCTCTCTTCTCCGCTGCTCCGTTCTGCAAATTTTAGCTGCTTCGTGTCCTTAGACTCCTAACTTCCTCTTCACAATTTAGGGAGACCGCTGGACTCTCCTTGTAACCCGTCTCCCTGGAAACTCTCCTAATGCAGTAACTTGGGAAATCAGGTTTACCTTGCTTCTGTTCCGTCTCTCAGAGGTCACTGGTATCCCTTGTTGCCAGATATCCAGTGTATTGGGGTAAACTATCATTTTTATATAATTTGTTCAGTTTTCTGGTTGCTTTACACAGGAGGAGCAATCTAGTCACTGTATTGAAGATATGAACTCCTTGCCTATCACATTTGGTGTCAGCTCCCCACCTCCGTCCCCCCGACCTTCGACACACCTTGTAGTTTTGATTTCTTGACAAATAAGTTAAAATTTTATGTAGTCATATCTATTGATCTTTTCTTCTGCAATTATATTCCTATAGCTTTTATGTTTAAAAATTCTTTCCCATCCAGACACTACATAAATATTTAGCTGTATTTTCTTCTAGGTTTTTCTTTTAGTGATTTAATTGAAATTCATGCCTCCCCAATGCAGTAGAATTTATATCAGTGAATGAAGTGCTGAAGCAAGTATTTAAATGAATCTTTTTTCCCAAAAAACTGCCTGATCTCAGCCCTTTTTATGGAATAAGTCATCCTTTACCCACTGGATGTTTTTTTTTTTTTTAAATGTATTTAATATATCTTAGATTCTTATTCCGGAAAAGGATCTTTGTCGGGGCATCCATTTGTTTTCCAAATCTGAGCATCCATTCTCAGGCCCGAGATATTTTTTGACTCACACATTTCAGTGTACTGAACATTTTCTGCAGACTCTCTGACATTTCCCACTTCCTTAGCCAAGGAGCCTCCGGTGGGAACAGGGTGTGGACCCCTGCAAGGGCCAGAATGGGAACTATTTGCTGCCACCCCTGCTTCTCAGACACCTCACCCGTGGTCATTGTCTTGTAGGCTTAATAAAACCACCTGCCTCTTATGACAGCTCTTCCACACCAGTATACACATTCACACACACACACACACACACACACACACACACACACACACACGGCTCTATCTTGTCAGCTTATCACCCCCTCTGCCTGTCACTCTTTATCAGTTGACGAGCCAAAGTAAGGAGAAGGTGAGAAGAGAAATTGCTGGTGCATATGCAACTGTCAGAAATCTAAATATAGGTCATATGAGTGACTAAAAATCATCTCCACAAATTCCATCTTTCCTCAGCACATTTTCTCCTATCCGCATCTCTAATTTGCTCTTTGTTTTACTTGCTTCTTTACTTCTGTTCCCTTTCACTTCTCTTCCTTTCTGACTGCCTCCTCCCAGCAGGCACATATAGAACTTTCCAAAGGGTCATAGGACTGTTCACACATGTTCTGATTCTTATTCCTTCATGCACATGGTGGGATTGAATTCACTCCTGTTCCAGCGACACACTTTGGTGAATGAAATGTGAGCAGAAGTTTCAAGAATGAGTGTGTTATTTGGCAGAGGGGCCGGGCAACATTCCAGAGGGTCGGCTGCGCCATCAGCTTGGATCCCAGTGTGTAGATGACTCAAAAGAGACTCCGCAGACACTAACGAAGAGCATGTCATGCAAGGGAGAGAGAAACCTTCGTTTGAAGCCACCGAGATTTGGAGGACGTTACATGGCATAAGCTGGCCTAATCTGGACTGGCACATAGTATAAAGACTGTTTTCAAGACGAAAGAGTGACACATAGTGTTTGTGAATCATGTCAGTGTGGGTACACCTGCTCCATGGTCCCTTTGTCGTCTCCCAAGAACTTGGATGGATGGAGTGATGGAGGGTGGTTCGGTCAAGGACAATGGAGGGTGGCTTGCTTCTTCCTCACCCAATCTGTGGAGCTGCAGGGAGCTCACAGCCCAACAAGGATAGGATAACAGAAACAAGTATATAAAACCCGATTGTCCTTGTACCTTGGATGCACATAGGACAGGTGCTTTCCTTAGCATAGCTGGCTGGGAAGAAAATGTCTTGTTTCCTGTGGCTCAACTGTCAGTTCAGCGTTTATGGTAGACACTTGGGGCTAGTATACCAGGATGTAGAGATTAGTTCATGGCCTAGTTTCCAGTGATCTTGCAGTTTTGTGCACTTCCCCAGCAGGTGTTCTGTGAAAGCAGAAAAAGAAATAAAGAAATTCCAAGCAGATGCTTAATCAATATTAAGCGCCAGCATTTCTACATCTTATCTCAGGTCAAAAGCAAGGATCAGCATATTTAATTTTGGCTTCAGTTGGGCCTTTGTGATTCAGAGGTCTTTTCCATTCTGCTTCCCTGTCTGCAGTGTGATAGCCAATAACCTTATTAGGTAAACTCTTCAGCTCAGCTGGTTGAATGGGTGGTCATTTCTTATTTTAATGACTTATTGCAAGGGTTTTTCATAATCTGGATTTGGGAAGATTTCACTGTGCCTCATTGATCCTCAAGATTATATTCTAATGCTGTTGGCTGGTTTTTGTCATCACCCCTGTCATAGCTGTTGTTAAGCTTGACAGGCACTAATTGGGTGGAAGGTCAATGCAAATTAGCTACCACACTGAATTTGAATCCATTTTTAAAGAAACGTATTTTAAACGCAAACAGCAGCTCCAGCAATTCTCACAAAGTTCTGACAGACGACTTCCAAGTAGAAGTGCTACTGAGCTGCTGTATTGTGTAGATAAAACTCATTTATAATTAGCATCCCTATTTGCATACAAACAGTTGATGGGCTAAAGTCCTTAAAAATTATTTGCTCTCTTTCGGAGATTAAATGTGCCCCTGCAGCCTAATCAGCTGCTTGCCAGAAAACCTCTTTCATAGGCTTCTCTGAACCCTGGTCTACCCTGTACCGAACTATAACAAAGACTGAATGAGTATACTGCGAAGAAATACAATGTTACTTAATGTAGCTGGGTGTTTTTGAAATATTAACTGAAAAATGCTTTCGTCTCCTGATTGCCCCATTCCATCCTAGGAAAGAGGAGAGCAGGAATCTCAAATTGATGAAGAAGTTTCTGTCACCTACCGAATGGGTTGTTTGAAATAGAGATAGAAATTGAATGGTAGAAAATTTAGAAAAGACTTCATATGCACTTGTGGATGTGGGCTGAATTTGAACCCTACAATTAGGACCCCATTGCACAATTCTAGGGGCCATCCAGACAGAACAGTGTGAATGGTGCCCCAAGGAACAGAGCAACTATAGTTATAGAGCTATGGGAATGAGATCTTTTCCTTGCCTGTAGCTATTGGTGTGAGGATACCTGTTGTTCTTCCTTTTCCTATTTGACAAGATTATGATCATCCAGACTCAGATCAAAGAGCACTTCTTTTGAGCCTTCCAGATTCTCACTGTTGGTAATAGTCATGGTTTCAGCAGGAAACAGGTGCATACTCAAATTGGATAATTTGAAGAGAGTTGAGAAAGGGGCTATTTACAAAGGAATGGGCAGGGTATATGGGAGCTGCAAGGAAGAGGGTGCAGAATGGGGAATTTGTAACATCAGGGCGTGAAAGGGCAAGGGAAGAGTGTGGTCACTAGGAGCTGGTGACAATAGCTGCATGGAGGTTAACCACAAAATAGGACCTGAGACCTTCATAGCCAATGCTCAGTGACTCACTAGGGAGGAAGCCTGGGAAGCAAATTGCTATCCTCACTTCGCTTTCTACCTTAACTCTCCCTTCATAGCCCCCACTAGCTGAGCCTGACCAGAAATAGGAGGGCAAGGGAGCCTGCCAATGCTGTCCACATAGGCAGTGTATTAGTTATCTATTGCTGTGTAATAAATTACCCCAAAACTTAGTAGCTTAAAATACCAAACATTGTCTTACAGTCTCTGTGGAGCAGGAATCCTGGAGAGGCTGAGCTGGATTATGGCTCAGGGTCTGTCATGATGTTGCATTTAAGAAGTCAGCTGGGGCTGTGGTTATCTGAAGGCTGGAGAACTTGTTTCCAGGATTCTGTACTCATATGGCTGGTGGCCCTAGTTCTTCATCATATGAGCCTCTCCCAAAAGTTACCTGAGTGTCCTCGTGACATGGCTGCTTGTTTCCCCCAGAACAGATGATCCAAGAGAGAGCCGTGGAGAAGCTGCAATGTTTTTATGACTTAACCTTGAAAGTCACATACCATTATTTCTGACATACATCAACCCTAATGTAATGTGGCAGAGGGTTATGCAAGAACATAAAAGCCAGGGGATGGAGATCATTGGGGGCCATCTTGGAGGCTGGCTACCACAGCCAACCCACTTACAGGGTTCACAAGGGTTGAAGGCAGATATAGAAAGGCAGATGGAAGATGTCCAGCACATCCCCAAGTAGTAATACTTCCTCTTTCCCATGATTACATAACAAGTCATCCACACCTTAACGACAGCACTTATGTTGTTTTAAAATTTTTTGTTTATATGTCTGTCTACTGGAACGTAAGCCCTTTGAAAAGAAGGACTGTGTTTTATTCTTCTTATGCCTTTGGGGCCTAACACAGTGCCAGATGCATGGTGGGTGCTCCTAAATATTGGAGTTTTTAAAAGATAGAAGCTATGAGAACTTGATTGTCTATAGTTAACGATGTGTACTTTGACACCCTCCCCTCCCCCATTGTTGCCCAGTGCTGTGCAAAAGCCCTATGTCAGTTAGGAAACTGACCTGATATACCAATGCACACATAAGATGTTAGTGACACTTAAATCCTGGGGTATTTGCACAGAACTGTTGTTCATCCAACTCGGAAAAGTAAAGATGAGCTGGAGTGTTAGCGGTCCGTTACTTATTAGCCCCCAGGGCACTGCTGTGAGTTCTCTGTTAACTACTTAGGCTCAAGTTCTGCCCTTCATACCTACTTCGGTATCACTTGAGTACTACCCACTTGTACCTCAAGGACTTCTTTACGTAAAACTCTCAAGTGAAGGAGGGCTGTAGCCATCCATGGGGTAGAAAGAAGTTCCTTGGGCACATAGTCCAGCTTTTTAAAACCTTGGACAATAAATATGTTCCGAAAGCAAGCCAACACTATCGAATGTCCCCAAGAAGAGATCTCTAATGGTGGGTGTTGAGCTCTGTCTTGGGAAGGCTACAAGGGAAGATTTGGGGACGAGAATCTGGTACCCGACCTGGTGCCTGAGCACTTGCGCATATGGCCAGACCCACCTGAGCTGTATTCATCACAAGTCTGTGCTTCCCGGGGGTGCTGGTCTATCTCTTTGACACCACCGCTACCCCTTTCTAAGATGTTCTCTGTGGAGGAGAAGCTGGGAATTATGGTTCTTAGAATCTCCTTCCCCTGAATGACCGTGGGGTAGAATTTGCCAGAGAGAGGCCAGTATGGGGGACTTGGGAAGCAGTTGTGGGCAGAGGTAAGAACTTTCCAGCAAGTTCGAAGGCAGTAGTTCTCAAACTTTAGCTGCACCAGAAGCATCTGGAGTGCTTGTTAGAGCTCAGCTTGCTGGGCTCTGCACCCGGAGTAACTGACTCAGTAGGTCTGGGGTGTGGCCCCCAAATTCTCACATCTAAGAATTTCCCAGGTGATATGAATGCTGCTTAGTCCCCACACCATCCTCAGAGAACTGCAGCTTTAGACAAACAACTGTGTCACTGCTTCCCTTCCCTTGATTTTTATTATGTGAGGGAAACCTAGCAGTGCATCTCTTTTCCTGAGTGTACTGCACCGGTGCACCGGGCATGAACAGAAAGGAGAGTTTTCTAGAGTGCTACTGTTTGGAGCCAAAAATCAAGAAGGCCCAAGCAGGCTTCTAGGACCCACGTGGCTTCAAGATCAAAGGCAAGGCCCACGCAGCCACGCTGGTCTTCAGCTTTCAATGGGGAAAGAATACCCAGACCTCTTGCCCTTGGGCTCTTCAGACCCTTTGCTGCGCCCAGCTCTGCTGGACATGTCAGGACAAGATGGCCCCTCCCATCACTGGCCCTGGAAAGCAGCCTGGAAGTTGCCCTGCATCACAGTTGGTGGTAGGTCCACTGTGATGGTGAGGACATATATGACCTGTGGCAGGCAGCTCAACAGCCAGATGGCTTTGGAGTTTGAGGAGGGTAACTTCAGGCAGCTGTTTATATTGAAGAGGAACAAAGTGGCTTCTGTTGAGCAAAGGCTGTGGTTAAGCTTGTAGTGAGGTTGAGGCCAAGAGGCAGGCCAGAGCCCTTCTACCGTGTCATGCTGAGACTTGAGGGGCTGCTGGTCTCCCACAGGTTCCTTGGGCCACATCTGACAGAAGTAATTGTCAGGAAAACCAATGTTGTATGTCACTTTACATACAGGCTACCTGGGCCTTCACGTCTCAGCAAATTGTCATGCTGTTATTGAATCTGGAGGTGGCATTTTCTGAAAAAGAGACATATTTTATGGATAAAGAAATTGATGCAGAAGCCAAGTAGCAAGACCAAGATCACAGAGTTGGTTGGTGGGAAAGCCAGCGCTGCAGCCCAGCCCCCTGACTCTGAATTCCAAATTCCACACCAGGCAGTGGCCTCCAGCCCCCTCTGGGAGCCATGGCTCCAGGATTCGGAGGAACACAGGGAGGGAGGAATTTGAGGGGCCTCTCTTCTATGTCCAACCTTGGAAGACGTGTGTCCTTCCCACAGAACATGGGCTATGTTTTTTTTCTTTTTTTGTAATTTTAAATTTTGTACTAATTATAGATTCACAGAAGTTGCAAATATAGTACACAGAGGTCCTGTGTACCCTTCACCTCTTTTCCCCCATTTGTACCATCGTATATACCTAATAGTACGAGATCAAAACCAGGACAGATGACCTTTTTAAGCAACAGTTTCTCACATAAATATCCTCCAAACATTAGAATGCAGGCATTTTTATTACCAATTAATTTGGTGTGTGCCCTTAATATTCCAGAACACATGATGCCTCTGCTAGGGAAGGAACATTCTAGAGTCCCTTTGGCTGACCGGCCTCAAGTCTTATTTCAAGGACTTCCCACCTCAGAATTGTTTAATGTCTCCTCAATGTGAAAGACACCTGGGCCTTTTGGAAGCATTTTATTAAAAGACAAGTTATAAGAAGGTAAGTGGATAGGGCAAGTGGGGCAGACCTTTCTGGAAATGTCTGTGTATTAAAGAGGACAGGGTTTGGAGCTAGTCAGATCTGAATCTGAATCCTTATAATCAGTCATGCATCAACTACATTTCTTCTAGCATTGTCTTCAAATGTTAAGTAAAGTTAAACATAATTTCTTGCAATATAACTTTTTACGTACATCAGTTTTATTGGATTTTATAAACTGCTAAATCATGATGCTTTGCACTTTTTTGCATTTGCCACTATGGTTTGATGATTAGATCTGGAAACTTGTTGAAACACAGGTAGACTGGCTTCAAAACACTAAAATTCAATGACTATGTAAGGCATAATCTGCCAATTTGTAGTTATTAGAGAAATTAAACTCACTGGTAGGCAAAAGCAGGTGTGTCATCCTAGCAGTAGAATGTGAATGTTAATTTGGAGTCTGATTAATCAGGGTTATGTTGTCCACCTTGAAACCATTTATTTATGCTTTAGGTTTGAATACTAAGAACCCACAGCATGAATACCTTTAAAAATCTCAGATGCTTCACACTTGCTGGGTTGCAGAGCCCTCTAAGAATGGCTTTCTAGCCCTAGGATAAGCATAGCTTTCGCACTTATTAGGTGGTAGATGAGAGGGTCAAAAACCACTATCCCAGCCTGGAAAAAACATGCTTTTTTTTTTTTAAGGGAGAAAAACCGACCTAGTTCCTATGTTCCAAATAAAGACAGGGATTATTCAGTACAAATGCTGTAGGCGTTGCTGGATGGATGGGAGCTGTGTGAACCCTGTGTGTACACAGGGCACCTTCTTTGTTCACTTAACGTGATATCGTAAGAATGTCTATGTTGTAATGTTGTATACAGAAACAACAGTGCCAGTTAGAAGGTAGATGTGCAATGAATAAATAGATTATGGGAAATCTACTGAAGTCAGATGTCTCCATCCAAACCAAGCTATTAATGTTTGGATTTTGCAGTGACCTTCTGTCTCTCAGACAGGGCTCTGGGGTTCAGGGAGCACACAGAAAACATCTGTGTGTCTGTAGACAGAAACGGTAGGTGCATCTCTTCAATCACCATTAATGTCAGTACTGCATACAATTTCTTGACAGTATTTTTTATAACCAGCTTCTGTGGCTATGGCTGCCATGACCCCTGCCTTTCCCCCCTATTCAAAAAGGATCTTCCCAACAGGGCTAGCATTAGTACGGGCATATGTCAGCAGCCCTGGGCTGTGGGCTATGTGTTTGTGCTGGCTTCCTCTGTGCTACTGGTAATTCTTTGTCTCAACCACAGTATGATTTCCAACATAAATATATATGTATGATTTCTAACATAAATATATATGTATGATTTCCAACATAAATATATATGTATGATTTCCAACATAAATATATATGTATTATACATATATATATGTATTTATATATATACATAAATATATATGTATATATATATATATATATATAATTTGTGGAAAGAAGAAATCATGATATGGAGGTCTCAGATTCCTCTCCTTCCAATGCTGATGATCCCTAAGTAATTTCAAAAAGGATCATTTTGCTGGTTACAAAAATAATGATGCTGAAAATGGCTGATTCCTCCATGCGTGGCTCAAAAGCCCTTCAGACAGATAAGCGCAATGATCCATAGAACATCTTCCTGAAACAGGCTTAGTGCCTAAAACAATTTTGTGTTTTTCAAGTGGCTTTTAGGATAACCTGAGTGACTTGGGATTTTATTTGTTTGTTTGCTTCCTTGAGGGGGAAAGGAGCTTTCATAGCCTGTGTGGTTCTTCACAGACCTGGATCTTGACAAGCGTTTTGTTCTCTTGTTTAGCCGCATCAGTATGACATCCACGCTCTGAAATACCTTGACGTCAGTGTTTTAAGTGGGCATGAGCCTTCTGCCAAGTTTGACCAAGTGGTGGCTATTGCTCTCTGATGTACCCTGAAAACGCCATCACACTCAATCACTCTGTGAGCAGCCTGACCTCGCGGGATGAGTCGCAGAGTGGCGGCTGGGCTGTGACGACAATTGCCCCATTATGCTCCCTACTGCTGAGTTGTACTGCCCAAGGGGCAAACCTTGGTTTCATTTCCCTGCCCTTCTGCAATGTATTATTCTATCTACATGCATTAGGCACCCAGAGAATAATATAAAATGGACTCTGATTTTCTTTGGGCTTGGATCATTTCGCTTCTGCATAGCCCTTAAACTCTTGGAACAGGAGCATGAAGAACCTGTTTATTCTTTTCGTGTGGTCTGACCTTATGTGGTGCCCCCAAAACTATCTCCAAATATTTTTCAAAATGTCAAGCAGCGATGTCTAGTCTAGAGTCACCACTAGTCTTGTATTTGTTGAGGTGGCTGTCCATTGCATCTTGCTGATGACCTTGTATTCTTTTATACCATGATCGGAAAGGACTTACAAAGGCAAAGTATGCTGGCATCTATATTTAGCATCTTTTGGGGAATCTTCCCTCTTCTTATTGGATCATTTGTGGAGACTTTAGTGAACTAAGACTACTTTTTACCATTTGTTACCTGTTTGTTTGCCGCAACATCAAGGAGAATTGAGTCTGCTATACCTCCTTTGTTGTCATCAAAGGAACCCCAAAACGAAGTCCTACCTTCAGGTTCCGGCACTGTGCCCTCAGTTCCCACCTGGGCGTCAATAAGAACTCACCAGTAAAGATCAGACGATATCAAGTTCAGTAGCTCGATGGGCTTCGTGGTGTTGAGGGGGACTTAGGGTTTTGTTTTGTTTGACTATCTTCTGCTTTTTAGCTTGTGTGTGGATTGGAAATTCAGTGATAACCCAATTTGTGGAATAGGGACCTAGAATACTCATCTCCACATCACACATTTATTTTGGGGACCCCTGGGCTCCAGCTGGCCAGATTACTTATCTCCGGCTTTCCCTCAGAACTACACGTAGAGCCTCAGTTAATGTGGAACACTGAGAATCACCTGTTCTGAAGGTGGGTTCCTGCCAGGACTCCACCTGTTCTGCTGAATGAGTCCTGTCTGGGTTGGTGCAAATTCGACAATGTCACACACGGTTTGGATTGTAATACAGGCTTTATTGGGAAAGTGAAAAACTACCATAGGCCACAGGTCATTGAGGGAAGAGAAGGTACTGGTCTACGGATTCTCTCATCATCCCAGAGAGGTGTGCTGGGCTGGGGCACTGGTGGACGGTCAGTGTAGTTCTTCCTTCCAGTAATTGGACCCCGACACTCTATGGGACTCTCTATTTACATTTTTTCACATGGCAGTTAAAAAGTGAAAGGACCCATGCCAGTGGGGAAAACACATTGCTTGGCAGCAGGTTGGCTGGATTTGGGCTGCCAGTTATAGGTAGGAGTTGTCTGGGTACATTAGCTGCCCAGCACCTAAAGTACTTGGGGCCTCCTTCTAGAGGGGGATTGAAGTTACTTGTCCCATGGGGGGCTAAGCTTGGATGTAGCCCCTTCTGTTGATCCCAGCTATCTTCCTGTCCAGACCATCCAGAGAGAGCTCCCGGGGTTACATTCAGATAATTCTGCCTGGTGCTCCACCATGCCAAACAGCCACGATTTAACCACTAAGAGTGGGCCATGGAGACAAGAATTATGGTGGGCCCAGTTAACTTTATCTGTCTGATTTAATATCATTTTGTCCGTAAATTCAGCAGAGAAGAGACAGTGAAGGAAAGAAAAATTGTCATGTACCCTAAGAAAGTGTATGATCACTTGGAATACCATGTAATTGTTTCAGGTCACTGGCTCTGCAAATATTGACTGAACAACTACTCTGTGCATGAGACTGGGCACATAGCCCTGACCTTATAGTCCAGTGGGCTTTATAGGAATAGAACAAGTATTCGTGACTGATGATGGATCATGCTGAATTCCGTGGGTTGAATCTTGGGGTTGGGGGGCAGAAGAAAAAAGGAAATATTGCATTAGGTACAACTATTTCCTTTTGGGGGTATAGCTTGGAAACTGTGGTATTCACATAATGGGAAAATTCAAATGTTGGTAATAGCCACGTGCAGTGCTGGGCTAGAGCTGGCTTGCACCAGCCCACGAGAACCAATGGTACATTTTCAGGAATTTTGAAAGCCAGGTGGTAAACAGAGCCATTATAAAAACTTAAATGCTCTAAACTTACACTAAAATAAATTATGCTAAAAACAGAGGCAGTAATACTTAAAATTTACTTCCTCAGTATTTTAGTGCATTTTACTTTATCTGTGCTCTTGAGGTTACACGTCTCTTGCTACATAATTGTGTGCTACTGGGCCCCTCTCCCCAACTCTGCGTTCAGTGATGATACGCAGTATCATTATTTCAGTAGCTTGAAACTGGCCATTGTGCAGTCTTTACACCATGGAAATCAGCAGATGCTATCAATTAGGCTTATTTATAGCCGAAGCTGGGAAAATTTCAGTTTAACAAGTATTAAGACAAGAGTGAGAAATAGTTTAAAACTTAGAAACATCACATATCAGATTTAATGACAGTACACCGATCGGGAAAAGAGTTAGGGATTGGGAAGCAACTCGATGTGTCAGTCATGTTGAGTTGCAATTGTGGGTTGGGTATGGAGGCAAGGGTTTGGCAAAAGTTAACGAAAGCATTCTGTGAGAATAAATTGGCTAGAAAGGTATGCGAACAGTATTATTATTTATAAGCTGAATGAGACATATCCATTATTAAAATGTACAATAAACCAAGACGTGCATTTTTTTTTTCTTGGAGAGCTATTTTACTGTCGTGTATTTACTATACATTTGCTATAATGACTATATGCTGAAAGGATCATGGAAGGTGCTGGCAGGAGCAACGCTGTTTGCATAGTTTCCTCTGATTGCATGGAGGAAGGAGATGATCGCCGCTGGTGTCACTGGGAGCCGCGAGTCACTCTCACGCTCCAGGGCGTCCTCTGTCTGCTGCTGAGGGTGTGCGGACAGCAAATGCCTTTCTTTTGGTGGTGGGATTAAAACACTTGCTTTTCAGCGTGAGTGGTTGTGAAACTTCCTTTGAGGTCTTCACCTTCTTTCATTTCTTGTCAGCATGCTTAGCCCACTAGGGCTGCTGTAACAAAGTATCCAAATGGGGCGGCTTGACCCCCAGAAATGTATCTCAGAATGCGGGAGGTCTGTTTGCTGGTAATCTCGAGTGTTCCTCAGCATCATCCTGACCTCTGCCCGTCTCTTGGCCTGGAGTTCTCCGTGTGCCTGTCCAAGCATCCACATTTCTCCTGTACAAAGGGATGCAGTCAGATGGGGCTGGTGCCCACCCGAATGACCTCATCGTAACTCGGTCGTATGCAACATGGACCTATTTCCTAGTAAGGACCCTTCCAGAGCCAAAGAGATAAAAGTGCTTGCCGTGGGGTCACTGGCAGGGTGAATGTACAGAGTAACTGTGGAGTGAACAAAGTTGTGAGATTAGATGTAAAAGGACCGCATATACTGTAAAGTACTCAAAACCCTAATTATTGGTTTAGCTGCATGTTCTCCACTGGCCTGTGCCTGTTTCTCAAAAGCCAGGGCTATGCTTTTCCTTCTGCATTCCCAGCACCAGCAACTTTGTTTTAAAAAGGTCCATTTGGTTAGAATGTTCCTTCTTTTACTGCTTTCCCTTCCTTTTACCATGCCCTCTTACTCCTCAAACAGTTGCAAAGGGGCCTCTGTGTCTCACCGATTATACCCGCTTAATATTTCCTTACCTGTGCCCCTGCTCCTTGCGGTCATTCACCGGAGTATGGACTCTCTTTGGCCCGAATTCTCAAAATGGGCTCTGAACTCTGCCTCAGGTCCCTCTCCAAGCCAGCCACGCTGCTGGATTCATCTTTTAAAAATACTGATTATTTTTTCCCTTGCTTAAAACTTTTCAAAACCTACCCATTTCCCACAAGATCAGATCCAGACCCCCCCATACCCCCCAGAAGAGGAATACTGTGCTGCCTTGGGAACTTGCCCTAAGGTGCTGTATTATGGTAGGACTGCTTCGGAGTATACTGTTTGTCTTCCTGGAATGTCCTTCCCTTCCTCCTCCTGGCAAATTCCTTGTCATCTTTCGAGACCCAGTACGAGTCTCCATTTCTATGAAATCTCAGGTTCAACCAAGCAGAGTTGATCACTGTCTTCGTTGGAGACCCGATGAATGTGGAAACTTTCTTCCGGGACAGCATTCATTGTGTGGGATTGCAGTGATTTGTTTGCATGTTTCTCTCATCAGCTAGACTGAGAGGTCCAGCTTTATTCGCTTTGGCAAGTTAATTGTTTCATATGGTGCCCAGGGCCTGCAGCTCTGGGATAAGACGCTGAATGAATGAATCTGAATCTGCCAATTCATTATAAAATAAGACCTTTAACCTTTGTGGTTTAGTTGCATTATAAACGTTGAGGAGTTGCCTGTTGTGTGTCAGGCTTCACGGCAAACCCTAAGACCCTCATTCGTCCCACTTTACAGATGAACAAACTGAGGCACAAAGGAGTGAAATCGCCAAATAACACATAAATACTGCTTGTCACGTGGATATTGAACCGCAATCTGTTTGACTCCAAGCCTGTGCTCTTAATCACTCTCCCACACGATGCAATAACTGAAGATAAAAATGATATTGGGAGTAAAAGGTTTTTTAGGGATAAAAGCTACCATAACATAAATATTTATTTCATGTATCCCTTAGGACTTAATTTATAATATTAACAACACTTGTTCCTTTCAAAAAAAGAAGTACTTGTCTGGAAAAGCCAACTTTTAACAAAATCAAACAGGAAGTAAATTTTCTTTACAAGTTTGACTCAAACACTCAAATCCCTTTGGAAACTTGTGACCTCCCACTGTCAGCCGAGCTTGAGGGCACCCTGCAAGGGCTGGGTTGGCCCCTCCCCAGCTGAATGGAGCAGGAGGAGCCTATTAAGGTTTTCGGTTTTTCATTTTCTATTAGAACAGGAGTCAAAAAATCTCGAAAAGTCATGACGAGTCCACCTTCACCATTGTTAGCCTTTGGTCTCCATAGTAGCTCTGTCAGGAGGGGAGGGCGGGTATTTTATCCCCATTTCACAGACTAGAAAACGAAGCTCACGAAAATTAGGTGAAGCTATGCGCCTCTCCTCCACTATTTTGGCACCTACTTTATTTCTTATCTGCAAGAAAGCATTTTCTTTCAGGACAGATTCCCAGAATTTCAGCAAGAAATCAAGAGCCAAGTAGAAGAGGAGCTAGTCCCTGTGCTTTAGAAGGGAAACATGCCTGATTTATTTTTGGTTTGACATTCTATTGCTTGCTGTTTCCTCTCTGGTGCCTTTGTTTGTGGCGGGGGCCCCAGCTTTTAGCATGCTGGTCTGTGCCTGTGCCTTAAGGTTGACCCAGAGTAAGGACATTTTGGTGTTGACATTTCCTGTCTCAATTTCCTTCCCTGCTTCCTTATGATTAATGGTCAACCCTCCTCCCACCTGCGTTTCTGCCTTCCAGCCAGAGATGCTCTCTCCGACAGGAATTGTTTCCCTGCCGTTTTGTAACTAAAAATAACAATAATAAAAGTCTTCAATTCATCTCCCACCTCCCCAGCCTGCTTTGCAATGGTTCTCTGGGTTGTGCTCACAAGTTAGATCAGGGAACTGGCTGGCCAGTGAAAGGGACTTTCTAAACCGCCAAGGAAAGCAGGAGACCGTCTCCCTGGGTCAGAACAGGCAGAGCACACAGAACCTTAGGCTTGTTTTGCTCTGTTTGTTGAAGAATTATTGTGTGCCAAGCTCTGCGGTAAGTTTATGTCCATCATGACATGTAATCCTCATAGATCGACGCAGTGAGGGAAGTCACATCGTCTTCATTTTAAGGATTATAATTGAAACACAGAGAGGTTAAGTAAACTGCCCAAAGGACACAGTTAGAGGCAGGATTTAAACCCAGGATTATCTTGGTTCACTTTTGTGAGCCTCTGAGTTGGGTTTTAATTTTATTATTATCATTATTATTATTATTGGAATTTAATAAACTGTTGTCAGCCTTTAGTACATGCTAGGAGAGATGTCCAACCCAGGAAAAAAGAACCCCATGTAAGATATAATTTCTGCCTTCAAGGAGTGTTCAGTTAAACAATGCGAGCCTACGGTCTTGCCTTTCTTACACTGAAGACGCAGGGGGAGCTGTTTGAGATGAAGTCATATTTGCCCTACCCAATCTCAACCTACCCAGCTTCCTCTTCCCGTTTGGCCCCACCAGCAGATACCATGTATGTTTAGGCGAAGTATTTTTTCCAACCATTTCAAAAAGTATAATCCAGGTCTCAAATCAATGACTCCTTCATTCCTATTGTGTTTTTAAAAAAGTGGCAGGTGGGGTTCAGAAGACTATTTGTAATCAACTGCACCTTTATCACACCTCACAACAGAACAATGCCAGGCCACCCTTTCTGCATGTCAGTAGGTGGCAGTCTGGCTTTGCATGCGCCGTGAGCCTGGGATCAAGTTGGATGCAGAAATCCACGTGCTGTGGAAATTCCCATCGCCAGCCTTTTCAGATCTTTCTGGACCAAAAAGCAATGCATCCTCCAAACCTAAAAACATAAATGTTGTGACAGAGCCGTTTCAAGAAACTCCTACTTTGTCTTACGGGAGCTGGGGGAAGAATCTCTCTGGGACTCCATAGTCTTCGTGCTGTGCAGCCAACGCTGCCTCATCTGTAGACACTGCGCCTGCGGGAGACGCTTTCGGATCTCCCCCACCTGGACCAGCTCCCTGAAACGGGCCTCTAGTTCTTACCGCAATGGAGCCGTTTCCTTTTTCTTGCTCGCCTCTATCAGAAAACTCAAATAGCTATGCCCTCCTGCTCCAGTAATCCTCAGTCTCCCGAAGATATCATCAGTCATGACCAGATAATCATAGGACTTTATCACCTCACCAATTGAGATACAAATAATACGGGATGTGACAGTGATGGCTGACAAGTTCACCTGTGAATTATCTACAAAAAGATTTGTTCACTAAGGAAACAACCCCTAACAATGAAATAATGGGATTCCTATTGAATTAAGGGAAGCAAATTTATACATATATATCACAGACTCCATGAATTGTACCATTGTATGGGTCAGGTGGTATCATGGAGAACATTCTCTTCCTTGTATCAGGTTCAGCATCTCTTAGGAAACCCAAGGTAGTGGTAATTTCGAGTTGCTCTACTTACTGGAAAGAAGAAGGTGGTCTTGCTTTTGATGTTTGCACCATATTATAGACTTTTGACTTGTGGTCTCCCAATTTCTTTAAATTAGTAGATTCATGAAATTAGTTTTATTTTATTTGGGGATCTAACTAATTTGATTAGTTTGACTGAATGAGTTTTACCCTGTTCTTGAGTTTCATACAGAAATAAGGAATTGGAACGGTTACCTAAGGACTCTCCTTGTCGCGAGGTGTTGGGTCAATTTCCTCTTTTTCGGGTTGCCTGGGTGGCTCAGGCATTAAGCGTCTGCCTTCAACCCAGGGCATGATCCCAGGGTCCTGGGATCGAGCCCCACATCGGGCTCCCTGCTCTGCTGGGAGCCTGCTTCTTCCTCTCCCACTCCCCTGCTTGTGTTCCCTCTCTCACTGGCTATGTCTCTCTCTGTCAAATAAATAAATAAAATCTTTAAAACATTTTTTCCCTCTTTTTGCCTTGCACGAAGCCACTAATTGGCGAGTCCTGAATAAGACTCCTCATGAAGCATCAGAAGCTCTTTAAATAAGCCACTGGAAGCCACTCTTCATTCCTTTGCTGTCAGAGATGAGCACCTACATCTGGGAATTAAACTTGAACCAGAGGGGTCTGTCCTGTTGGCTGCTGTGATGGGAAGAGATCCCGGGGGGCACCTGCCTGGAAGTTCCTCCTCCATGCTGCCAGGCATCTGAAACTTGGGCTTTGGAGATGGCCCTGACACACTCCCAGTCTCTACAGTTCCATTCACATCATGCAAATATTTCTGTGGGCCATAAATTAAAGCCTTAGGGCAGTTACCACTCACTTTCCAATCCAGAAAGCCGCCGAAGCGCTCAGGGGAGAAGGTGCCCAGGGAGACACTCTCAGACGGGAGGAGAGCTGGAAGGTCCCGGGTATGAAGGGAAGGAGCCAAGAGAGACAGAAATGATAATCAAAGCCAGTCTGTGGCCCCCAAGGCTCCTGCCCTGCCCCCTCTCCAAGCTCATCCACCATTATTCTTCCTTTGGCTTTTTGGCCTTTCATTTCCTGAACACATCATCCTATTTCCTGCCATAGGTCACTCACCGCAGCTATTCCTGGAATACTCTTTCCCAAGACCTTCTTCTCCTGGCTGGTTGACCTCATCATGGATGTCTCAGCTCCAATTTCACCGCCTCTGAGAGGCCTTCCTTGATCACCTAACCTCAAGTCATCCCTCGCTCCACGTCCACCCCAACACCCTCTCTTGTAGTACTCTGGATTATTTTCTTTCTAGCACTTCACGCTCTCCAAAATGGTCTTGTCAGCCCATTTGGTTACTTGTTTGTCTTCTCTCACTAAACTTTGTTTTACTATGAGGCTTTTGTTTTTTTATTATGAGGCTCAGTTTTGGCAAATGCTGGGTCTCCATACCCTTAGCCTCTTGGAAACAGCCCAGCATTGATTAAACATTCAATAAATGCTTATTTATTAAATGACTACATGAAATAAGAAAAAATATAAACTTAATTACTTCAAGACAAGGACTTGCCAATTGGAACCAGTAACACGAGACTGTTAAGAACTGAGAAAAGCTACATATTTTACCCTCCTGCAAACTCATGAGTTAGCCCGCCACCATTCCTGTATGCTGGCAGGGGACTCCCAGGTCTGAGATAAAGGAAGTCCATTAGTCACAGTAATGGCGGTAGCCAGAGCCTCAGCACTGGCTGCAGTCTCCCTAGCCTTAGTTTCCACAGGGGAACATTAAGAGGGCAAGGTTGAGCCTCTGCACGCGCAGTGCAGTGCATTACAGGAGAGGAACCCTGAGCTTGGGGATCCCAAATCTTGTACAATGGGCTGTAAGCACGCCTGGCCACAGACTGGAGGGAGACACCCACATTATAACCAACAGGAAACAAACCTGCCGTTTGCCTTTGAGGGAAATCCTTTCCTTTCCTTTCCTTTCCTTTCCTTTCCTTTCCTTTCCTTTCCTTTCCTTTCCTTTCCTTTCCTTTCCTTTCCTTTCCTTCCCTTCCCTTCCCTTCCCTTCCCTTCCCTTCCCTTCCCTTTCCTTCCCTTCCCTTCCCTTCCCTTTCTTTTTAAAAAACAATTTATCTATTTTAGAGGGGGGTGCAGAGGGAGAGGGAGAGAGAGAAACTTAAGCAGACTCAGCGCTGAGCATGGAGCCTGATGTGGGGAGCCCCAAGCGGGGCTCGATCTCACGACCCTGAGATCATGACCTGAGCCAAAACCAAGAGTGGGAGGCTCAACCAACTGTGTCACCCAGGGGCCCCCAAGGGAGATATGCTATGTTCAAGCATGTTCTTTCAAGGATGCTTGATTGCATCAAACTTCTCTGAAAACGACAGTGAAGATTAGGCAGTCAGAGCCTCTGCTTGCAAGATATACAGAAATGTGGGAGATCCACGGGGAATTGTCTCCTAACAGCCCATCTTCATGGTCTCTTGCACTAATAACCCTTTATCCCATATTTCCTTCCCATCCCAAGAAAAATTCAAATAATCTTTGTTATCTCATACATATTCCCTTCTTTAGGGAACTAGCCTATGAATAAGTAAACCCATTCTTGCTGAGGAATGGCTGTGTGGTTAGCCCTGCTTCTGGAGCTGTAGAGCTTTCCTTCTCAAACTGGGGTGCCCATCTGTCGGCGGCTTTCTGGTGGAACGCTGAAGGGCAAACAAAGCATGGGATAAAAATAGAACAGTTTAATGCATTATAACTTTTACTGGAAAAAATGGAAAAAAGCCTACCAGCTTTCTATTAGAATAAACATGGCTAGATTACATAGTGGAGCACAATATTCTCAAGGGTTTTAAAGATAAAGCAAAGATTTCTTTAAGCAGTACTGCTATCATTCCCTGTCCCTGAGCACAACTTTTTCCTGCCACTTTAGTGGGAAATTTTAAAAGCCCTTTTATAGAACAGTAGATTGCAAACTATGGCCCAGGATCCATTAACAGGCCATGAAATCAATCATGAGGGTCTTGACCAACAATTAATAATAATAATAATAATAATAATAATAATAATAATAATAAACAATAGAATAGGCAACATCAGAGAGCTTCATAAATATAATTTTATTAAACATATCAGTTTGCACCCGTGTGTGTGTGTGTGTGTGTGTGTGTGTGTGAATGGACTGGGTTGCAATGTTAAATGTATTTCTCACTATGGGCTTCAGTTACAAAAGTTTAAAAGCTACTACTGCAGAGGATAGCATAAAGCATAGAATTTTTTTTTTAACCCATAAACATCTTAAAATCCATCAAGAGATGAGATATGTGAACACAATTAGGGCCAAGTAATGAAGGAGCTTGGGAAGCAGGCTCTCAAATTTGCAGATGACAAAACCAAGAAAGAGAACAAACATGATGGAGGATAGCAGTGCAATTTCAAACAATCTTGAAGGATTCAATTAGAGAACCAGCAATGGAAATGTAAGTAATTGACGTAAAGTTCTGGGCTTATGTTTGGAAAAGCTTTCCATCACACTAGGACTACTGAAACCGGGTGAATGTGGTCACTGCCCTTCTGTCCCCGCATACTCAGCTACACCTGCTGAGAGCCTCTCTTCTGTTTGGAGAGGGGGTTTCACGGGGAGAAAGGCATTGATAAACCCAGCAGAGGGCATCTGGGAGAAGACGGTCAGCAACGCAGGACTTGTCCTTGGACAAGAGGATACTAGGGGATTAAGGGAAATAACATTTATTGGCCATATATTGTATTTCAGGCAGCTTACCCAACCGTCTTTATATATTTGGAGGGCATCGGCCGAAAAAGGAGGAGCGGGGTCTCTGTGCAGCTTCCGCGACCACAGCTGATAAGAGATGCCATTCACGGAGAGCCCACAGCGCACCGGACATGGTAACAGATGCTTTACAACGTTTCTTTCAATAATGTAACAGCAACCACCATTTATCAAGCCCTGACTAGGCGTCAGACATAGTCAAGTCTTTTACTTGGACTATTTTATTTAATCCTCCCAAATCTCTTCTGAGGGAGGTACTAATTGTATTCCCACATGCAAATGAGGGAAGTGGGTCTCGGAGAAGTAGTGACATAGTTATTAAGTGATAGATTTTGGCTTAGGGTGAGGAGAAAGTCTTTAATCATTAAAACGGCCTAGAAATGGGGGTGGGGCTTTGCTGGAAGAAGTGAAGTCATTGCTCTTGGAACGAATCAGGTAGGAAACGCCTTCCATCGATCAGGGATCTTTCATTGGACGTCAACATTCAGCTGTAGGAAGGTGACACCAGGCAAGTGCGGTAGGGCAGACTTCCTGGAAGAGGTGGGATTTGTCCTGGTCCTTGGAGGGAGAGTGAGGAGGTGACAGAGAAGAGCAGGGACAGACCTTTAAAGCAGACTTCACAGTAGCGAAACCAGATCTGAGCAATGTGCCTTGTACTGTACCTGAGGGACATTGAGGAGACCTGTCTGGCTAGTTTGCTTCTCCGCTAACCCTTCTTTGTCTGCGCCCCTGACCCCAGTAGCCCACCTGCACCCCCGCTGTCTAACTCCATGCCAGGCTGGAGTCCGCGGTGTGTTCGTGCCAATTCTACATCTCGTCTCCTGGGCAGTTTTCTTTTGCTGCCAACCAAATGCCACCCTAGGTGGGGTTGCATAGGGGAGAGTAAGGCATCTACTGAAAATTCTGTTATCTTTTCATCTTATAGCTTTTGGTGCAGCCCCCCCTCCCCCACCCTCAGTGACGTGTCACTTCTTCCACTGAAGGATATGCTCAGCGTCTGTGACTGTCCTTCTGGTTTGTCCAGGCCTCCCTTGTAGGAGACCACTGGGCATCACTGCCGTGTTGGAATCCGATGTGAGCCTTGAAAGCTTTGCGGTGATCATTTGACTCAGTGTCTTAGTTTTCTCTTTTGTGTAACAAAAACTGCCAACTTGGAGGCTCAAAACACCACCCATTTTTTTTTTTTTTTAAGATTTTATTTATTTATCCGACAGAGAGAGAGACAGCCAGCGAGAGAGGGAACACAAGCAGGGGGAGTGGGAGAGGAAGAAGCAGGCTCATAGCGGAGGAGCCTGATGTGGGGCTCGATCCCATAACGCCAGGATCACGCCCTGAGCTGAAGGCAGGCGCTTAACCGCTGTGCCACCCAGGCGCCCCAAACACCACCCATTTCTTAACTCATGGTTACGTACACCAGAAGACTGGGTGGGCTTAGCCAGCTTCTCTGCTTAGAACCTCAGAAGACCAAAATCAAGGTGTTGGCTGGGCTGAGTTCTCATACGGAGACTTTGGGGGACACTCTGCTGCCAGGATTATTTGGGCTGATGGCAGAATGCCACTCCTGAGGATTCTAGGATGGAGGCCTCTGCTTCCTTGGGGGCTGTCAGCTAGGAATCACCTTTAGTTCTTAGAGGCTACCCACATTCCTTGCCATGGGACCCCCTCCATCTTCGTGCCTGCAATCTTTCTGCTTTCTACCATCAGCCTGAGAAAATGCTCTGCCTTTAAAGCCCCCTGTGATTACCCGAGGTCCACCCGGAGTAATTTCTGTTCTCATTAACTCAAAGTCAACTGAAAAATCCCTTAAATATCAACATCATATCATCACAGTGGAGATATCTCATCCTATCAAAGTACCCACCCACACTCACAGGGGAAGGGATTAAATGAAGGTGAAAGGCATGTGGGGTGACCCGAGGATGCTGCCTAGCACACTGAGCAAGTATGTCACTTTGCTTATCTCACCGCCTAAATGTTGCCGAGTGTGGAGGAATACCGCTTCCTAACCTACCTTCCCCTTTAGCTTCTCTGTAGTCTTGATTTTCTTATTTGCTTTTTACGCTAGTAAATCTTCTATGACTTGGATGGTGCAGGGCCTGGCTCAGAAAGTTCCTGATGGGTTTTCATATGTGTTACTCTGTCATACGCTGGCTCCCCAAATACCAACAACACAGCCTGTCGATAAGACAAAGCCAAGTTCACTGCGCACTGCTGTGGGGGAGGACACCAGCCACCCCGACAGAGCTTCTGCAGGGTAGCAAAGTGGGAGGGCAGCGTCAGAATTTGTTGAAAATTGGGAAGTTCATGGAAGGTAGGTCTTTCCGTGTGTGTGTGTGTGTGTGTGTGTGTGTGTGTAGGTGTAGGGTTGATTAAGGCTGGTTAAGGATCACGATACAATAGTCCTGGACTGTTGGAAACAAGGAGGTGAAGACTTTTGATGCAAGGATTTAAATAGGCTGAAGATACAATTAATGTTTTTTTGCCTTTTTTTTTTTTTTTGCAATCAGTGCGTTTTAATGGAAGAGTTGATGGGTCTTTAGGGAAATTCCTATAATAAACAGTCAAGGCATATGCCTGGGCAAGGGTGTCTAGAATAATAATATCATATTTATATACAGTAAGTTGAGTGTGGGGGAGAGTAGGTAATTCCGGTCTTCAGTCTCCAAGGTGTATGGGGGAATAGATGACTTTGGTTCTTTTTTGAAAATTTCTATAGTTATATTTATTTTAAAATACTTTTTTATGACTGTAAAAATGTATTTACAAACACAGAAATTTTTAAGAAATGAAAAAGAAAAAATCACCCAGAATTATTACTTCCATAGTTTATATTTTGAGTATCTTTGTCCACTTTTATATTCTCCAACATTGTATTATATTCCCTATTATTAGGCATCTAGGCAATTATTATTTTTTTATTTTTATGTTTTATTTTATTAATTTTTTATTTTTTATTTTTATTTTTTAAAAGATTTTATTTATTTATTTGAGAGAGAGAGAGTGAGCACAAGTGGTGTGTGGGGGGCAGAGGGAGAGGGAGAAGAGGGAGAAGCAGACTCCCCGCTGAGCTGGGAGCCTGACGCGGGTCTTGACTCCAGGACCTGGAGATCATGACCTGAGCTGTAGGCAGAGGCTTAACCAACTGAGCCACCCAGGCGCCCCAGCAATTATTATTATTTTTTTTAAGATTTTATTTATTTATTCAACAGAGATAGAGACAGCCAGCGAGAGAGGGAACACAAGCAGGGGGAGTGGGAGAGGAAGAAGCAGGCTCATAGCAGAGGAGCCTGATGTGGGGCTCGATCCCATAACACCAGGATCACGCCCTGAGCCAAAGGCAGACGCTTAACCGCTGTGCCACCCAGGCGCCCCCCAGCAATTATTTTAAATAATGTTGGAAAGTACGTTTTTGTGTACTTTTTGTGTATCATAGAAATGATAGATCCCTAGATGTTTAAAGTTTTTTACACATACTATCAAATTTATCTCTAAGAACATTATATCAGTTTATATTATCTCCACAATAGTATGAGCAACCTTATCTCATTGCAATCTTTCCCAACATTAACCATTTAACATCTTTTGGTCAATTTGATGGTAGGTGGAACTGTCTGAAATTTGTCAATATCTGACTCTTTTTGACCCACACAAACGGCAATTTCATATCGTTCAACCTAAAATATTAACAATAAAGATGAAGAGACTAGCAAACATTTACCGAGCCCCGACGGTCCTGCTGGGTGTGTGTGAGGACCACGCAGACTCAGCAAGCGATGGAGAGAGGCTGCGCTTCGTGGCTTATTTCCCTAGGAAACTGCTGTCTCCAGTTGCGGTTGTTGCCTTTGCTCATTTGGCTGTGAATTAGAGTTATGCCTCCAAAGTAACATTTTTAGGAAGCAGGAAAGCAATTTATTTTACAATTGCCCCCCAGGTAAGAGAGGCTAACTCTTTGGTATTACTGTCCTTTTCTAGTAGGAACCACATGCTGGAGTCCCTGGGGATTTACCATTATCAATAAGTAGGAGGAAATCAGTTACAAAGTGTAGTTGGAAAATTCCGAAGTCATTTCTTAATCCACCAAGATTTGGTTACAGGCTAACTTTGAAGACCCAAGTGACATTCCACCCCCCACCCCCACCCCACCCCCCACCCCGTGTGGAGCCTGAACTTCTAACTGGTCTCCGGGAATGTGTTTGGAAGGCATCGAAGGTGGGAGCATTAGATGTTTCTGCAAGTCTGATTTGGTTTCACTCTGAGATGAATTTTTCTTGCTGCAAAGTTCTCTTCCAGCTCAGCTCTTGGTGCCTTGAGCACTCTGGCTCCTTACCAGGCTTCTACTTTAAACACAAAACACAATTTTGCAATTTCATCATCATTTTCGGAAACCAAGGTGGTGCTTGGTAATGGCTTCTGTCTTCGTCCATTTGGGCAGCTATACCAAAATTCCACGGACTAGGTGCTTTAGCGTTTCTCACAGTTCTGGAGGCTGGAAGTCTGGGATCAGGGATGCCAACATGGTCGGGTGAGAGTCCGCTTCCCACTTACAGACCTCTTGCTGTGTCCTCACATGGTAGAAGGCTCTGGAAGCTGTCTGCTGTCTCTTCCAATGAGGGCACTAATCCCATTCATGGGGGCTCCGCCTTCATGATCTAATCACTTCCCAAAGACCCCCACCTGCTAATTTCATCACCTTTAAGGGTTAGGTTTCAACATATGAATTTGGGGTGGGGCACAAACATTCAGACCGAACAGTTTCCAAGGTTTAGAGATTGGATTCTACCTCTATGCAATGGTCTCTGCCTCGGGCTACCATCAATGGACAGCTGCTGGTCTTGAGCTTTCGCTTTTAACGGAGCACAGCTGAGGGCTTGCAGCTTAAGGATGGCACGTGAAAATGATAATAGATACACGTCCCGTGGGTGGCTGTAGGTGGAGGGAAAAAACCTTGCGCACTTCTCAAAGAAGCTCGGGCAGACCCAGGAGCAGTCCCTGGGCGTTGACTCACCGTCCTGTGAGCCCGGGCTGCTGTGTCAGGGACACGTGCTAAATCATGGTACCTTCCCAGCCACCAAAGGCTTTTGCTGACCCCATCTGCCTCGGACTATTTTAGGACTCAGTCCTTCTGTCAGGAATCCTTCTGCTTAAACAAATGCTTTTCTCTTCCTTTTTTTCCACTTGCAGTCATCTGGTGCCACGTGGTGAAACCCTGACCCTGCAAACTCGAGATAAGTTTACTCATGTTTCTGTTACGGGATTTAGTAATAATCACAGATCTTGATCTTTGGGGCTTTTCCTCCTTCCCTTTTCAGGCTAAAAATGGGTTTGGTAGTCGTGGAGAGTGGGGAGGCCAGAATGTGTATACCAGGGCTTCTCAGATTTTCATGCTTACAAACCACCTGGGGATTTTTGTGATAAATGCAAATTCTGATCCAATAGGCCTGGGTTAGGGCCCAAGGTTTTCTATTTCTAAAAAGCTCCCAGGGGCTGCTGCTGCTGCTGGTGCAGGTTCCACACTTTGTGGATGTTAAAGCTGCCCCAATATTAGAATCACCTGGGGCATTAAAAAAAAAAAAAAATACGAATGCCTAGACTCTACCCCAGACCGGATAACTCAGAATTTATGGGAGTAGGACCCAGACATAGGGTTTTTTTCTTCTTTCTTTCTTCCTTCCTTCCTTCCTTTCTTTCTTTCTTTCTTTCTTTCTTTCTTTCTTTCTTTCTTTCCTTTCCTTTCTTTCTTTCTTTCATAATAATTTTTTATTATATTATGTTAGTCACCATATAGTACATCCCTAGTGTTTGATGTAAAGTTCGATGATTCATTACTTGCATGTAACATCCAGTGCACCATGCAATACGTGCCCTCCTTACTACCCATCACCAGCCTATCCCAATCCCCCACCCCCTCCCCTCTGAAGCCCTCAGTTTGTTTCCCAGAGTCCATAGTCTCTCATGATTCATTCCCCCTTCTGTTTACCCCCCTTCATTCTTCCCTTCCTTCTCCTACCGATCTTCCGACTTCTTATGTTCCATAAATGAGTGAAACCATATGATAATTGTCTTTCTCTGCTTATTTCGCTTAGCATTATCTCCTCTAGTCCCATCCATGTTGCAGCAAATGTTGAGAAATTGTTCTTTTTGATGGCTAAGTAATATTCCATTGTATATATGGACCACATCTTCTTAATCCAGTCATCTGTTGAAGGTCATCTCGGCTCCTTCCACGATTTAGCTATTGGGGACAATGCTGCTCTGAACGTTGGGGTGCATATGGCCCTTCTCTTCACTACATCTGTATCTTTGGGGTAAATACCCAGTAGTGCAATTGCTGGATCATAGGGTAGCTCAATTTTTAACTTTTTAAGGGACCTCCACACTGTTTTCCAGAGTGGCTGTACCACCTTGCATTCCCACCAACAGTGTAAGAGGGATCCCCTTTCTCCACATCCTCTCCAACATTTGTTGTTTCCTGCCTTGTCAGTTTTTGCCATTCTAACTGGCGTAAGGTGGTATCTCAATGTGGTTTTGATTTGAATTTCCCTGACGGCTAATGATTTTGAACATCTTTTCACGTGTCTTTTTTCTTTCTTTCCCTTTTTTTTGGGTAACATTCTTAGGTGACCTTACGTTGTATTCAGAGTTGACAGCCACTGGATTTGGATTAGTGGGGAAGAGTATTAAATTAGAGGCAGAAGCCAAAGTTTTATCCCATCGATACTACTTTCTTAGCATGTGATTATTCAGAAAGAGGCATTTACTCTAATTATGACATATAATAATCACCATATTTGTCCCTACTCATCAAGTGATGTCCAAATCATTTTATAAAACCACCTGTGATGACTCTCTGTTCCAGATGATAGAAACTCTCAAGACAATTATCATATGATTTCTCTCATCTATGGAACATAAGAACTAGGAAGTTCAGCAGGGGAAGAAAGGGACAAAGAAAGGGGGGATAATCAGAAGGGGGAATGAAGCATGAGAGACTATGGACTATGAGAAACAAACTGAGGGCTTCAGAGGGGAGGGGCGTGGGGGAATGGGATAGACTGGTGATGGGTAGTAAGGAGAGCACGTATAGCAGGGTGCACTGGGTGTTATACACAACTAATGAATCATCGAACTTTACATCAGAAACCAGGGATGTACTGTATGGTGACTAACATAATATAATAAAAAAACATTTAAAAAAAAAAGAAACTCTCAAGTGGCATTACAAACCCTCCAAATTTTGAGTATCCATGGCCACTTTCTACCACGCATGAATTTTGGCCACATCTTGTGCCTGGACCCCGTGTGGGCTTTCTAACCCATCTGACTTTGCTTAAGCTGGTCCCTCTGCTTTGAAATATCTTCTCTCAGACTCCTTTATTCTTTGGGTACAGCCAGAGCCATCCTTCCAGGCCTAGTTCAAATTTCAGTTCTTTTAAGGGACTTCAGTCCAGTCATTCTAAATCTTTGTTCTATTGCACGTTGATGCTCTCTTGTGTAATTTATCAGCCTATTTTGTGTCAGTTGTGTTTATATGTACCCTTGTCCTCCCCCAGATTCTGAACTGCTAGGAGGGCAAAGACCATGTCTTACTTATCTTTCTAGCACTCCTGGCCTGTGTGGTCACCTAGGGAAACTCAATACATGCTCACTGAAGTTGGACACTTGGTCTCAGAGGGCTGTGTTGGGAATAGTATCTGCAGAGGTAGATTATGGCCAGTTCCTTGGACCCAGGGGCTTATTCAGTAGTCACCAGACTAGTGGGTCCAGTGTGGAGTAACTCATTCAGCAGAAGTGACTTCAAATGATTCTAGACAATCCAAGCAAACTCTGGTTCGAAGGCAGACTATGTCTATCTGACACTGAGAACCCGAGGAGCTTGGGTTTGCCTTCCCCATGGAAGGTTCACCTGGCATCTCAAACTGGGAATTCTTTAACTGGGAGTGACTCAGGATGGGGTGGTGGTTCTTGAAGGTGCTTTGTGCTGGAGGGAGGGGAAAGGAGCTAATGGGTCTTGATCACCAACCAGTTATCAGGCTGTTTATCCAGATGCTCTCATTCACATCTTGATGACCCCGTGAGATGGATAGTATTATTTCTGTCTTAAAGGTAAAGAAAATGAAGTTCGGCTAGATTAGTTATCTGCCCAAGGTCACACAGCTGAGGCACCACACAGCCCGGGTTCACACCAAACTCTGACCTCAAAACCAATTATATTGCTTTTGAAGTAAAGAATCTATACCTGGTTGTCTTCTTCTTCTTCTTCTTCTTTTTTTTTAAAGACTTTATTTATTTGACAGAGAGAGACAGCCAGCGAGAGAAGGAACACAAGCAGGGGGAGTGAGAGAGGAAGAAGCAGGCTCCTAGCGGAGAAGCCTGATGTGGGGCTCCGTCCCAGAATGCTGGGATCACGCCCTGAGCCTAAGGCAGACGCTTAACGACTGCGCCACCCAGGTGCCCCTATACCTGGTTGTCTTCTAATCTCTAGCTGAGATTCCCTTCTCATGAGGACAAAAGATGATGCAGATTTTTTGTTCCTGTGCCTTCTTACCCAATAGGACTGGGTTGGGCTCCTTGCAAAGCCTCTCCCTCCTCCTATTCATTCTAGACTGCAAGCTCAAGGAGGTCAGGGACGGAGTATTTTGCTATTGTATTTTGCCCTCCAGGAGGAGTCAGAATAGAGAAAAGGTTAACAGTGCAGAGTTTTCTGTCTGGCAATGGCTGGAGTTCTGGATCTGCTATGCACTAACTTTATGATCTTGGCAAGTTACCTCAACCCCCTGAGCCTGGTTTCTTCATGTTCTAGGTTGTGGTGAACATGAAGTAGAGGAAGGTGCTTAGATTAGTACCTGACACATAATAGGTATTCAGCACATTTTAGGTGGGACCAAACTGTGCCCATTAGTTGATAGCAGGTGTGATTCTAGACCTAAGTTCACAAACACAGTTTATACTTTTCTGTAATTCACCTTAATTTAATGTAGGTCCTGTTCTTCTGGGATGACTGGAAATGCTTGATTTGAGTCATTCATTCCCTTCCCAACTGGGTATATGTGTGGGCTTAGGTAATGCCAAGGCACGATAGGGATGGAGAACATCTGGTCCTTTACAACCTATGTCCAAAGAGACAACCATTATTCACTGGGTCCTTGGTTTTTGGTCCGTGTGCAGACACATTCCCTCTCAAGGGTCTTGCTTCCTGCTAGGTGCCTTATAGGGCTGAGAATGCAAGTTCCTTCTCCCTTTGGGTCTCACCAACCCTCGGACAGGTTTTGCTGCCTCTCTGGGACCCTAACCAGAAGAAAAGACAGAAGACCCTTTCATCTGGGACCCACCAATATTCCCTTCCTCTTGTTGACTGAGTGACTCACTCAACACAAAGATGCTGACACACATACTCACCATCTGTCTCTCTCTTTGATTTTCCACAAGTCTGGGGTATCTTTCTAGTCTGAGAAGGAGAAAATGTCCTCTCTTACCCCCGACAGGCATTTTGTCCAAGCTTTTCTATTTCTCTAAGGGCACCTGCCTTTGGAACACAAAAGATAAAGGGTTCTTTGTTATCCTCTCCTTTCCACAAAGTCACAACTTTCCTCTGAGGCAATGAGCACAGAATGACTTAATTGGGATGTGGGTGGAAGGGTTGAGGGAAGCCACAGCGGGGTTAGATGTGAGGGGAAAACGTGGGCTAATATTTGAGAAGTATCATCCTTTCCTAGCTCCACTTGGCTTTGCTCTCCCCACTGATTCAAGTAAGACCCTAGCCTTGTCCTTTGTTCTTGTGTTCTTAATCTTTTGTCTTCATTCATTCTAGGAGCATTCTGATTCTCTGTGTGATTAATGCCTCATATGCACTTGTTCCTGTCAGGTTTTGATTAGATAGTACACTCATTAGTAATTTCCTACAGTGCCTGTCCATGATCTCAAGCAGTAAATATTGCACAAAATGTTTACTAACTTGGTCACAGAGGGCCAGACACGTATACCGCTGTCTTGATTTTCTTTTTATGTGCTCTCGTTAATAAAAAAAACCTCTTATAAATGTTCTTGTTATCACATAAGGTCCTTGTTATACGAAATAAGTTCTGTATCAATAATTATCTCCAATTACTTGAATGGCATCTGACAAAAATCCACATAAGAATTTCAGCCTATTGGGGCACCTGGGTGGCTCAGTCGGTTAAGTGTCTGCCTTCGGCTCAGGTCATGATCCCAGGTTCCTGGGATCGAGCCCCATTTTGGCTCTCTGCTCAGCTGGGAGCCTGCTTCTCCCTCTGCCTGCTGCTCCCCCTGCTTGTGCTCTCTCTCTGTCAAATAAATAAATAAAATCTTTTAAAAAAAGAATTTCAGCCTATTAAAATACTAACTTTGAGTGATTGCATACATATGTATATATTTATATATAATTATATATATATATAATTATATATATATATATAAATAAATCAAATAGCCTGTTTTGAAATGTATCAGCTGCAAGATCTTTTTTCCTGAGTTGTTTGGAGTTCAACCTCCGTGGAGCCCATGAGGCATCCTGGGGCCTCAGTAAAGGTGCAGGAAGGGGAAGTCAGACAGGACTGCGCAAAAAGCTATTTCCCCATGTTGGGCAAAACTGGACTTTTGGTTTCCAGTCCAGCCTGTCAGGAACTTAGAATAAGGAAAATGCTAAACAAACTGAAAATCAATAACTCTGTTTACATCCATCAGAGAAGGGAGGTTACAGGGCAAACCTCTGTCCCCTAAATTGAAGAGATACAGGCAGACAGAGAGAATCACAGCCCACTGGATCACAAGCCCAAAGCACAACATTCTGCAGGAAACGGTACCCAGGAAGGAAAATGTCAACCCTAATGGATGAATTTCTGAAGGCTCAGCATGGACATGTGTGACAGTTAAAAACTCCAGGGGATCCCATCTTAGTGGGAGGCCCCACACATTCACGATTCCTACAAGGATCCCTACAAGAGTCTCACTGTGAAGATAAGAGAGGAAAAAAACCTGTCTCCTGTGCTTCTGGTGGTGGTAGGGGGAGAGTCATTTTGAAATCTACCCAGAAAATTCTGTTCTTATTAACAAGGCCTGCTCTCAAGAGAAACTATTTCACCAGAGCCTAGCCTACTGGGGTTTCGCAGTAGACCAATGGACAGGAGAAGGGAAATCCCAGCTCTGGTCCCCTCCGGTCTTCCTGTCTCACCTACCTGGAGCAGGGAAGGGGGTGGGGGCAGGAAAGAAAACAAAGCTGAGAAGCCCTTGTGAATATGGGCAGCCCGGGGGCACAGGCTCACTTAAAACCCCGAGACCTCATTCCAGGACACCAGAGATCACGTCCTTCCCCTCACACCTCACCACCACAGCAATAGGGCTCTAGGATAATAACAGGGGATTACAAAGGGAGAAACTTCCTCAGGGATTATTGAAGGAGGGCTGGTCAAAAACGGATCCAGTTACAGAGGCTCACAACAGAAAAGGCAGCCAGGTGGTGTGAGACCTCAAAGATGAGGTGAATAAGAAGATACGCCCGATGTGGGCCTGGCAGTAATGCGGCAAGTTCTGGGCTGAGAAGAAGCTGGCATAGTCCCTGCCATCAGGCAGTCATCCATCAACTACTCACACACGTTCACGTAAAATTGTATCTACGACAAGGGATCTGAGGGAAAGTTATGTCGTGTCGTGAGAACCTATAATGGGGGCTGTAGGTCTAATCAGGACCATAGAGAGGACTTTCCTCAGGAGATGTCTGGGAAAGAACTAAGGTTGAGTGAATCTTAACGAAGTGAGGATGCTTTCCAGGCAGAGGGGGCTGTATGCGTGAAGACTCTTAGATGGGAACTACATGGTGAGTAGGAGTGGTTCCAGAAGCCCAGAGCCCAACAGTCTTGGGTCTACAGGATCGACTGTCAAGAACCAGGATGGGGCTCATTGGAAGGTTGGAAGGAACTGCTGATTAATACTTACAAACTAGGCAATGTGTATGTGGTAGACACTTTCTTTAAACTTCTATGCAGTTTTATGAAATATTTATAAAAATATAGATCTCACGTACAAATGACATCCAGTCTAAAAATCAGATGAGAAGAACATAAAAGGATGGTGTGTATGTAGATGGGTGTGCCAGTTGCATAAATCATTATACAGTTTATCAGGAAACAGAATCTTTGATGCAAAGATGATAAAAAGATAAGGTAGAAGCTCAGCCTGGGTGGAAAGATCATGGCCTGAAAGTTGGCAGAACTTGGCCCAGGCCTAGCTTCTTATCCTGGGCTTCTCTAGCCCATTTGCCTGTCTGCAGGTCAGTTTTCTCATATTCAACATTTCCTTATCTTTCCAGCTCTCGGGTGTGGTTACAAAATACCAGGTTAACATGTGGGAAGCAGGTCTGTGCGAAGACGGTATAACATGGAAAAGGCTGTCCATGTATTCATTCATGGTTCCCATTTCGCAGGATGCATGTGTGTCTGCTGAATGTCATTATGTGGTGAATGGTATGACATCACTGTCCCTTCCCTTGGAGAGCTTGCCTCTCCCATCTGTCAAGGAGCAAGAATTCCTGTCCCTTCCTAGGTCCTTGTAGCTGAACTAAGAATCAAATTGACATGAAGACCCAGAATCCACACAGAGATCGAGATTCTAAAGATAAGCAAAATGAGGTATGTAAGTCATCCTGAATGAAGAAGGGAGGGGGAGGTCTGGGACTTCAAAGGGAAGGAACGTAATTCACAGGAAGATGAAAAAGGCTCCATGTTTGGCAAACCAATGTTTGCTGGGCCACTGAGAAACAACGGGACAGAGAGGACTCTGATCAAACAGACCTGGGTGGGTTCCTCCTTGTCTACCAAGCCTAGTTCATGGTATACTGCGGTTATCTATGGGGACAGCTCTCTTCCTGGAGCAGGTCCTTGATCTCAGTTCTTTGTAGGCAGCTGTGGGGGAGATAAGGAGCTTTTCCTGAACATGCTGGGTTTTGATTGCTTTTTGACTTAAAATAATCTTCATGCCAAAGTGGCCCATCTTGGAGCAGCCTGCCCTCGGCCCCTACATGTCTGGCAATTTCTTGTAATGTGGCATCAATAGATCTGTATGATCAAGCATGGGGACGAACATAATAAATCCATGTTTTCTTCTTTCCTGTATCACAGAGTTCTGTAAGATAGTTAATAAATTAGGATGGGGTGGGGGTTCCACGATATAACAAAGAAGGGGGAGAGGTAGCAGTTAAGCTAGTTGGGATACAGATGGAGGGGGTGATTTGGAAGCTTTTTCAGAAGAGCTGAGTTTTTTTAAATTTGATTTTTGTTTTTTAAAGATTTTATTTATTTATTTGAGAGAGAAAGAGAGAGAGAGCGAGTGCAAGTGGGTGCAGGGGCAGAGGGAAAGAGAGAACCCGGAGCAGACTCTGTACTGAGCGCAGAGTCCGATGTGGGGTCCGAATCCACGACCCTGAGATCATGACCTGAGCTGAAACCAAGAGTCAGATGCTTAATCGACTGTGCCACCCTTAGAGCTAAGTTTTGAAAGGAAGGGAAGAGGAGTGATTATAAAATATTATAATTAATACATTTTTTATTCATATAAAGTATTTTATGTACAGGCATTTTTATAACAACTGCATATAATGTGTTCCTCCAAATCCTGTCTTCTGTAAAATTGAGGGTTTTTAACCTTTTATTCTTAATAACACGGATTATGGGGAAAATGGGATCAGATAGGTCCTTCCAAATCAATAGCATTTTGTAAGCAGAGACAGATAAAAGCAATAATAATCCAATAACACAATAACACAATAACACTGGCCTTGTGAAACGTGTGTGTGGGTCTGTGGACCCAGGATCGGTCTTTTGCAAGTTTATTTTATTATTTTTTTTTAAAGCTTTTTTTTTTTTTAAAGATTTTATTTATTCATTTGACAGAGATAGAGACAGCCAGCGAGAGAGGGAACACAAGCAGGGGGAGTGGGAGAGGAAGAAGCAGGCTCATAGCGGAGGAGCCTGATGTGGGGCTCAATCCCATAATGCCGGGATCACGCCCTGAGCCGAAGGCAGACGCTTAACCGCTGTGCCACCCAGGCGCCCCTTTTGCAAGTTTAGAATCCTGGGATTCATACATGGCTCGTTTCCAATAGTGACCAAGTTTCATCAGCATGAACCATATAACCCAGGGTAACGTTCTCTCATCGGTTTTTCTTAACAGGGGGAAAATGTCTGCAGCTTCTTCATCTGTATTTGTAGCTTCCCCAAATAGGCTTAAAATAAATGTTGTGGTTTATGAAGTCATTAAACCAGCCACTGATTGCATTAAAGTCACTTCGATGGGATTTGAAGCTTTTGTCTTAAGATCTTCCTATATTTCTAAGACTTTTTTTCTTAATGCTGAGAAAAGTTGTTCTTGACTGAATGAAAAACTCTGTACTCAGAAGAAGCAACTCAACTTCTGGATTCTATAAGCATCGTTCCTATTTCTCAATCAGATATGAGCTAATGGGCATTAAAGGAATAAGAGCTCTACCAGAATAGATGGCAAATCATTTTATAAAACCAAGGCATTGGAAACGTGTTCATCTGAATAAGTGGTGTTGTCTTCACAGTTAGGAAAGTGGGCAGACAATATGCTTTACGGCAAGCAACGCTCAAAACGTTTGAAAATCTTCATTTCAAAATGCTTTCAGAGCCTGCCATGGACTGAAATGTCTACCCCCTCCCCCTAATTTGTATGTTGAAGTCCTAACCCCTGATGTGACTGTATTTGGAGATAGGGCTTTTAGGAGGTAATTAAAGGTAAGTGAGGTCATAAGAATGGGTGGAGTCCTGATCCAAAAGGATTAGTATCTTTATAAAAAGAGACACCAGAGGGGTGCCTGGTTCCTCAGTCTGTTAAGTGTCTGCCTTCTGCTGGGGCTCTGATACCAGGGTCCTGGGATCAGAGCCCCACATAGGGCTCCCTGCTCAGCCAGGAGTCTGCTTCTCCCTCTCCCTCTGCCCCTCCCCCACCACTAGTGCTTGCTCTCTTTCTCTATCTCTCAAATAAATAAATTTTAAAAAGAGAGAAAGAGAGAGAGACCAGAGCTCTTTCTCTGCCCTGTGAGGACACAGAGAAGGAGGCCACCTGCAAGCCAGTAACCTCACTGGAAACCGCCCAGGCTGCCAGCCTCCAGAACTTGTGAGGAAATCACCTCTACTGTTTAAGCCACTGAGTCTCGGATAGTTTGTTCTGGCAGCCTGAGCTGACTCACGCAGAGTCCTTCAGACAGTCTTTTCAGTATTGTCAGGATAGCAAATCTGTCTGAAGAAGGCACATTTGACTTTTAGAATCAGCCAAATGTTGTTTGACGCCAAGGCTACTGAATAAAAATGGGTGCGTGAAAATAAAATAAGAACATTTTTCCAAAAGAAGACAAAAAATAAAATGTGGTTATAAGGTAAAAACATGGCTTTTGATTTGTGGCCGTAGATGGGATTTGGGCATAATTACAGAAGTGAGCAAAGGCAGCAACACTGCAAGAATTGTGTGGGCTCCCTGAGAGTTCCTTTGAAGGACAGTGTTTACAAATGACTTTTTTCTAGAACAAAGACATATTAATATATAATATCGCAAATTCCAAAATTTTAGGGAATCATAAATAAGTAGAAAAACAGGAATTTGCTATCATACTGTCCCCAAGGATGATGACTGTGAAACTCTTTCAGATTTTGTTCCAGAACCTCCAGCCCCCCTGATATCTACACAAGCACATATACAAGCCCATGTATTTGGGATCACTTTGAACATGATGTTATATATCGTGCCTTTTTTCCATTTAACATAGCATTGTGAGCATTTTACAAGTAATTCAATAGATGCAAAAAAACATAATTAGAAGTGTTTGTATAATATTCCATCATATGAATATATCAGTTATTTTTTAAAACTACCTATTGGAAGACATTAAAAACTTTTTACTTTATATTTAATATTACAAATATGAACTTGTCCAAATGAATTTGAAACTTACATGAGGTCTTAAATTCCACTTTAGTTATGGAAAGCTAAGTGTGCCAGTTCCTTTCAGTGGGCGAATTTTTTTTTAAAGATTTTATTTATTTATTTGAGAGAGAGAGAAAGAAAGCAAGCATGAGTAGGGGAAGGGACAGAGGGAGAGGGAGAAGCAGGCTTCCCGCTGAGCAGGGAGGCCGACATGGGACTCGATCCCAGGACTCTGGGATCATGACCTGAGCGGAAGGCAGATACTTAACCAACCACCCAGGTGCGCCTCAGTGGGCAAAATTTTTTAAAGAAATGAGAATATGGTAGGGACAGGGTCAAGAGTTTTAAAGTAACCACCACATAGACCTTTTTTTTAAAAAAAGATTTTATTTTTAAGTCATCTCTAGACCCAACATGGGGCTCAAACTCACAAACCCAAGATCAAGGGTCACATGCTCCTCTGAGTGAGCCAGCCAGGCGCCCCCAGATAGACCATATTATAATTCCATTTAGGTGGAATTATATCACCACAGTGGACCCTTAATCCTATAATTGGCCCAAGTATTCCCAATGTACCATAAATTTAATCACAGTGGTCTAATGTCTCAGATCAATGTTTCCAACTTTTTGTAATAAACCACTTAATGCAAAATCTATAGCTCTATGAAACCTAATTATGAAGCTTTCTCCTCTTTTTAATCAGTTAATCATAAAGCTCTCTTGTATTTACACTTTAGCCAAAGAAAGACAAATGATACACACCCTCACATTTTCTAACACAGCTGAAGTTTTAGTTTTTATTGAAGGAATAACCACAGAATATAAGTCAGAGTTCACACGCAGTGCCTGTAATCAACCAATAAGAAAACAAAGCAACCAGAATACTGTTTTCTTGTACATTCATTGTTCTATATTGATGAAACTCTTCACAAAAGTTCTATTTATGTGGTTTTTCTCATCTTAAGCAATTTTATGCTTCTATCTTTTGGCAGATCTGGAAGAGAAAGATAAAAACATTGAGAAGGGTGTTTCCATAATCACATCTCACTCTTGGACCAATTTCTGTGTTGCTGGGGTGTGTGACCGTGGGCATGGGGACCCCCGGGCCCAGGAGCTGGGTCTTCTGCCTGGTTTGTTCTTGGAAGATGGGACCACCATCCTCAGCAGCGGAAAGCCCTTCTTGGAGACTGTGAGAGTTTAGCCGATGCTCTGGGCAGGAAGTGAGGTTGCCACAGGCCCCACACTTCCTTCTTCCCTATTTCCTTTTCCAGTCCTTTGGGAAGTAGGTCAGATGTGGATTTTATTGGCTGAGTCTGGACCCTGCCTTGGAACTGGTACCATACACTCTGAAGAACAGGAACCACCAACCGCCCTAAAGTCTCTTAGGTTTGTTCTCTTTCTCACCCTTGGCTTCAGGACTCATCCATCCTTCCCAGGACTTTCTTAATAGTCTCCTAATTGGATTCCTGACTCTGGTTTTTTTTTGTCCTTAGTTATCAGTTCTGTCTTTACAAACTTTATATATTTAGTTTTTTATAGGCTGCAGAATTATAATCCAATCTCTTAGCATGACATTGAAGGCCGTTTGAGATTGGGAGCCTCCTGCTGCAGCCTCTTCTCCAGCCCCATTGCTACCGTACCCCGTGCTCCAGCAGTATTGAAATCATGGGTAGTTACCTGAATGTGTCTTGTTCTTGAAGGTTCTACAAGTAAGACTTTGGGCAAGTTACTTAGCTTCTCTGTGTGTTGGCTCATTTAGACAACATTTAGGGACTAGGCTAGAATCTGCCTTATAGCATTTGCTGAGGGGATTAAATGAGATAATATGCAGAACAGGCTTAGTTAGAGTAGAGCCTGTCATGTGGTGAGATGCTCAATATACTCTATTATTGGAACCCCTCTCCCTGGACTCGTTTACCTCCCTTTTTGATCTCCCTGATTCCTGCTCACCTTTCAAGATGCAGATCAAGTGTCTCTTCCTCTGTTCACTGTTTACTTGCCTCTGAAGCAGAGGTCACTGCTTCTGCTGTTCTGTCCTACACTTAGGACCTACCCCTCACATCATCATTATATCCCTTATGGTTATTCGTTTACGTACGTAGCTCCGTCATGAGACTGTAAACTTGGGCAAGGATCATGTCTTAGTCATCTCACTAGCTTTCACTTAGCACTGACCTTGGCACACAGAAAATGCTTACCTGACTTTTATGGAATGAATTAGGATTGGTTTTCCACAGCTGCTTAGCCCCTTCCCAGCCTGGCACCTGTGTGTAAGGGTGGGTGCTGGGCTCAGCTGGATTTCAGGCAGAGCTGTGTGAGGCGGTCTCTGAGAGCCTGGCCACGGAAAGACATTGCAAAGGCATGCAGCTGACTTCTACATCCCCAGAAAGCACCTCTCAGCAAATTTCTCTGTGCTGAATGCAGCATAAGGGCCACACTGCAGTGCGCAAGGGGAAACAGATTTGGAGCCTGTACCTTTCACCTGACAGAGGCCTGATTTACTGTCTCCAAGACACGCGAGTTGATCCTGCACCAGTGAGAATATTTTCACTGAACTTTGATGTGAAGCTCTAAGACCTGGATGTTGAGGTGGGAAGGAGCATTTGTGTTGTTTTCAAATATTGCAGTTCCTTCTTATTGCCAAACAAAGTTGTCCATGCAGCACTGCCAGCCCTCCATAAATCTCCTAAATAGTTCTTACTTAAAATCTGATATAATTCCAAAATGTCCATAAAGATGATTAGAATATAGCACAGGAATACCTTGCCACAGAGAAATCTATTTAAAATCAGTTCAAAGCTGATTTTGAAAAATTGCAAGAAGGGAAAATATGTAAAGTAGGGAAAATGTGCTATAAGGAGAAAAAAAAATGTGTGAGAGACTATCACTCCCTGAGAGAGCTGTAATCAGATTCCTGAGCTCTGTTGAAAGGACGATATTGGCACTTCAAAGTTTTTTAAAATGTCATTGAATTCTGAGGCTTAAGAATGAGGTGCCAAGTAGACGATAAAGATTATTTGAAGGTAAAAAAAAAGGAAATATTTGATATTAGGAGCCTTTAAGGAGTACCTTCACTGTACTATAAAGTTATTAAAATAGTACAAATATACCATTTTTAAAACAACCTGTAAGATAATAAAGAAATAATTTTAAGCCAAAAATGAAGGCAATTACAAATTGTCTATACAGAATGATCTCAAGTATGGAAAATGCATAGTAAGAAATAGAGAGTTGGTCACACCATTATGGCTCTTGCCTCTTAGTAGGTTTGGAATAATAATGCCCTTGTCCTCCTCTTGGCTTTTATCAACTTACCAAATTAAATTAAATTAAAACATTTAGTATTAATTCTGGCAAAATTATCTTTGACTCACACTTAGAACTGAAAACTTGCCAGGGAGCTATTTGCTCTTCTGGAATATTCCTTCTTTGAGGGGCAACAGAGGTCTTGGGAGTATAGATTCAGAAATGACTGCCAGGTAGTCCAACCCTGCTGGGGGAATGTATTTGCAGCATTTCAGGTGAATAGTTGTTGGGTCTTGGGACCAGATGTGGGAAAACTTTAGTTTCCTGTTTCATGTGGGCACCTATTTCATATCCCAACTTCCCACACCTCCTATGAGAGCCTTAAGGTTTGGGTCAGCTAGTGACAACTTGGGGGAGAAGGTGGGCAAGCTGTCAATGAAGAGGAGGAAGTTCAAGAGGGGCAAGAGTGCAGGATAAGATGGGAACCAATGGGACAACAGAAGTTGACTGAGAGATGGATGGATTTGGGAGCTGATGAAAATGTGTAATGGTTCCATTTGGCCTGGACTGGAGGTAGGGTGAAGGATAGTGCTCTCTGAAAGTTACTCCGAGATTTCTTGCTTGGAGGTAGGTTGTTTTTCTCCTTCTTCTTCCTCTTCCTCCTCCTTCTTCTGGAAAATGAGAAGGACTTCCTTGCTAGTATGAATCGGAGGAAGGTGTCTAGATTCGAGAAGGTTGATGGTGACATTGATCTGTGAGAACATATCTGTATGCTATCTATGCCCATCTCCCCTGGCTTCCAAAGCCCCAGGCTAGGGTCCTCATGCTGCTAGGAAGGGATATCCAAGGGGAAGATAATTTCACCCCACTTGTCCAAACACTTGCTACATTTCAGCCAACCCTTGTCTTTGACTCAGGAGAATTGTGTAAAAAATACTTTCCATCCTATAAGGTTGGATGGCCAGTGAGAATGGTGCTGAGGTCCTGGTCTGATCACATGATTCAGACAGGTGGTTATAGGTGCCTCTGCTCCTTGAGAATTGCGGGGACTGTAGGCAAGTCACTCAATAGATGATGTTGGAGCCCCTGTTACATCTTAGGCCCTATTCTAGACAATGAGAATAGAGTAGTGAGTAGTGGTCACATAGTCTTTGTTATAAGGAATTGGTTTGATGAAACATCACTTTGTAAGAGATGATGGGGAAAAAGGTCATGATGTTCTTTAAGCGGAATTGTTTACAGTTGAACATTGGAGACAGGTGTATAAGGGAAAGAACATGAACCCTGGCATCAAATAGGTCAAGGGGTGTTTCTGGGTCCTGACCTCAAAAGCAATGTAATCTTGAGCAAGTTATTTGAACTCTGTGGGTCTCATTTCCCATTTTAAAATGGATTATTACAAAAAGTCAAAATTAAACTTGTCTAGATAATGCGAAATTATTTTGCAAATGTATGGCTTTCTATTGCTTCATATCTTCACTAATGCTTGGTAATGTCAGACTTCTTGGTCTGACGTTAGGTAAATCTTTGCAGGAAGATAATATCAAACAGAGCCTCCGATTCCTCCACAATGTTTAATATATATTCTCAGTATGAAACAAATAGATAATTTTACATTCAAGGAGACAAGAACTGACCAAAAACCCCAGAGAAACAAGAGACAAAATAGAATAGATCTATGGTGGTCCCAGCTAGTGAAGGTATTATGGGCTTTAGAATAACTATGCTTAATATACTTCAAGGAAGATTGAGGAAGAGAATTTAAAATTATTTTAAACATAAAAGTGGAAATCATAGAATTGAAAAATACAACTAAAAGAATAATGGATTGCACACTTAAAAATGGTTTTAAAATGGTGAATTTCATGTTATGTATATTTTTACCATGAAAAGGAGAGAGCAATGGATGGGTTTAGCAGGAAATTAGACATTGCTTAAGAGCTTCTTCGTGAACTGCAAGAAAGATTGGAAGAAAATATTCAGAGTAAAACACTGAAAGAAACCAAAAGATAGAAAAGAGTGTAAGAAATCTGTGGGCTGTGGTGACCAGGTCTAATCTAAGTGAAGCTGGAATCCCAGAAAGAGAGGAGAGGGAATGTGGTGGAAGCCAATAGGAAGAAAAATGGCCAAGAATTTTCCAAAATTGATGAAAGATAATACTAATTCAGAAAGGGCTGTGAACCTCAGAGGATGAATAAAAAACCCTCACTGTTGTGTACTGGACTCAAAGCACTGAAATGAAAGACAAAGAGATAATTTTACAAATAGCCAGAGGCAAAAAAGGACACATTGCCTGTACCTTCTGGACAGAAACAATGAAGCCATAAGACAGTGGAATGGAACTTGCAATTATGAAAGGAAATGATTGTCAACCTAGAATTCTATATTCAGCAAAATATCTTTTTTTTTTTTTTAAGGTAGGCTCCAGTGGAGCCCAATGTGGGGCTTGAACTCACGACCCTGAGCTAAGATCAAGAGTTGGAGGCTTAACCAACTGAACTACCCAGATGTCCCTCAATAAAATGTCTTTTAAAAATGAAGACAAGGTAAATATTTTTTAACAGGCAAAAACTAAGATAATTTGTCACCAGTAGGAGGACAGTAGAAGATTCTACGAGGGTTCTTCAGACAGGAGTCTAAAAGTGGGTTTTCAGACAGGAGTAAAATGATTTCAGATGAAAGCATACAAATGCACAAAAAATCAAGAGAAAAGGAAATACATGTGAGCAAATTGAAATGGATATTGATTGTATAAATCCAAACATAATAATGACGTGTGGCTCTCAGAGGGCCGTGCCCTCGGCTGGGGAGCAGTGCCCTCCGCTGGGGAGCCATATTGGTACGAACAAGAACACCTGCTTCTCCTCCTCTACTCCTGACTTCAGCCCCCCTGGAGGCACGATTCCTCTAGGTGGAGTCACCTCCTGTAAATGCAGAATGTTCATGGCCTTCTGGAAATCGAGAGGGAGCCAGGGGGCAAACAGTACCTGTCTCAGCCAGGCTGCCTGCCTTTCATGATCGATTCTCCTGCTGCTGTTGCTCCCTGCCTGTATGACCTGCGAACACCCTGGTGACCTCCCATCTTCCAGAACTTTGGCTTCTCTCAGATCTCCAGTTATGCTGAAAATTGGTCTCTGGCTGTCTGATCTCAGTCCCCGACACCACTTCTTTTCTTCTTCCTCTAGGAGGGACCAGCAGAGCCCCGAGGTTGTGCACCGCCAGGGGGGAATTCGGACAGTATTCTCGGGAAAGGCATCGTTGGCAGGCCCTTATCGATCATAAAGTATTAATGGCACCCTCTAGACTTGGGCAACCCTCCACTGTTACAGCCATTGTACTTGAAAGTGGGAAATTCTGCGAAGCCTGAAGTGCAAGTCAGTTGAGAATTTTTTTCTTTTCACACGTTTTTTGGCTTGGCGTGCTGTTTGGATGTGGCCACCATCTCCTCCCTTCTTCTTGTAATAGCTTGCCTTCTGGTCTTTTTGGGTCTGCTAATCATAGCACCCATTCTTCTGGCGGGAGTGGTAGGCAACTGACTTGCTTGGTCCCTCCTAGTTCCCACTGAAGACGGACATGTGACCCTGGACAGGCCAATCAGAGCCCTCTGCTGGGATTTTCTATGCATACATTGGCAGAAAGATGCTCTCTTTTTGCCATGGCTTTGCCGATCTGGGGCTGTCAGCCTGCACCTGCCTAAGGCTGCCCTTGTATATACCATAAGGAATAGGAGGGACTCAGGCCAAGTGCTGGGGAGAAAGAGACACACACACACACACAGAGAGAGAGAGAGAGACAGGGACAGAGAGACAAGACAGAGATTAGAGAATAGAACTGTATTATTATATAGAATAGAACCATATTATCATATATAAGACTTTACAGGCCCAGGTTTGCTTCAGATAGTTTTCCCTGAGTTTCCATCTCTTGTAGAACACCCCTGAAAGCAATAACTTCTTGGTACCTTAGGCATTTCTTGCAAAGGGCTACAACAGTAAGCACGAAATGCACATTACTTAGTAAGCCCGTGAAATGTGGGGCTGCAGAGCTGGGGCAAAGTCTTTGGCAGACGATTTTAAATCAAGTTAAAGTAACATGTGTGACAACAGCCAGCACACGCGCCCCGCCAGCCCCTGCGGAGAGCGCCAGCAGAAGGGAACCTTTGCAGATGGACTAAAAGCATTCCAGCCAGCGTGGGCTGTCATTTCCACCCTAACCTTCCCCAAGCATAAAGACCGGCCTCGTTACTACCCTGGGACCTGCCAAACGTTTTCTGAGAGGACGAGGCAGAGGCAGGACAAAACGTCTCTCGTTTTTGTTGTCCGCTGAAATGGATGGAGAGCTGACCGTTCCCACGCTGCGGAGGGTCCGCGCCGGCTGACACGCCGGTTGCCATGGTGCCCGAGTGCACTCGGCGGGCCTGGAAATCTCTGCACCTGTACCTGTAAAATACCATGGACCGGAAGCTTATTTTCGTGATTAAGGGTGTTGATCAGGCATTAACAGCCCAGGAGAGCATTCTGCTGACCCGGGATGTGACGCCTCTGCAGGTCAAGTGCGAGCACTTTACGGATGCACTGGAGCAGAGAGTTCAATGTCGTTTAAAAGCGTTTACTGAGAAGCAGTGGGTGTTAGGTCCCGCAGGCAGGAGCACAGGAAAGGTGGAGATCTTGCCCTTTGGACAGGGAGGCCAGACGGCAGTGGCTGAAGGGTGGGCATGGAAATAGAGTGAATCATAAAGAGCACAGCTTTGCTGGTGTTGGAAAGCCACCGGTGGAGAGAGAAAATGACTTGCAGAAATTTCACGGTGTTTGCTGTTGCGGTGTGGAATGCCAGGATGGTCAGGGTGGCGGTCAGACAGTACCCACCTGGGTCTCTTTCTTCCCATGCCCTGTATGGTCGCCCTGGTCCAGGGCCTCATCACCAACTTTTCCTGGATATCGCAGTTGACCCTAACTGTTCTCCCTGGAGTCAAGGGTCTTCTTCTCTGAACTACCCTCTGTCTAGGGGGGTGGTGTCATTCTAGGGTTCCCCAGGATGCTCCCCTGCTAGGGAAACTTCAGTGGGTCCCTTCTGCCGTCAGCACAGTATCCAAGGTTCTCCATGACTCTACGTGACTCAACTCTCTGGCTCTGTCTCCTACCCCTCTACTTTATACATTTAGGTTTGGCCAGGTGGAACCAGGTACTTGCCTGCAATATCTTCCCCATATCCTTGAAACGTGGAATCCTCCAAGGCACCAATCGCCGCAAATGCTTCCATGGGTCCTTCTGTCTTCCTCTGCAGACGTAATATCTCCCTGTCCCCATTCTCTTTTTGCAAGGTGCTTGTCGTTTGTCTAGAATTAGAATTCTTTCCTAATTCTTTGCGAGCATCTGGAGAGCAAGACCATGCGTATTCGTCTTTGTATCGCACATGCATTCCAACATAGTTCCTTATTTTTCGTGCTCAGTCACTGTGATGGGTAAATGAACAAATGGATGAATGCATCTTGGGCATAAATTATTATATGGATAATGTTTGAAATAGGGTCTAGCCATGACTCTCATACGAATGTAAAAAACCACACACCAGAGATTTTATTTAATTCATTAATTAATGAGGAAACCAGTAAGATGTCACAACTGGTTCAAAGATGAATTTTTAGAACCATATGTATTTAGATAGAAAATCATGCAAAATGGATTTATAAAGAGGTGCAAAAGTGGCTTGTGGGGGGGGAGGGAAGGACAGGGAATCAGCTGCAATTTCATGGGGATCAAAACTCATTTGCATGTGTCTATGGACGAGAAATATTGGTGAACTCTTCTACAACTTATAGCATTGTAAAATAGTTCGAAAACAATGAAAAGTGCAGAGATCCCATGAAATCAGATAACCCAGAAAGTGCCTTAGACAACACTGAGTTTTCTATTGAAGATACCCAGCCATCTTTCTGGTCTGCTTAAAAGTTTTCACATTTTTCCCCTACAATGCATTTTACCTGAAGTGTGTCTTCCAAATGTGTCTTCCAAATGTGAGGTAGTGATGGCGTCCTGGTAACCAACAGGGCACCTAATCCCCTCCCTGGCTTTCTTATTCTTGAATACTTTTAGTTTCTTTACCTTAGACTGCCCTTTGTTAAGCCAGTGGATAATAATAGTAATAAAATTTTAAAAAATAATATTCTAAGTGCTTTAATTGTATATTTGACCTTCACGACAACCCTTCTGTGAAGAAGGTGCTAATAGTCTGTCCACCTTAAGAGGAGAACACTGAAACTTGGAGTGACAAAAAAGCTTCTCCGAAGTCTACACATGAATTTAAACCCAGAGTCTTTGACTCCAGAGTCCTTATCTGTATGCAGTTTGCTGGTAAGAACATCCAAGAACTGAGGAAGAGGATGGTAACTCACTCCGATGTTAGGGCAGGCTTGGGCTCTTTTTCTTTCTTTCTTTCTTTCTTTCTTTCTTTCTTTCTTTCTTTCTTTCTTTCTTTCTTTCAGAGAGCCAGAGAGTGACAGAGCGAGAGCACATGCACACGAGTGGGGGAGGGGCAGAGGCAGAAGGAGAGAGAGAATCTCAAGCAGGCTCCACGCCCAGCACAGAGCCTGATCCAGGTCATGACCTCAGCTGAAATCAAGAGTCAGACCCTTAACCAACTGAGCCACTCAGGTGCCCCTCTTCTTAAATAACTCCTGTATGCCCTCCAATTTGCAAGTGCACTGTTTAATTATTTCAGAAATACCAGACAAATTTTTTGGTTTTAAGACACCTCTGCAGGGGCGCCTGGGTGGCACAGTGGTTAAGCGTCTGCCTTCGGCTCAGGGCGTGATCCCGGTGTTCTGGGATCGAGCCCCACATCAGGCTCCTCTGCTGTGAGCCTGCTTCTTCCTCTCCCACTCCCCCTGCTTGTGTTCCCTCTCTCGCTGGCTGTCTCTATCTCTGTCAAATAAATAAATAAAATTAAAAAAAAAAAAAAAGACACCTCTGCAGAAAGGCTGTCCCCAGTTAAAATATGTTTAAGATAAGAACCTCGAATTGCAGAGTCACTACACACAACCCAATGGTCCCTACAGGATTCTTCCAGGTTACCCCCCACCCTTGCAGGTCAGAAATGCATGGTGGAGTTAGTACAAAACGAGCGTGCAAATAAGTTATTCTCGCAAAGTTAAATGAGCTCATTTGTTAGTTTATTCAATCATCAAACATATTTGGAACACTCACCATGTGACCCCTCGAATTAGAGTTGAGAAGGCTGATTTTATTTGCCCTAACACTGTAGGGTTTTTAACCATAGTCTTAATCATCATATCCCTTTCAGTTTCTGACAGCAAGTGCTTCGAGACTGTAATTTGATGAGGACGTGGGGAAGAAAGGACCTTGACATGGCTCTAGGTGACATGCTGGTGGTGTCCGAAGCTGTCCTGATTCAGCAAGGGAAGGCTCAGGGTAAGTGAAGAAACCCGATAGCACCTACCTGAGCAGCGAGCATCCAGCCGCGCGGGCAGAGGTGGGGCCTGGAACTTTCTGTCTTGCTCTGGCTTCCACAACTTTTGCAGTGATGTGAAAAAGCTTGGAGGAGACTCAGGGAACAGAGCCACAGACTTAATCAAAATCTTGCTTAATCTTCATCAAAATGTTAAGGCTTAAAATCAAAACTAAGAGAACCCAGATTATTCATGAGTGAAGAGAGGTTTTGTGGCTGCCATCAAATCTATGAAAAATAATTATAAAAAAGAAGGTGGTGACCTACTGTTCTCAGTGCACACTGAACAGGTGAAAAAACAGGTGAAGACATAAAAATTGCTGAATCGTGAGTGCTGATAAATATCAGAATTGATCAACGAAAGAAGCTGGGCAATGGCATCGCCGGGCTTTAGAACAGCGGACTGCCCATTACAGTGTGTGGCTCTGAGGGTCAGAAGGCTAATGAAATTATTCCTAAATTTCTGGGCAGAGACAAATTCTATGAATCTTGCCCGGGATATTTCCTCGAGATTGCACTTTGCTCCGGGCAAATGTGGCCCTAACACTCACAGGAGAATATGTTAGGTAGGTTTATCTTTGATTTTCCTGCAGCCACCTTCTCCAAAATCCATCTGAAGATACACTCCCAATAGCCAATGGGTCTTTATTTCGTATGAAGGCGTTGGTGACTCTCACCCTGGTTCATAGAAGCAGATGGGTTTTCATCTGTGTCTTCTCTTTTTTCTCCACCTTTTCTTTACAAGTTACTCATCTCTCCTGGGTCTTAGTTTCTTACCTGTAAAACGGAAAGATGATCTCTTCCCTCAAGGGATTTTTTTTCCTGTGAAAAGGAAATCTATTAGTGTGTGTAGGGCACTTTATAGTCTCCAGCACATTGTATTAAATAAGTAATAAAATGTTGCCAAATATTACTGCTTGCTTTACACATATTAATAATTAGCACATATTATTTCAAAAAGTAACAATGCTTCCTAAGGGATCATGCTATCATTTATATAATATTAAATATTATCCTGTTTGCAATGCAGACTCATGTACACGGCTTCTGCCTTGAGGGGCTCTTTTCTCCATCAAGGTGCAGCAGTACAAAACACGCATGTGCGTGCACACACATACACACCCACACGGCATATTCACATCCAACTTATGCATGAAGGCCTTTCGGTGGCAGGCGATCACTAAATTTATTTTAGTGGTGAAGGATGGGCTCACTAACTTCCCCTCTGGCCATCACAACACTCACTGCCACTACAGCAAGCCTGGAAAAAAAATCACAAAGGAAATGGATGAAGGGACCAACGTTCAGAAAGTCAGTAAAAAGGGAGGGTGAAACGAGGAAAGAAAATGCAATGCCATGCCATCCTTTTCTCCAGCCCTGATAACCTTCTCTGTGTCTGTATCTGAGGGCGGGGTCGTTGGCAGAACAAAATGACAAAACACAAAGGACCATCACCCCACGCTTCATGTTTCCAAGGGAGCACTGGAACAAAAGAAAGGTCCATATGGTGGACATCCTCTCATTGCCTGGTGTGAAGATGTGAGGAGCTGGGGCAGGAGATGGAGAGGGAGAGATGGAAGGAATGGGTGCGAGCCAAAATTTGCTCTGCCTCTTGGGCTACCAGCTGTTGGGTGTCTAGAGAAGAGCAGGGGCCAGCTGGAGGCACCGGCTTTGGAGAAAATGTGAATTTCTGGCTTGAGTAACACTAACGTAATTCTGCATTTATAATCCCGCTCGCCTATCGGGAAACAAGCTCTCAGGCTATTGGATTTCTAGAAGAACATTTGTAAAGTGGATGGCATGGCCTGAAGCCCCAGCCAGTATATGAAGTGATGTCTTTGGAACCTGTTTGCATAGACACCTCAGCTCATTAGGGTGTGCACATGAAACCTCTCTTCTCAGTTTAATTTGTATCAATGACTGCCACCCAAAGATAGTATTCTATTGGGTAATGAGTCTTGTGATAACATCTTAGGTGGATTCCATAACTTTCCATCCATTAGAGGTTACTGGGACACATTGGGTACTGAATCCTGTGATGACATGTTAGCTGGATTCCATAACTCTCCGTCCCCTACAGTTACTAGAACAGCCTCATTCTGGGATTTCAGATGCTCTTGTTCACTCTAAGACATCCAACCTCAAAACTGCCTCGCTCCCTTTATTTTAGTAGGGGTTCATTTGTCTGTGGCACTAACAAGAAAGATAGTTCTCAGCCCTGGCTGCAACTGGGAGCTTTTGAATGTCTCCCATTCTGAGAGATTTGGGGCGGTCATTTTTCCTAACCTCCAGGTGATTCTCCTGGGGCGCCAGGATGCAAACCTCTGCTGGACAGTGCTTGCCTGGAGGTGGGGCGGGCTGTTGTGCTGGTCCACACAACTTCCCCTTAGCTCCTCCAGGGTGTATGGCAGGAAGGTGGACAGGAAGGGCCGCTGGTCCTTATTTAACTGGAAATGTCTTCTTCTTAGTTGGGTGCTGCGTTGTCCCCAGCTCGTGGTGCTGGCCCTCTGTCCGGCAGGCATCCCTATGCTGGCTGTGTCCCAAGGCTCAGCTGTGGGCAGGTTCTGTGGGGCTGGGCAAGATGGTGGAAGCCCAGGTATCTTCTAGAGTACCTGCTTGACTGAAGAGAAACTCATAGCATATACACCTGATGTGCAGAAGGTACGAGTATAGACGGTACCCCAATAACTGTTCCCTCCAAATCCGACATATCTGCCCCTCCAGCTCCCTCTATTTCTCCTTTCTGCTGTTCAGGTGTCAGCCTAGCACCTGTGCTGGCTGACCAGATATCTGTATTAGAGTTCAGCTAGAGAAATGGAGCCAATAGGATGTGTGTGTATATATATATATACATATACCCTATATATAGGATATATTATATATAATTATATTCATATATGAATAAAATTATATATTATATGTAATTATATTCATACACAAATATAATTCTTATGAATATATCTGAATATAATTATGAATATAATTATATATTTTATATAAATATATGGAGAGAGAGAGAGAGAGATTCATTTTAAGGAATTGGCTTATGTAGAGGCAGGCAAGTCTGAAATCTGTAGGGCAGGCCAGTAGGTTGGAGAGCCAGGAAAAAGGTGATGTTGTAGTCTTGAGTCTAAAAGCTGTCTGGAGACAGAACTCCTTCCTGTTCAGGGATCATCAGTCTGGACTTTTAACACCTTCAACTGATTAGATGAGGCCCACCCACACTGTGGAGGATAGTCTGCTTTACTCAGAGTCAACTGATTTAAATATTAATCACATCTAAACCTTCACAGCAGCATCCAGATTGGTGTTTGTCCAAACAACTGGGCACCACAATCTAGCCATGGTGACACAAAATTAACCATCACAAAATCCAGCTGGGAAATGAAATATGTAGCCCTCGGTTCTAGAGAGGGAAAACAGCCCCTTCTCCTTTCGAGAGGAAATAGCTTAGAGGTGTACCTGATCCTGTACTCTTTGCCTTCTCTCTTTGCTGTCTGGGGGAGGTGGTGGTGGGAGAAGCTGTGTATGAATCAGTGCTTGTCCTTTGGCCTAGGGGCTAGTCCCTGCTGACGAGATTTGCTGCCATCTTGGTTAGCATGTGGAATACTTGGTTCTCAGCTTTGGGGCTTTTTTTTTTTTTAAGATTTTATTTATTTATTTGACAGAGAGACAGCCAGCGAGAGAGGGAACACAAGCAGGGGGAGTGGGAGAGGAAGAAGCAGGCTCCCAGTGGACAAGCCTGATGTGGGGCTGGATCCCAGAATGCCAGGATCACGCCCTGAGCCTAAGGCAGACGCTTAACAACTGAACCACCCAGGCGCCCCTCAGCTTTGGGGCTTAGTAACAGCTTTAAGATAACAGGAAAAGCCCCACCCAGTATCTTGGCATATCTGAATATTGCATGTGATAACATAATCCCAGTACATGGTTTATTTATTTCTTATATATATCTGGAGCATCCTTAAATACTTTGTGACCTGAGCTTTAGAGTGGTTCTGGGATTTGTGAGACCTGATGCTTATGGAAAAACACCTAGAATTACAAACACAGATATAGGTCAGAGACTTCAAAAGGAAATATATAAGAAAGAGCTTTGGAGTCTAAGCTTCATTATTGCACAGGCTGAACTGTGTCCCCTAGAAATTCATGTGTTGAAGCCCTAACCCCCAATGTAACTGTATTTAGAGATGGGGCCTTTAGGAGGTAATTAATGTTAAGTGAGATCAGAAGTCAAGTTCCTAATCCAATAGGACTGTTAACCTTATAAGAAGAGGAAGATCTCTTTCTCTCTGCCTCCCACCCCATACCTTCCAGAACAGAATGAGAAGGCAGCTGTTCACAAGCCACGGAGGAAGGCTCTCATCAGTAACCAAATGGGCCAGCACCTTGATCTTGGACTTCCCGGTCTCCAAAATGGGGGAAAATAAATTCCTGTTGTTTAAGGCACCCAATTTGTAGTATTTTATTGCAACCCAAGCTAAGACAATTACCTTGATAGTAAACCTGCCTTTGTTGAGATAAGATGGGGAATATTGTACACACACACACACACACACACATAAACACACACACACACACACACACACACATACATACAGTATATATATTCATGACTTTCTTTTCCAGGATAAGTGACACATTTTCTGTCCTCCTGGAAAAACATTATTCCATTACTTCTTAATCCCTCCACTGCCATCTCATTTAACTCCTGTACCTCTGTTGGCAGATGTTAACACATCCTTATTAGAGACAAGTGTTTTGGAACAATTCATACATCCTTCCATATGGTAATGGAAAGTTTTAATTGCTTGGCGGAAGCTATTTGATCAGTCTGTTTGCCCATTTTCTTCCAGGGGATAAAAGAATATTTGTTAGGCTCCTAATGCACAGGAAAATGCAAAGCCCACATTTAATATCCATTGGGTACAATTTATATTTTAAATATCATAATTGTAGCCTTTCCAAATCATTATTTTTTAATGTAGTTAAATATAATTCATTAGCACGGTGCTGAAAATAGCAATGACATTTGCATCACTGTGGTCGCCGCTTAATCAGCATATTGGGAGCCCGCAGAGATTTCTGTGCCTCGGTTCAGTAGCATCACTGGACCGTCGGCTTTACTCGCTCTGCAGGAGAGAGCAGGTGGGCTTGTCCTGGCGAATCCCAGCGGGCTCGGTGAGAACCCGGACTAGCCTGCGGCACCTGCATCCGCATTCGATATTGGTGAGGCAATCAGCTCCCGGCATCAAACTTCTAGGAATGCTCAGGGGCGTTTGGGGGTTCCCGACATCCTCTTGGTTTTTATTTACCTCTGTTCACAGGATTCTGATGGCCTGCAGAGAAAAAAGTAGCAATTCTTAAAGAAAAAGAAATTGCTAGAGTATCATTCTGCCACATTTCAATGTTGCACGTTCGCCTTTGTGAATCAAGAGGCGGAGTAAGGGTTTGGCGAGCAGGATGCAAGGGACAGGGCAAAGGGACAGACTGCCTATCTGTCCGGCATCCTCTCCACTTTCTCCTCCTTCCTGAACCCCAGACTTAGTCTCCCTTCCTTTTTCCTCTTTTAATTTGCTCCCCCTGTGCAACCCCGTTCTTGTGCTGCTTCTCCCTGTCTTACACCATCGTTGTCTTTACCTTCCATTTCTACCCCCATCTTTCCTTTCCCGCTGCGGATCCCTCAGTATTCTTTTTACTTCACGCGAACGTCCCATTTTAGATCCTTTTGTGTTCCTCTCGCGTGCGAATACACGGAGCCATCAAGTCCCAGACACAGTGGTTATGCCCGACGCGGGGCCGCTCCTCGCTGCAGGGCCCACGGCGCATGGTGGGCGGCTTTGAATGCCGGGGTCCGCAGGTGCCGCGATGCTTGCCCACCAGGGACCCGCAGTAGAGGAGTGCGTCTCCTCCTGGCCGAGGCCCCTTCACCAGTCCGGCCTGCACCTTCTCAGCTCGTGGGGGCGCCTGCAACTCCTCCGGAGTGTGCACAGGAGGGTAAGGCTTCTGCCTGGTCCCCGACCCCATCTTCGCGTCCGGGGGTTCGGTGGCCAGGCACCTGCTGTCTTCAGAAAGCTGGGGGGAGAAAACCTTTCATTTACAAAGAAAACCTTTCACTGGCAAAGTTCTCCATTGTCTTTTGGTCTCAGTTAGTTTCTTTATCCCTAAAGAAAGTGAAGAACTTTGCACTGAGTGTGGGTATTTCTAGGTCTGCTTTTTGAGGAAACCCGCAGGGAGAAGGAAGACACATCCATTCTCTCCTACCCTTTGGGGCCCCTTGGGAGGTGGGGGCGGACTCATTTTCTAAATTACCAATTATATGGGTTACTTCTTTTTTTTTTTTTTAAGATTTTATTTATTGGAAAGAGAGAGAGAGAGAGAAAGCGCAAGTGGGGCGGGGGGGCAGAGGAAGGAGCAGGCTTCTTGTTGAGCAGGGAGCCTGACATAGGGCTCCATCCCAGGGCCCTGGGATCACGACCTAAGCCGAAGGCAGAGGCTTAACCAACTGAACCACTCAGGCGCCCCAATATGGGTTACTTCTAAAAGGAGAAATATAGGGTATTAAGGACATAGGACTAAGAGCTATGTTCTACCCCTTATGCTTCTCCTCTCAATTTTATTTCTGAAGTCTTCACCACCATCATCACCACCCCCATCATCACCACCATCACTATGATCATCTTCATCACCATCATCCAGGGTCAAGGTGTGGGGGAAGTTACTAGAAATCTAGAAGTTACTAGAAATCATCTGCTCTTTCTGCCCTTTTTTGCCTTAATTGTTATTGTATTTGTCATTGCTGCATGTTTGCATTTACTGACATTTTATAGCAATAAAGAAATAGTGTAATAATAGCACTTAAAACTTAAAACAAGTTTGAGGTTTTGTATGTTTAACACAGTGCCTGATAATACATAATACATGCTATGTAATAAATACCAGCTATCAAATATACTGCTTTAAAAAAAAACCTCCATTTATTTTATTTGCCTTTTCCCCATATCGATAATTGACTGGTTTTTCTCCCCATTGGTCTTTACTTATAAAAATGGTGTAAAAAAGAGAAAATGTTTCTTATGCCTGATTCTGTTCTTACCTTTGTTGTCCTCTGAGCAATATCTCCCAAACTACCTATGGTAATAATCATAATCATAATAACTAATAATGAAAAACTTGGCTTTCTTTACCCTGATTTCTTCTCTTCTTGGCTCAGTTTTTAAAATTTTGTTATTTCAATGTAGTTTTTTATAGCATAATTCTTCTGTTTTTAGGGACAGTAATATTTTTGAGGATATAAAAATATAGGAATTTTGATGTGAATTAGAATTTATAAAAGATTGTGAAGCTACCCACATTTACTTGATTCAAGTAATGGACACAACATCCTAATAGTCAGAAATTAAAGCGGGACCAGGTGAACAGAAGGACATTATGCCTTCTTTTTTTTTTTTTTTAAGATTTTATTTATTTATTTGACACAGAGAGAGAGACAGCCAGCGAGAGAGGGAACACAAGCAGGGGGAGTGGGAGAGGAAGAAGCAGGCTCCTAGAGGAGGAGCCAGATGTGGGACTCGATCCCAGAATGCTGGGATCACACCCTGAGCTGAAGGCAGATGCTTAACAACTGTGCCACCCAGGTGCCCCGGACATTATGCCTTCTAAAAAGGTTTCTGTATTTAACAACTAATAAATGAATCAATAAGTAAAAAATGAATCAAATATGTCTGCTGTGCTGAGCTAAGGAATGAATCATTCAATCAATCACCACATCCTTCTTGAGTGTCTATTGCATGCGGAGAATTGTGTTCTGTCTATGCTGATGAGAGGAACCCAAGAGTCAAGAGAACTCAACACAATGTTCGTAGGTTATGTACCAGTTACTGTGCTAGATGTGCTGTTTCTCCATCTACTGGACTCCAGAGGATTCTAGACAAATGCCTATGAAAATCTTCCCTTAGATGTTGTCCACAGACTCTCAATTTAGCATGGCCAAGAGTAAATGAACCTTCTCTCTGTTAAATGGAGCCTTTCACAGCTATGCTTGACTCTTGACCCTCCACCATTCGTCTTTCCCCATACAATCACGCATCACTAGGTTGGGCTGATTCCTCGTACCTAGAAGCAGAAGCTGTCACCCCCACCCCCCATCCCGCACTCCCTCCCCCAAGCCTACTGCTGTTACCATTGATCAGGCCCTGTGTATTCTCAGCTTTGCTCTCTCAATGACTTTGTAGCTTGTGTATCTCTGAAAGTTTTTATTATCTTCTCTGTGTGGTTCCTGCTAGAGTGACCAATCATCCCAGTTTGACCAGGACAGAGAGGTGTCTTGGGATGTAGGACTTTCAGTTTTAAAGCAGAACAGTCCCAAGCAAACTGGGACAGTTGGTTGCCCTCCCTCTTACTATCTTTTGAGTCAAAGTCTGAGGCAGGTGGAATGGATTGAGCACAGATCAGGTGCCCACATGTATTAGCGGGGAGGATGAGAAAGGATCCAGCATTTTCCAACTTCTCTAATGGGAGTGGGGCTTGGATTCATAAGGAGTCCCCAGCTGTAGAAAGAGAATCCAGGGTCTGGGTGACAAAAGCAAATGACACATACACCCATACACCATTCCTCTGTGTCCAGTCTCCCTAATTATAATGTCCTGTGCCTTCTGCCTCGAAGAGAAGCTCACATTCTACCAACTCCCTCCCCTGGAATAGCCACTCTCACTCCCCACAAAAGAGGAAGTCCAAACTTTGTGGTCTATGGTGCCCCACGGTCTGACTCCAAGCCTCTGTTTCCAGCCTCACCTCCTGCTCTTCACCTCCTTACCCTTCTGCCCCTTCCTTCCAGCTTCAGACACACCCCCTGGCATTTCAGGAACCATGCCCCATGTTTCCCTGCCTCCAGGAGTTTGGGATCAGCTGTTCCCTTCACCAGGACTGCCGTCAGCTCCCCGGGCAGATGTTACTCCTCTGTGACACCTTTCCGATCACTCCATCCCACAGTCACCCAGGCCAAACGAGCTGTTTCTTCCTTTGTATGTTGATAACACTCGCCACGTGGTATTGCCATTTCTATTTTCCATGTCTGTCTTTCCCTTAAATTAAAGGTGCTTCAAGTGCTAGACAAAGAGAGACCTTTCCTCTGAGAGATGGAGAGGGAAAGCATGACCACAGCACACTCAAAAAAATCATAGTCCCCTAAATCTGAGTGAATTCCAAAAATATATGTGGCGAGGCATTAGTTGTTTTCCCAAACATCAATTTCCCTACCCTTACAGGAGAACCTCAGGAATTCAGGGGGCACACGGCTGCATGTTGTCTACCTTTGGTTTGGTTTTGTTTTGCTTTGGTGCTGGTGTCGGTCTATGAACATGATGGCAGACACTGGAGCAGTCCATCTTTGAGGTAGAAGCTGATGTTGAGGATGGCAGGTTGACAAGGGAGAAGGACCATGGATCCCCCATACGTACGGTCAATAGATCATTCCTGGATTGTTCATGTTTGCACTGCTTCGTGTGAGAGAAATAAACTTCTGTTTCATTTAAATCACTGTTAATTTGAATTTTATTGCCACGGCCCAAACTTAACTCAATTAATATGAGGAAGAAAAGATGTTAGAGGTGAGCTAGCCCTTTTATAGCGTGACTTGGATAGAAGTCTGGTGGGCGGATGGATGTGGGAGAGCTGAGCAGACACACAGGAGCATAGCCCCTCTGGCGATGTCAGTGTGGACGTGTGGGTCATTTTTTGCTACAGACACTTCTCTGGATCAGCATTTTCCAAGATAATTTCTTCAGATCTTTCTCTAAGGTATTAGTCATGGGATAGAATAAGAAATAGGAATGGAGGAAAAAAAAAAAAGACCAGAATGCCATTTTGTTCTCCTTTTTCTGCTCTTTAGATCTGGTTTTTGGATGCTGATGATCACGAAGATGCCAGAAAGATCTCTTACTAAGATCCCATGTCAGGCCCCTGGTGGAAATGCCACAAAGCAAGACATGCTCTACGACTTCACTGAGATAAACAGACAAAAAATATACAAACAGAGGACAAAAGTGGGTAGGTAGCTAGCTAGCATATTGTTTACTCAAATCTACTTTTTTAAAAAAAGATTTATTTATTTATTTGGGGAGGAGGGGCAAAGGGAGAAGGAGAGAGAGAATCTCCAGCAGACTCCCTGCCAAGTAACAGATCCCCACTCGGGGCTCCATCCCATGACCCTGAGATCATGACCTGAGCCGAAATCAAGAGTTGGATGCTTAACTGACTGAGCCACCCAGGCATCCCCACTTTTTAAAATCAAATAATTGAAAGAATATTTAGAAGAGGGAGAGGCACAGTGGCAAAATTTAAGCTTTGGGAAGACAATTGGGAATTGTCACCCAGTCACTTGTTAGCTGTTCTGATTATGGGTGAATTAATTTATTTGAGCTTTACTCTTCACTAAGAGCAGGCTGCTGATACCTACTTCTTGTGGTTGTTTTGAGAATTAGAAGACAACATGTAAGATTTTATTACAATGTTTACGTTTCATGTTTATGCCTTAATCGATGTGGAATTTTGCGTACAGGGTGAGATAGACACCAAATTTTATTTTTTCGATGTGGGTACCCTATTATCTCTCCATCATTTATTAAAACAAAAAGTCCTTTGGTCTGCAGTGTCATTTCTGTCCTACATTAAGTTTCCATACAAGCATGAGTCTGTTTCTAGACTTTCTTTTCTCTTCCATTGGTTTGTTCATCTATCCCTCAACCAAACATTCCCTCTTTATGTGATGTCTTTATGTCTGGCATGGCAGTTCTACCATTTTATTCTTCCTTATAATGGTCTTGGCTGTTTATATTCTTCATCTAAATTTCAGAATCAAGATCCATAAGAGACACTGTCAAGATTTTTATCAGAATTGCATTAATTGTCTAGATGACTTTGGGGAGTGATAAAAGCTTTACGGTACTAAAAGTTGGGTGCATTTGATAGACTGAGACTAATTCGGGGTAAGGAGGGAGTCAGAGGGGAAGGAAAGCCATGAGACAGGAAAGCCCCAGGTGTGTTTGGCACATGGAATGGTCTAGTTTGACTGGCAGGTAATGGATACAGGAGAGAGAGGGGGACAGAATCCTGGGAGGACCTCAGCTGCTAAATGTAAAGCGAGTGCATGGAGAGAGAAGCCTGCGCCAACTCCGGATTCCCAAAAGTCTTGTGATACCCCCCCAAATGAAAAACAGCTTCCCATCCAGCTAAAAATAATAGTGCCGTGGATTCACGTAAGAAAAGTTAGACACTGAAAGTTTAGCCAGATGTTACTCACACACTAAGCTGTGAAAATATACCTGTGGCTACTAAATCCATCTGTAAACACTCCGCAGGCATATGAGCTACGAAATGTGCATTCTCTGATGATTTTCCCAAATGTGCAATTAGCTTGACCAAAAACATGCTTAGCCAGAGGCACTGGTTAGCTTCCGAAAGCAGAGCCTTCTCACCCTGCCTGAACCCACTGGTGGACCTCTAGTCCTGTCTATGTGTGCTGCACATTCAGTTTTCCTGTTGCTTTACCACCGTGATTTCCAGAGTCCAGACAGCCACACAGGTCTGCTATTGTTACGAAGGACCCATTCTGGCTGAGCTCCCTGCAAGGCTATTTTAAAGGCCAGGTGGGTATCAGAATGTACAAGCCAGTGTTAGCAGAATCACAGTGTTTGTCAGCTAGACCAATGGGAAGGATCACTCATCCATCTGGCCCAGCCTTCTCCTGGGGTGGGTAAGGAAGCACGCCCTGAGGGGCTGAATTGACTGCCTCTCGGTGAAATGGAACAGAACTTCTGATGGACCCATCCAACCAGCCTTCCGAAGATGCCAGAATCCAAAGGTGTATACAGCTTAGACTCAAGTTGGGAGTCCTGCTGCATTTAACTCTGAAGAGAGTCTGTTATTTGTAGAGTGTCTATAGAATTCAGCCTGACAATTGTAGAACAGTGAGGAGCATAAGCCAGTGTTAGACTGTTTGTGTTCAAATCATGGCGCTCCCTACTTATAGCTGCGTGTGATTTTGGATTTATTAAACTTCCTCAAATTTCAGTGTACCATGGAGGACAGTTGTGATTATCAAATGAGATCATTTGTATAAGGCACTTAACACGAGGTTTGGGATCTAGTTCGAGTTCAATAACCGTTGGATGAATGAGTCAGACACTGTGGATCCGAAGGATTGGAAGAACACATTTTCTGGATGTATTTCAACGGCAGACTCATGGAACCTGAAACATGGAACGCAGAAATTTGCTTAGCAGGTTCATTCTCATTCAGCAAGTTACCTATTTATTCAATAAATATATGTCTTTTTTCATTTTGTTTTGATTTTTGTTGTTTGTTTTTATTCGAGTGGAGTTGACAGACAATGTTACATTAGTTTCAGGTGTATAACACAGTGATTCAACAAGTTTATACATTATGCTATGTTTACCACAAGTATAGCTACCATCTGTCCCCATACATCACTGTTACAGTATCGTTGACTATATTCCTTATGCTGTGTCTTTTATTTCTATGATGTTTGGATCTTTTATATGCTAAAGTACTGAGTTAGTCATTGGGCATACAACCGTGAATAGGGCATATTTGGGACTTACAGTCTAATGAGGGATAAAGACAATTCAATGCTAGGTTTTATGATAGGGGAGAAAAGATACTGCCAGATTTCATTGAATCTAAGATGCCATCATTTCTAAGATCTATCCTTTTTATGCATCTCTAAGGAAAAAAGAGTTGGCAATTTTAATTTTAATTGATTGTGAGACATCCATTTTAATGGATTGATCCATAGTTTTCATTGGTTGTAATGCATAACCTTTTCAGAGCTGTAAAAAATGCAAAACAAAAACAAAACCAAAAACCGATGTCTTAGAAAAATAAATGAAAAAAATACATGGGCAAGAAAGAAGAGTCTGAATCCTTACCAGTTTCTGTGGACCATAAAAAGAGATAGTAGATTAAGATCAGACTTGAAGACTGGAAAGTAATACACAGTCAATCATTGTAGTGGACATTTGTCTTGCAAATAAAGTTCCGTCCTATTTGGGGAAAGGCCCTTTTGTGAGAGCTGGCTTCACCTCCCACTATAAAAGCCAAAGGTAATCAGTTGGACTGGTAGAAACAGGCACTTGATTCTTTCCAGCGCTTTCCCCCCATTTTGGGTAGGTTTTCCCCTTATATGTATGCAACTGCTTTATATGACGCTGAATTCCTGCGGTGCTCTTCACAGACCTTGGAGTTTTCTCCGTGTAGCTCTCTCCTCTCCAAATTCTCACTCGCAAACTCCTGTCATCTCGATCTCCCTGGATTTTCAGCTCTATTTCCTCAATCCGGGGAGGCCCATGGCTCTGCCTGGGATCCCCTTCTTATCCTGTGGTCAGCTGTCTCCCGCAACGCAATCAGCTGGGGCAATGCCAGGGGGCACCTATTTTGCTTCTCTCCTCTTCGAGGTGATACCATTCAGTTTCCTTGATGTCCAGTGTCTGGAAATCCTTTGTTCCATATATTTTGTTCGGTTTTCTGATGGGAAGTTCTTAAAGTTCCCTTTCATCCATCTTAGCCAGAAGTAGAAATTTCCATTAATTTTATTTTCACTTGAAACATAGAAGTATGGATTCTTTTCCCAATCTCTTCATGTAGGACCATGAATCTTTAAATTTTGATTCTATATATTGGAGTTTCTTGTTGTAAATTAAATTCCTCTTGCATGGCCTTTATTTTCTAGTTCAGTTTCTTTAAAGGAGAAGCAAGAGTGAAAAATACTTAGAAATCAGTCTGAGTATATTAATCTTTCAGACTGAAGTATTCTTCTTAGTCCACTACTCTCTTTCCCCCACACCAAATTTAATAGCAAGCTTCTTTTCAACTCAGAATTTTTTCTATAGCATTCAACTCAGAATTTATAGTAATAGTAATAATTCACTGTTTTTTACACTTTTTCTGCAACTTTTGTTGACTTTTGTCTTATTTAATTACATTATATAATTGCAGTAACAGGTACATAAATAAGCTGGGAAATAAAAGCCACATATCTCGATTAACATATATTAGCTGGGTGACAGCAGAAGTGTTTATGCAGACCAGGGAGAACCATAGTAGAGCGGAACATTTAAGGTGTTGGGTATCGGTCAGTTTGGTTAGATCAGAGTTGAACTTGGAGAGTGAGGGTTATCTCACCAGTTGGTTAAGTAAAGGTTAAGAGAGCATCTGTACAGATTTTTGCACTTTGCCTGGATGGTGTTAAGTAGATAGGCAAGGTCAGGGAGTAGTTGGTAGCCTGGATGGTGTTAAGTAGATAGGCAAGATCAGGGAGTAGTTGGTATCTTCATGAGGCAAAAGGGGTTTCAGCTGAGTGACAAAAGTACTGTGTGTGTGTGTGTGTGTGTGTAAATTGTCCCTTTGACCTTGGTCCCTTTGATTCCAACCTGAATTTCCATTTTTTCTCTTCTGATTTGTAAGTAGGTGCACAATCTTTAGCTTTTCTCTGAGATATCTTAAACCACAGGTTGTAACACTTCCTATTCAAAGTCTGAAGTGTCCTTGTAAGAACACCCTGGAGGAAACCCCAATGCTGGAAGGTGATGTCTTGCTGTGACAACCCAATGTTAACGGAGCTTACATTCTTGATTTTAGTTTAGGGAAGTGCACAAGGGTGGGGAAGGCCTGAGTACTTCCACCTTTTCTTGCCTGCGTCATCCTCCTTCACCCATTATCTGTTGTTATATGATGCTGGATAAGGGTTTGTTAACATTTGGAACTTATTAATATTTTCGTTGGTTAGATAATTAATTTCTTTATGTTTTTCTTATAATTTCCTTACTTTCCATTCGACTTTCCTTTCAAGGCTATAGCCAAGCTTTGTTTTTCCTTACTTCCAATATATTTACCAGGCATTAACTAGAAGCTTTGGCCCGTCCTATCTTTTGAAACAGCAAAATTGGGGCGCCTGGGTGGCCAGTCGGTTAAACGTCTGCCTGTGGCTCAGGTCCTGATCCTGGGGTCCTGGGATCCAGGCCCACATTGGGGGGGGGGTCAGTGGGGAGTCTGCTTCTCCCTCTCCCTCTGCCTCTCCCCCCAGCTTGTGCTCTTTCTCACTCTCTCTCAAATAAATAAACTCTTAAAAAAAAAAAAAAAGAAAAGAAACAGCAAAATTGCTTATCCTGGGTGTTTAGTAGGGTATTCAAAGAGGAGACTTCCTGTGAAGGTAAAGAACAAGACGCAGAGACAAGCATGAAGCCCATGTGGTTCCAGAGCACTGGGGAGGTGACAAGACCTCAGCTCTGGGCCCCAAGAACCAGGTCTGCATACATAGTAGAGATTTCCATCAGAGTATAGCATGGAAATGGAGGGATACTGGACCCCAAATGAAAACCGTCAGTATAGACAATGAGGGGTAGAGCAAAAAACAGGATGGTCTAAAGATTAGGTGTCTGTCTCTCATTTTCTAGGCACCATGGAATCTTCCTTAATTCTATTGTGATCCTGGGAGGGAAGGGACCATAATACTGAATACCTATCAGCCTAGTGCACTATGGTCTGGAGTCATATTTACTTTGATTTAAAGACTAGAAAGAAATGGATTCACATTTGAATTTTTGGCTAGAATTCAAAACTTCTACAATTTATCTTATAAATATATTTTGGAACTGGGTGTAAAGCATAGTATTAAGAAACTGGGAGTGGGAAAAAATAGTCTTTGGCTGTATTGTCATGATAGTCTATAGCAAGGGTTGTGAGTGGTGGCCCAAATCTGGCCCACTGCCTGTCACCAATAAAGTTTTATTGGGACACAGCCATGGCCACTTGTTTATATCATGTTATGACTGCTTTTGTGCTACCGCAGTAGAATAAGGTAGTTATGCCAGAGACCATATGGCCCACAAAGCTTAAAATATTTACTGTCTGGTGGCTCACAGAAAAAGTTCGCCAAAATCTGGTCTATAGACATTAATCAAAGAACCATACAAATAAAAGTATAATGTGCTCTAAGAGAAAGGTGCATGGTGCTTTCATAAGAGCTAATTCTTATATTGTGGTTGGTTCATGCCAAGCACTGGTCTTTGTTTTTGTTTCTTTTTAAGATTTTATATATTTATTTGAGAGAGAGAGAGAGAGACGAGAGACAGCAGGAGCAGGGGGAGAGGCACAAGGAGAAGAAGCAGACTCCCTGCTGAGGAAGGAGCCCACTGCGGAACTCGATCCCAGGACCCTGAGATCATGACCTGAGCTGAAGGCAGACTGTTAATCAACTGAGCCACCCAGGCACCCCAACCAAGCACTGGTCTAATTATACCACTAACCCATCGAGTCCTCAGGACAGTGCTGTGAGGTAGGTGATACCATGATCCCTGTTTTGCCGGTGAGAAAACTGAGGCACAGAGAAGCTACCTGTCTTTCCATGTATGCATAACCAGCAAGGGGGGACCTAGGATTCCACACCACGCAGTCTGGCCTTGGAGTCTGGTCTCTCAACATTATGCTGTACTGTCACATATATTGTGGGAATATGTAATAAAGAATAAGTAAAAATGAACTAGTCAAGGAAGTCAGTAGGGGTTTTTCTCGGGAAGTGATGGCTTCCCATGGCCAAACCATGGGAACAGGGAGGGGTGGAGAATTGGGGCCATTTTTGCAATTGACTGAAGCTGGTTTGGGGCCATAACAGGCAGGACCTTAGAGCCATTTGAAGGCATTTTATTGTTATTCTGTGAGCATTAGGGCAGCCGTTCAAATATTTAAATTAAATTATTTACCTTTGCAGAGATCATTCTGCCTTTGGAACAAGGGACCAGAAAGAAGAGTGGACATGGAGGTGTGGTTAGGAGGACATCGTTACAGTTCAGGTGAGAGAAGACGGTGGAGGCTTGGACCACCCTGGTGGGGGCAGAGTCAGAGAGACGTGGGGGATGGTAAGAGATAGAAGGTAAAATCAGAAGGATTTGAGGATGGACTGACTGTGGGTTGGGTGTTGAATTTCCAGACCATAAGCTACTCGAAGGCTGGGGCAGTAACATTCAGCCCCGCAATCCCAGTGCCTGGCACATCATGGCGATTCGGTCACTATTTGGAAAATGAGTGCATTACTGTATTTCATGGTGCAAGTTTTTTTTCCTCCTCAGTTACAGGTAAATCCTTGGGATTCAATGTGCAGCTGCTGTGTAATTTTTTGGGAACTTTCCAGAATCAACAAGCATGATAGCTAGGGCTGTGTAAATGTGGTTCGTCTGCTAACTTTCTCACTCCCACAGTGGGCATGACTAGCTCTGACTCTGACCTCATGTGGAATAAATGGCACAGAGACTTAATAGGGCATTCATGCCTCCCAACGTGCCTTCTCCAAGGGTGACTTCTGGAAGCCGCTCAGGCTAATCAGAGCCCCAGGCTCTTGCCTGATAGAAAAGCACAATATGGGGCAGGCGATAGAAGCTTAAGGAAATGGTGCCCCTGGCTCTGGTTATTTTCTTCCTCTCTGGAAAGGAGAGGTTTAGATATTTGAAAACAAGTAAGGAAATGGAAGACCTAGCTCATCGTGATGGGGTATTTGAGCACAAGGCCCTCAGCAAAGAGGGTTTCCTTCATCACGTCGCCAAGGGCCGTGCTCATGCAATTTTGGTAAAGGGAGCCGTTTCTCTCTGCTTCGGGTCTGCTGATCTGGGCAGCCCAGGGGTTCTGTCTCCTTCAAACTGAATCTTGCCTTGGCTCTCAGAGTGGCTGCCTATCTCATGGGAGCCAAGGATTTAGTTAATCGATTGGCCCTTTCCGGAAGGCGAGGAAATGGGTCTGTCGCTCCTGCTGGAAGGAGTCTTCCTGCCTACCGCGCCCTGGCCAGTCTGGGGAGACAGGCCTATTGCAGGGTCTGGGGCTAACCTAGTGTGTCCAGCCCACCCCCTCTGGTTCCTAAAGCCCATGGAAGCCGCAGCGGTCAAAAAGGCAAGACTGTATTTTTAAAATCCCTTTGAGCTTCAGTTGTGTGTGTGTGTGTGTGTGTGTGCGCGCGCGTGCGCGTGAAATACAGAATCAGGCAAACTTATTTTCCTCCATAACTAGAGGAGTAGCTAATTTGGCAGTTTTATAGAACACAGCCTGAAAATGGACCCCAGGGCAATTGATGGATGTTTACAAGTTGCCCAATGGGTTTTTAATGAGAAAGATAGTTTTGCCTTAAATAATTGGTTCAAATGAAAGAAAAATGAGAGCACTCCTCTGCAAGCAGCAATCTGGAGTCACTTCTGGGACAGTTACCTGGTTATTGTTATGTAGTCAAGCCCAGAATAATGACCCTTCAGAATCTATTGCAGTAACAGAACTTTTTTTTTTTTTTCCTTTACTGATGGGACGAGATCAGGGTGGGGTGAGGAGGCTCAGCATGAACTGAGTCTTCTTCGTGCTTTTTTATTTTCAAAATACTTAAGGGGAAATTTCCAGCCCGGTGTGTGGGCACTTAACCACATGCGTCTTATTACCACTGATGAGATTCATGCAGCTTGGCCCCTGCTCTTCTATTTACCCTTTAATTTAGCAAGTTTTCCCATCATGGAGCTATTAACAGTTGTTTTCTAAGAAAAACAACCAATGCCAACGCACATACCCTCTTCCATTTTCCTCTACCGGCAAATACATACCCATCCAGGAAATGTCTTCATTTGATACCAAATGGCGTGTGAGAGACTGAATATATGAACAGACAATGGCTGGGCCATATATACAAATAGACTCCGACCCACAGTCTGGAGCAGCCTGTCCAGGACACCCTCCCTCCCCCATCTATAATAAACAGTTCAGGAAGCCAGCTGGCCACAAGTCAGCCTTCCAGCAAGCCAATCCAGGAAGCTAAGTAATGACCATGTAACAATCCATCTCACATGCCAGCCTCCCTAGTTTTTGTCTCTGCTTCCAATGTAGGACCAACCAGAGAAAGCCACATATGCATCCCACCCAATCAGAGAGGACCCCGGCTTCCACATAGGCCACCTCCACCTCCCCAGGCACCTCTGGAGTCTGCCCTTCCTCTGCGAAGCTCTGCTAGCCTCTGCTTGCCTGTGATTCTCTGCCCAAGGCAAGTGATGGTGGCTGCTTGTCCTCGCCCTCCTTGTTGTGACGATGTGAGGTGATCGAATGCCTGCATGAGGCGAACTGAGGGGAATGACGTAGGGCTTGGGACGCAGTGTTAGGCTGCCGTTGACCTTCCAACCAAATGTCAGGAGGACGATCACCCCTTTGACTGCAGGTAACGGAAACCACGAAAAGTGAAACCGCGGATAAGAGGGGCTACTGGATTACAAAGTATTGTTGTATGAAGAGGCCATCAAAGTGTATGGAGACAAAAATGTAGGGAAAAGTATGATGGAGCCTTGCCAGGGAGTTAATAGAAACATTTCTGTGACTGTGCCGATGCATGTGGCATTTGTCAGGTTTTTATTACTTTAATTTGTTGTGACGTCTTTTCTCACTCGGAATGAATATTCACTTCTGTATCTAATTTCTAATTAAACTGTTAATTCTGAGATCATTGTAGATTCATGTGCAGTTGTGAGAAGTACAGCAGAGAGATTCTGTTTCCTTGACCTGTTACCTCCGTGGTAACATCTTGCAAAACGTTTGAGGTATAGTAGCAAAACCAGGATGTGGACACTGATACGGTCCATATGTAATTTTTATATATGCAGTTTTGTGTTCTTTTTCCTAAGGGGTTCCTCTTCCCCCAAGTATGAGAAGCTTCAGGTCCCACCGAACCTGGAGCTGCCCCCACATCTACCATGTGCTGGATGCCATTCTTGGTGCTGGGGAGGGAGCAGTGAAAAAGAGACAAAGTCCCTGGCCCCAGAGGGCTCATACTGTAGTGAGGGACACAGAAGATGATATAGAGTATGTGCGATGGTAATGAGCAGGGAGTACCTGGGGTATGAGGCACAAAGAAGCAAGAAGCAGCCAGATAATGTGGGGGGGCCCAGGGTAAAATGAAAACGCAGAGATCTTATTCAAAAAGTAGGGAGGGGTGCCTGGGTGGCTCAGTCGCTTAAGCTCTGCCTTCTGCTCAGGTCATGATCTCAGGGTCCTGGGATCGAGCCCTGCATTGGGCTCCCTGATCTGCGGGGAGCCTGCTTCTCCCTTGCCTTCTGCCCCTCCCCCGCTCACTCTCCCCCACACTCAAATAAATGAATAAAATCTTTAAAAAAAAAAAAAAAGAAAGTAGGGGAAAAAGCATTTCCTTTCTTCTGTGGTGTCCCTCTTGACCTGTTCCTGTGTGGGTGGTGGTTGGGAGGGGGGTAGCCAAGAACCTATCCTGTGAGACAGCAAGAGAAAGGACACCCATGAGACTCCAGACCCCAGGTGCATGCTACTTTGTCCCATTGGACTTCACTTTGGAAGCACAAAGTCGAGGTAAACTTATTAAGAATCCCAAGGCCACTTCCGCAGAGCAGTGAATTCTATGCATGGGGTCCCTAAGCACAGACCCTCTTGCAACTGCACTGGTCACACACCCACCCGTGTGGCCGGCCCTTGTCGGATGAGCACACAGGACGCAAGGGCAGTCATCCGCAGGAGGGATGGTGGTGACTTGGGCCAGGTGACAGCAGTGGCGAAGGGGAGAAGGGGAGAATCTGGGATGTACTTTGAGGGGAGAGTCAATATGCTTTCTTGTTGGATAAATATGGGGAGTGAGAAAAAGACTGAAGTCAAGCCTGCCTCCAGAGCTTCTGGCTTGAGATCTGGAAGGAAGGCGGTACCATCTGCAGAAAGGATGACTGAGTCAAGAGCTGACTTGGGGAGAAAAATCAGTACTTTGGTTTAGGACTTTTTTTTTTTTTTTTTTTTTTTTTATGAGGGGGAGGGAGGGGCAGAGGAAAAGAGAGAGAGAGAATCCCAAGCGTGCTCCATGCCCAGAGGGGAGCCCCACTCGGGGCTTAGTCTCAGGACCTGTGAGATCATGACCTGAGTTGCAATCAAGAGTTGGACGCTTTATGGACTGAGCTACCCAGGTGCCCCTGGTTTGGGACCTTTTGAGTATGACATCAGGGAGGTAGTTACAAACATGAGGCTGGCCTTGCAGGGAGGGATGGGGGCTGGCAGTATACATTATGACTTATTGGTATAGAGCTGCTATTGAAAGCTGTGAGACTGATTAAGATTGCCTGGGACATGCATGTGGGTAAAATAGGGAAGTCTGAGCCCTAGGGCCCTTTAGAGCTTAGAGATACTTGAGCAAATGATCCGAACAGGGTGGAATTAAATACAGTTTAATTAATTGATATTACAAATTAAATCATGCCACAGTCACGCTTTCCTGTGAAATAGATGACTTACTGGAAGTTCGATGAAGTACAGGTTCCTTTAGAGTCGCTGTACGTGTGCGCGGGCCCATCTGTCACGTTCATGGCTGTCCTTCATCACTGAATAGGGGAGGAACTCCCAAGCTTAGAAACCAGAACTCACGTGTTCCGCCTGCTTTGCTGCTGGGGCACAAGGAAGCGACCGGCTGCTGCCGTCAGCTGCACCTGCTGGACGCTGCGGGCAGTGAGCAGTGTCAGGAAACAGGCCCTGCATCCGGGCTTTTGTGACTGCACGTCACCCCTCCCCCAAGAGGTAGCAACACTGTAGCAGTGCTGGTTTCCTAGCGGCTGGAGGACTGGGCTCCCGGCCCCGCCCGGAGGAGGCACTGGGCACCAGGGTGTGGGTGTGCAGAAACCAGAAGGACAACATCAAGGGCAGCGCTCCCTCATCAGTTCTTGGAGTGGCTTTGGGCAGTCTGCAGGACACTTAACCATCCGCCTGGTTCTCCAGCCCTCCCCACACAGCCGTGAACACTCACTGTGTCTTTAATAAGCTCTTATTACAGGATTACTTCACTGGCTTGCAACTGAGGACACCGACTCAGATAATGTCCCTAAGCCGGAATCCTCATGATGTAAGTGACTTACTGTTTGAAAAGCACCTGACAAATAGGCACTGGAAGAGTGATTTCCCTTGTAATTAATAAATCTCACTCTGGATCTCAAGCTCCATCCGAGGGCTCTTAGATCATGCCTGCATTATACAGGCACCGTGTCTCTAAGGAGCGGTTTTGGTTTAACACGAGGTACTGTATTAGCATCACCAGAAAAATACTTTCGTCCCCCACAAGAGGTAACTATAATAAGGATCTGTGCCCAAGGCTACCATATGCAAGAGTTCTAATGGGAAGACCTATTATTAATAAGTCATTTCATTGTAAGAACTGCTTACTTTATCCAAACTGCATTGTCTTAAAAGCTGGTTGTTCTGTCATTTGAAAATAACGAAGTGCCAATCTCAGGACCAATTATGTTAAGGCAGTGACACAAGTCATAGAAGTCTGTGGACAGCTATCAAGAAAAGCAGGCGGTAATGAGCTCCCGAGGAAGAAATCATTTTCAGTCCACTGTAGCCCCATGTGGAGGAGAGACTTCCATGGGTGTCGTGCTGAAGATGCGATCGGCAGCGGACAGAACGCTGCACACCAGGTCTGTGTCCTGCCCCTGGCAACTACTATGTGTGTGCGATTTGGCAAAGACACGTTTTTGAAATGATCAGAGCTGATGACATATTTAAGCTCCTTAGGTGACAATGCTTTGCACAGAGCCGTTGCTCAGTAGCTGGTTGTTTTTTCTCCCTTGCGTCCCACTAGCTGAAAACCAGGATGGTCTTCATATTACAGACGTTGCAAATCTACAGCATGGATGTTAGAGTTGAATGCAATTGTGCATGCTTAAGCGATCTTACAATCTAGAAGATCTTTATTATTGGATACGACAAACGTCATTCTTTCTTCTGGTTTGTTTTGCCGTGTTTTGAATTAAGAGAATGTGGCAAGTACTTAAAGTTGCCAGGATGTTTGATAGGTCCGGAAAAAGGAAAGGTCTCCCCATTTGTTTTGGCAGTGGAGTAGTTATGTGAAGTAATGTGGAATGGAATTCTGAGGGGTGTGGGCTTTGTGTTCGTTAAATGTCATTGAATTAATTAAAAGTGATACCCAGCCTACCTGAAGGGATGATGTACTGCGTCTGAGAACCATTGGCACATTAGATTCTAGAAGTGTATTTGATTGCTCCTTAAATATCGGGAAACGTGAATTCTCCAAGGATATATTAAGAGTAGCTCTCCTTCAACTTTTCCTGGACCCTGGGATAGAATCAAGATCTCTGTAAAGGCAGCTTAACTGTAACAACAGCTTTTGGCTGTAACATTTCTCTGAAAGTCTCTGAGATATGGTTAATAAAGTAACAAAGCATTTCCTTATGGCTTGAGGCCCCAATTTCCAAAAAAAAAAAAAAAAAATTGGGGTGTGAGGGTGTTTGCTAGAAAGGAAGGAATCAAGAGAAAAAAAGGAGACGTTATTGCAAAGTCAAGGGATAAATCTGACTTCAGGAAAGATTTGATCCAGGGTCTCTGTGGTACTGGGGAGATGTCTTCATTTCTCCACTATCCCTTCCTCCCTGCTGGTTCGTCCCAAGTGGGATCCCCCACTTGGGGGCTGCATGGAAGCTAAAGGTGACCAATATGGCTGCAGCTTTGTGAATGATGGGGAGACATGCAGGAGAAGTAGGTAGAGAATGGGCAACAGGAAGAACATACGCCGTCTTGTACACCAGGCACAGAGTTTGAATTTTGTATTAAGAGCAGAGGAAGGTCACTAAAGATTTTGAATCAACAGAGTAACATGATGTGATGCAGTTTTAAAAGATTGCTCTGATTGTGAGTACAGCACAGCTGGGGGGGTGGTCATCCTAGAACCAGGGAGACAAGTAAAGAGATGCGTGTAGTGGTCCCTCAGGTCTTGGCAAGGGTTGGGTACCGGAGGTGAGAAAAAGAAAGGAATCAAGGGCAAGGTGCTTTATCTGTGTCATTTCTTCACACTCCACATTCAGAGTGTCTTTCCTGGTATTTATTTTGCCAGGGGCCCCAGAGGTATTACCCAACTGTGAGCACTTTTTTTCATGTTAGTTTTTTTGGCTTTGGTCGTTCGAGAGCTCTCAAACCAGTATTATGAAACATAGGAGGGGGAAAAAATGAATGACTACTACAGGAAATAAACATTGCTGAATTAGACCCCCAAAGAATTCAAATCATGGAATTAGCAGAAAAACATTTTATGTACATTTAAGATAAGTAAAACTACTAAAAAGGGATTAAGACATGAGAAAAGCACAAGTAAATGCAAAAAAAAAATGTCCAGGAATATTTGAAAAAGAGCCAAACAGAACTCTTAGGAAAGGAAAATAATAGTCATTGATATAAAACATTTCAATCACAGATGAAATACAGATCAAACACAGCTGAACTGGTAAACTGGAAGGAAAAACAAACTGAAGGAAATGATCCTGAAGGCATGGTAAGTGGTATAGAGAAGTGGAAGGTTTAAGAGAGGATAAGAGAAGAGAAAATGAACATACACGTAGTAGCAGTTCTGGGGAAGAGAAGAGAAACGATGTAGTAGAGGTGATAATACAAGGAATATGGCTCAGAATTTCCTATAATTGGTGACAGATATGATTTCTTAGATGTAGGCAGCACAGATCCTAGTAAGCATGATAAATTAAAGTAAGTCAATACATGGGGAATTTTGATACACTGCAGAAACTAAAGGGAAAGAAAAATTAATCAGAGAGAAGTCAGGATATCTTCAAAGGAATAATATATAGTGCACTTCCCAATGGCAATAATGGAAGCCAGAAACACAGTGGAATAAATCAAAGTAAACCTTCACACCCAGCTAAGTTCTACCTGAACCATGGCAAAATAAAAACAATCTAGACCTTCAAAAATTGGAAGAGTGTACCATTAGCAGATCTTCCTTGGTGGTATTTTATATAACGTACTTCTGGAAAAATTGTGAAGCAAGAATGCATAGTGACACAATGAGATACCACTTCATATCGACGAAGGTGACTGCAAACAAGACAAATAATAACCAATGTTGGTGAGGATGTGGAGAAATTGGAACTCTCCTACCAGCTAGTGGGGATGTAAGATGGTGTGGTCATGTTGGACAACAGTCTGGCGGTTCCTCAAAAGAGTAAATATAAAGTTACTATATGTCCCAGCAATTCTACTCCTCTACCTAAGAAAACTGAAAAAATGTTTCCACACAGAAGCTCGTACATGAGAGTTCATAGCAACATTATTTATAACAGCCAAAATGTGGAAACAACCCAATGCCCATTGACTGATGAATGGGTAAATAAAATGTGGTCTATCTGTACAATGGAATATTATTTGAGAGTATAAAGAAATAGATACTGACACATGCTACAACATGGATGGACCTTGAAAACATCATGTGGAGTGGAGGAAGCCAGTCACAAAGGACTACATGTTGCATAATTCCATTTACATGAAATGTCAAGAACAGGCAAATCTAGAGACAGAAATTAGTGGTTGCTTAGGGCTGACAGGTTTGGGGGGACTGATTGTATACAGGATTTCTTTTTGGGGTGATGAAATATTCTAAAATTGATCATAATGAAGATTGCACAACTCAGGGAATAATGCTAAGAACCAGTGAATTGTACACTTTAAGTAGTTGAATTGTAGGACATGTGATTATATCTCAATAAGAAGAAAGGAGAAAAAAAGAATGAATAATAATCAAAGAAACTGGTAAATACCTGGATAAGCAAATCTACCTGCTAAAAACTGAAACTAAAAACGAAGCCATCACTTTTAAAATAGAAGGGTGGACGAGGTAGAAATCATTAACCTCAGACTCTATTTAAGTATCCAGATGTGATTTTAAACTAATAAAGATGTCAGAAGGGAGTAAGTCATGTGATCAATACAAAAGAAAATCAGATCGGTACATTAGTGAGCTAATTTAAGGATGCAACTTAAAAGTCACAGAGGAACAAACACAAAGAAAATAGAAAGAAGGAAATAATAAAAAGCAGGAAACAAATACACAAAGACAGTCCTCAAAGTCAATGGTTGGTTCTCAAAGAGACTAAGAGAATACAAAAACCTTTGTCAATAATGACGGGGGAACTTATAACTAATATTAGAAATGAAAAAAAGGACAGCTACAGATAGAACAGAAATAGAAATAACAAGGGAATATTGTCAATAATTTTACACCAAGAAGTTACTATGTCTATCTTTTGGAAATATGCAGTGGTCATCATACATAGAAAAAGTAGAAGTATTGACATGAGAGTCAGGACCAAGACATGGATGTGGCTCTCTCCATGGCCATCAGCACTGTACTAGGTCTCAGCCAGTGTCATTAGACAATAAAAAAAAAAATCAACCTATGCAGGCATTGGAAAGATAAAGATGAATCATTATTATCAGAAGTATATGATTTTCTACCTAGAAAAACCTAGAGAACCAAAACTAAACAGAGTGAAGGAGTCTGGATGAAAGGTTTCCATCATTTGTTATCATTTGATGGACACCTGGGGTCTAGAATCTGTGCGGAAGATGTGATGTTATTATCTCATTTATTCCTCACAACAAACCCATCATCCCCATTTCACAAGTGAGGAAACACGCTCAGAGGGGAGCTCACTTGCCTAAATGCACAGAGCTGGTGAGTGCAAGATCAAGCTTTGAATCCAGGGAGCCAAGTCCAAAGTCCCTGACCTTCACCACTGACCTCCACCATCTCCCGTCTCCTCCACCGGAAACTGGAGTGGAAAAAGGATGATATTCACAATTGTGAGACAAACCATAAATGCTTAAGAATAAACCAAGCACAGTATGTCAGACCTAAATGAAGACAAGTACTAGACATTACTGAAAGGAAAGAATCCAAGTGTAGATAAAATCACACTGCTCCTGACTGGGTGGGGACTGCTCAAGATTGGGAAGAGGTCATTTTTCTTTAATTCATCTTTAAATTCAATGCAATCCCACTCAGCACCAACTAAGTTTATTTAAAGAGAATTTGTTAAGCTGACTCTAAAGTTCATTTGAAAGAAAAATTCAAAAGCCATAAAAAAAGATTTACAGGTGTGACTACATAAAAATAAAGATTTCTGGGGCGCCTGGGTGGCACAGCGGTTAAGCGTCTGCCTTCGGCTCAGGGCGTGATCCCGGCGTTATGGGATCGAGCCCCACATCAGGCTCCTCCGCTGGGAGCCTGCTTCTTCCTCTCCCACTCCCCTGCTGTGTTCCCTCTCTCGCTGGCTGTCTCTATCTCTGTCGAATAAATAAATAAAATCTTTAAAAAAAAAAATAAAGATTTCTGTGTGGCCCTAAACACCATGCACAGAGTTAAAAAAAAAAAAAAAAGATGATAGCGTGGGGAAAGCTATTTGCCATACACAAGACAGGCAAAGAGTTATATCCTTAATAAACTGAGCGCCTCCACACTGATATGGAAAAAACAAACAACCTGATAGATTAGATAAAGCTATGAACAGCCAATTCACAGGAAAGGAGATATAAAGGGTCAATAAAATATGAAAAGATGCTCAACTCCCTAGTAGTCAGGTAAATGGAAATCAAATGATGGAGATTTCAATTTCTGCCTATCAAATCAGCAAACATTTAGAAGATTTATAGCATCCAGTACCAGCAAAAGCGGGGCATGTGGACAAGCTCCTCATTGCTGATGGAGGTTTAAATTGTTACAGCCTTTTTGGAAAGTAATCTAGTAGTGTCTGTTAACATTTAATAGGTACATACCCTTTGACCTAGAAATTCCATTTTTGGGAGAATCTAGTCTATAGAAATCAAACCACGAGGGAGGAAGAATATGTATGTTATTCCAGCATGGTTTGTAATGGAGAAATAATAATCTGGAAATAATCTAAATGGTTGAATGAATGATGGTTCATTCATACTATTGACAATTACACAGCTGTTAAAAAAGGTTGCATTATGGGGCACCTGGGTGGCATAGTCCTTAAGCGTCTGCCTTTGGCTCAGGGCATGATCCCAGAGATGGAGCCCCGCGTCAGGCTCCTCCGCTGGGAGCCTGCTTCTTCCTCTCCCACTCCCCCTGCTTGTGTTCCCTCTCTCCCTGGCTGTGTCTCTCTCTCTGTCAAATAAATAAATAAAATCTTAAAAAAAAAAAAAAAGGTTGCATTACATCGGTAGGGAAATCTGAAATATTATTTTTAAATGAAATGAAGTAATCTGTTGAGGAATGATTGCAAATGATTGCTTTTGTGAAAGCAAAATCCTGTAACCCATCTACAGTACTTTCATGTATCTTTCAATATACTTATTTGTATGCATAAACATAAAGTAAGTTGTGGGAGGATACTTATAAAACTGTTAATATTGCTTATCTCAGGATGATGGGATTAAAGCATGGAGAGGAAGATTGTTAATTATCTTTACATAGCTCCATTGTTCTTGACTTGTTTGTTACAAGCATGCATTGTTTTTGAACATAAAGAATTTTATAAAATAAATGAAAGGAAAAAAACTTGCTACTTTCTCAAATTCTCCTGTGCTTTAAAAATCTATTTGATACCATTTTTATTCTTTTCTCCCTCCTTATCCCAGATTTTCTTTGCAATTGTGATATTCACCATGGGCGACTTGCCAATCATGGTGGTCTTTAAGATGGCAGCCCCCAGAGTTGCTGAGGGACCAACCCACAAATCAGACCATAATACACACAGACTTCAAATGTATTGTATAGAAGCATCCCAGATTCCTCTAATAAATAGGTGAGTCGTTTTTGGACATTGAGCCTCAAATAAGCCCTGGAATTAATGTCACTCCCTCCAAGCAGTGATTAACCAAATTCCAGATGAATCCCAAATGTGGTCCTTTGTTCATGATGTCAGAGCTACTAATCCTTTTTAGTCAGGGAAACACTTATTATGTGTTGCAAATATGGATATTTTCAGCCCATCAATGGGCCCTTTGGTTAAGACTTCAGAGGAGGAAATCCTTTGTCTCTCAAGATGAGCAGACAGAGAGCCACTTGTGCATGGTGGGTGGGCCAGTTGAAAAAGAAATCAGGGAGGTATCAATAAGCATTGCTCTGGAGCAGGCGGCCTGGCATCTTCCTAACACTTTCTTCTTCCTCAGAAAGCCTGTGCTTGGCTCAGAACACTTGGAGTTAATAACAAGAACTGCCCAGGTCAAGTTTAGTTCTTGCTGAGATTTTTTCCTCACCGTGTATGAACGCGTGCCATGCCTGAGCTGTGTGAATATCAGTTGTTTCAGGAATATTTGTGGCATTGTCGAGTCTCTGAAGGAGCATGCACTTCCTCAGTAAACTCTTTAATCCGTTGAAGAATTTAAAAAATTGAGGTAAAATTATCGGAACATAAAATTTGCCGTCTTAGCTCCTTCCAAGTGTATAGTGTGGTCAGTAGTGTAAAGTACATTCATACTGCTGTGCAGTGGCCCTCCAGAACGTTTCCATCTTGCCAAACTGAAACTCTAGAACAATTAAACGGTAGCTCCCCCCAGCCCCGAGGACCACCACTCTACTCTCTGTTTCCCTGAGTGTCGCCGCTGCAGATACTCCCTACAAATGGACTCCTGCAGCAGGCATCTTGCGTCCGGCTCATTTCACTGCGTGTGATGTCCTCAAGGTTCATCCGAGTCGTAGCAGGAGTCACAATTTCCCTTCCTTTCGAAGGCTGAATAATGCCTCATTGTATGTTCAGGAAGGAATTCTAACATTCAAAAGGATTAGTTAGATACGAAATTTTAAAATCCATTGTTTTAACCCTAAAAGTGCTTATGCTCTTTCTTTCATTTTCTTCCTCCCTCCCCTCCTCCTCCTTCTCTTTCGTTTATTGAGGTCGCCTACTGTATAACCCATGGCTAGAACACATGACTGATTGAGATAGCCTCACTGCCCTACAAGTTCTCAGAGGTGGGGGGACGCGGTAATCCAAGGCAGATGGGTCCTTTGAGTAATAGGTTGAAGTAACAAAGTCAGACACATCACCTTAGATTGACCCTCCTTCAGAGCCCATTTCTAAAAATTCCTTAGGGCTCTTTCCTACAAAAGTCTTCCTCTAGCTCATAGAAGATCCCAGTGGGCTAAGAACCTGGCATTTGGTAAGTTAGGACTGATATTTGGCTTCTTGTTTTAGGCTGTAAATTCTGCCTCTTACAGAAAGCAGACCCTCTTCCATGGGTTTTAGACAATGTTTGTGGTTCATATTTTTCTGGTCATTTAAAAAGCATAAAGGGGAGAGGCTACCGAGGCTCTGGCTAACGCTCTAGTGTCGCATTGGCAGACACTTTCATATTCAGCAAAGATAGCAAACCCGCCGTGTCACGAGACTTGCTTCTCGGGGTCAGAGTGTTTGTGAGAATTTGGGTCAAGTCCTTCTCCTTTGTATCTGTGCGGGGCTGGAACTCCTTTTACCTTTACTGAGCTCTTTGCTTAGCTCTTGAAGGTCCTATTAGGCTGTGCCCCTCAGGCCCGACTTCCGAGCTGATGAATGAGCAAATTTGACCCTAAAATGGATAACAGGGCAGCAAGGTGGGGACCAGCTTCTGTCACATTGTGCATTTTATTTTCTATCAATAGCTGTGTTGTGGTGCACAGGCTCTTGGGTTTCCTGAGGAATGGAGCCATTTTGTAAACAAAACGCTGTCATTTTAAGCCATTAGAATGCATTATATGAGGCATAATGGCCAAAGGAGAGCGATCAGGGGGTTGGATGAGACACAGAGTGAAATCATGGGCTCTCTGGCTGCCTTGGGACTTGACTGCCATAATGAACTCAGCCTTTCTATTACCCATTGTATTAAAAAAAAATAATCTCCGGAGCAAGAGCGTATATGCACTTTCCTTCTCTAAGTAGAGATGAATTTAGCAATTCTGGCTTCTGTTCGCTATTGCGGTGGAATCTAGTTGTTTTTGGAGTTAAATATTCTGCTCTCAGGTGGTATTTTTAAATGCCCCCCCACCCCCACCCCCGCCTTCGTAAGAAGAGTTTAGCTCCTTTGCTTCTAAGGTGATGGTGAACAGGTTTAACGGCTGAAGAAGGTCATCTCTCATACTTTGAACTTGGGTCTGAGACCGGTGTAATTCTTTCTTTGTCAGTAGGTAGATGGTCCTGGGGGATATCAACTCTCACACTGAATTCTGTGTATTGGTCTCATTTCTGGAGGAAGCAGATGCCCAGATAGGATCAGACATGCAAGGATTTCGCTAGGGGACATCCGATGTGAGAGAAAATGGAAAGAATGTTGGGAAAGGCTGGAGAGCATTGGATCACCGTGTAAATCGGATGCCAGTGAAAAGAAGAGGGAAGGAAGATTGTGTGGAAGCATCAGACACGCCCTGCAGTTTAAGGAGGGTTTGTCAGGACTGAAGTCAGAGGTCAGAGGAGTCCCACATCTCCCAGGATCCCAGCTGCCTAAGCATCTCACTGGCTCATTCCTTGGCGGGTAGTCTGATCTTCAAATTCTTAATTCAAGGAAGGACACTAGCCTTTCCTTAAAAACTTACTTTTGTCTCAGTCTCTCTCCCTACCAGTGCCTGCTACAATATTTGATAGATGACGAACCTCGCAGCAGAGGATGGGGAAGGTCAAAATCTACAACTCCATGTTTTATATGGCAGCCAGAGAGGATGTGAGAGCAGCGTGGGGGCCCGGACGAATTCCACTTCTGTGCCTGTCATTTCTCTCGCCGTTTCCCAGTGTTGCAGCAAGTGGAAAGAAAATAGCATGTGCAGGCTTGGAGAATGTTGGTGATTACACCCATCACACAAGGAAGCAGAGAGCAGCCTTTGTTCAGTAAATAAACACAATTCAACATTCAATGAATCATGTTTTTGCAAAATCGCAGCATGTGTGTATGGAGAGGCTGGGGGGGCAGGTTGTGTTTGAGGTTTTTGAGGCTTTTACGTTCCTATTAGTCACTAGAAATAGGTCATCAGAAAAACCTATTGCCTGAAAAACATGATGTCTTCTTGAAATAGCGAATCCATGTGATGTGAACAGCATGCGTAGGGGGACTCAGAGAAGGGAGAACCAGTCTATAGGTTCTCCAATTGTCTTAGACTTTACTAGGGAAAAACCAGGGCTGTGCGTTTTAGACCCTGAGTTTGATCCCCGAGACCCAGCTAGTTAGACCAGAGAAGGATGTTCCAGTAAATTCCTGCTTCAGACCTAATTTCAAAGGGGAGAGGCGGGAGTCAAAGACATTTGCTATCCTTGGTGGACTAGGCAGTTTTTAGTTTGGGCAAGTGCTTCTTTCCCTTTTGTGTTCTGCCTTTCCCTGTTTCTGTGATGACCGGTCTTTCAGGGTAGATGGGGGTTGGAGCTGGTACCAAGCCTGCAGACTGGGCCAGTGGGCTGACCACTGAGCTAAAACCCATTTTCAACCTGGACAAGGACACAGTCCTTCCTAAAAGGCATTACTGTAGTATTTTGGCCATTCAGTCTCATCACAGTGAAGAGCTTGAGTGAGTAACATTTCCCAGCAGAACTGACTTCTCAGAGAAGATCTTTGTTGAGATCAGGTCACAAAATGACCGTCATGTCATGGTCTCAAAATATTTCTGGGTTGTCAAGAGTTCATTCATGAGCCTGAGGTTCATGCCTAGTGGGAATTCAATCTCATAGGGAATGCCTTCTTTTTGGCAAGAAAACCATCTTACTATATAAATAAGTGTAACATAATGTTTGGCATATAATGAGCTCTCTATAAATGTTAAGTAAGTGAAGAACATAGACCAAAAGAAAACCAAACAATAGAATGGAAAAAACTGGACAGAAATACTCTGTCTCTCCAGTTCATACCCTCTTAGTATGGTTTTTATGGAGATATATGTTTGTTGGAAAGTGCTGAGTATATGTCACACAGACTGACAATGTCCATTTTTTTAGTTTTATAATGAGAGCAGAAAGGGAAGTATACAAGAACATTCACGAATATTCACTGTGATATATCTTTAGATACATTTTTCCATTCTGTTTTATTTTTTTTTTAAGATTTTATTTATTAGAGAGAGCATGAGTGAGAGAGAGAGAGAGAGCATGAACAGGGGGAGGAGCAGAGGGAGAGGGAGAAGCAGACTCCCCACTGAGCAGGAAGCTGGACTCCGGTATCTTGACCTGAGCCAAAGGCAGACGCTTAACTGACTGAGCCACCCAGATGCCCCTCCATTCAGTTTTCTAAAAAAAAAAAAAAAAAAAAAAAAAAAAGCCCTATGAGTAATTATTGTTAATCTTGATTCATACATTAATCAAGGAAGATTCAGTGCACAAAATAGAATCCATTCTAGAAAGTTTCAAGAGAAATCATTTAAGGATATTAGATGCTTATAGAATTGGAAGGGTTAGGGGAATGGGTTTGAGGCCTCACCTTTAAGAATAACTCCCCAAATAAGCAGAAGCAACCATCAAGGAAGCTACTACGTTGGAGGCTGCCCCTGGAGCTTTGGAGCTCAAGGACATACCACCAAAGCAGCAATCCAAGGATCAAGAAGTAAGGGCAGGAGGTTGCCTTCTGTTCTTGCTCTCTACACCCACAGAGCTGGGTGCCTGGCCCCCAGAAGGCAGAGGGCATCTCTCATCTTCACTAATGCTTCCGCTTAACCCTCAGGCACCTGGAAATTGGGCACTGGAAAACTATTGCCCTAAGCCTCCCTTCCCACAACCTTGCTTGTTAGCAGAAAAGCAGCCCTTGTGGCAGGGAGAGGGCTTCTGCTTCACTTTGGCCTTCTAGATCGACAGGAGGACATCTAAATGATGGGGCCAGACATTCAGAACTCCACCTGCAAGAGCATGTGTAGAAGGTGGTTTAAGGCTTTGCAGCCACTTATAGGAAGGCACATCAGGAGCCAAACCACCACAGTTTGCTTGGGAGGAAATGAAATCTCAGAGGAGCTAAGGAATATTTTTGCTCCAAGTGAAAAGAGCATCATGGTTAAATGCACAGGCTCCACAATCTGATGGACCAGGGCTCGAATCTCTGCTCCAGAACTTACTAGCTGTTTGGTCTTAGACAAGATAATCAACTTCTCTAAAGTTTCTAAGTCCTAGTTTATGAAGTGGGAATAATAGTACCTTCCTCACGGGGTTTAAGTGAGAATTAAATACCATGTTTGCAAAATGCTTAGCAAAATGTGTGAAGTCCTACAAGGTTCTAATAAATTGTAGACATAATTAATGAGGTCTCCAGTAAGCAGTAGACCCAGGACACTCGCCCAGGTGCATGGGCTTTGCTGTATCTCCCAGGGTAAGGAAGATGAGCTAGATCAGTAAATGCTTTGAGGGCCAAAATAAATATTCCTAAGATGAATGCTTTAAAAAAATATTTTTAACGTTACTATACTCCTATTGTATCCTACTATTACGATTGATTGTAACTATGAGGCATCAAGTCGGATTCCACTAGCCCATATCAAAATTGGCCTGGTTCTAATCACACTTTTAATTTATACATTATTGTGGGTTGAACTGTGTCCTCCTAAAAGATATGCTCAAGTCCCAACCCCCAGGATCTGTGAATGTGACCTTATTTGGCAGTAGGGTCTTTATACAAGTAATCAAGTTACGGTGAGTTTATACGGGAATGGAGTGGACCCTAAACCCGATGACTGGAAGATTCATAAAAGAAAGGAGAGGAAGATTCTGGTACACAGACACAACCAGAGGGAAGACAGAAGAAATCAAGTGATGTGGCTCCAAGCCAAGGAAAGCCAAGGATTGCTGGCGAACACCGGAAGCTAGGAAGAGGCAAGGAAGGATTCTCCATGAGACCCTCTGAAGAGAGTGTGCCCTCAATTTCAGAGTAGGCTCCAGGGCTATGAGTCCACAAAGTTCTGTTGTTTTAAGCTGCCCAGCTTGTGGTCATCTGTGATGGCAGCTCTCCAAGACTAACGCATACATGTACCTCATTACATACTAAATGAATTCCCAATAAATTGTATAAAATTGTATTTCTCCATGTCTTCATGACACTTTCAGGGATCTTCCACTTCCAGATTAATAGTGAGTTGGTGGTGGCTCAAACAACTTGACTTTCTCCTTTCCTCATGTTCCCTCACATCTCTGTCAAGAGCTCAGTTGACTATAAACAGACCATTAAGCATAATTGAGGAACATAGCTCTTGCAGTAATTCTGTGGTGAACCCTTTTTACAAATTGAGCACTCATTTAGTTTATGATTTGTAAATTCAGTCATAGGGTGGAAAGAGCGGAAGACAGAGGGCCAGGAGGCACGGATAATCATGATCTCAGACACAATTAATTGAATACCCACTGCATTCAAATACCACTCTAGGGATTTTATATCACATATTTCATTTTATCCTTGGAAGTAGGAATTGCAGCACCATTTTACAAACTAAGATACAGAAGTTCAATGAGGCTAAGAGATTTTCCCAATCAAGATCACGCGGCTGGTAGGTGGCAGAGGCAGCACCAAATTCCAGGCTCTTGGATTCCATAGTTTTTATTCTCCAGCATTTGAATTGGTGTTGGTTTCTGTCTCTGGTTCCACCCTTACTTATCTGTAAGGTGAATGGGTTTCAGAAGCTTTTCTGAAACTACCTTTTTGTGGACAGAGTTCTGAATGAAGACTCATTTCTCTTCTGGGGCCATAATGACTACCACATTCATAGAGATGTCTGAAGGATAAAGACCAGGTGAAGAACTGAAAACAGGTGATTGACCAACGAGCATTTCCAAGGACAGTGACAAAATGCCAGAGAACTTGTAACCCCCAGGCCAAGAATGAAAAGTTTTATTTGCTCAGTCCTTCTTGCCTATGCTTCCTTCTCTTCTTTTCCATGATTTTCCTATCATTGTCTTTCCCCACGTATTAGCCTTACAAAGGCTGTTCCATGGTTTGCCTTTCCATCACCCACCTTCTCCTTCTTGATGTCTCTTTTCTCTCTTTCCTTTTCACTCCATCCCTACTTAGCCACTCAAAGTCTGACTTCAAATTATAGAGTCAAGTTTAGAAAGTTTGAAAAGTTTGGGCATGAAATTAACCTGTGGATTGTGACTTGATAGTGTACTTGCATGGAATGGCTTATTAAAAAGAAAATAATAAAGAACATGAGCGAAAAATGAGAAAAAATAATTTTTGTCCTTATCCCATTACTCACAACATACATACGTTAAGAAATAAACAGTGATCTTGAAAACTATGTCAAAACATGTGAGCAGATGGGTTAATTTATATATAATGTGATAATTTATAACTCAGTGACATTTTAGTGGCTGAGAAAATTTTTCATTGATAATGACATCTTTCCTAGAAGGAACCTCAAGTTATATGTTGCTACTATAATCTATCCTTCTTCAGACTAATGGTGGATGGATGTCAGGCTTTCACATTTACTAAGTAGGCAACACAGGATCTTCTGGGTTGAAAGTTCATAATTATCATCAATATTCCCTTATGTAAGGAGACCCAGAAAGCGTCTTTAGAGTACGTTCCTCATGTTGTTACAACACACTCAGGCCATTGTTTTGACTCTATTACTATAGGAAGAAGGAAAATATGCTTTCAGACAAATTGGAGAGTTAATCTAGTACAAGGGCTATTTATGTTAATACCAATCAACAGGAGCAGAGCAATCAGGCTATTGATTTCCAGTGCTGTCAACATTTGCTAATATACAATTATAAAACTGCAGACTCTGTTCTCTTGCTAAAAGAATGCAAACGTCTTTAGAAGCTCCAGAGTGGTGAATGCTGGAGAATTATAATTGGAATTTTGTTCCCCTAGGAGCGAAAATATCATTCTCAGAAAGTACCATCGTTCAACTAATGCAGTGATTCCCTGCCTATTGATCATTACTAATCTATTCTATCATTAGTTATTCCCCTTAAATACTCTGTCTGTTCCAATTAAATTCCTTGCAAAGGTTGAACAGACAGTAGGTAATTGAAAATACCCTACTTGAAATCTCCCCTTGGAGAGAGGTCTGGATCATTTGCCATACGCTCAGCTTCTACTGGCTGCACAAGTGTGCTCTTTAGTCAAGTCCTTGAAACCACCTTGCAGCTGCTCTGTCTACCTTCACAGAGTGGTGCAGTACTGTTTGTGAAAGCAGAGAGCTGCATTGCCTGTACCATTGTTAGAAAGTTCTGCCTTAAGGTGAAGAGCATACTTTCATCTCGTAGGTAATCTAACTTAAATAATCACACCCTTTGCCAATATTCTATGATTTAGGACCTGGGTTGTTTTTAAGTTGTTTAAGGTCAAGAGACTTACATATGTTGTCCATTTAAAAGGATATTTTTCTTTTTATTCATCTAAGTGTCTTCATAAGTGCTTAGCCATTTACCATACACAGTGCAGATTATAACACCACACACGCCAACACTAATTTCCTCATTTTGAAGGAAAAATGGGATTATTGTTGGTAGAGGTTATGGTGTGTATAAATTATTACAAGACTATCTTGAACTCTCTATATAAACTCCAGGAAGCCAAAATTGTTCTGCTCAACATAAATAAATTTAAGGGTAAAAAAAAAATAATTCCAATTCTAGCCTCTTGGAAAAGCCCACACGTCAATAGTCAGTGCTTACTAATGGAATGTCAGCAGAGTGTCTGAGATGTACCACAGCAAGGACCAGAGCAAGGGTTGGAACCCGCTCTCCTGTTCTGGTTTTCTATAGCCCCTGGCACAAGGTGGCGTATTATTAAATCTCTCACTGATGGTGAAGTGAGAGGGCATATCAATGGGAAGGAATGCTCTAATGGATGGGATGTCTCAAGCACTTAAGATTATAGACAAAATGGTAGTTATTTGGCGTGGGCATTTTTTGCTAAGTAGCACTGATGCTTTACAGAAATATGAAGAGCAGGGGCGCCTGGGTGGCTTGGTCGTTAAGCATCTGCCTTTGGCTCAGGGCGTGATTCTGGAGTCCTGGGATCGAGCCCCACATCGGGCTCCTCCGCTGGGAGCCTGCTTCTTCCTCTCCCACTCCTCCTGCTTGTGTTCCTTCTTTTGCTGGCTGTCTCTCTCTGTGTCAAATAAATAAATAACATCTTAAAAAAAAAAAAAGAAATATAAAGAGCAGCTAAGGATGAGACAGAGGTACCAGAAAACCAGGTGGGAAAACCAGTGGGTTCTCGTTCGGTTCCTTACAAAAAAGCTCTTATCTCATCTAGCAGGAGGGTAAAGAAAAATGAGGACAAGCCTAAGCCTTAAGAATATGATGGCTCGACTTCAAAGATGGTCAAATGTCCAACAGGGGCAGGTCCGTTATGAGAAAAACCTGGGGCCTGCACACACAACATGGGGATATCTAGGAAGATGACCTTGAGGATTTTGACTTGTCAAATCTTCTCCAACCTTCTGAGCCTGCAGATGTTGCCAATCTTCCCCATAAAGTAAGCATCCCCACTCTCCATATCCACTTCCCCAGTGCTTAGGAATTAGTGTTGAGGGCTCTTTCTCCGAAGGTGACTTGTCCTCCTCCTCTTCCCAGGACCTGCCTCCATATCTCCTCTTGGACACTAGGCCAACCATTGGCATTAAGGAACAGCTTATGCCATCTGGTGATGTGTTAAGCCTGATAAGGGAATAACTGGACCACACCCCAAAGGTGTTGCAAGATTCACCCAACATATACTGGCAGGAGCCAGACAGCATGTGTGGGATTGGAATCTGAGGGTACTGGATCAAGAGGGCCAAAACAAAATCGGATAGGTAAGTTTATGTACTTTGGAGTGCTCTCCTGAGATAAAGAATCGATGGGGATCAACACTGGCAAGGACCCTAAGAAATGGCTCGAAATTGCTATTAGGATGGCCCCTAGAAGCGTGGAAAAAGTTGTAGCCCATGCCAAGTGAAGCTGAAATGCCAGAATTGCCAAAGTAGGCTGTGCCAAGGCAGAATTGTCCAGGAAAAAAGGATCAAAAGGCTCAAGGAAGTGGGCAATCAGGAATAGGTATTCTACGTACGGTTAGATGGACGACCAGATGGTTATGTTTTACAGAAAATCCTAGATGACATGGCATTTACCAAGGTTACATGGGATTCGCTAACGAGAAGAGTGTGAGCATCACTAAATATACCATGGTGGCTCTCTGTAGGCCAGGGCTGATGGTGAGAGGCTAGAGTACAACTTGGTTTGACTATGGCAGTGAGGATGACAGTACCCACCAAAATAGAGGTCAGGTGTTGGCACCCAAATAAGCATAATGCTTTCCGTACTTCATCCCAGTATCTATTTTCAGAGAAACCAACCTGCAACTATAAAAATCTAGGTTCTGTGCAAGCGAAATAGCAATAAATAATAAACAAATACTAGACACATCATAATGGAATTCCAGAATATCAAAGAGAAAAAGAAAACCTTAAAAGCCACCTAAGAAAAAAGGAGCTTACAAAAGAACAACAATTAGACTGGCAAAGATCTCATCAGTGACAATCAATGACAGTGACAATAGAATAGCATCTTCAAAGCACTGACAGAAAGTGAATATCAAATGGGAACTCAGTATCCAGTCAATCTGTCATTCAAGCTAAGGACAAAATAAAGACATTTTGAGACAAGCGAAGACGGAGAAATTTTGCCACTCTTAAGATCTGTTGAATGAACTACTAAAAAATGTGCTTCAGCGAGAAGGAAATTGAACCCATGAAAGAAGTGGGATTCAAGTTCAAACATTCATAACTTATTAAACAATAGTAATAAGTCTAAATAAGGATAGACTATTCTTTCCTCCCAGCGATTTTAGAGCCCATTACCTATGTCAATTTTGCAGTGTGCGGCTTAGTGTAGAGGGTCTATCTATAAAATTATTTCCTCTTTGTTATACAGTAAGCCTTCTTACAGCCTGAAATATATGCAAATACTCAATTTTTAAAATGCTATTATAGTATTGGACAAGCATTAACAGAGATGTCTGGAGAAACAGAAAACACTAAGAATGTTGAACTTTTGAAGGATGGATGTTTGGCTCGCACACATTCACTTGCTGATATCCACCTTCAAATTGGTGTCTTGGCTAAAAGACAGGCTTCCACAGCAGGTCTGGGGAATCCTGGGATGCTTACAAAAAGTTGAAGGCATGACTCTTCAACCTAGGAACTCTAAGACGACGTTGTATATATCGTATTTTGAGAGGGCGAAGGGTCCAATATGATTGAACCCTCAGTATGAGTTGTATACGTTGACATATGGTATTAGCTCTAATTTCCCACAGAGCTCTGTAAGGTGGGCATTATTATTACCTCTATCTTCCTGATGAGGCAATTGATGTTCAGAGGTTACTTTTTCAGAGTCTCAGCTAGAAAGGGACAGGAATAAGATTTGAATCTAGGTCTCAGGGGCCTCAAAACCCATGCTTTGTCCCTAGATTCATCTTCCAAGACAGATAAGAAGCAGAAAATAGGAATCAACCAAGTCTATAGGCACAATATATAGTCACAGAGGGACTTCGAGATTTCGAATTTTTTTTTCTCATTTTTCAACCCGTTAATTTTCAGGCTCCCCTGCTCTCTTTTCTCTGCACCGCCTTATATTCTGGTATTTCCCTGGGGTTTTATTCATGGCGTGCTTCTCACCTACTTGCTCAATTTCCCAAATCTATGTGTTTAGCCTGAATGGCCAGTGGCTTACCGATGTCTCAGGTGTGGTTTCATTCATTTGTTTAGCCATCGCCTATTAATTAAATAGTTTATTGAAAGCTACTGTATTCCAGTCATCTTCCTAGATGATGTGTGTCAAATGACACAAAAGACATGGCACTGCCCTATTGTCCTGATAGTTCAATATATCCGAACCCACACCCCCCTCCCCCGATTTCCCCATCATAGTAAACGAGTGGCCATTAAATCCTCCCAATTCCAGTGCCCCACCCTACATATTTCTATTTCCAGTGCTTTCTTTCATGCCCTCTTCATCTGCCAAATGAATTACTGTTGTAGCCTGCTTAATGCCTTCACTCTGTGCTTTCCACTGAGGTTCAATTCCACCTGCACCAGTACAAGTATGAGCATTTAACTCCTTGGTTAACCCCCCCTGAATCGAGGTTCTTCTTGTGTAGGATAAGATCCACATTCCTTCACATGCCACACAAAGTCCTACCCAATGAGGTTCTCACCTACCCCTGCAAACTCACCCCTATCTCTTAGCCCCTGAAAACCCACTCCTGCACCCCTCATCTCAGCCATGGCCACGTCATGCTGCGATGCCCTTCCTACCAGCATGCCTTTGGTTTGGAATGATACTACACCAAAAAATATAGCACTTGTCAAATCTCAGCAAAATTATCATTCCTAGGCTCTTTCAGGAGAATCAACCATTCTCCTCTTTGGATTCCTAAGATTATCTTACATATTTATATCCTAAGTCCCTCAAAATAATGTATTTGCTTACATGTCCAAATTTCTTCCCTAAAATTCCAATCTCCTTATAAACAGAAGTTATGCATTATTCATTCTCACCTCTCTAGGTGCTAGCACAGGGCTTTGGAACATCTCCTATCTGTCCAACTCAATTAATACTTGTTGAATGAATTGAATGAATGAAGATGTGGTTTGTAACGTGTTACGCAGCATGTCCTTGCCGTGATAGAACACTGCTTTGCCCTTCCTGCTCATAAAAATATAAAAATACCCAAATGTCTTTTGGAGTAGTTCAGCTCATTTCTCAGCGTTGTTGGTTTACTCTGGAAACACAAAGAGCCTTCAATCAACTCCAGACTTGAAGCAAGTTCCCTCCTAAGTCTGTTCTAATAACTGTTGGCAGGTCCTCTTCTCAAACACTCCTGTTTTAGACCCTTAATTTCCTTGTGGGAGTTGGATAGGGTTTCACTCCTCTTATGTTAGAATTTGTAATTGAAAATTCTGTTTTCTCTTAAGGCTGGCAAAGCAACAGTGTCCATCTGCTTTCAAAATCCTGAAAATAGAAATAAATAATAATAGTGGGGAAAATAGTTTACTGGAAAGCACGTGGATATTTGAAAAGTTAGTGCTTTGAAGACTTAGTGTGCAGAAGCATAAACTCTCAACTTTGGCCTACATATGTATTTGTTTTCCTTTAGAATGCTGAAGTTTTGCTCTTTAGTTCCACAAATATATTTTCTATTGTCCAAAGTCTAGGGCTTTTCACTTTTTTTTTTTTTTACCAGATGGCAATGTTAAAATGATTTTCAAAGTGAATATTTTAGCTTTCAAAAAATAAAACATGAAAAGGCATGTATGAAAAATTAGGCCCATTTTATTTCGTTCGCTATTTTGTTGAACTTATTTTTAGAACATTTCATCAATCTGGACATTTTCACAGATATTTTCAATCAGTGCAGCCTGTTCTGTATCACTTACCAGTCTGGTTGCTATGGTGTGACAATGATTTTTATTTTTTATTTTTTTCCAAACAAAAAATAACCTTTCAATGACAATGCACTTAGATTTTTAAAAAATGCATCCATACTCTCTCAGGCTATTTTCAATTATACAAACCAACTGTACTTTAGCTTCCAACTCTCTTTAATCTTCAATGTTATTAGAACAGGATTTGTGTCCTTGGGGACAGAGAATTTTTAATTGAAACCCAAACCCCACAGCACTAACAAAACATTTGTGTGATATGGCAGTTTGTAGGTTATTTAAAGGAAGATCAGAGCAAAACCTTGGTTCATTCAAAGCAAGTGAATAAATCCTGGACCCAATTTAGAGATAGGGAACTAGAAGGAGGCATAATAATAAAATCATACATTTATACATGCACAGTGCCAGGCACTGTTCTAAGGGATTTTCTTGTATTAACTCCTGTAATCCTTACGGTCTCAGGGGTAGGTGCTGTTATAAGGCCCATAGTGCATGTAAGAAAGGACGCATAGAGAGGTTAAATAACTTAATGCCTATGGTTACATCGATCAGAAGTAGCGGAGCCAGATTTTGAAGCCCAGTGGTCTAGCAGCAGTCAGAGCTGAAAGAAAGGCATTTACTACAAGGTATTTGAGAACGTGCAGCAGAGTTTGTATTAGATTTCATTCTCGTCTTCTATTTTTTGGCTACTGTTTTAGTGAGTCACAGGACCCCTCCTGATGGGTCTCTTTCCAAACCATCCGTCCGGTTATCCCCACTGGTTTAGCATTTGACTGCACCCCTAGTCCAAACAGGCAGACCATTCCTGCCAGTTGGACTGTAAATGTTCCGAAGGCAAGGACCCTAAGGGGTGGTATAAATCTTCTGGATGCCCATGGAAGTGAGAGCCAGGCTGGGCGTTAGTGGGTGCTCAGTGAGGGCCCTACCTCTGAGTGGTAGGTCAGGTCTCTAACAAATGCACAGAGGGTCTTCCTTAGTCCTCTTCCTCTCATCCCCCTACAACCCCATGGAGTCCACACAGAGTGTAAGGAATAGTCTAGAAGCAAAGCCTGGAACAAAGCTGATCCAGATCCCTCTCTCTATCCTCTTGCCTCCCTTTGTCATGGCTGCTGGGCTTAGGGAACAAGGTGGCAGAGACTCAGGGTCTCTGGGCCAAGTCTTTCTAGTGTTCCTGAAGCTTCCTCTCCAGGCCGACTTAGATCAGAGCTCCTTCCACAGGAGGACTTTAAGACCTTCCCTCTCCTTCTGTTTAAATCACATTCAGAAGGGGGGCACCTGGGTGGCTCAGTGGGTTAAGTACCAGACTCTTGATCTCAGCTCAGGTCTTGATCTCAGGGTCGTCTACTTAAAAAAATAAAAATAAATGAATAAATAAATCACATTCAGAGAAAGAGAGAGAGAGCACATGCAGGCCCATTCCGTCTCTTGACTTTCTATCTGCCTTATACCTGACGCAGGTGTGTGCTATCATGGCCTTCAAGGGCTTCATCTTGGGTGAAGTATCTGTAGGCCCAGCTGCTGCTCAGAGCAACACGGTGGCTCAGCAGATAAGCTGCAGTGTGTGTGAGCTTAAACATGGCTGCCGCCTCCCTTCTGCCCCACATCTCCCACATGAATGTCTCCCTCGGTCCACTCAAACTGGCGAGGAAGGGCATTTCTGAGACACGGAGCTCAGTCTGGCCAAGCTGACCTGTTACGAGGCCACCACAGCACTACTCACTACATCGGTGTTGGATGTCGGTTCACCCAGCCTGGGCATCTGGTTTTGAGGGGTCGGTGTCCCAGAGGAAAACATATGGTCTCCGGATGTGCTCGAAAGATCATGGGAATTGGAGTCAGAACACCTGCTTTCAGTTTCAATTTTCGGCCTTTTGTTTTCCGGGAGAGTCATCGAAGGGTTTATCTGCTGTCCTAACCTCCCTGAGACACAGATTCGGGATCCATAAGGTGAGAATCATGAAACCCGTTGGGGAAAGGATGGGCAGACCTAAATGACATCATCCATGTGAGGTTTTTGTTATTTTCCTGTTGTTGTCTTTAAAACTGAAGACGCTAACATAAAAAAGATCCTGATTGGCTTTGCTTTTTGGGGATGGTGTGGGCTGGAGCAGCATGCACCTACCTTCACAAACCAGCTTTCCTGTCCAACTGGCTCATTGGCAGAAATAGGGTGCTCACATGCTCTTTTGAGCAGAAAGTGGAAGAGAAGGTACAGGAAAGGGTGGGCTCACTCACATGGCTCTTGGCCGGTCTCAGACCCTCTCCAGGAGAGACTGAAGACGTCAGTGCTTGGCCCTGGGGGTCTCTCCATAAGGCAGCTCACCCCTTGGCAGGTGGCCTCCTGCAGAATGGACAAGTGCCCGAGACAGAAGGCACTGTCTCTTCTAACTTGCTCAGAAATGTCGTCCCATTGCTGTCCACCAGAAGTGTGTCACTAGGTCCAGCACCTATGCAAGCGGAGGGCATTACTGAGCTGCCCACTTGGGGCGGTGGAAGCGTGACGAGGCCGTCTTGGGCGGCCGGCTGCACGCGATCAGACGGAATTTAGCCCTAGTCTTGGTCTGAGTTCCAGTTCAGTATTCTCAAAATTTTTCTTCTGCTGTTATTTATTTGCAGAGAAGCAGTTTTGGCAAACGGTCACAACATTTTCTCCTCTTGCCTTGCTCTTGTCCTGAACGTTGACCGCTTAAGGACTTAGACAAATGAATAAGCATAAGGGGGGCTGCATATCAGAATGATAGAGGGTATACACTCTGAGGTTCAAAGAGTAGGTCCCCATTTATCAGATGAGTTTCTGCAAGTTTCTGGGCCTCCGTTTTCTCCGCTGTAACATGGGAATAAGAATAGAATGATTGGAGAGGACAGTGTGAAGGGACCCATAAACGTGGCACAGGGTACGCCCTCAATAAATATCAGAAATCCTGTTTGTTGTTGATATGGAGATACTGTATGTACTAAGTACCTGCTCTCCAGGAACTTTCAGTTTAGACAGGAGCCTAAAAATTCAGCTTTATTTTCTGTGTTATTTCCTGCCCCCCCACCTCTTATTTTGGTATAAAATCATTTTAATTTTATTATGGAAGGAAAACCAAAAGCCTCCTCATTAAACTGAAGACGGCTCTGGTGTTCTCCTAAGTAGCACCCAGACAGAACATCGAGATGCTCCTCGAACATATTTTTCACTCCCTCTTGCTTTCCTGCTGCCCTTGACATTCTTCTGCTCTGGCTATTAGAAGGTTAGAAGGATGTTTATAACTAAGAAGACGAAAGTCCTTTGCACATGGCCTTGAGCTCTCCAGAGGAAGTGTGCTTCTGATATATAACAAATAAATAATAAATAGGCTGAGTTTGGAGCGAGTCACACAAGACTTCCGGCTTCACTCAGAGGGAACGGCCAGGGCTTTGCAGGGGTGGGCTAGAGGCTTCTAAATGTTGAGGGAAGTGTCATCTTTTATTACGAAAAGATCCTGATATTTTCTCTTATGGTCAGTGGAATATAATGAATTAAAAATTTCATAGGGCTGTATAATTATGTTTTATCCTAATGGAAAAATTGAAGTCCAAATAAAATATTTTATTTTTATTTTTTATTTTATTTTAAGTTTAATTTTATTTATTTATTTTTTTAAAGTTACATGATTTATTACTTGCATATAACACCCAGTGCTCCATGCAATACGTGCCCTCCTTAATACCCATCACCAGCCTATCCCATTCCCCCCCACCAAAGCCCTCAGTTTGTTCCCCAGAGTCCATACACACACAAATTCTCTGTCCTGAAAGTGCTCTAAAAATAAAGTCTCTTTAAAAAAGACACAAAATCTTTTAACAAAGTAAGTGTTTATGATTACCAACCTTGACCACAAATGACACACTAGGCATAGCGAGTTTGAGCTTCTCTCCAGATTGGTCAAACATTTGTCCCCTGCATTTACGGGACAGGACACATAAGTGCTTACTCTGTATATACCAATAATACACCTTTAACTAGGTCAGGGGAGCACCATATGTACACGTTTTAAGCAAGTGTTTCTTTATGATTAAGCTTGAGGCATGACATGAAAGGTGGGAATTTCAGGATCGATGGCAGGCTAGTAGGGAAAAATGCTTCTGGTCTGGGAAGTTTCCTGTGCCTCTCAGTTAATTAAACCACAGACAAAACTGTCAAGGGGACAATCCTGTGGCTTAACACCCCAAGTCTGCTTAAGAGACTCACGAGCTTTGCAAATCTTCCTAGGATTGATTGCTGTGTTGTAACCTGAAGTTATTCCTTAGTATGAGTTCTTGGGACAAGACACTGAGTCTTTAAACCAGGAACTGAGGATGTTATTCCTAAGCCTCACAGCAGGAAGTATCTGCATCACTTAGGGCTCCTTGTGGCAAGCAACAGAAACCAACACTGGTTAATTCGATCGAAAAAGGAATTTGTTCGGCTCATGGAACCATGGGAACAGCTAAGCATCCAGGCTTCAAGAAGAACAAGAACCAAGACAGTCTGGGTGACTTGGGGGCAGGGAATAATGATAGTTTTTTCTGGCAGCCTCTGATGTTTCTGGTGTCTAGCTCAAGGCCTACGAATGACAGTGGTAGTGGTGGTCGGGGGTCTGCTTGCCCTGGCTTGAGTCTCTTGCTTTCCCTTAGGGTACTCTGATTGACAGGGAATGGGGTAGGTGTTCTCTCCACAATGTGATGGGAGGGAGGTTGTTACCACCTGAGTAAGAAGAGATGCTATGAAGGCCAAGATCCAGAGTATCTTCTATAATATTCCCTTAAATTTAAAGTTGAGGAGAGAGGTCAAATATGTTTACTTAGATACCACAGCATGTGTCTCAGTGACAGCTGGGATTTGAACTCACAGCTCTGTAATGCCTGAGCATCTGCTCTGCCCCTCCTCCTTCCCTCTGCCAAGTCCTCTCTATGCTACTGAGCATGACAGCATAAGGGATGACATGTGCGCCCTGGAAGACCCACAGGCCTATGTTCGTAAGACTTTCTGACGTCTTCTAGCAAAAGGTGTGGTTTCGAACATCACTGTGTCTGACCAGCACGGGAGGAAGCGAACAGAAAAGACAGACCATTTGCTGTAGCTGTCTTGCCCTCTCTGGAAATAATAGTTCCAGACAACCAAGCTTTAGGTGGTGTCTCTAGCTAACTGGAGAGCCTAGTGTAATTCTGCATGTAAAATCAGAGATCTGGACTGATTTTAGGAGTCGGTAGCTGTGGGCTGGTGACCAGGTATTCAAGCTTACGCTGATTTCTTACCCCAAAAACAAGCATTGAAGATGTGAGTAGTGGCTTAGTCGACTTTTAACATGTGCCTGGAGATTTATGACTCAAAAGAAATGCTTTTATGTTATTAAAATATATAGGATATACAGTTAACAAATGCTAAAAATTTCTGGTTGAGAGTTCATTTAAATATGGTTATTTCTACTTGGAAGTGACTCAAAACCGTTGTCCAATTATAATAGTCATTTAGTCAAAGGAGATACAGTTCGAGCCAGGACTTTCCTTTCTATCATTAGAGGAGAAAATTTTAGGTTCCTACTGCAGCGACTGGTATATTCAAGGTACTCAAAACATGCTTATCCCATAACCTTTGTGAAATCAAGTAAATTTTAATTAATCATTGTTCATATACTTCAATATTCTTATTCATTCGACATTTATGGACTGCCTACCGGGGTCAACCTTATGTCATTCTACTTCTCCAAATCCATCAGTGCTTGCCATCGCCTCCTGAGGCCTTGCTACTCAAAGTGTGGTCCACGGACCAGCAGCAGCAGCACCTGGGAGCTTGTTAGAGCCAGAGCTCTCAGGCCCCAGCCAGACTTCCTGAATTAGAGTCAGATCTCAATGTAACTTGTATACATGCTAAAGTTTGAGAAGCACTGACCCACTGGATCAGGTTCCCATTCCTTATCATAAAATAAGGTCTTGCTCCTGACTCTTTCACTTCGACTCCTGCCGCTCCCCTCCTTGGGATTTGAACTGACATTCCCCGGACATACAGATTTGTTTCCTGACTCTGGGCTTCTCCCATGCTATTCTCTTTGGGATCTTGTTCTCCTTTTTTTTTCTTTTCTTTTTTTTGTCTTACAAGACCTATGCTTTCTCTAAGGCATGCGCACATGCCATTTGTTCATTTATTCACTTATGTGTTCATTCTATATGTACTTATTGAGTAACTACTATATGCCAAGCACTATGTTCAAGCACCTTCTCTAAAAAAGCCCCCCCCCCCGAGATGGGTGGCCCCCCTCTCTGCTCTCTGATGTACCAGGTATAAATCCATCATTGCTGTATAATGCTATGTTGACATTTGCTGTTGACATTGACCTTAGGGGCCAAGGAGCCAGCCATAGTTCTCTTTGTTTGCCCTGCATCTGGCATAGTTCCTGGTCGTCAGTGGATGCTCAGGCAGTGTTTTGTTGGCTTGAACTGTTGCACTTCGAGGAACCAGTGATTGGGCCAGGACCACAGCAGGTGATCTCTGAAGCTATTCATGACCCAAAGTGAGAATGCTCTTGGCCCAGACACGCTCGCCAGCCATCTGCCGGGGTGCGGGGGGGGGGGGTGCTTCTAATTCACTCGAAGGCCCTGTCTTGGCCAGTGGCAATAGTGACGTAATCCCATGCTCGTCTACACACTGAACAGATCTGGTTGCTGAGAGCATCACAGACAGGAAGGACTCAGCACAGAGACTTGAGATGATGATCACTGTGGGCGGCACAACCTGGGTCTGTGGCTGTGGTCTCTTCCCCAGGCCTCTCCCAGCTATGATCACATTGCCCGTGGTCTGAGGGTGTCTTCTTATGAATTACTGACAGAGTCAAGCTTCCTACTGGTTCCCTACCCCATGGAGAGGCATGCCTGTGGGCAGCTCCGATAGTGGTGACCAGTTAAGGGATGCCATCTTTGTTGGAGTAGAGAGGTAGTCGCCAGAGGGAAGTAACAGCAAGGCCTTTACTGTAATGAGCAGGGAACGGTGGAGGGCTATTACGTAAGTGGTAAATTATAAATGAAACAAATAGAACAGGCAGTAAATGAGAGTTGGAAGAACCTAGTTAAAATAGGGACTGTGGAACCAGGCGTCCTGGGCCCACAGCCCCAGCTCTGCTCCTTGGAGCTGCAAGATCTTGGCCCAATTGTCAAATTCTCTATGCTGCCGTCTCTCCTGCTGTAAAGTGGGAAGAGTAATAGTACCTACCTTATGGAGATTAAACAACTTATTACTCATAAAGACGTGCGATAAATAGTGCCTCGCGCACCATACACTTTATATTTTTAACGAATAGAAAATATTGAATCACTTGAAAATAAAATTCGGTGCCTCATTCTCTTTCCATCAGTGTGAGCCTTTCCACCAGTAAATACATTTGCCCACTCACAGTATTTCCCTGGGTGTGCAGTGGGAGTGTGCACATCTTTAAGCCCGAGCAAGGCTTTAAAAAAAAAATGAACAAAAGGGAAACAGCTGCTTTGTTTTTGAAAAGATTTGCCAAGCTCACATAGTTAAATTTAATGGCTGGGTGTTTTAAACCCTGGAGAACAATGTAATTTGTGTCATCACTGCTACAAAGGATGACTTTGGCGAGCGTTTCATTTTGGTCGCCTGAAAACCGAACTTGAACAAAAGAAGCGAAAACAAACACAAATACAGTAATGGGAAAACTCTAATTAGGCTTTGGGAAAAGATGGTCCGGTCCTGTCATGTCTTCACAGAGAAGGACAAAAATAACACGGGCACCTGCAAAGTTATTTTTCTCACCAAATATTTCCATTTTTTTAAAGTAATATTTTGTGGAGTGTTTCTGATTCCAGCACGTGGGAGGGGGCTGGAGAAGGGGCGGGAGACCACTCTCTGAACATGTGTGCGCGCTTCACCTGTAGTATCTCTTTTAATCCTCCCAAAAGTCCGTGAAGGAGATATTTCCCCCATTTTACAAAAGAACACTGAGACTCAAAGAGGTTAAGTAACTTAACCAAATTCATACAACCAATGATTTATAGAATTGGACTACACCTGCCTGACATTACACCCGTGCCCATGTCAAAATCTGTTTGTTCGATTTTAATGGGAACAAATTACTTATATTTGAATCTCTTCCATGTAATCACCAGGAACCAAATATTAAATGCTTATGAAGTTCAGATATATATAATGTTTGCTTTTTCTTCATGCAAGATAGAGATCTTGCTTTACCACAGTCCCTGCATTTTGATAGTAATCATGGCAGGGGATCTGCTGACAATGATGAGGACCACCATGGAAGACAACAGTCAACCAATGACCTCATATTGGTTTGGAAGCCTCAATGTCCACACGGTGGTACAAGATATCCCAATGACTTGATAAAAATGAGTATCTTGCGATACAATTCAAAGAGATACTGATGGTTAAGGGAACTCCCCCTCCCAAAGGGACTTGGCTGGGGTGTAGTACTTCTAATTGATGGAAAAACTGGGAGAGAGAAGATCTTGGAATACAGGAAGGAGTAAGGAATCTTGCCGTTTTCCTCCTCAAGGGCACTATTCCACCACATTGCTTATCACCAAGTAGCCCAAGGACATGTGAGGGGGCAGGGGAGAGAGAGAGAGAGAGAGAGACAGATGGAGAGAGGATAGAGAATGTTACTATTTGTAACACATGGATTGTCCTTACTATTACTCTCTAGGTCAAAAAATGGCTTAGTCCAGAGGAAGCAGGAAATAATTTCATTTCTCTTCTTGACATTAAGTCAAGCAGGTGTGTCTGCAAGTTCATGGCAGAGCATATCCCTTTAGCTGTTGTTATTGTTGATGAACATAACAACATCTGTGTGTGTGTGTGTGTGTGTGTGTGTGTGTGTGTGTTTAGAATGGATCTGAGGGCATCAATGATAGAAGACCCTAGACCCTCACTATAGAATAATCCTTGGGTCAGATGCTGTACATCCTTCTTACAGATGCCACCTAACACCCCTCTGGTGGGGTCCGAAAGGCTCCTGGGATATGAAATGAGAAGTGCTCGGAGTTTGAAAAACCTGGGGCTGTTCTCAACATAGTCCCACCTGCTCTATGATTTTGAGCAAATTATTAGGAGGAAGAGGTGGATTAATATATGTAAAAATACCTTTTTAACTGAAAAAGCACTATACAGTTGCTGAAGGCTTATCAGCAGATTGCCAGTACGTATCATAGCAAATCCTGATGGAACTTCTCTCTGTCGTCTCCTTTTCCCACCAGGGCTTTTATCATGCTTCTCCAAACATCTAGGAAAATGGAGAATGATTTCCTGGCTAACTAGGATCTCCCTACGGTAAATCTTCTGAGGGCTGCATTTTTGTAGTTGGAACAAAATTAGTTGAATTTTCTTCACAAGTTGTTGGAGATACAAAAGTAAGAAAGATGTTTGTTGACTCTGCTGGAGGAAAATCACACGATTAGGCTGATCGGTTATCATCTGGGCTACCCTGCCTTCTCCTCTGTCCCTAATCAATCCTCCCAATTTTCACAGCAGAGACTACAATCTTCTTTCTTCTTACACTTCCCCACTTCCTCTTCCCCATCCTCTGCAGGTCTGCCTACCCCCTTCGCATTATTGAAAATAGAAGCCGTCAGACAAATCTCCCCCACTCCAACTTCTAAATTCCAGTCCTACAAACTCTCCTACACCCACCTTGTCCCTTCCTTCTTGCAATAAATAAATCCAGTAAAAAGGTGTCCTTTCTCCAGTCTAAATTTCTGTATCCCACTCCTGCTCACCTCCCCAAAGAACCTCATTATAGCCACTATGCATCAATCCTCTCTGCTTTATCCTTAACTTCCACTCTCCTTAATAGATCATTCCCATCAGCATCCAGTTGTTGAATACCAGCATCTTATAGTACAAACAAAATAAAATCACCCCACCAACAGAGCATTTCCTTGTAGCTGCTGTCTGAGCTCTCCCACATGTTCTCGCCAAACTTCTCGAAAGCATTGCTTCTTTTCTTGTCTCTGCTTCTGTGCCACTGCACACCCCACGGTGCTCTCCTACACGGCTCCGCTCACACCGCTCTGGCTCGGGTCACTGATGCCCTTGCTGCTCATTTCCTTAGAATATTTCGAGCTCTTACCTTACTTGATGCTCAGCAACTTTTGACACTTTCACTCACTTTTTGAAACATTCTTTTCCTTGTATTTTGTGACACTACACTCTTCTTGGCCAGCCCATCTCAGTATCCTCTGGGGATTCCATCTCTCTGCCTGTCCCTCTCTTAAGCCCTTTATGCCCACTGTGACCCTCCCCCTCATCTTGTCCACCCCCTTCGCCTCAGTTACCATCCAAATGTTAGTCCAGAGAGCTGGACTTCACAAGGCGTTGGAGATAAAAACATAAGAAAGATGTTTGTTGACTCTGCTGGAGTCAGAGTCCCAAACCCTTGTGTCTGGTCCAGCTCTCTCCTTGGACCCCCCAATCCTCCACATCTGACTGCCTGGTGGTCTCTACCCAACATACCTAAAACCACACTCAACCTCTGTTTCCCGAAGTTTGTTCACAAACACTTCCAGTGCTTTCCCATCACCCTCTAAATGACATCAAGGCTCTGCATGCTTTTCAAGAAACTTCAGGTCTCGTGGACCTACTACTTCCGGCTCAGGACCCAGATGCTCTACACTCGAGCTGTTTTGACTGCGGTGCCTCCAACCACATTTCCTCTTCCATTTTTGTGCCTTTGCCTGGGCCAGCCCTTCCACCTGCAATACTTATCCCTAAGCTACCCTGTTCAGTTGCTAACTCTTCCTCATCCATTAGGTCTCTTCATCATCCTTCCAGAAGCCAATTAGAAGCCTCTTCAATGTATACCAAACTTCCCCCTAATAAACTATTTACTGTATCAAACAAAATAACGGTGTTAGGGTACGACCAGCAGTTACAAACCAAGTGTTCCTGGCTCTCCTTCTTACTTACTTCCCCACCTGCCATTCTCCCCTCTACCCTTTTGTGGTACTTACTGCTCTCTATTTCAAATATTCTTTTATACATATCTGTCCACTAGATCATGCACTATTGGAGTGATGCTGGAAATTTGAAGTAATCAATACATACTTGTTGAATTGCACTGACCTGAAATACAATTGGGTACGCTCCAAAATAGTGCATTATTTACATGGCTATTCTTTACTATAATTTACTTAGCCATTCTCCTATTTTTAGACATTTAGTGTTTTGTTGTTATTTACTATTTATATCACTGAATAGTACTGGGATGAAGCTTGTTGTTATTAAAGCTTATTTCTGTTGTTTCAGACTCTTTACATAGGTTTGAGTCCTAAAAGTAGAGTTACTCAGGCAAAAGGCATGATAATTTTAAATGTTTTATTTAAATTCAATTAGCCAACATTAGTACATCATTAGTTTCAGATGTAGTGTTCAATAATTTATCAGTTGCGTATAACACCCAGAGCTCATCACAAAAGGTGTGATAATTTTAAAGACGTCAACATGCACTATCAGATTGTTTTCCAAAATTACTGCACAATTAAAATCCCCAGTTTTGTGACTATTTTACAGACTGTATTTTAAACCTTTATACAGCATGAATACACATCTAAAAAGCACTTTGAGATCTGTCCGAGCCTATCAATTCCCTTCTCTAAGAACACTGAGTGTCGAGGTCTTGAGGAGCTGGAATCTTGCAGGCCTTAAAAAGAAAAAAAAAAGGAAAGAAAGAAAGGACATTCAAAAGGTTCTGCACAGATAGTGCAATCTATAAGCGAGGGGGTTTCAAAGAGCCAACTATAAGGCCTAGGGATTTTTAAATTTTAGTCTTTGTTCATTTCCTTCTCAGCGAGCTCAACATGTAATATGGATTGTTAATAATGGATGTTAAAGGTTATGATGCAATGTATAGATAAAGCAAAAAGACTTCTTTGGAGTAATTTCATTGTCACTAGAGTGACAGTGTTTCTTGGACCAATTATAAAAAGCCAATATCTCTTTGTTGGGTCATTTGTTATGAGTCACAATAGCCCTCGTCACTTGCAGTGTTAGAACGTTGAGAGGTATAAAGGCATATTATTGATGCGGAGAGAAATACACGGCTCCCCCAAGTTTGTGACTATTGATTTGGTTCTCTTTGTTCAAATGGGATGTCTCTTGTGAGTAACCATTCAGCTGATCCAATAGCAAGTCATTTGCCCTGGGTGCCCGACCCAGCTAGCCCCACAGGCCCTTCTGTCGTGTAATGGGGGTTGCAGACTAAGTGTCTCATTGGCTTATTTGTGAGTTCCAGCCTCATCGTCTGCAGGAAGAGAGGAGGACGGAGATGGCCAAATAGACAGGGGAGGCTGGTGGGGAGGCGGCAGTGGAGAGGAGTAATTTAGACAGAAATAATGACTAGAGAGTAAACAATGGAGACAGTCAAGATGAGTGTTCTCCCGGAGGACAATGAGCAGACTCTGAACTATGTCAGTGATAACAAGGTTAGAAAGAGAGGCGCTAATATGGAACCATCTGAACACGGTTTATGTCTATACCAGGCCCATTATTTTGAAATAAAATCAATTCAATTCAATATTTTTTCTGAGTGTCAAGACTGTGCTAAGAATATGATGAGGATACAGCCCTGCCCTTCAGAGAGCTCATAGTTTCCTGAGGGAGATAAATTATAAGCCAATCAAAACAGAATGCATTAAGACATAGGCAGGAAAGCAAGGAGAAGGTGGGAATGTTTGCCTGTCACAGAGGGCCAGGGAAGCCAGGTTTTCTCAATAGTTATTTTGTAGATCATCAAATGGAGAAGTGGGGAAAAGGAGCTTTTACAAAGGTAGGGAGGAATAATACACCATGAGTTATTTGGGAACTATAAGCAGTATGGCATTGCTGAGGAATAAGTGCAGTATGGATTATGAAGATATGAGTAGGGTAGGAGGCTGGGGAAGTTTCCCCAGATGGACTGATAAAGGGCCTTTAAGCCTTGTGGAAAGACACTTTCACCTGCAGGAAATCAGTAGCTGGTGAAGGGCCCTAAGCAAAGAACCAGTGGTTGGCAGAGGCTGGGAGTGCTGGCCCTGATCAGACAGCTGGCACTGATATTCTGGAACTGTCAGGTCCCCCCTTGGAGCCTTGAGCAAGTTCCTTACCCCGTCAAATGCTGTTTTCTCAGTTTTATAAAGCAACGGAATAAGTGTATCTGCTTCATCAATTTATTGTGGGGATTAAATGAGAAAATGCCTGAAAATACTGTGTATTATCACCACCATCACCATCATCACATCATCCTCATCATCACCATCATCACCATCATCACTGCCATCACCATAATCATTACCATCATCACCATCACCACCATAATCATCGCCATAATCATCACCATCATCACCGCCATCACCATAATCATTACCATCATCACCATCACCATCATCACCATAATCATCCCCATCATCTCCATAATCATCACCATCATCTCCATCATTACCGCCATCATCACCATTAATCATCACGATCATCACCATCATCACGACCATCATCACCATCATCACCACCACCATCAGCAGCAGCAGCATCATCACCATCATCAACATCACCATCATCATCATCATATTTCTACTACCACTTTGGTTTCAAGGCCGAGGATGATTTTACAGGGAGAAGGGAAAATAGGAAAGATAATCAGTTACAGATCTGTTGCAATGGTCCAGATGTAAGATGATAAAGCCGACAGGAGGCATGGTAGGGGGAGGCTGATCCGAGAAATACGTGGGAAGTAAAATCAACTGTTGTTAATGAACGTAAAGAGAGGAGTGGAGGGTGTCCCTCATATTTTTGGTTTAGAAGACCAGGGGAAGAATAGCATCACTGTGGTAAGTAAAGCAGAAAGAAGAGAAATTAAATGTGTTTTTAAATGTCTTGTCTGAATTAATCATAATGATAACAATAGCTAACATTTTACATAGACTTTACCATGTGCCATGTACTGGGCTAAGCACTTCACATATAATAACTCATTTATTGCACCTCACAACAACCAGAATAGGTAATAATATTATTATTATTCCAATTTCCCAGATGAAACAGAAGTCCAGAGAGGTTAATTCATTTGCTTAATGTGGAAAAACCATTTTATTCCCTTGATGTTACCTGTCCCATTCTTTGTTTTGCTGACTACACCTTTGCAGTTTTATCCTTTCATTGTAGTAGGTTCTTGGGAGAGAAAGATGATAAACACCTTCAACCTGCCTTTTTTTTTTCTCTCTCTTAACTCCTAGGAAACAGGCAGAGTGACATTTTGAACACAGCCTGAGTCCCCGCTCTTTACTTCTGCACTATCCTTCCTCCCGGGGGCGCTCCGGTAGGAGATATATTAGTTATGTGGTCCAGGGGTTGCAGCAGAAAAGTGTGGCCTCATTATAGATCTGTATCCATATGCTGCCAGCCAATGCATTGATTGGAGCAAAACTATGGGAATAGATGGAGGTAAAGACTAGGAAAACCAAGGAACAAAGAAAGACCAGCACTCCAGGGATGGGCAAGACGAGTAGATTCAAGAATAAGATTGCTACAGCAGAGGCAGAAGCGAGACAGGAAATGTGGAACAGAATGAACGTGTTAAGGAGACTAGCCTAGGGGAGAACTTCAAGATGAGACACCTTGTCAACATGACCCTACACTATAGAGATGCCAGAGTGAGTTATATCAGAGGGAAAGAGGGAGAGAAAGACTGAGAAAAGCCTCTTTTTGAAAGGTTAATGGTCTAGTGACTTTGGCCAGAAAAGTCTTCGATCTAGGGGTGGTGCAATCCAGACTCTAGTGGGCTGGAGGTACCCAGTGGTGCATGAAAAATTGTTAATGTCAAAAATAGACATTTGTGATAAATTACTGATGAACTGAATAAAGTGTTGGGATTTCGTTCATCATTATTGTCTCTGATATTGTCTCTAATAAGCAGGTTGCAGGAGTTCTGCTTGCATTAAATGGTTTTGTTATTTATCATTTAATTTCATTAAGTTCATTTATTAGTTCCCTATCAGAGACATATTCAAAGTACCAACTATTAACATAATCACTGTCTCCTTGTTTTGTTTCTGCTTCACTTGGGGGTCATGAAAGGCAATAAGGACATATTGTAGGTCTTATGGATCTTGATATTTGATAGTTTATAATCAGATGCAGTATCCACTGCCCCCAATGACCATAAATAAGATAATCTTAGAAGTATGACAGACATGAAGTAGATCTAGCATCTAACGCCTTCCACATTTATTTGTTGAATGAATGCATGAACCTAGTCCAACCATCTGTTTTCCAATAGGAAGCCACAAAGAACACAGGAATAAGATTCTAAATCCAGACCTGTGGATTATTTGAAAGCCTATTTCAATGTCTAATCTCCTGAGCCATTAGGAAGTTCCTCTCTCAATTTCACTTTATTATTATGTTTTCCAACAATTTTCTGTAGGTGGGACTTCAGGAGAGGGCCAGAAGTCAGTCTTCTGCCTGAAGAGTGGGTGCCAGGCTGCTCTGGTCCCTGTTTGCCAGGATTCCCAGATGGAGACCTTCAGCCCACCCCCTGACCCCTGCCTCAGTCTCTCCCCTGTGCATGGTGTGTTTCCAGGACTCACTTGTGCAGAGTGAGTGCACTCTCCTCTCCAAAGTGACCACCCTTAAGATGATAGCCTCCTCTCTTTTGCTAAATCAATCCCCAAGTCCTTACTTTTCATTTGCATTAAAACACACACACACACACACACACACACACACACACACACACACACACATTTCATCCCCTTGATGTTATCTGTCCTATTCTTTGCTTTTGCTGGCTACACCTTTGCAGTTTTCTTCTTACATTGTAGTAGGTTCTTGGGAGAGAAAGACGATAAACACCTTCAACTTGCCATTTTTTCCCCCTCAACTCCTTATAAACAAAATTTGCTTCCAGTCTTTGGGGGTCATGGAAAGTTTATAAATTATCGTAAGTTCTACAGAGGCTTCATATCTTTGGGTCTACATAACCACAGAGATCCACGTGGACCAGTTGGCTGGGCAGAGTGTATCTTTCCAAAGGAGAATTGCATTTCCTGTTTAGAGGCTGAGCTGGTGGTTGCTGGCAAATCTGGAGGGGAGAAGAAAGACTGGACTGAGGACCTCCCTTCCCCCTGTGTCTGGGGGGTTCTTCAGACTAGGGGTTTTACATCTCGGTCCAAAGGTCCCAGCCTATGCACTTAATCACTACTGACCCACTCAAGGAGGAAAAGAAGCAAGCACATCTTCCAAGTCTTCCACTGCCTGTCAGTTCTCCACCACCCCAGACACCCAGGAGCTGGACTTGCCTCTTTGTTGCTGAAGAAACTCACACTCACTGACCTGAGTAAGAAAAGAAAATAACAAATCCTCTCCATGGACATGACAGCTTGAACGACTAGATTACATGGATCACACTGAGGCAGAATTAATGGAAAAGCAGACTAGCAATTTGATGAAAATGTAATGAGAAGTCTCAAGGAGATAAGAGAATGTAAAAAAGATGTCTGGGAACTTTTCGAAAAGCCCCACACCACACATGTCCACATCAAAAGTTAGGAGGTGAACATCAGGACAATCAAATTGACCACCCGAAAGATCGAGCGCAGGGAACAGTCTGCACTACAGAGCAAAAGCACAAAGAGATGAAGACCACGGATGAAAAGACAACAGACACGGAGACACAGATAATCTAAGTTAGAGAAAGAAAAGTGGAGCATATAGAAGATAAATACAGAACAAATACCAGTAGATAAAACCTCCCTGTGCTGAACAAAATCTTGGTTTTTCAGATAGAAAGGGTCTGATTAACACCAGGAGGTATTTTCTGATAATGACATATTAGATCCATTTAAATGAATCTTCTGAAATCCAAAAAGAAAAAGAAAGTTTAGTAAATTTCCTAAGGCAAAAAAAAAAAAAAAAGGCTGTTGCATAGAGAGAACTAGACTAGCATCGGACTTCTTCTTTGCAGCACGGGAAGCTAGAAGACAGTAAAGATCACTTACAAGAGTTTGAGAGAAACGGAGTCACAGTGTCATATCTGTTCAGATCTTACGGGTGAAACTTCCAAATATTTAAACTAGATTCTGCTTACAGTATATGTTACCAAGTTTTGTAGACCTGCTCTTACACAGAAACAGGTTCTTCTCAATATTCATGTATATATATGAATATTCATATATATATATATATATATATGAATATATATATATATATATATATATGAATATATATATATATATGACATGATGAATGTGACAGTAACAAAAGCAAAAGGAGTCCTATCCCTGTTCGGAACTGAATGTATTCCTCCTGAAATTCCTATGTTGAAGCTCTAAGCCCCATGATGAGGGTGTTTAGAGATGGGGACTTTCAACGGCAATTAAGGTTAGATTAGATCATGAGCTTAGGACCCTCATGATGGAATGAGTGGCCTTACAAAAAGAGGAAGAGATGTTTCTCTCCCCCTGGCTGCCAAGCTGAGGAAAGGCCGTGTGATGACAAGATGAGAAACCAGCCGTCTGCAAGATAAGCAGAGAGCTCTCGCTAGGAACTCCATTGGTCGCCACCTTGACCTTGGACTCCCCAGCCTCCAGAACTGTGAGGAAATAAATTTCTGTTGTTTCAGCCATTCAGTCTATGGCTTTTGTTATGGTAGCCTGGGCCAACTAAGACAATAGCTGATGTAAATGATGGTAGGAGGGGTGAATGCCCACTGTATGTTGGGCTAATTTTGACCCTCATAATATCCTCCTAAGTAAGTGGGGAAACTGGAGATTAGAACAGTAAATACTGAGGTCCATAGAGGTTAAATGATTTGCCCAAAATCAATAGGAAAAGACAATTTAAAATGCCTTTATTTCCATTTCCCACAGTGTACCTTATTTACTTATTTGATTTATGAAGAAATAATATAATTCTTTTTTATTTAAAAACATCTATTAAAATGCCTCAAACACATAGGCAGAAGGGTGAATAGTTTGCCCGAATTCTCTCACTGGATTCAAGGACTGGGGGATTGCCAGTGCCCAAATCTAATTATTAATCATCGAATTGAAAGGGTCAGTAGGGGGGCGCCTGGGTGGCGCAGTCGTTAAGCATCTGCCTTCAGCTCAGGGCGTGATCCCAGTGTTCTGGGATTGAGCCCCACAGTGGGCTCCCCCGCTGGAAGCCTGCTTCTTCCTCTCCCACTCCCCCTGCTTGGTTCCCTCTCTCGCTGGCTGTCTCTCTCTGTGTCAAATAAATAAATAAAATCTAAAAAAAAAAAAAAAAAGAAAGGGTCAGTAGGATTGGTCTCCTAGAAGCCCAGTATGGGGTCTTAATTTGGAGGGAAATTTCAGTTTTAAGGAGAGTTGCTATCACTCAATTAATCAGAATGGTTTTAATTAATCAGATTAGAGCTTGTAAAGCACTTTCTATACATTGTTACATTTAGTCTGCACAATATGCAAATAATGATCTCCATATCACAGAAGAGAAAACTGCGGCTCAAAGAAGTTAAATGATCTTCCCAAGTTCACTTAGCTGCTCTGTGACAGAATCCAAACCCCAATCATGATCAGACTCATGCTCTTTCTACAGAGCTGAGGAACCCCAACAGAAGAGATGGGCTTCCTCATAGGGATAGTTGTTTGCCATGGTTAATCTCATTCTTTCTTGACCCTTGACTCAATGCCAGGCAACTGATGGTAACTGAGAACGGAGACTCACCGACTTATAAGCACCATGTTGATATAGTCCCTACATGCTTAATAAGCCTGAGTTGGTAATGATGACTGCAGCAAAAAGGCAGTCAACCTTGTGCATAATACACTGTTGGGGAAAACTTAGAATGGGGCCACCAACCTCATGACATATAGGACATAAAAATCAGCAGGAAAAACCTGTTATCTGATCAAACAATGGAATATCCTTGACCTTTGAGGAACCAGAGTAAAACAAAAAGTAAGAAGCTCAAACATATTAGTCCAAGCTACAACAGAAAAACAAGATGAACTTAACGTGAAATACAAGGTCAAGCTCAGCTAGCTTAATGGAACAAGGGTTTCAGGTGAATAGTACGTACCCCCCAAAATGAAAGCTTTCAATGAATTGAAGCCATGGCTGTAATTTAAAATACCACAAAACCATTAGGAGCTCATCAAAAGTTAATTGATTTCACCTGAAAATGTATTGCAACCTAATGAGAGAGTTGGACCATGAGTGAACACCGTGAATCCAAACAATGGAGACTCAATTTAGGGGGAAATCTGTGGACTCTAAGCCAAAGTTGTAGAAATCAAGGGTGGTGCTATTAAAATAAATCAGGCATGGGAATGGAATAAAGCGATGATAATTCAAAGCCGCAAGGCCAGGTGATCACAGATTTAGGCAACATACAGAAAAGTTAGGACGACTTGTTTTCAGCATAGAGCACTTTCCTCCAGAGTGAATGCCAAAAAAAATATTTTTAAAGAAAAGAAAAGAAAAAGAATTTAAAGTAATTTTTGAGAGAGAGAGAGATGTTAGGGTTTTCCGAAGGAAAAATGTTGCCTGAATTTGTCAAAGAATGAAGAAAAAGATATTTAGCACATGGTGCGGATGTGAAGCTTTCTACTGACCTTTCGCTGTGAGAAAAAGGAAGCACACATTGTCAACACACTAATCTTTGCCTCAATAGTAAGCCTATTTTGGCTGATATTAATATAACTATACTAGCTTTCTTTCAGATAATGTTTATCTGGCATATCTTTTCCCATCTGCCTGTGTTCAATCTTAATGATTTAAGTATCTCAGAGCACCTCTGTAAAAAGCACATTAACTACATGTTATAAACCCAACCTGATCATCTTTCGCCTCGTAACTAAAGAATTAGGTCTGTTAATGTTTGGTAGAGCTACTGAATGTATAAATGCCGTTTCTTTTTACCAGGTTATTTTGTGCTTGCGTTTGTCCTCCTTTTTTTTTTAAATGTTTTTTTTTTTTTATTATATTATGTTAGTCACCATACAGTACGTCCCTGGTTTCTGATGTAAAGTTTGATGATTCATTAGTTGCGTATAACACCCAGTGCACCATGCAATACGTGCCCTCCTTACTGCCCATCACCAGTCTATCCCATTCCCCCACCCCCCTCCCCTCTGAAGCCCTCAGTTTGTTTCTCAGAGTCCATAGTCTCTCATGCTTCTTTCCCCCTTCTGATTACCCCCCTTCTTTATCCCTTTCTTCCCCTGCCGATCTTCCTAGTTCTTATGTTCCATAGATGAGAGAAACCATACGATAATTGTCTTTCTCTGCTTGACTTATTTCACTTAACATAATCCCCTCCACTTCCATCCATGTTGATGCAAATGGTGGGTATTCATCTCTTCTGGTGGCTGAGTAATATTCCATTGTATATATGGACCACAACTTCTTAATCCAGTCATCTGTTGAAGGGCATCTCTGTTCCTTCCATGATTTAGCTATTGTGGACAATGCTGCTATGAACATTGGGGTGCATATGGCCCTTCTCTTCACTACGTCTGTATCTTTGGGGTAAATACCCAGTAGTGCAATGGCTGGGTCATAGGGTAGCTCAATTTTTAACTTTTTGAAGGACCTCCACACTGTTTTCCAGAGTGGCTGTACCAACTTGCATTCCCACCAACCGTGTAGGAGGTTGTCCTCCTTATGCTGGGCTTCATTTCTTCTCTTTTGTTACCTTCTTCTAGGCTCATTATTACTTTCTTATTCTGCCTTCTCCTTCTTGTATTTTATTTTTTGAAGATTTTATTTATTTATTTGAGAGAGATCGTGCAAGCAGAGGGAGGGGCAAAAGGAGAGGAAGACTCCCTGCTGAGCAGGGAGTGCAATGCGGGCTTGATCTCATGACCCCAAGATCATGACCTGAGCCGAAATCAAGAGTCAGTCGCTTGACCAACTGAGCCACTCATGCCTCCCTTCCTCTTGTATTTTAGAAGTTGTATACACTATAGTCAATCAGTGTTTTTATCCTCCTCCCCAAACCCAGGAAACCAAGGTGATTATCCACTCCCACCTTATATGTTATTGTCATGTATTATATTTTCTAGCACCACAAGATATTTTAATTAATTTAATTAAGCCAATATTAGTGTTGGGTTAACCACATTCTCCATATCCTTTGTTCTTTAATCCTTCTTTTATCTCAGACTTTCTACCTGGGATCATTGTGTTCTGCCTGAAGAATAGTCTCCAGAATTTTCCTTACTATCTAAACGTTTTACGTTGGTGTTTGTTTTCTCCCAGTCCTTCGTCCCTGTATGTTGTTCTTGGGTTCCCACAGTTGCCATTAAGAAGTGAGCTGTCCAATTAAGCGCTAGTCTCGGGAAGGCTGTGTCTCTTCCCGACCGAGGCTTTTAGCATCTTCTCATGGTTATTCAGTTTTCATTTTGCTGTACCAAAGTGAATTTCTTTATATTTATCCTGCTTCATATTTATAGTTGCATGGGTGTGCTCAGCTACTCTGTCTTTAAGTATCATTTCTACCTGATACTTTCTCTCTCCCCTCCGGCACTCACCTTAGACCTCCTTTAGCCTTTCTCGTTCTGTCTTCCAGGACCCTTAAATTCTCTTCCATGTTTCCCATCTCTTTATCTCTGTTTCATTCTGTACACCTTATTCAGCTCTGTCTTCCAATTTGCTGTTCTCCCTCAGGTAATATTTTACCTCCTTTGTCTGGGAATGAAGGTAGTTCTTTCAGAAGAGAATTATATTTGGTTCTGCCGGGGAACTGGCACTACTGCCATTCCGTGATCACCTTAAACTACGTTTTTTTTTTTTAAGAGAGAGAGTGCATGCATGTGAACATGAGGCAGGGGTGGGGAGTGGAGGGAGAGAGAGATCTCATGACACTGAGATCATCACCTGAGCCAAAATCAAGAGTTGGATGCTTAGTGGACTGAGCCACCCAGGTGTCCCTACACCATTTTTGACTTGATGTTTTTTGGACAACATAAGGTCGTGTGAATTAGGGTTGTAAACATGTGAAGGCCGACATGTGGTCACAGATTTTTAGGGGAGACTTTCCCCTTCAACTCCGTGACAAGGCTCTAGACAGTGCAGGTCCTAAGTGTTCCCTGGGGAGAAGGCCAGAGTGAGTTTATTTCTAGGGTACACGTTTAGAGAATAGCCTTTGGGGTCCAGGGATTATGGAGGGGCTTCCTGCTAAATCACATCTTGAATAGAGTCTGGTCCTTGCTTCCTCTTTTCTAAACCTTGCAAGACCTTGAACCCCAAGGCTCAAGTTCAGGGGAAATATGCCCAACATGGAAACTGACTCTGCTTTTGTTTCTGGCTTCTTTTTTTTTTTTTTTTTTTTAGATTTTATTTATTTATTTGGCAGAGAGAGACAGCCAGCAAGAGAGGGAACACAAGCAGGAGAAGTGGGAGAGAAAGAAGCAGACTCCCAGCGGGGAAGCCTGATGTGGGGCTCGATCCCATAATGCCGGGATCACACCCTGAGCCGAAGGCAGACGCTTAATGACTGTGCCACCCAGGCGCCCCTGTTTCTGGCTTCTTGTCTTTACTTAGTTTTTATTCTGAGGATTCCTTACCTTTTTTGCCAGCTTGTGGATGTATTTAAGATAATTTTTTGTTTGTTTTTATTTTATTCATCATTTTTAGTTGTTTTTTTTTTTTAAGATTTATTTTATTTGAGAGAGAGCGTGTGTGTGCCCACAAGAGCAGTGGGAAAAGGAGAGAGAGAGAGAGAATCTCAAGCAGACTCCATGCTGAGTGGAGAGCCTGACATGGGGCTTGATCTCACGACACTGAGATCATGACCTAAGCTGAAATCAAGAGTCAGATGCTTAACCGACTACACCACCCAGGTGCCCCAATCGTTTTTTGTTGTTTTAAATGGAATCTAGTTAAACTGGATATCTAAACCTATTGTTATTTCTTCAAATCCATAGGAAGAAGAAGATAATACAGTATGGACATGGGGGCTGCTGCTGTGGAAAATTCTAGAAACCCACAAGAGTGGGCAATGAATGGAACTAAGGCAGAGCCAACCTGCATCTCTCAGGATGATAGCTGTTGCTAGGGAAGCTGCAATTCCCAGAGAAAGGCCCTGGGGCGAATCCATCAACAGGTTATGAAAAAGCGTGCACTTGCTTTATGATTGACAAGTGTTTATAATATCTGCCTCTAAATAAGTGGTTTATTATCTTATTGAGCAATCATTTAATAAGGGCCCATAGCACTCCCAGCTGTTGACACTTAGTGAATATTCAATGAATTTTCTGATTTAGCAGAACTATGGAAAAAACCAGCCAGAACACAGCCTTGGTTAATTAATCACCCACGTCATGGATTCTAGGTTTTTAAAAATGCAATAAAATTTGACATAATTTAAATAGTTTCTCAATACGTAACAGGGACTAAATTTGTTACAAGATTTCATGCCATCTTTTGATTTCATTTTCCAAAATAGGGCGTATTTTCACCATCCCACTCCTGAGAGATAATACTGATCCCATTCCCTCTCTGCTTTAGACTCAAGCAATATACAAACTTCCCCCAACAAATGGATGTCACTATATTGTTTTAACAACGTTAATTGAGTATTTTTGCCCAGATTCAAAGTGTTCTTGTGTTCAAATGATCACAGAAATGGGATTCCTGGTTTTGATGGTGAGCTCAGGAAATACTGCAAATTACCTGTACACTGTTGTGAGTTTCTCAGCTGGATGTTGGATCTCAAATTCAGTTATCGTGTGCCTCAGACTTTGGTGATTTCCAGGTTGAATTTAGCTGGCCTGTAGGCATTGGCATCTTTCTGTTCATATATCTCCATCCATGACCTTTCCTCACGCCATCTATCTTGGGATTTTCTTTTCAAAAGCAGTAACAGCGCTTCACTCTTCGAGGCCTTCTCAAATGCGTCCTCCCAATGCCAGCAGCTTTTCAATGTACAGATCAGGGTTCGTGTGTGTGTGTGTGTGTTTTCCTTCTTTTGCTTCCCTCTCTCCCTCTCTTTTCCAACCACTCCCTTCCTCCTCATTCCCGTCTCCTTCTTTCTTGTCCTTGTTTTCCTTTCACTATTAAAAAGCTAATGACTTTTTTGGGTTATTCCTGGAAGCTTTCATCTTCTCTTTTTCTTCCACTGAATTTTTAACTTACACCCTCACCTCTTTAAAGTCTTTATTTTTTTGCACATGAGAAAAATTCTTTCTAATTTTCTTTTTTAATCCAGGAAGCCTGTAGCTATTGAGTTTACAAGATCAATCTGTAATCTGTTTTGGCTAATCTGATTAGTGATTACAGACAGTCTTTTTAAAATTATTATTCACTTAGCTCTATTGGCCAGTTGCTTTATATTGGGTAAATGTGATCGTGGAGAGGGTAGAGAGGTAATTGTCTGTTAACTTCATTGTTTAGTCTACCCGGACTGTTGTTTTCTGTTAATTTTTACCAGAATTGATTTGAATGGATTCTTGTTTTGTTTCATTTTGAGTCCTCTATTTGGCTTCACCCTTCTAGTCTCTTTTTACCATATCATTTAGACTCTAGATCTGTGCTAATTTAAATTAAATTTAAATTAATTACATTTGACATTCGAGTCATGGGTCATGCCAGCCATATTTCATACGCTCAGTAGCTATATGTGGTTCATGGCTCTCATGCTGGGTGGTGTAGATTATTGACGCAGAAAATTCTATCTGAAAGCCTAGTTCTATATTCCTCCTGGTTCTCCCTTGAATCACAGAAGACAAAGTTTTAGTGCTCATGAGGAGTAAACCTTTCCCTGTGTAGCCATCCTATATTTTCTTCTCAGATCCAAGGCATAATGTTCCGTCCTGTTTCAGTCTTTGTCTGAGCTTCATGGCAACCCGTTGAAGGGCGTAACACAGAGAGCACCCCACACACTATATTCCAGCATAAGAAAGCAAGAAGTCAGAATATGATATTGACCTAGAAAGTCTAGAGAAGAATTTCCATCCACGAATCAGATCACTGGTGAGCAGAGAACTGATTAGACAGTCATGGTACCAAGCCTCTTCCTGTGAGGAGTGTTCTGCAAGGGGCCGTATTCTTTGCTGCCCACACGTATGTTCAGCGGCTTCTGTTCTGTAGGGTTTGTGCTTTTATCCATAGATCATGGTGCGATTTCAAGTACAAGAGGCTGTGTTCATTTCCTAGGGCTGCTGTAACAGCTTACCCCAACTAGGTTGCAACCATAGCAATTTAGGCTCTGACTGTTCTGGAGGACAGAAGTCCAAAATCAAGGTGACGGCAGAGCTACTCTCCCTCTGAAGGCTCCAGAGGTGGATCTTTCCTCACCTCCTCTGGCTTCTGCTATTGCCAGCCACTCTGGGCATTCCTGGGCTCACAGCTGCCTCGCTCCAGTGGATGCCTCCCTCATCACGGGAGTCATCTTCTGTCTGTGGACCTCGAGTTCCAAATTTCTCCTTTACAGTCATTGGATTTAGGGCCCACCCTAAACCAGCATGATTTCATCCTAACGTGGTTACATCTGTAACTAAGTTCACAGGTGCTAGGAGTTGGGATTTTTTGGAGGACACAATCTATAAGAGCGGAGACGTTGTAGAAAGATTGTTTTTACCTTTTTAGGAGGAGAGCAAATAGCTGCTAAATTTTAACTGACATGGATCTGAAGTAAAAAAATATATATATTTTACTTCCGATCTCTATCAGTCACTATGTCACTGAGTGTGTGTGTAGTGTCCATGATACATGGAACATGCTATCAACCCAAAGAAATGAAAGTTATATTAATATAGAGATTTGAAAGGGAGGCTGTTTAGCTTTTTAATCAACTCTGGGCAATAAAATCCTGAGTGTAATAATCAGGTAGATGCTGTCCTGCTCAATGCCTGTATATGCAACAGTGAGGATTTTTAAAAACTTAATACTTCATGAAAATATCAAAGCACTTTTTTGAGAATGGTTGGAATGAGAATTACTTTATATTTAATTAGGCACACATGCACACACACATATATACACATATACAATATATACACACATATATGATACACACACATAACACACATAAATACATACACATATATGTATATATATACATATATAAACCTATACATCTTTGAATGTTATATACAGTCGGATTTTTATATAAACTTTCAGTTCTTACAAAGACTCTGAGGAAAAGCCTTAAGCAGTGTGTTTTGGGAAAGGTCTTTATTCTGGTGGATCCTCAGACCTTCTCCTCTTGCATTGTCTAAGTTCCACCAATTCTCTTCCACGTGTCCCATGATGTCTTATTTCATGACATTCTGCACTAGACGGGACTTTGAAAATATTGCTATTATCTCCAGGTGATGTTCAGTCATGGCTAATACAAAACAAAATTCACATTGGACAGTCATCGTGTAGTCTTTCCTTCCCTCCATGTGCTCTGCCAAGTGCTCGTGCTTCTTTCTATACTAGTTAAAGGGATAATATTTGATTCCTTGACCTTGCAAGTTTTTCTTTAATATGATGAAAAAGTCCTGCCCACGTTCTCTCCACCAATTGCTCTATCCCTGGGGTCAGCATCCTTGCGCTCATGGGAGGGAGAGGTTACATGTTGGTTACAATGGCCACTTCCTGCTTAGAATCTGGGCCAAATCGGCTGTATAGCTCACTCTGACCACTTCAGACTACCAGCGTGACGTTGGTAATGCTGTAAAGTAACGAAGGACTGTCCTCCATCACAGAGCTTGCCTGGCACGTGTCCACAGAGGTGTTTTTCCGGAAGCCTCTCGTGTCATCCGATTCGTCATTCTGAAGCTTCTCTGTATGAGAGTTGGGAGTTCATCTTCCTGTAAAAGAAACCCATTGGAATCATGTTCCCATAGATAAAAAACCTCATGGTTAGTCAAAACAGCATTCAAGTCCTTTAATATTAATAGATTAGAAATAGAAGGGAGAATGGAAAAAGAAAAGAAATAACCCTTCCTTTTCAGTGTCAGGGGGAATGGCCACCTCTCTCTCAAAAAAGAAAAAAAAAAAGCCCTCAACTGTTGGGCTTGTTTTCTTTAAAGAGAGCTGACACTTTGAGACCAGAACAGACTTGTTTACCATCGGTACTCCATATTTCTTCCCACATTCCACTCTGGGTTAAGAGCGTTCTGCAGAAGGTGATAAGCAGCTTGATTTGACTTCTCCTGAACCAAAATGCCATCGCTGTTGTCTTACTCAAAGTCACAGTTAACCTTCAAAAGCTAAGCTCATCAGAACTTGGCCCACATGCAGGAGAATGTATCATTTTAATATTCCCCATCAGTAAGAGTTTGCTTTGAGTTCATCTCTGGCTTGATAGGAGCACCTTCTACGTAAGGGCCAGCCTTGAGTAAATGTTGGTTGAAGTGTTCAGGACGGGTCACAGCCATGATAAAAGCCTGAGAATCTTAGTCTCCGTGGAAGCCAGGAGATTAAAGGGGACCTGCCCTCTAAGGCCCGTGTGTTGGTGGCGGTTACGGAGGGAAAGGAGAACCTCGACACGAAGGGTAACCCACAGAAGACACAGAGGAAGCCTGCTCAGCCAGTCGACCCTCCCCATTTGGAGATTTTTCTCACCAGAGGCAAAATGGGACAATCTGAGTTTGGCTTTTCCCAAGGACATGCTTGACATCCTGACAAGACTTTGAGAGAGAGGTTTCAGCGGGCAAGTGGGATTGACTGTCACAAATTTTATGGTATGAGGACTGAAGGAATGAGAAGGCAATTTGCTTGGGAAGGACGAAAAATAGTCGCTAAAATCCTGGGTTTCAGATGAGACGGATCAATCTTCACGCTCTGGCTCTATCTAGGACTGCATACTATGTGTTAAATGGTGAAATAATAGTATCTACTTATTAAAAAACGTTCAGGCAATTGGGTTATGAGCGCGTGTCCAAAATTTTATGAAAACATTGCAACGAGGGGGGGAAAATCCTCTTACAGGCCAAGGAGGATTCGCTTTTGGTAAAGATATTTTACAGGAAAAGACAATAAGCAGATTATCCTTGTTCCGTTGATTATTGAAAGGAAAATAAGTCATTAGAAATGGCCGCCAGACTCTTGACTGATTAGTCAGCTGTGGGGTGGGTGATGATTCCCCCGGGCGTCTTAATCTCATTAAAGCTAATCAGGGTACTGCTTAAATATTTGATGAGTAAAATCCCAGTATCTTTTTGGAAGGAGGCTATGAACTACATCACACAGACCAGGTTTGGGACAGTGTTTTTCTACTATAACCTCGGAGTTGTTGTGAAGACCGAACGAGATGGTAGAGGAAAGAAAGATGCCTTAGTCTAGTGGCCGATGAATAGAAAGCGCTTGATTAATGCTCATTGTCGGGTGGTTGTTTCCAGAACAATACTCTCTCCACTCCCAACTTTGAATGGGCTCTAATGGGTCTGCTTAGGAGCGCTGCCTAAGAATGCCTGGCTGATTCACTCCATTATTTCTTGGTTGCTACATAAAGAAACCCTGGATATGAGGTCCTTTATAAAGCAGGGTCTCCTCAATATAATTTTTAACACTTTTGGATCTTGAAAGGTAAATCTGAAGCCTCATTTGAGGGGTTGGAAAATTTAACATAACAAAGGGATCAGAACTTGATGGGTGCAGACTGGCAGCTGAGAGAGGAGATATTGGACAAAGCGAGAGAGGCAAGCAGACAGCATTAGGCTCAGCCCGAAGGGTTTCTGTGGCCAGTGAGGAACATTCCATTTTGGGAAATGGCTGTCTAATTCTTAGCACAATAATGTCAAATATTGCATTTAAGATTTTTGCTGGCTAGGTTTTTCTTGGGCAACAATCCTTTTCTGTCACTATAAAACTAAAGAGCTTCCTCATTTACCCCAAATGATCACTACACGGAGTGATGGGATGCAGCCTCCTGAACTAGCCAGTTTGGTTGTGTTTGGCCTCAGAGAGGTCACCTTGTTGGATGATGAACACTTTCTAATGGAAGCACTCAGAAACATGCTTGGAGGCATGTCTAATTTGGGAAGTGGGTGTTGTGGACGCCTGGGTCATACCCCCTTTAGTGGCGAGCTTGAATGAACCACAATTTTCTGAGATCCAGCATGGGAGAACTATGGGGTTTTTTGTTTTTTGTGTTTTTTTAAATAAAAGGATTCTTTTGAAAATAAAGTCAAGCAGGGAAGAAATGATTAAATGCTATTGTGAAAGTCCCTAATCTTCTCATTATCCGCAATTCTATTTCCTAGGGGAAATTGATGGGTATTCCTTCAAATGTTTTTTCAGCCTCTACAAACATATTTCTGTTATACATAATTCATGTATAATTTTATATACAAATGAAAGTATTTGCATACTCTTGCCATGAGTTTTTTGGCATTATCTCATTGACACAAATGCAGCATATTATCAGCAGACAACCTGGAAATTTATTTTCCTTTGCTTTACTGGTTAACACAAGAGCATGCATTTTTGCTTACCTTTTTACTTACCTTTCTTGATTAACTCTACGAGTGAAAACCAAACTTAGACTGGTAGAAAACGGAACTCACTACAATGGAAATAAAAGCATGAACGGAGAGGTTATAAGTTCTTAGGGAGTGGGCCCAGGGTCAGGACTTGAAGCGTGAGTTAGCATTCCTCAAGCAGCAAAGAACTGGGAAGGAGAGAGAGACTTCTAGAAAAAGGAACCAGTGGGAGCAAAGCCTGGGAGGCACATGGATGTGGACCTGAATTTGGAAGTGAAATCATGAAGGTTCTACGACCTGCATCATTCTGAACAGAATTCACAGAGTTCACTCTTGAGTGATCTTGAACATTTCCTAGGTGACCTCATGACCTCCTCGTGGGGTGGAAGGCTCATTTAAGAGGCTCATTTAAGGTTTTGCTTAAGAGTCAAGTTTTCTCATTAAGTTTTCTCTATTCCTCCACTCTGTCTTCAGTGTGTATTACGGTGAAGAGACCACACTTAGAGAAAATGGACTCAGGGAAAATTTCAGGGAGGTATTTTTCAACTTTGCCAAGAACTCCAGGACAAATCTTCTGTTAAGGAAAACCCCCCAAGGGAGATGTATAGGAGGTTGTAAATTGAAGTAAGTTCCAATGCCCTCCTCTACTTTCAAAACAAGAATTGGGCTTTCATTGATCTAACCACTTTTCTCTGGAATCTTGCCTTAGGCTGAAAGCCATAGAATAGTCTCCACCAGGCAACCTCCTTTAAGAACTATGTCTGCTCTTTAAAATATGGTTTCATTCATATGAGGAATATAAGAACCAGTGCAGAGGATCATAGGGGAAGGGAGAGAAAATGGAATGGGAAGAAATCAGAGAGGGAGACAAACCATGAGAGACTCTTAACTATGGGAAACAAACTGAGGGTTGCTGGAGGGCAGGGGGGAGGGGGCTGGGTTAACTGGGTGATGGGCATTAAGGAGGGCACGTGATGTGTTATATGCAACTGATGAATCACTGAACTCTACTTCTGAAACTAATGATGCACTGTATGTTGGCTAATTGAATTTAAACTAAAAAAAAAAGAAGAAAATGAAAAAGGAAACCTGTCCCACTTCTTTTAGTATTACTTTGTTTGGGGCTATACTTTTTCTACAGGGAGATATTCAAGGGTACTTATCGTAAAATAAATCGGAATTTCATGAAATTACTGATAATCAACCATTTTTTTAACCTACAAAAATGGCAGTTTCACATTGTATAATCCAATTCTTTTCGGCTTTATTTATTTAATTAATTTATTTAAATTCAGTTAATTAACATACAGTGTACTATTAGTTTCAGAGATAGAGTTCAGTGATTCTTCAGTTGCATATAATACCCAGTCCTCATTACATCACTTACCCTCCTTAATGTCCATCACCCAGTTACCCCATCCATCCACGCCCCTCCCCCCCAGCAACCCTCAGTTTCTTTCTTATGATTAAGAGTCTCTTATGGTTTGTCTCCCTCTCTGATTTCATCTTGTTTTATTTTTCCCTCCCTTCCCCTATGCTCTCTATTTTGTTTCTTAAATTCTACATATGAATGAAATCATATGATAATTGTCTTTCTCTGACTTATTTTGCTGAGCCTAATACCCTCTAGTTCCATCCTGTATAATCCAAATCTTTAACTACATTGTTCCTTGTTACCAAGATTAGAGTCCATCAGTACTTTCTTATTGATTTTCTCACTTTTAACTTTATGGTTAATCAAAATGAATTTTTACAAACTTCAAAATCGCTCCATTGCCTTTCTTCCATTTGACTGTTACTATATGAATTCGAGCCCCCTTACCCTTTACCTTGACCTTTTGAAGTATCTTCCTACCTGGCTCCCAGTCTCCTGAAAAATTTGCCAGTTTTTCTTGCTGTCAGTGTTACCTTCCACAAGCATGATGCTTGATGACCTATCAAGTCAAGACAAGGCATGGGAGCTTCACAAGACACACCAATTGCCTCCTCGCCCCTGTCCCTCTTCCTTTGACCACTGCTTACATCTCAAATTAATTCTGAGTTCATTTTTTGGTTACTTACTTCCATTTTGCTAGTGAGCTTGCTTTGCCTGGTATTATAGTTGTTTCTGTAGCAATCTTTTCTTCCCCCAGACCACAAGCTCTTTGAAGGCAGAGAGAGCCCTCCTCAGACTTTGAAACACCTGCAGCGTCTAATATGATGGGTCACATATATATGGCCGTGCAGGCTTTGGACAGCACGATCTGGGGGTGGCTATTCTGAGACGGTGGTAAAAGCCTCCCTGGGCGTCACGTAAAGAAATGGCCAAGTTTAGCACAGCCGCACATGGAGCAGGTTCTCCATGGGTGCTCATAGAATTCAGTTGAATCTAAATTGAGATTCAGCCGTGAAAAGGGCTTCTGAAGCACGAAAATCTCCCACCTTCTAGATTTTAAACAGAAGCAGACAATCCCGGGGAACAGATGCTGAGGACATCTCCACCTGGTTCGGCAAGGCTTGGAGCAATGGCAGGGTCTATTAACAATCTGTCCAAGATTTGGGCACATCCCCAGCCTTTGGTCCCTCAGAACAAAGGGCTTCCCAGCTGCTGTACCGCGTAGTGCTTATCTGTCCTATGGATATACGGTACCATTTTCTGGCTCCTAGGACTTATGATGACAATGTGAAGCTGAGAATTTCAGCAGAGATATGGTTCATTGGCTTATTTGATGGTTGACAGGCAAGATATGAACTAGTTGGTTATATTTTCTGACAGATACTCTCTTCCTTCAAAATAAAGAATAAATGCTGTGAATTGACCCCCTGGAATGTTCTAACTGAAACCTTTTCCTGTGGGCATGAGCCACTTCTAGTTTATCTTCATTGAGTCCCAATTTCCTTTTGCCATGGTGTGTCATATGTACCTGGAAGACACAGTCTTGTCAACAGTTATTGGCTTTGAGAGTTCCATGGGGTTTGTGTTACATGGCCAGCCCCACAGGGAGCCCTTAGAGCTGCAGTCAAGAGAAAATGATGAGTTCGAACCTAGGAAAGATGAACAAATAATGGGGTTCCATTGGCTTTTGGAGACGCTTCTTCTGTATGAAGAGGAGTCCTGAACAAGGCAGTAGCTAAGCTTTACTGAGCAAATACAAGAACTGGCTGCCTTTGGTCATGCACTGCAAAGGGAAGGGTTTTGCACTGCTATGAGGTGTCAGACTAGAAGAAACGTCCATAATGAGTGGCCCAAGGATTTGCTTAAGAGGGAAACACAGGGGGCAGATAGATGATCAATTTAGGAATGCACACTAACTGTAAAGTTTCCTGTGGGAAAAATAAGCAAATATTTCAAACATCAGAAAGAAAATGCCCTGGGGAATTTCAGCCTCTCTTAAATGCAGTATGTCTTGGCTTAGGTACAAGAAGAGGCTTGGAGTTATTATTGCCCCCATACAGGGCAAATGTAGCCCAAATGGTCACCTCAGGCAGCCAGTCACATCTAAACTCGCTAATGGGGAGAAATAAGAGATGCTGTTATTGATGTGTATCTTTAAAAATCTTAAGAACAATTTTACTTTACTGGTATTCCAATTTGGAGCGAGGATAAGAAGAAAAGAGGAAGGCGAGAAGCTAGGGGTAAGAAGATTCTTTTTTCTGCCTCCGTTGTGGGAAAGGGCAACCATCCGAAGGAAAACAGCAGGGGCCACTATGTGTATCTGGGGTCTCCGAAGGCTGCTGCGTGGGACCAGCTGAGCTGGAGGAAGAGTGCAGAGGCTGCAAGAAATCCCGAACTTTGCTCGTGTTAACTCTGGACTGCGTCCCAGGCCTGGGAAACCCTAGTTCCCAGCCCCACGTCGCAGAGACTTGTGGGCTCCCAGGCGAATGGGGGAGGTGAGAAGAGGCGTATCCACTCAAGGCTGTAGGAACCAAGTCTTCAACTAGTCCGCCGTGGGGCTGCCGGAGCCAGTCATGCTCCATGCCACTGACACGTGCCCCCCAGACCATCATGGAGGCTTCCTAACCTTTCTCTGATCTCACCTCCGCCCCTCAGTTCGCACGGGAGCTGGGCTTCCCGGCTTGGAGAGTAGATCGCACAGCTCCTTCGCGTCCTCTGAGAGATGGAAGCTGAGGTTTTGCTTCGGCCAGCACTGCAGGCCCTCGCATTGTTCAGGGCGGGAAAGATGCTGGCTAGGTGTCAATGCTGAGTTCTCAGTCTCCGGACCACGCTCCTGGAGTGGTTTTGCGAATGATTCAAGCTGCTTGGCCAAACCAATTAAGTTTGCGAGAAGCTCGTGGTTCTCCGTGTGTTCAGTGTGTGCCTCAGACTCCAGCCCCGTCCCCAGGCCCGGCTTTCTTACAGAGCTCTGTGCGGCTGGGTGGGCCTTGACAAGTGCCAAGGCCTGTGTGACCACTGCACACTCTGATCAGAATTTCCAAAGCACTGGGTCCTCCCGTCTGTTTGGAAAACCCCCAGGGGAGTAAAAGGAGTGGGAGAGGACCACTGCCTACCTCACACGCGTTTCTGGGCCTGCTGAGAAAATGTCGGGAGCAGTTTGGCCAGCCTGTCTCCAAGTGGCCAGCATCAGTCACGTTCTGTGTTCTGTTTCCTGCCTTTCCGGGTGGACTACGTCACCACCTCCACTTGGCCCTGTGTGATACAGCAAAGTGCAAACAGGAAGCTCGAGGCAGGGAATGAATTGTCACTGGGACAGTGCTAACCACTTCAAGCCCCAGAAAAGCTGAGTTTTCAATAAATGACTTCTCCTTTCCTCCCTGAGGTGAGGATCAAATAGCCAACGACTTTTCTAGTGCGATGGTGATGTTTCTTCTGATGATGGTGAAGAGTGAGGAAAAGGGCTCATTTCCCCACCAGGACAGTCAACAGGGAGATCAGATTTCAGGTATCAACAGATATTTCAAACACATTAAGGGATATTCTGCTTGAAGGCCCCCCTCCCCCCCGCCTCAGCTTGGCACTCTCTCTTACCTTTCCTTGGTTTCTCCATGGAACTTATCATTTTCTGGCATACTATATGTTTACTTAATGTAAACAAAACCTTTTGCCTCTCTCTCTCTCTTACACACACACATAAACACACACACGCACACACACACACAACAGAATATTCATGAGGGCAAGAATTTTATTTTATTTTTGCCTGTTCTGTTCACTGCCACATCTCCTATACCTAGAAGAATGCTCAGCACAGAATAGCCACTTAATAGATAATTGTTGAATGAAGGAAAGTCTTGGAAGATAGTGTCTTCTCTGAAGTGAAAATGTTTACCTTCTCTCTGTCTGCACACCTGGAAGCCAGGTCACCTGCCTGGCAGTGAGCTCTCACCCTTCATAGAGCGAAGTCTGAGAGAGACCTGGCAAAGAGCTCGGGGACACGGTGAAGCCTGACGGTCAGAAGCACTGAGAGACCTTTGGGCAACTCTGGGGTCAGTCTTCATTTACCAAATTCAATATTCCAGACATGACTCAGGAAACGGATGCAAAGAACAGCCCAATACGAAATTCCATGTGCACCAGGTACAATCGGCACATGCCTTGCCTTCTCCTCTTCCTCGGACAGTTCAAATCTGGATTTTTAGCAAAGTGAAGGAGAAAGATAAAGAACAAAATCCCAAACAAAGCCAGTTATGGAAAAACACTATACAATTCTTGGGGGCACCTGGGTGGCACAGCGGTTAAGCGTCTGCCTTCGGCTCAGGGCGTGATCTCGGCGTTGTGGGATCGAGCCCCACATCAGGCTCCTCCGCTATGAGCCTGCTTCTTCCTCTCCCACTCCCCCTGCTTGTGTTCCCTCTCTCGCTGGCTGTCTCTGTCAAGCAAATAAATAAACTCTTTAAAAACAACAAAACCCACTATACAGTTCCACGGTTAAGTAAACATTTTATGTCTCTTTAAGGGGAAATTTCTTCGCAGAATGACAGCATTGGGTCTAAGTCCTTCCCTAGGTGCATATATGCTTTGCACCCCAGCAAACGTTTCCTGGGCACTCATTCTGTCCTAAGACCTGTCCTGTGAACAAGAGAACAAGACAGATGTATCTGCTGCCTTTTCCAAGTTTGAGTCATGACGTTACTGTACATCACCTTCCATTATAAAAACCGAGTCCAGTTCGGGTGCTAGCTGACTTTATTGTCAAGGGCCAGAGAGTGACTAGACACCTTGGCTTTGTCAGCCACACACTCTCTGTCACAACTAGTCAACTCTGCTGTCGTAGCATAATAACAAGCAGCATGTTAATGAATGACCATGGCAGCATCCAAATAAAACTTTACTTACAAAAATAGATGCAAGCTGGATGGGACCGTTCGGCTGTGGTTTGCTGGGTCCTGCTCACTGCGTTGTTGCCTTGTAGTCAGATTCTAGAGATGTGGTTCAGATAAAACTATTGTTTTGGTTTCAAATTCCCATGCCATTTGTATACAAAGATTTAGGAAAGTACAGGTTGGTCAAAGAGGACCGATTCCCAGTTTTAAGATGGATCAGATAGATAAGTTCTGGGGATTATAGTTAATAACACTGCAGTGGGTACTGGAACGTTGCTAAGAGAGTAGATCTTAAAAATGTTCTCACCACAAAAAAGAAATGGTTGGCTCGTGAGATGATGGAGGTGTGAGCCAAGACTATGGTGGGAATCGTTTTGCGATACTTAAGAATACCACATCAACACTCCGCACACCTTAACTTATGCAGTGTTATATGTCAATTACATGGCACTAAACCTGAAACGAAATCAAGAAAATTAAATATTTGTTTTCAGAGTTTATAGGCGTCGTCTGTGGGAAGGTCAGTCTACTAGAAGTTACCAAGACATCTTTTAAAAAAGAAAAGAACGTACAGGCTTATAAAGGTACTCACTGTGCATTTACAGCGTTTGAGCAGGTGTTCCTACCGGGGTGAGGGATTCGGGCTATACCGCAGCTTTGCCTCTGTGACCGTAACTGTCGCATCCGTGTGCTGGTCCCTGGGTCCCAATGGAGATGGGTTTGTTCTGTTTCCAGATGTTTCCTACACATCATTTAGGGCAGGAACCAGGGAACAAAATGACCCACTGGCCCCTAGCCACAGGTGGTATTTATACCTTGAGGTGACCCTCAGCTTGCCCTGGTTATGGCATAAAGAGAACAAGACTATCTTGTGTTGGTTCTTTGTTCATGGGTCATTGTTCTGACATCCCCATCTCCCATGCTCCTCTCTTTCCCTCCGGTGTGAGCCCGCCCTCAGCTTCGATCTATTAGTGGTCTAGTTGACCCCTGTGTTGGCTATTTGTCTCCAGATATCCTCTCCAGATCCACTCTCCCTCTTCTCCTGCTGTTCTCTGCCTCGGAAGCCTGACTTTTATGGACTACATCAAAGCCATCTCAGTCTTCCTTGTTCGCTTTTGGGTCCAGCCAAAAAGGATTCCTAACAACAGATCTGGGGAAGGAAAGAAAGTGAAGATGGGGTATTTATTCCCCCAGTTCTCTTCTTGTAAGGTCACCTTGGGAGGGCCCCATTCCTTGATTGAAGATGGGTGCTCCTCTCAAAGCAACCAAGAGCCGTGAGCCTTCTGGATGCTGTAGCCACTCCCTTTCATCTCCGCCCCAGGTCTAGGGGCCGGCGTAGTGCTACTGCTCCTAGCTCAGGTGGCTGCCCTCTCCCTGCGCTTCCCCTGCACGGCACCCACAGCTTGTACCTTGTCACTTCATAAACAAATCTTCCTGGATAATCTGCATTGGGTGGTACCATCTGTTCCCTTGCAGACCCTGATTGATGAAACAGTTGTGGACTATTGGCTGTACCATTATCATGCTCCCTGGCAGAAAGCCCAAAGTCTGTGGAGAGACTTCTAGAAGCTTCTTACAAAAGCATTTCTAATTCTTAAGTCATCCAAACATTGAATCCCCATGAATACAGTGTTCTCCCAACAAGAGTAGACAAGCATAAGCCTCAAATAGATGTCATGTTGATCTGTAGGCTGTGACACATGGTGGCCAGTCTACAGGGCCGTGAGTATGACTGTAAACCAAACAGACCCAGGAGCTCCCACTCCTGAGGCAGAACTCACAGAGCCTTAGCCACTCAACACCACTGAATCTCAAGCCGAGCACAGTGCTCAAGTAGCTTTGAAGACCCCAAAGGTGAAGGTAGACCCTAGAACAGTTTCTAGAAACAACTTGCAGAGTTTAGTTTAGCTGGAAGATTTTAGCATCAAGAGCCCCTTAAAGAAGTGGTTTGTGTGGTGATTACGGATAGAGTCAAAGCCAGCTGTGTGCTCCATCCCAGCTTTGTGTGATATGACCCTTCAGAACATACCAGTGATATGACCTTAAGCAAAATGGCCTGTCATCAGTCTATTTCCTCATTTCTGAAATAGGTGCTGCTGTGAGAATGAAATTGGTAAATATTTATAAAATATTTGGAACAGTACCTGATACATAGTAAGTACAGTAGGCATTAACTATTACTGTTGAAGGAGGAACTTTCCTTCCATCTTTTGAGTTGAAATCTGCTTGGTTATGCTTGGAAGACCTCTCACCCCCAGATGCACCCTGTTTGTTTGTTTTTTTTTTTTTTTAATTAAAGGTCTGCTGGGTCCTTTAAGGCACAATGACCTGGTATGTTCTGCAGAAGTTTTCTTTTTTTTTTTTTTTTATGTTATGTTAGTCACCATACAATATATCATTAGGTTTTGATGTAGTGTTCCATGATTCATGATTTGCGTGTAACGCCCAGTGCCCATTACAACACGTGCCCTCCTTAATACCCATCACCCTGCGGAAATTTTCATATTGGGTCATAATTTCCTGGTTTAATTCAACTCTCAGTCAGCAAGGGTAGAATGTGCCCATTCTCACTCTCTTATGCTAGAGAAGGCGGCCATGAACAAGAAAGGCCCAGTGCTGACCTTCATGGGAATGGAAAAACACAGCTCGGGCTGGGAGTCAAATGTCTTCACAACTACATTTAATTTAAAATCAAGCCACTTGAGAAAATTCAGCTGTAAGCTTGGCCTTCTCTCACCAACCTGAGCTCAGGGCAGCTAGCTGCAATCAAGCTGTGACTAACTCAGACTTTTCCCATCAAGACCCTTATGTTCTCTCTGTAGATTCCCTTGATATGAGAGTAAACAGACTATCACAGGTCCTTAGCACCTCTACTCTGGAAGAGTCTCCTAGAAGCATGAATGGATTTTCAGTTTAAAGCGCTTAAAATCAGGAGAAAAAGACTTCTGGTTACTTTTTCTATAATGAGCATACACTGGTTTTCCTTGGAGAACTAAAGATTTTTCAATTTAAAAAATGTTTACAGTTGCCATAGAGAGTATCCTTCTTAAAGTCTCGGGAAGCACATCAGAAATAAGACACACCACAAGCTGACACTAATCGCATTCAAATAATGTGTCTAAAAACAAGTGGGAAAATTTTTAAGTGTTCATGGTTTCTTTTTCAACGTTGAGAGCTGGGAGCCCCAGGATGAAGGGGTAGACCATTAAGGTCATTCAGGCAGGCACAGAAGTAAGAACATGTGGAAGGAAGTTGGAGATGCCAGCAAAAATACTTTGACCATAAACCAAACCATAAGATCTGCAAAAAATGCATTTAAAATGGCACAACATCTCTTCGTTTGTCTGATTTGGCACACCTTGTAGAAAGTTGAAGTCAACACTCAAAATCTAACCTCATCCCTCCCCCTTCCACTCTCGTTCTCTAGCAGAAGAGAAGGTTCCTGCTTCTACCAAAAGGATCAATGGAGGGTAATGTTTGGTTTACCTGGATCTCCCGGATCAGCCTTTTTTCTCTCGTCTGAGGTCTGGAAAGCAGAGTCTGTCTTCAACTTAATCTTGATGTCCAGAGAGCCATGCATACTGTCTTTGCATAGCCATTGTGGAATAAACTGTGATGGATAAATGGGTGGATGAATGAGTGAAGATGATAAAATTTGGGATGAAGGAGGCACAAACTTGCAGTTACAAAACAAATAAGTCACAGAGGTGAAAAGCACAGCATAAGGAATAGAGTCAATAATATTATAATAATGTAATATAGTGACTACACTTATTACGGTGAACATTGAGTAATGTAGAGAATTGTCAAATCACTATGTTGAATATCCGAAACTAATATAACATTGTATGTCAACTATACTTCAGCAATAAAAATCTGAAAGCCACTGGTGTATGCAATATGTTGCAGGAATTTAGAGAAAAATATCAAAATTTCTTTAGTTTTCACTTAAAAAATTGGGGATTAAGGAAAGGAGTTAAGAGAACTAAAAGAATGCTTTCCCTATTATTTACAATGAAGGGTGTAAGAAAAGGAACACATTTTCTGTACCAAAGTGAGCTCTATTTAGGACATGAAGCATTTGTGGCTCAGGGGAACATCTAGGAGTCTTGGGCAGTTATAGACTTCTGGGCTCATGGGTAAAACCGAGGGTTTGGACTAGGTGATGTCCAGGTTACCTTCAAGTTCTATGATACTAAGTATAAGGATTAAGGATGAAACAGACTAGAATTTACCAAAGTCTAACAATAGTTTAAAATGTGTGAATACGCATGGTGCCTGGGCGGCTCAGTCAGTTAAGCATAGGACTCTTAATCTCAGCTCAGGTCTTGATCTCAGGGTCATGCGTTCAAGTCCTACATTGGGCTCCACATTGGGCATGGAGACTACTTAAAAAAAATGTGGGAATGCTCAGTCATCAGCGAGAAGGCCACTGGGTGTTGATTTATTAAAATATCTAGTTTTCTGATGCCTTCTTCCACTCTACAAAATGATGTGTGCCATTTATGCTTTCATTAAAGTGAATAAATTGATTTATCTTTAGCAGACAGTTCTCGAGATTCTAGTCCAAACATATTGCAAAGCTTAGCTGGACGTTATTCTTTTAATACCGGTAGCTGGATTCGGAGAGAGATTGGGAATGACTTCTGAGAAATTTTTCGACTAGGGCAGGCCTGGTGGGTTGATTACCCATTTACCTCTAGCAGATAAACAAGATCTCTCAAATCTCTTTCAACCCTTGGATTCTTTGGTTTTAGTTTCCACCTTGCATCTTTGTGCCAATGTTTCCACTGTCCAGGCCCACCACTTTGCAAACTCTACAGCTCTCTCTGCCAAAATCAAATGCTGTCTTGTTTTTCTCCCCCTGGACGATTAACTCGCACAATCTTGGACCAAGACGTACATGTAGGTGCCAGCAGTGAACATTGTGGAGCCTCATCGATCCACATTGTCCCTCTGCCCAGGGCTAAAACAAAGTCAGAAAGATCCGTGCCAGATAATACTGAGCTTTGCATAGTGATTCTCCTTCTTAAAATTAACTTCTTTACAGACTTCTGAATATTTTATTTGTATTGTCTCCTTTTTTTCTTCCTCTTGAGTTCCCTAACTACGTTCGGTCTTCTCTAACATTGTAAAGACAAGGGGTGTGGATTTAAGATTTGTTCTGCTATGTCCTGTTTATTTGCCCAAGCCCTGGAGATTTCTGACTTTCTAAAGGTCAGTGTGTGCATTTACAACACAAATACCCAAAATAAAAATACCACAGTATCTGATTTTTATTCATTTTTTGAGGCAACTGTCCAAAACAGGGTCATTTAAAATATCTAAGTCCTCCGTGTATATTCTCACAGTTACCGCGCCCAGCAAAATCTGCCCTAATTTGTTTCTGATCCAGTACAGAAGATTCCAGAAGTATTGTAATTTATGTTTTTTCAATACCTGTCATTATAACGTTTGTTGTCACAAACTCTTACTCCAAAAGGACACAGAGAGCCATAAAATGAAAATGACCGGGCTTTTATTTACTGTTTAATGCCAGTGATGTTCAAATGGACAACCTGAGACCCTGTAAGACCTTGAGCTACCGTTTGAATCAAGAGAGACTCACATACAATCTGTGATTCACAATCTAAGACTATGTTCGGAGCACTTTCAGATAAGGAACATTTTATTAAAAGATTGTAGTTCTTTGGGAATGTGCCCTCTGTCTTTGGTATTCATGGTAATATTGGTGAATCAGAATAACCAATTTACCAGAAAACTCAATTTCTCATTCTCCTGGGGAGAAAGGAGGAATGCGGTGGGGCAGGCAGGGCAGGGCAGGGCGGGAAAACCCCAAAGAAGCCAAACTAGCAAGTCAAGCTTGGAACACACCCTCTGGTCTGTTAATTCCAATTGTAGCCATTTGTATTTTCGCTAACTCTGCCATAAACCTAGTTTTTTCTGTGTTGCTATGAGAGTATATTTTATCTTTTAAATGCAACACATCTTTAAATTGCACACTGCTTTCTATCTTTCTATTTAAAATTTTGTCCCCTAACTTGAGTTCTCTGGGGGCAAAGCTTGGGTTTTCCAGTCCTAGCCGCAGGTATGCGAGGAATTACTCAAAACAACACTTAACAATTGTCCCCATTGTTGAGTTGAGATAACTGAGGTTGGTAGAGGTGAGATAATGTGGACAAAGTCAAGATCTGTAGTTAGCAAGCGAGTAAATTGGAATTTTCACCAAGATCTGACATATCCTGAGGGCCATGCTCAATGCCTCACTAGTATCGGAAATTATTATATACAGGTACTCTCAAATTTTCATTTGATAGAATTTTCATTAACAAGAATCCAGATAACTGTGACTCACAATTATTTTTTTAATTGAATTTCTTTTTTAAGAGAGAGAAAAATTACAGGAGTGGTGACTTTATTAATTGCAATTAAAACATAAAAATGTATATATACAATTACAGTGACTATTCTGTTATTCCCCTGAAACATATTAGGTCTAACATTCTATTCTCTAATATTATAAATATTATAGAATGATTAATATTTTCGGAGATAACCCCAAGGCTTCTAAATAATTCAAATCAATGCCAAAACATTAATTAAACTAATTAAATAATACTAACACAGGGAAGTAGTCTTTCTATTTCTTTTCATTTAAAGAATGTTTAGATTTCATGCTTTAATTTCTTGATTTATAGAAGCCTGATTGTTCTCAGATATGTTACCTTAAGTAACATATTTTCTATTATAAACAAGTAATTACTTATTGTAGAATATTTAGGAAACATTTAACAGAAATTTAACAAACCAGAGATACTTTTGTATTTTCTTCCTGTCATAAATAGATACAGGTATCTACATGATTTTAACTTACAAAATTGAGATTATACAGTATATATATTCTTTATTCTGCTGTGATTATTTTATCCCGTCTCTTATAATTCTTTACTTCCATGAATATAGATAGCCTAAAAATTCTCATGGGGGTGTATTTTACTTAATAGTTTCTTTTTTGACTATTTGAGTTGTTATATATAACACAACGATTAACACATTTACTCCTATTTTTTTTTCTAGGTTAGATTCCTAGAAATAGAATTATCGAGTCAAAGACCGAAATATTTTTGAGGTTCCTGATAGGTATTTTTAAATTACTTTCCATTAATTTTGCACCATTTTTCACTCCACGATCTACCTGACCACACCATTCCTGGCAAGGGGTGTTATCGTAGCCCGTCTAGAGTCACTGTACGGCTTCGTTGTAAATGATTTGCTTTATCAGGTTTGAAAAGCTTATTCTCTGTTGGTTTGTGGAATATGTTTCCCTAAAGGTTCTGTTGTCTAATGTAGTAACAGTGACCATGTGGTAGCTATTGTGCTAAGAGATAAAATAATCTCTTAATTCTAACCACCCTTTTCTATACTTATACACACACACACACACACACACACACACACATATATATGTAAAATAATGATTTTCAAGATGAAAAACTTATCTCAGAAAAGTTTAGCCACTCTTCCAAGATAACCCAGCTAGTAGCTGGTACAGTTTCAGCCAGGTCTGAGTCCAAAACATAACATTTTATTTATTTATTTTTCATCAGAGACTTTAAGATCAGGCACCCCAGATTTGCTGTCCCTCAACATTTCTCTACATTATTAAAAGGTTCTGATCTCTTCCTTTCCATTTGTTTTCCAGATGATCTATATAATCATTTTGAGTGATTGGCATCAAAATTGGCATTTTGAGTGATGTTGCGTTAAGGGTATACATTGCACAGGAACATCTTCATAGTACTGGAGTTTTCAGCAACGTCGTGTCAAGACGTTTCTCAGGCACCTCATTTAGTTTTGTGGTTTCCTTCCTCCCCTGTTTAGGTGCTTCGGTTTGCTTGCTTTTTTTTTTTTTTTCCAATAAGGAGGGGGATCTTTTCTTTATTATATTTGGTTGACTATAGTTAATATTGAATTGTGTATATTTGTGTTCCTTTTTATTATTAGTTATAATAGTTTTCTAATTAATTTTCTAAGGTTTTCCAAATAGACAATTGTATACCTGCAATATCTTTTCCTTCTAGTTTCTATTTCTTTTTCTTTTTAGGATTTTAAAATTTTATTTATTTTGAGGGGGGAAGGGCAGAAGGACAGGGAGAGAGAATTTCAAGCAGCCTCCGAGCTGAGTGCAGAGCTGGTCGTGGGTCTTGATCTCAAGACCCTGAGATCATGACCTGAGCTGAAATGAAGAGTCAGAGGCTTAACTGACTGAGCCACCCAGGCACCCCTTCTAATTTCTATTTCTTTTCTATCTTTTTCTATGTCATTGAACAAAACTTCTAGAACAGTGTTAAATATTGATGATATGGTAATTATAAGAAACATCTCTTTTTTTTTTCCTTTACTGTCATGGAATTATTTCTAGTATTTTGCCTTCAGGTTAATGTGGGGGTGAAAGTGCGTGTGTGTGTTAAATTGTGGTAAAATATAGGGATCATGCAGTTAGTAGAAATCCCCCCTTGACTTTAGCACTTTTTAAAAAAAACTTTTAATTTTATTTATTTGACTTTGGCACTTTGCCAGTTTTTAGTTTTCAGTATTTTCATGGCCAATTTAATGGGGAATTGGAAACACGTATATGGACCTAAAAACTTGCTGCTATTGTAAGTCTGAAATTGAGCACATAAATTTTAGAAAGATTTTCAACAAATGGTACAATGTATTATTGCCTAATTAACTTTAAAATTCAATTCACTTCCCTAAGCATCTCAGTCTTCTGAGGTAAAATTATAACTGGCTTTTCCTAATTAAATTTATCCTACACTCCATTATTTTTCATTATACGTGCTATTTCCACCTCCCACTAGAATGTCTAGTTTTCCAGACCCAGACGAGTGAAAGTCAAACTTGGAGTTAATCAGGAAAAAGCTCTTGAACTGAAAGTTCACCAGCTATCTCACGCCAGTGCCCTAGAACCCACTGACTTCTGCCATAGAGCAACAGGACTTGGTTCTGGCTGTTCTCGTGTCCTGAGCTCTTGATGACATCATGGGCAGTCTAGCCACAGGACTATAAGGAACTGCGGTTTTCTGAAGATAAAAATACACAGGCTCGTCTATCAATGGTTGAATGGGTAGAGAAAATGTGATGTATGTATATGTGTGTATACATGCGTGTGTGTATTACATACATACATATATATGTAATGGAATATTATTCAGCCATAAAAAGAATGAAATCTTGCCATTTGTGACAGCACGGATAGACTTTGAGGGTACTATGTTAAGTGAGATAAGTCAGAGAAAGACAAATACCATATGCTATCACTTACATGTGGAGTCTTAAAAAAAGCTGATGTATACAGAGAACAGATTGTTGGTCGCCAGACAGAGGCGGGGGTGGGGGTGGATGAAATGGGTGAAGGCGGCTAAAAGATACAAACTCCCAGTTATAAAATAAATAAGTCAGGGATGTAACGTACAGCATTTGACTGCAGTTAATGATACTGTATTACGTATTTGAATGTTACTAAGAAAGTCGATTTTGAAAGTTCTCATCACAAGAAAAACACTTTTTGTAGCTCTGTATGGTGACAAATGTGAACTAGTTATTGTGATGTTCCCTTTGCAATAGATGCAAATATCGAATCATGATGTTATACATTGAGACTAATAGATAGAATAATATAATAGATGTAATGTCCATTATACCTCAATTAAAAAAAAACGTGGGCTTATAGTGGTGGATACAGGTCACTATACATTTGTCAAAACCCACAGGATGTACCATATCAGGGGTGAGCCCTAAACTATGGGCTCTAGGTGATAATGACGTGTTAACGTACGTTCTTTGATTGTAACAAATGTACCCCCTGGCGTGGGATGTTGCTACTGGGGGAGACTGTGCACGTGTCGGGAGCAGGGAATACATGGGATCTCTCTATACCTCTGCTTATTTTTTATGGAAACCTAAGCTGCTCTAAAAAATTATGTCTCTTACCAAAATGTATGAAACATATAACGTTATATGTCAAGTCTGTCTACATAATAAAGAAAGAAAAGAAAACACACACATAGTCCATATAGACTGAATAACCCCTAAACACCAGGATGCCATGCCCAGAGAGCCCATGGATGTCAGCTCTGCCTCCGTTGAATGTCTAGCATCTTCTCGCATGTCATGGTGTAGGATTCTGAATCCAGTAAGGGCTAATTCCTCAGGACTGTTGTCTGCTCCCTCATCTGTCTTGCTGCCTCTCCTGTTTCTTCTATTCCTGCACTGTCAGCACCCACATTTTCCCCATTATGAGAGATCCGAGGATGGTCTTTCTGTAAAATAAGCTGCCCTCTAAATTTGGAGGCACCTCATGAGGGTCCTTTCTTCACGCACCTCATTTTGAAAAGTTCACTTGCCATCAATTGGTAATATTGCTGTGCCTGAAAGTAACAAAAACTCTCATCTTCCTGTAATACTCTAAATAAGAGTATTTCAAAACCTGCCCCTTTGCTGAAAATCCAGAAAATTATCATACAAACATCAAGCACTGAGAAGAATAGATGAGTGGCGGGGATCACAAGACTAACGACAGAATAGTCCCCAGTATGTAGTTAATGGTATCATTTTTGCTACATCATACAGTGTGCCCTGTATGGGGATCCACAGAAATATCTGGAACAAATCTCCAGAGCTGGTTATCTTTTAACTCAAGGACATTTTGAATTTTATGGTTTTGTTTTCTTCTTGACTTTGGCTGCCAGGGAACTCAGAACCAAGTATGAAGAGCTCAGACAAGAAGAGCTTTTAGAAACATAGGACCATCTGGCATGCATTGTGGATAATAACTGTACCCTTGGTTTTTTTTCTAATCTTTTTTTTTATCTTATATTCCCTTTGCTCTTATTTCCTAGTCAATTTATGTGGTATGAATTCTTGCAAGCCCCACAAGATATCAAAGGAGAGTATAATACTTTTTAAAATGACAGTTCAATTCTCAGCATGAGTGTCTCTGGCTTTGCAATTTTTTTTTTTTTGGCCAATTTAATTACATACTGTTTTCCCTCTGCCTTTTGGTACGTACGTGGATCATATAAGCTCATGAAATGCAACACCTTGCAATGTTAGTTTAACTCAAGCATAATTAGGAATCAAGGTTTTCAGAAAAGCATGTCATGCAGTGAATTCTAGAAGCAAGTGAAAATGACTTGGGTATTGACGGTATGATTAGTAACACTATTATTACCTGTGTTATTTTTTTCTTTTTCTGTCTGTACATATTTTTGAGAAAAAATATGTCCAACCAAGATTTCGTCTGGAAGAAAACTTCATAACACAGTACGTGAATCAGTCAGAATGTTGCTACATTCATCCTGTTTTTGTTTTAATGTAACCATGGAAACATGAGAGCAGCTAATAAATTCTTGATGATACTCAGGCTGCATTTGATTTTACTGTCGTCCGATATCTGCTGTTAACGTTGGGTTAACTGCAGCACATAATTTACCAGATGGCAACAGTAGGTCCACGTCCTATAATTTTTTATTCAGCTCTGTAACAGTGTCTCGTGTATAATTGATGCTTTATAGTTGTTGAATGAGTGATTGTGAGAATGAAGGAATGAATGGCTGAGGAGGGAAAGTAACCAGGTTCAAGCTTGAACAGAAGCATTGGCAAGGCTGTTGAACGGAAGGAAGTTCCATGATGGGCAACTCAGAATCCATATTAGAAAACATCTGCTCGAAAGAGAACCCAGCTTTCTCTTAATGTTGGAGGTGCGGGGACACAGCTTGAGGCTTCTAGCATTCCTGTGAAGAGATATATTTAAATCTGAATCCCTGGGGCGCCTAGCTGGTTGAGAGGTCAAGTCCCACAGTTGGGTGTAGAGATAACTTAAAAATAAAATCTTAGGGGCGCCTGGGTGGCACAGCAGTTAAGCGTCTGCCTTCGGCTCAGGGCGTGATCCCGGCGTTATGGGATCAAGCCCCACATCAGGCTCTTCCACTATGAGCCTGCTTCTTCCTCTCTCACTCCCCCTGCTTGTGTTCCCTCTCTCGCTGGCTGTCTCTATCTCTGTCAAATAAATAAATAAAAAATCTAAAAAAAAAAAAAATAAATAAAATAAAATCTTAAAACAATAACAACAAAACGCTGAATCCCCAATTAGGGTCTCTGATGAGATGGCCTAAAGGTTTGTAGGCACCTGAATTTTACCTGATGGGCCAGCTGGTCTCCCTCACTCTGTAAGGACTATAGTTTCGAGAGGAGGCTGAAAATGAAATAATCTCCAGGGAAGGGAAACAACTCAATATCTAAGTTCCATCTCATATATGCAGGACTGGATACACAGCTGAAAAGCCTGGTGGGTAAGTGCCGAGTCCCTTGTTCAAAAGTATTAAGAATTGCAAGATTGGGGCAACAGAGCATTAAACCGAAGCATGGAGTCCTTAAGTGCAAGTCCCTTTATGACCACACAGATTGCAAGCCCATGAAACTAGCCTAGCGTATGTGTTTTTAGACTCTTATTGTTTCTGAGCAAAGAAAATTGAACAGGTCTGGTACAAACGATTGTTATTGTAAAGTAGGGTCGTTGAATAGGACTTTCTGCTATGATGGAAATGGTCCCTATCAATCTGGCCTAATACTTAGCCATCGACTACCTATGACTATTGAGCACTTAAAATGTGGCCAATGTGACTTGAAATTCAGGTAGCTCTACTTGTACTTTAAAGAATTGTACTTTAACTTTATTTAATTTTAATTAACACAGATTTAAATAGCTACATGCAGATGTGGCTAATGGCTGCCATATTGAACATAGAAGTTTAATGAATCAACCAACCTATAAACACAAAGAAAATGGTTCCATATAGAAAGAATGTGTAGCGATTTATAACAATGAAAAACAAATAATGCCTTTTATATTAACTGCTTCGAGCAACTACAACAGCTAACTTTGCATGATATCCCAGTGGAAGGTGGCAGCATAGCTTCTAAACTTCTAAATAGAACAAGAAATTTCTTTAAGATCCAGAACTGTGAGACTTGGAGCAGATCCCTGCCTCCAAAATTTCCCAAGGAGAGAGTTTCCATGGCAACGGAGGATCCATCCAAATGTAATTAAAAGTGAGTGACTAGGGTATCTATATTGTTCAGTTCCAGTACATTTTACCTTTAATTATATTTTTCTAAGCCACTGATGTGCTAAAATGTCAGACGGTATTTGCTCAGGACTGAGGCTGAGAAGTCATCGTAGGAAGAAAGGAAAGAGGACGCAGTCATCTTGGAAGGGCATTAGGGATTCTGCAGATACAATAAAAGAAGAAGAAAAGATGTGTTCTTTGGCGCTCTTTGGAATTCCTTCAAGGAGTGATGGGAAGGCTGGCCACTATGTTAGGGTTTCCCACTTCTTAGTATGACATTTCCCCATTGAGCACTCCTACCAGGTCTTACCCTCCAAAGACCCTCCGGTGAGTCCCAAGAAACATCCGCCCTCGTTCCCCAGCAGGGTTCCAGCATCCCAGCCAAGCTGCCTGTGGGCCGTGGGCTTCTCTCTGCCCTTCCCACCTCCCCCCAGGCCATGGCCGTGGCAGCTTTGGGAGACTCTGACAGAGAAGTCGGACAGACACCAGGACAAACATTAATTACGGGTCCCGGTTTAAAGTTAATGACAAGAAATCGGTTTTGTTGCACATGATATTTGCAATAACAAAAAAAAAGTTTGTCATGTAACAAAATTATACAATGAAATACTAGTTGTATGAGTGAATGAAAGGAGTGTAGAAAATTTTTAGTTTGTTTTGTTTTAGTTGTAAATCACATGTCCCTGAGTGGTGAATGAAAACGCCTGGAGTTGCTAAAGTGAACTAATTTATTACTAGAAAAAACAGCCAGAGCAACCACCAGACCAAAATCATTCTCAAAAGGAAATACTGTTAATGACTTAAATAGCAGTTGTCTGGATTTAGGACGTGGAGCAAATCCAGCTGCTTGGGTCCATGGAAGATACTGGCGGTGACGTAGGAAAGACATTAGGGTTCGAAGCCGACGGCCAAGAGAGAATTCTTGAGGTGTCTTTGGTGCAAAAAGTGATTTTATTAAAGCACAGGGACAGGAACTGTGAGCAGAAAGAGCCGAACTGGGGTCATGCAGAATGGCCCATTATATACTCTCAAGTTGGGAGGGGAATGGGGACTGCGTAAGCCTCCCAGGTATTTTGGAAACAAGGTTCCCAGGATCCTGAGGGGCTAGCTATTGTTAGGAAAGGTCATTTATTACTATTTAGTAAAAACTCGGTCATGAGACCCTTCAGATGTATAGCGGTGGGTCATATGCTTGGGGGGTGATTGCCAGCACGTAGCTGGGGAGGTTTAGAGATAAAGTTTCCAAAGGAATTTTTATATGTTAAAGTAGACTTATAGGATAGTGGGGGGCCGGGGATTCGGGTAAGGATTGCCTTTGCCCTTAGCAAAGTGTCCACATGGAGGCAGTTGAGTCCCTGGAGGAAGGTCACTCGGCCTGCTTCAAGGACTTGTCCGTGGGCTGTAGGGAGTAAGGACGTTTAATAATTTTTCTTCTGCCTCTGTTTCCCACATCAATGACAAATGAGACAAAAGGAAGGGAGGAAGGGAAGAAGGGAAGGGGGGAGGGCAGTGTGGGAGGGAGGGAGGGGGAGGGAGGGGAAGGAGGAAGGGTAATGAAATTTTGGGTTGGTTTAAGGGGACAATTGATATCTATTTAAAATCTTTCACTGGGGTTCACGGGGCAAACTCCGTAATTCCGTATTTGCTCTCTCTTTTACCACCGGGCAGCAGTGCCCTGGGCCATATCTGGTTTGTAGCGGTCAGCCGTAAGGGTGACAAAAGTTGGGCAATTTGAGAGGCGAGTGTTACAGGAATCACATATGTTAAAGGAAAAGCCCTGGCCTAATTCGGTGATTCTCAGCAGGAAAGGGGTGGGGTACCATCTGCAGTGGAAGCAGGTTTCTGAATTTCCAGATCAGGGGAAAGACCAGCTTTTTCTATACATACCCACACATACATTTTCATGCATTCCCTTGGGGGTGGAGTCCCATGTTCCTTTTTTTTTTTTTTTTTTTTTGAGTCTTCCTAGATGCAATACATTTTTGCCTGTTGAGGCATTGTTTCCATTCTTTTCTTCTTAAAAGTGCTTCTGTAGTCTCCTTAAATGTAGAACGGCACCTCATCCTCGCTCTACTATTTTTGTCTTTTGAGACAAATGTTTCTGAAGCATCCAGGCTTATTCTTGTGGAATGTCTCACAACATGGATTTATCTGATTGCTTTCCCGTGATTAGGTTCAGGATGTTTGTGGCAAGAACACCGTACAGGTGACCTGGGGTGCTCATTGCCTCCCAGCAAGGGCCCATGATGCGTTTTGTCCCACTGGGGGTGGCGCTAAGTTTGATCACTAGGCTCAGTCCGTGTCAGCTAGATATTTCCACTGAAAAGCTCTTTCCCTTAACAAGTAAGAAGTGCTTTGTGAAATGGTACGTCAAGACCATGTGAAAGGCCCATTTCCCTACAACATTTTTACCCAATGGTCTTAGCATTCATTGTTGATCCTTGCCTGATTCCACTTTTATGTGAAAAATTGCAAAATGATGACTTCTTGATTCTATCAGTCTTTTTATATTTATTAACTAGATCCTCCTATTTAAGAAATGGCTACTTCCCTCCTATTTTTAGTGACATTTTAATATATCACGATGGATTCTTGGATTCTTTTTTGTTGGATATCATACCCCTTGTCTTAGATATATTTACTAAACTAGTGACCTGTGAAACACTAGTCCTGTGAAATGTTCTGAGAAAAAAATATTCTGTGGTCAAATAATTTAGAGACAGAATGAATCTGATATCTCTCTTGAAGTTATCTAATGTACATTAGGATATTGAAGACTCCAAGGAGTTCTATAGTAGACAACCTGCTTAACTTTGTTTAACCGTGTGTTTCTCAAACTTATTTGATCATGAAACTCTTTTTCCTATCTAACACAGACTTAGTAACACAAACTTGGTAAAATACATTTGTGGCTACACCGGCTAAGAGCCAACCTGCCAATTAAATGTTTCAATAGTTCATCAATAATATGAAACAAAGTCTAATTAATGATGGTAGCTCCATCTTTATTTGTTCAACAAACTCTGTATAATTATAGTAATTATTCTAGGGGCACCCGGGTGGTGTCTGACTCTTGATCTCAGCTCAGGTCTTGATCTCAGGGTCATGAGTTCAAGCCCCATATTGGGCTCTGTGCTGGGCATGGAGTCTACTTAAAAAAAAAAAAAGTAATTATCTACAATAATTCTACACATAAGGTCAATATAGAATGCCATTGAGGAAACAGAGGTCAAGAACAACCCCGAAGTAAAGAAAGATGCCTTTAAAAGAATAAAAATAACTATAAAAGAAAAGATTGGTACGTTGACTTCATTCAAATTAAGGACTTCTGTCAAGAGACTCCAACAAGAGAGTGAAAAGGCAAGCTTCAGACTAGGATGGTATATCTGCAAATACATATCCAGAAAATATAAAGAACTAAAATATACAAGGAAAAGACAAACAGCACATTTAAAAATGGGCAAAAGACCTGAACAGGTACTTCACAAAAAAGGATAACCAATGGCCAATAAGCATATGAACATTATCGGCCTTCGAGAAAAGCAAAGTAAAAGCCACAGTGACATACCACTGCACACCCACCAGAATGACTCAGATGAAAAACACTGACAGCACTAGGTATGTGTGTGGGTGTGCGGGGTTGGTAGATGCTGTGAGGCACCGCCTGGATCTCCTTTCAATAAGGCGATTGTTGCCCCAGCTGCTGACAGTGCTGACAGCCTCCATCTTCAGTCCTTCAGAGACTGTCTGGGCTGCATCTCATCCAAGGTCATGGTGACTGGTGGATGGAGGGCATTAAAGATTGGCCAACTTGACCCAACCTGGGACAATTCTGAGGGGCCATTCTAATTCCCTACCCTTCTCCCAGGTTGTTGTTAGCCCCGCAAGGCAGCTCAGCCTCTCCCTTTGTCCGATCTTAATTTCTCCCCCAGAAGTGGGAGATCCCAATGGCCCTTTGTAATAAAGCCCCTGCACCCTAAGCTCCGTGGCAGAACCTGCATTCCCGGGAGCCCATCCTGTGACATGTGCACCTGAAGTCATCCCGCACCACTTGTTATTGTGTAAATTGGTACAATCCCTCGAGAAAACGGTCTGTCCAAACTAAATAACAAGTCTACTCCTAGATATTTCCCTGGGAGAAATAAGCACTGCGTCTGCCCATCAAAGGTTCCGTATAAGAATGTTCACAGCGGCTTTACTCATAACAGACCCAAACTAGGAAAAACCCAAATGACCATTAACTGCAGATCGGATCAGTGCAGCGTGTTCGTAAACAAGAGCACTACACAGGGTAAGAAAGAACAGACTACCACTACACGAACAGCATGACTGAATCTCACAGACAATGCTGAGCAAAAGAATCCAGACACGGAAGAGTACATACTGTATGATTGAATTTATGTGAAGTTCACGAGGGCAAAAATAGCCAAAGGTGAAAGAAGCCAGAACAGTGGTTACCTCTGGGCTGTGGGTATTGACTGAGGAGCACGAAGGAGCCCTCTGGAGTGACAGAAACGTTCTCTATCTTGATGTGGTTGGTGGTCACATATGTAAAAGTCCATTGCGGTATACACACAAGTTTAGGGCATTTTACTGTAGGTATGTTATGGGTCAGTTAAAAAACAAACACACCTCAAACTATAGTAAATTCTTTACTAGCCCAACAGTTGCAGAAACTGTTCTGTAGACTGTTTGGTTTGGTTAAGGTCCCACAGTGACCTGTGAATATTGTCATCTCCTGGGAATAGTGGGGGTGGGAGTGGGTTGGTAATGAAGTAGCCCTGGTTCGTGCATTGACTAGCACTTAACTAGCAGAAAACACTAGCCGAAAAAAACAAACTTTGGGGCTTGTGGTCTAGCGGGGGATGAGAGGGACTCTCCAGGTCTCATGTTCCTAATAATCAGAACAGCCCCTCCCACTCGGATATCTTCCACCAGCTCGAATCAGCTGCTTCTTAATGACCAAGGCTCTCTGAGAGAAAATCTCTGTAGGGAGGGAAATCATCTCATTTCATGGGCCTGTTAGGGTAGTCCAGAAACCAAACCAGTTAATCTGCAACCTGGTAAATGCAATGAAGTGACAGTTAAATAAACTGTCACCAGAGACTCAACCTGCTTTGTTACTGACAACTATGAACCAACTTTACAAAGGAAAAAAAAAGATATTTACAATTCTTACAATTAATTTTATTAATTTGTCTGATCAGTCTTGACTAAGAGAGGTTTAAGAGGTAACAAGTTAAAACTCAACCCTCCCAGCCCCTCACTACAAACAGCAGGATAGCTTCTAGAGTCCACCAACAGAAGAATACTCTGTCGAAATGCTAGTTTATCATTTAATGAAGGCCTATCAATTTCCTTTGAAAACTGTACTGGTATGGTACATTTGGGAAATGTATTTGGGAATTGATCTGAGAATACAATTTGGGAAATATCCCCAATGGGTATTTGGGAAATTATTTTACTTGTATTGGGAAAACTAAATATAACTTATGTAATATTCCGTACTTAAACATAGTCAGTTCCTGCCCTTCTAGTTAGCATTATAGTTGATAAGGACTTCCTATATGTCTGTGGTGCACTGGGCACTTTTTCTAGATAGAGCAGTATATGTGATGTAGGGGAGGAATTGAAATCAAGATAAATGGAAAAAAAAGAGCACACACTGAAATCCTTAGGATTGTGGATCATAATTCTCTAGGGTGATAATATGAAATAAAATTCGTAATAATATGTGATAGTCTTCTAAGGTGGCATCCCATGATCCTTGCCTCCTGATAGTTACACCTGTCTTAGTTCTCCAAAGAAACAGACCAATAGGATGTATGTATGTGTATGTGTGTGTATGTACGTATGTGTGTATCTATCACCTCTTCATATAGACAGAAATCTATTACACGGAATTGGCCGATGAGATTATGGAGGCTGGCAAGTCCCAAGACCTGCAGTTGAGCCAGCAAGCTGGAGACCCAGCAGAGCCAATACGCAGTGCCAGTCTGAATGTGAAGGCCTGAGAACCAAGAGGGCCAATGGTATGATCCCAGTCTGAAGGCTGGCGGACTCAAGACCTAGGAATAGCCAACGTTTCAGTCTGAGTCTGAACGCAGGAACAAGCCAACATTCTAGCTCAAAGGCTGTTAAGAATTCACTTTTATTTGGAGGAAGGTCAGCTTTTTTGTACTATTCAGGTCTTCAGAGGCTTGGAAGAAGCCCACCCCCGTTAGGGAGGACAATCTTGCTTTACTCAGTCTACCAATTTAAATGTTGATCTCATCCAAAGATGCCCTCACAGAAACACCCAGAATGTTTGACCAAATGTCTGGCATCCCATGGCCCAGTTCCTGTGGCACATAAAACTGGTCACCCTGAAGTTCTTGTGTGATGTCTTTCTCTTGAGTGTGGGCTGAGCATAGCAACTTGCTTGTAACCAAGTGAATGGGGCAAAAGCGGTGAGGTGAACCTTCTGAGGTAAACACATTGGACTGTGATTCTGTTTTGCTCATACTCCTCTCTTGCCTTCACCTCCCAGCTAGGATGAAGCCAGCGGCCATGTTGTGAGCTGCCTAACGGCGAGGCCAATGAGGAAGTAAGGGCCTCACTGTAACAGCCCTAGAGAAACTGAATCCTGCCAACCACTGAAGGATCTTAGCGGTTGATCTACCTTGAGTGAAGCCTCTGGATGTCTGAATGCCCAGCCCACAGCTTGACTGCAGGCTTGTGAGTGCCCGGAGCCACACCTAGACTCCCACCCACGGAAACTGTGAGATAATAAATGTTTGTTGTTTTAAGCCACTAAGTTTTGGGGTCATTTGTTAACAGCAATAGTTAACTGATACAGAGTGTAAATGGACTGAAAGGTAGTGAATAATGAAGCAAATGAAATAAATTGAGGGAAAACATATGCAAACTCTACTTACAAGAAAGGCGTTATTGGGCTCTGATGACGAAAAACTGTCCCCCCGACCTGTGTTGGTTTTCACTTGCATCTCTGTTCCACTCCCAAAGGGACGATGGCTGCTGGAGGACAGTCAGACCAAGCCCCGTTTAGCCAGGTAGCACGCTGCCCGGAAGGCACCTCCAGGATAAAGGCCACGGCCTCCTGTGAACTGAGAGGAGTCTGGAGGCAGCTCCCCCTGGGGTGTCCTCCTGTGAGCTGCCTCCCCTTCCCCCTGGGGAGGATGGCCCAGGGGAGCACCGTGCTAGGTGCTGGACCAACTCGCTTTTCCTCTTTCAGCTCTCGCTAGCAGAGGTGTTCTTGCCACCGGATTGCAGAGGCAAGATTCAGGATTTGGATTCAGGCTTCGAGATAGATGTAGACAGAGGCCTTTGGTCTGCTTCTCCTTCTAGGCTCCTGTAGCAGACCTGAGTCTGTTGGCGCCCAGGCAGAGTACCAGAGTTCTGCTCTGCAGCTTTAAAAGGAAAGCTCCAGCAAGTAATTGTCGTTCCCTCACCCCGGTGCTTTAGGGTGGGTGTGTGTGCAGGCACCTGTGTGTGCGTTTGTGCGTGGGTCATTGTGTGAGGGCGGTTTCACACGAGCTTATACCTCACTCAGGGGTGATGTGGTGAGGATCGAGGAGAGGATTCAAGGATTCCTGGATATTTTGGACAGTGTTCTCTCAATGACACCTCTAACTCATCATTTCCTGATATGGGCCAAGGTCAAGGACACTGATGAGTCAGCATTTTTCAATGTAGTATCTGAAATACGGCTCCCTCTGCCCCTCTCAGTTTTGCTGGTGTCCCCAAACTAGCACAGTGCCCTCAACACCCACCATCCAGGAGCCAGCCCCTTGCAGATCCTACTGTTAGCCTGAGAACAGCAGAGCCCTGGAGCCCCGCCTACTGTCGGCCGCCCCACCCACCACACAGACTCCTCAGATTTCCCAGGATGGAATAATTCAGACTGGCCACACTGGCCTTGGGCAGAAAGGAGCCAGCCAGCGATGGCCTCTGCGGGCTGTGCCCAGGACTTTGGCATGGCCCGGGTTACTGGAGTTCTGCTCTGTAGAAGTAGGAAAATAAATTCTTTCTTGCCAGGGAGCTAATTTGTATCTGCCTTGATGGAAAGGGAAAGGCCAGAAGACTGGTACTTTAGGCCGAATATTTGTGTCCCTGCAAAATTCATATGTTGAAACCTAATCCCCAAGGAGATGGTATTAGGAGGTGAGACTTTCAGGAGGGGATGAGGGCGTGAGGGTGGAGCCCTCAGGAATGGGATAAGTGCCCTTAGGAAAGAGACCTCAGAGAGCGGCCTTCTCCCTTCTGCCATGTGAGGCCACAGGGAGAAGTCAGCAGTAAGTGGGCCCTCGCCAGACATCAAACCTGCCAGTCTTGACCTTGGACTCCCAGCTGCCAGAGCTGGGAGGAATAAACCATTGTGCTGGCTACCCAGCTTACGGCGTTGTTATAGCAGCCTGAGTGGGGTAAGACGGCTAAGATGCCTCGGGTGTCAGGGATTATAGGTCTATGCCTGTCTGCGTATTGCTGTACCACGGATAGCTGTGTGAACCTGAAATGGGTGGACACCATTCAAGAGAAAGAGTTAACAGTGGGGGAAAAAATGATCTAAAGTTAGAACTCGGGTCTGCACCTCAACTCTGATTTTATTAGTATAACCTTGGCGGATTCATTTTTAGTACTTAGAGCCAGTTTCTCAAAGTAACACGGAGTCATTTATCCCTCTACCTATGTGTGTGTGTGTGTGCACGTACGAATGCATAGAAAGACGTTTACAGGGGCGCCTGGGTGGCACAGCGGTTAAGCGTCTGCCTTCGGCTCAGGGCGTGATTCCGGCGTGATGGGATCGAGCCCCACATCAGGCTCCTCTGCTATGAGCCTGCTCCTTCCTCTCCCACTCCCCCTGCTTGTGTTCCCTCTCTCGCTGGCTGTCTCTATCTTTGTCGAATAAATAAATTAAAAAAAAAAAAGAAAGAGACGTTTACACCCAATGTCAATGTGGTTGGTTTGGAGATCTGGAAATTGGGTGGCTTTTCCCTTTCTTCTTTGTATTTTTTACTAATGTCTGATTTTTTAAAGATAAAAATGTAAACCATACCCTAAAGACTGTCCGTGTAAACTTGTAATCATGTGATAAAACAATGGCATCTTTCATACTTGGGAGTCTTTGAAATGGAAAGATTGTAAAAACATTCCCATAAACCAAACCAAGTAATCATTTCTTCAGTTTCTTTTTTCCTGATCTGTGTGTACTAAATAGATCTTTGTATTTAATCTTTCAAGCACATAGTCTTCTACTTTGTCTTTACTAATAAGTCTTGGAGGAATCTATAGAAAGTAACAGGAAGACTACTGTTCTAAGAAAATATCAAAAGAAATAACACATCACCTTACCTGGAAGCAAATCTTTCAAAAACCTAATACCTCAAAGGAAAAAAAAAAACAAAAAACAAAACCAGGAAAAAACTTAATATTAGAAAATGTGGAACCGGTTTACCTATTTAACAAATGAAGTGTCCCTATGTTTTATTTATTTTTTTGAGAGACAGAGCGATCACGTGTGGCACACAGGGGGTGGGCGGGGGCGTGGAGGGAAGGGCAGAGAGAGGGAGGGAGACAGAATCTTAAGCAGGTTCCACACTCACCACGGAGTCTGATGTGGGGCTCGATCTCATGACCCTGAGATCATGACCTGAGCTGAAATCAGGAGTAGGATGCTTAACCCAATGAGCCACCCAGGCGCCCCGTTATTAATATTTACGTGTAACACAGATTTTGAAAATTAGGAAATAAGCAGCTCTTTTAGGGAGTTTGTGACCATTTTCTCTGCTTCACAGGTCCTGGCGGTGGGGGGGTCAGGTGGGTTCCAAACTGGGTGGCCCTTGATTCCTCCAGCTATACCTGTATTTCCATTCTTGGACCTCTAACGATCAATAAAGTGCCACTTGCTCCCAAGTACTTGCTCAAAATACTGCTTTTCAGCCCTAAAGAAATTCTCCCAATGGAAATTAGAATTCAATAGGTTCAAATACTTCACAAATGCTCCAAAAGAAATTATGAAGCTAACCAGCCGGTATCTTATTATACGAAAGTATAGGCACATTTTCCTTTAAATATTTGAGATTCTATCTACAGTGCCTCTGTTATATTCATTCAGATTATTCTTATATTCTAAAACAATGAAGCCTCTAAACTGGGGGAATGTTGCCAGAGGATTTCAACAGAGTTTGAAGGCAACATAACCAAAAGGCATAGTTTAAATTGGCTTAGGGAATGAATGGGCTCCTTATCAGAGCAGCTGAAGGCTGTCCGTAATTAACAGCATCTGTCAACACTCACAGGGCCCCATATAGAACAGGCAGGCCCCACAGCCCTGCAGAGAAGCAACCTCCAGCTTCTGGCACCTTAAAATCCACCAGACCTAAACAAAAAGACAGCCCCAACCCATCACTAGAAGGACACGGATACATTTTAGTGATACTAGCAGGACCACAGGACAACTGCTAATTAATGTTAATTACCTAGAACCATTAGCACGGAGACTTCCAATTAGCCAACTATCATAAAAAACTGAAAATACTACTTATGGGGAGGTTATATTTGTAATTACTGATTTTTAAAGTCTCCCTTGTGTTATGATTTTTAAGGGGTATGAACATGATCGATTAACCTCCCTTTTTATGTGATGCGGTCTCAATTTAATTCAGCTTGAATATTTCTGTATCGAGAGTATTAAATTCACTCTATGGCAGTTTTTAGTTGTTTCCCTACATATCGAACACGTTTCCCTCACCAACATGTACAAAACCAAACCGAACCAAACAAATCCAGAGAAAGTTTCATTAAATAAATTTATTTGTTAAAATAATTTAACTCCAAATACAACTGTTGAATTTGCATTGAGTTATAACTACAATTCATGTTTTAACTGAAATGTCAAGGTTTAACAACTGACATTGTTACAAAACAATGAATTGTTGTTCAATTTTAAACGGTCAGTTGTATTAGAGCTCAACAATTAAGTGTGAACTAGATCTCTGGGAAACCCCAAATCAATAATGATAAGTCTGTTTCCAAAACCCACTGCAGTCATTCTTGAAACCCTGATCAAGATTTAATAGATGCACAATGACACGTTAATTAAAAAAAAAAAAAAGACCCCCATAGTCTTTAACATTTGATTGGCAAAGGAGACAAGTAGAGCTTACCAGTGCGAACACAAGACTAGTGAGAAGAACAACTAAAACACAAAACAAACCAACAAAAAAACCAACAGCAACAAACAAACTCCGCGCTTTTCACATCCAGACACGCGCAGACATTCCCACGGGAAAACTCCTGGAAACAAGCAGCAGACATCCTTAGGCAACATTTCCTTATAAAGAAAAGCAGATATCAGTAGTTTTACCACAGAAAAGTGATGGCAACTCTAAGCGCTTGGTCCAAAGTTCAGTCCTAATTCTACAAACCAAAGGAGAAAATCATCGAAGCACCTTTCAATAGTTGAAGGAAGATTTTAGGTAACGCTTTTGATCAGATGTGGCTTGTTTGGTGTAAGTTGAACAAAACGAAAGGCATCGGTTACCATCACTATCACAGCTTAAAACTCCCCCCCCCCAAAAAAAAGCTGCAATAAAAAAGAAAAAAAAAAACCTTCTAAAAACACTGCCTTTGTTGAAGGTAAAATGAGATAAAGTGAAAACAAAAGAAAAGCTTATCACAAACGGCTAAAGAAAAAGTGGGTCTTTGGATCAAACCATAACATTTTTTTAAGGCATGTTAGAAAAACTTTCACTTATCTAGTTGCTAGTCTGATCAGGGCATAAAACCAACAAGGACGCGAGGTCGCCGACTTTTCTCTGCAGCCACTGTGACGTCCTGTCCTTGAATCCTCCTGTTCCTCAGCTTGTTAGTAACATCTCCACGAACACACTCGTCCCAACCGAGCTACAGTCCTACCAGATGAAACACCGACAGGAAGAGCACGAGGGGGTTCCCATGTTTCTGGGGATGTCGGATGCTTTGCCACTAAACACCGATCGGGCAGCCGGCTCGGCTCTTAGGAACAGCTGTACAGTAAAAGCCTTCTCGTCTGACGCAAACACTTCCGAACAAAAATCCGAACGGTTAGGTAATCTTTTCCACCTTACGTTTTTGCCATACCTTTTGTATCATTTAACTTCTTTTTCTTTCTGCGTAGCAATCCATAATGTAAAACTGTAGTCTTTACAGAGGTTTTTAATATGTAATCTTAGTTGTCATAAATTGCTGTTAAATATGGAATTCTAAAAAAAAAATCATTCTGAGAAGTTAGAGGCTTCAAATCTCAGCCGATTCACTACCAAATATTTCTATTTCTGCAGATAAATCATACTTCTTGAATCTCTGAAGTCTCTAGATGTTTTGAGTTGAATCAACTGTTACATACCGAAATTGGTTTCAAGAAAACTGGTTAGAACTTTCTGTCCTGTAAACAAGGTGCTTCACAATTGGGGGTTGTTAAGAAAAAACTATATTGAAGAATGCAAATATTCACAATTCAAAGAGTTTTGACAATCACGGCCTGGTTGTACCCACATACTCTGTTTTCTCATCTGTGAAAAAGTACTATCCACCGTTTTGCTATCCTCTAAGCTCAGTGCCAGTTTACTAAACGCTTGGGGGCCAGCAATGATTTCCATAATGTGTAAAAAACCACGCAAATAATTTAAAAGGAAAAAAATGCTTTTGATACACTATATTCTGCAGTACGGATTCTCAGTGTAGGCAATTATCTCTGACTTGTGCCAAATTCTTAGGAACAATAAACACACATGCACACACAGACACACACTCTTCTCTCAGGTACACACGTAAGACCAGAGGTTACTTGCACAAGTGTGTGAAGCCAACAAGTGTGAGGCAAGGACGCAGATCGCAGGCTCAGGGATAGTGCAGCTCTGAGGGCCAGATTTATCTCCAGAGGATCAGCTCAAGATACTCTCTTCAGCATTTATAACTCTGAAGTTTGTTGAAAACCCTTCTACGCTTGATTGTAAAACTTATCAATAGGTTTTTCCTGTGCCATTAGTCATGCAAATGATAAATACTTCACGGCTATGAAAACCAAAAATGGCAGAGCTTGAGCACCTTTTCAAAACAAAATATTCACTCTAGCTTTATTTGCCACTTCAGTAATCAGGGCAAAATTGTTATAAGAAAATCTTTTTATAATTCCCCAGGAAAATTAAAGATAAAGGGTTGTGGGGTTTTTTTTTTTTTGTCCCTTGCCTTCCACTCTATAATTTATGTTCTACTTTTAAGCCCAAATTATTTCACATGGTTATTCAATTTTTAGATGCCTGCGATAAAGCTCTGCTACAGCAAACTTGATTTCGAAAGCAGGTTAGCCAAGAATCACACCACCACCATAGCCCTTAAAGGCAAGAAGGAATTTGCTGCTTTCACGCACGTAAAAATGCAAGATATTTGTACTGTCCTGTGAGGTTTCTGCAAACGGGAACGTGTGGATGCAACATGGCTTCATTTTCCTTACACGATGGTACTCGGTCATCTACCAGAACGCATCTTGTGAGAAGGCTCGGCAATCTTCCCATTACAGTTGCTTCCTTCTTGTTCAGTAAAGTAATTAAGACCATCCCTGCTTTGTTAACAGAGGGTGGCTCTGGGGTTTTAAAGCGGCTCGAACCCTGGTGGGAGCCTCCGTCTTCTGTGGCAAAGCGGGAGATGCGACACATTCGAAAGCCAGATTGCATTTTCTTACACAACCTGTTCTGACTTCTGCTCTCTCAGGGGTTGATGCACGAAGTTAGTTCTGCGTCACGAATTAGGATAACATCTACAATTAAGCATCAATTTTGAGAAACAGGAACATGTCAGCTGAGGAAAGATTCGCTCCCTGGAATGCTGTTGGCAGTCAGCTGTTAGTATCTTACTGGACGGGATACGTCGGTTAGAAGCACTATCTCAAGTCCTGAAAGTCAGTCCTCTCGTAGGAAAATATTTCTCCTTTACTTATTTTTTCTTTTCTAAAGAAGACAAAATATTTTAACTGTAAGTGATCATAGGGATTCTTCTGGTTTCTCTCGCAGGGTTACTTTTAATTTATACAATAGTTGCTTCTGTCAACCCAGTGACAATGCCATCGTAGCTTTTGGAGGAGGTCACCCTGTAGATCGACGGGCTGTGCCTTAAAGTTGCAGGTGCACACAGGAGCCTGCGGACCATGGTGAAAACTGAAGTTACTGAACCCAAATGTTACTCAGAGAGATCAACGGACAATCACTGCTCAAGGCTGAATAAGGGCTGCTATCTCACTGTAGATTCACGCCACACACCCTGCAAGCTCCGCAGTCGGGCAGACGAGGCGTGTGTCGCCTGTGGTCGTGGGCAGGTCCCGTGCAGGACAGCCGTACTCGAAGGCTATTGTATGTTACATGCAGAACAGCACGGGTCGTCTTTGTCAGGCTGTGCCGCATAGTTCATCTGCCTCACGATTTCTGCAAAGAGTTCGTCCACCATTGTTTTGCTCTTGGCGGAAGTCTCCATAAAGGGGCAGCCCCACTCTTCCGCGAGGGCTCTGCCTTCATTGGACGACACTTCCCTCTCACTTTCCAGGTCCACTTTGTTCCCAACCAAGATGACTGGCACTTTCTCATACCTACAAGAGAGTGAACGACACGCGTGAATTGTAGAAGTTAGCACAAAGGTCAACGGCTAAAATGCATGTTCTCTTTTTCCCTTCTATTCTACGAATATTCGTTCTTGAGTTGCGTGAAAAATTACTTGCGCCACTTGGCTTGACATCTGCCTGAGGGCATTTAGAAGCTGCTCTCATAGTGGATCATAAATGGGTTTTTGGAAATGAGGTTAATTCATCAATTATACATCTTTCAAAATCAATTTACCTTTCCAGATATATTTGGAAAATTATTCTCAGAATCTCAGAATAAATCCTGTTAGGTGGATTAATTTAAACTTTTCTTCATTCTAAGAGAGGCTTACTCAAAATTTCAGTTGATGAGGTAATAGCTCTACTGAGTAAACAAACAATTTGTAATTGTCAGCATTTTACTCTGTTCCATAAATACACACGCTGGTCATGTGTGAATAGTTCCTGAATACGAAAAAAGATAGGAGAAATCATTAGGAGGAAAAACTATCAAATAAAACTACACTCTATCCCTTTATAAAACTGTTCTAGATTGGCCAGTTGAAAGACAATCATGGTTCTTTTCAGCTTGACAAGGATTAAACTTTTCAATCATTAGCTTTATTTGATGCCGTCTCTTCTTTTCCTTCCTAAACAGAACAGGTGTGTCATAGATAGGCGGTCTCCCTGTCAGACGTTGAAACCTAAGCCCCACTGGGATTGTATTTAAGAGGTCGGGCCTTTGGGAGGTGATTAGGTCATGAATGGGACCGGATGCCCTTTAATATCTAAAAGAGATAGGAGAGTATTGCCTTGCTCCTACCGCTGTGTGAGGACACAGCATAAAGATGAATCTATGGGGCTCCTGGGTGGCTCAGTGGGTTAAGCGCTGGCCATCAGCTCAGGTCATGGTCCTGGCGTCCTGGGATTGAGCCCCGTGTCAGGCTCCCTGCTCATGGGGGAGCCTGCTTCTCCCTCTCCCTCTACCCCTCCCCTCTGTTTGCGCTCTCTCACTCTTTCCCAAATAAATAAACAAAAAAATCTTAGGGAAAAAAAAAAAAAGATGAGTCTATGAACTAGGGAAGCGGCCCTCATCAGACGTGGAATCTGCCAGAGGCTTGATCTCGGACTTCCAGCCTCCAGAACTGTGAGAAATGAATTCCTATTGTTTAAGCCACACGGTCTACAGTATTTTTGTTATAGAGCCAGACAGGCTAACATAAGGTGACTGTGAGTTATGACATTAGGAAAAGGCTCGACTAATAAAGATAACAAACGATCTGAGAGGAAGAAAAAAAGGTTCTACTGTTAGCATTTTGGTACCTAAAGACGGTTCTCTTTACGATGCTTACTTCCCGTGTAAAAATACATGGTGCTACTCGGCATGTTTATTCAGTATTTTGTTTATGTTTGTGCTAAGAAATGTTGCTAATATATTTTCATAAGAAAATCATTTTTACTCTAAACACCATTTTAAAAGCTTCTTGGGATCTCACAGTATAAATCAATGCGTGTGAGTGTGTGTTCGTACTTTCTCCTACGCAGAGTGCATCTCCAATGTATCAAGGAAGCAAACCGCAAAACTGCACATGAGCGGTAACAAGTGTGACTGGACACAGCTAATCTGCTCGAAAACTGTCACGTGGTCGCGGCTTCACTGGGGCGGGACTCGCACAGAGCTGTTATCCTTCAGGAAACTGAGCGAGCGCGGTGGTTACGATTAGATTAGTGAGAATGCTTCCACAGTTCCAGCATTCTGTTAAAAAGTCATTCCTAACTTGTAAAGCAAACTATATTCCCGACAGAGGCTCACTTCTGTCTTTGGCACTAGACGAAACGGGGAACGCTTTCCACGAGAGAGCACGCTCCAGGCAGCGGGCCACGTAGCGATCTGAAACGTAAAAACAACTTAAAAATGTGTGGGGGTAACAGTATCAACCGTAAGTCTAGAACTTGGGTGTCGGTCTGCAGGAAATGGATTTGCACAACTGACTTTGCATGGATTTACTGCACATCAACTGTGCCTTACGCTTTCTGGCCTTGTCAGACTGGGAGCTCTGAACACAGGACCCAAGAGCCTGCCACGTCTTCTAGGACTCTCACCTAGGAACAACCACGTGTAGCCCATGGCCTCGGGAAGGACAAATGGCAGCAAGATGAAGCCGCATTACGGACACCGCGTGTCCGCGGCTCCGCTACAAGCCCTCCTGACCTGCTGCGCGGAGAAGCTCGGCAGGAGCTGCTGGTCGCATCAGGACCATCTCACGCCCTTACCTGACTTGCAAAGATGTAACTGCGTTTCATTTTTCTTACGAGAGTATATACGCCACAGTGTGTCTGAAAACATTTTGTTCGGCAGTGAAGTAACATAAATATTAATACAATTCAGTCAATGTGTTGGTTGAATTTAATTAGGTTAAAAACTAATTTCAATCTCTGTTTACAAGACTTAACTAAAACGATAGTGATAAAACATCACTTTCTATTAGGAGTTAAGCGATACATATTTTAGAGAATATTTTTTAGTTTAAATACAGTAATATATCGTGTTTTATATTTAAGGACATATTTCTTATGCTCCTAATTAAAAACCACAAAATGTGGGTTTTCAAATCATTAACAGTTGTATGATACATTGTTTGAACCAAGAATCTGAATAAATGTTACCAACAGATTCTCAAAATGGCAACCGGAATACTGCGAACATAGGTCCGTATGTAACAGCATTAATGACTGTCACATGAAGATGACAATTTAGTTAGTGTCAGGGAACCTGCCCATTACATCGCTATTCGAATTGTCAGCGATCTTTTCTAAGACCCACTCGCTAAAAATGCTAGAGAAATCCAGACTGATATCCTCAGAAGACTTTCAAAGACTGAATAAGGTCTTCCGGAAAAAAAGGTATTATGTACATTTCAGAATAGCAGACGGTGAGAAATATTTTTTTCTCTTTCTGTTAACATTAAAATATGACACAGTAGAGAAGATTCTAAACTAGGATTTGGAGGCTCAGCTTGCAGCCCTGCCACGGAGACTGCGAGACTGAGCAAACCGTTTACTCTATCCACCTGTAGTTCACTTCCTTGTCAGTAAAAAAGGAGGAAGAGATCTGTTCCCACTTAACGCACAGGTTGCTGTGAAGCTCACGAGACAACTAGAAACACCCGCGTCCTCGGGCAAAGCAGGGCGGCGCTCCTCCCGCCTCCTGCCCGCTGCTCTGAGACCCCTGCTTCTCCCAGGGTCAGAAGCAAGAGGAGCTGATGGACGTGAGCAGCTCCGGAGGACGGACGCGCAGAACACACCGACCCAGAGTCGCGGAATGAAGCAGCCACCTGCCGCCAGCCTTCCCCATCTCTAGTCCCCCGTGCCCAGCAGGAGGGTAACGAGGGACGAGCAAAGCAGAAAAGTCTTCTGCAAATGCGGGAACCTGTGTGGAAGGGAACGCGGGCCTTCGGGTTGGGATGACAGAGTGGGTCCCAGGAGTGGGGGGTCAGATTTGGAGAAACCTGGATCCGCTCTAAGGAAGGCGGGTGAGAACGCAAAGGGAAAGAAGGAAAGCCTTGTGTGGACAGCACAGAGGAGGGCGTGGGGAAACCGTCCTCCTGCAGTAGCGAACGGTGTGCTGGAGGACCACCGAACAACGCCGGACCCGGACTCCTGTCCCAGAACTGCTTCCAGCTGGTTCTGTGAATTTAGAGAATTACCTTAATCTCTTGGTTCTCCCGTTTCTTGAGCTATAACATGAGCTGGACTATCATTTCTGAGGTGCTCCTCAGCTAAAAATCCGAACACACGGGGCCACCGCCATAAGCAGTACTTAGCATTTACCGAGTGATTGCTGAGAGCTTAGCGCTGTTCTCAGCACAACCCCAACAGGCTGATCTCTACAAGGGATGTGAAAGTTTACAGCAGGACTAAGGCCAAAATGTAGGGGAAACCTCAGATCTCATGCGGACAAGACACCAAGCAGCAAAGGCTTCCAACTCGACCAGTGGAGCGGCTCCTGCCCACGCGCTGGGACTCGGGAGCTCGGCTGTGGGACGGCTGTCGCTGTGGGAATACGGAAGGCTGAATACTGAATACTGAAAGCCGCCCGCAGCAGCATAAATGGCGATGAACAATCAAGGCATCATGTATTTATGCATCCACTTAACACATAATTATTTGATAAGAGCCTACTATGTGCCAGATGCTATTCTAGACACTTCAGCGACATCAGTGAACGAAGCGAAGATCTTTGCCCTCACAGTGAGGTCAATCTAGCAGGGGAGACAGACATCTGACAGTAAACACTAGTAAATAATTACTGAAAGCGGTTAAGTGCACTGGAGAAAGAAAATGTAGGTCTGGGCCAGGACTGGGGCACAGGTGCAATTTTAAATTAGATGGTCAGGGTAGGCCTCGGGAAGGTGGTGTGTGAGCAAAGATATGATGGGTGTAGGGAGTTTGCAGAGTGGGTGCCTGGGAAAGAGCATTCCAGCAGGACCTGGAGCTGACAATGTGAAAGCTGGAAGGGGGGCGGGGAGTGCACAGCGGTTCAGGGACTAGCACACGGCCTGAGGGGTCCATCTGTATCACCTCCCACAGTTCCTGTGGCCTGAAACCCTGAAGTGAGGGAACGAGCTCCCTGGAGGCTGTAGAGAACTTGGGAATCTGGGAGGCAGAAGTGGCCTCAGAAGACAAATGTGACATTTATGACAGGGTCGACTCTATTATTTAGGAAGACTAGGCACTGGGATAATAGGTGACGGCAGTTCCTTTCATTCCATGTTCTAGATTTGTTGATAGTTTTACAAGTTGCCTTCAATGCCCCCCCCCCCCCATCTAACTAATATCACTTGGGAGTGAAACTGAAGGTGCAAAATTCCAAAAAATATTCAGGTGATGTATTATTGTTAACCTGATCTTGTCCATGTCTTAAACATCAGCTGGGTTCTCTTCCACTTTAGCGTATCTTCCTTGACATTTCTTTAAGAGCATGACCAGGGTTATGGCTATGAGGCTCAAATAACTATTTTTGTTTAGAGGCTGCAGACAAACCCATGTTTTATCCACATGCATTTTCATATTGTTTATCGTATTCACGAGCATGATGACAGAACGTATGGGTAAAAAAAACTAGTTCTTTAGTAGTCTGCTTAATGCACTGAGAGCAACGTCATGTAGGCTTCAGTAGCACCTAGCTGTAGAGTGTGGATCGGCTTCTCAGTCAAAATATTTGCTGCTTTCCAATGGTCTTTATGTTGTCTTCTCCTTTCTTGGTAACTGTCTTGATATGTGTGTATGTGTATGTATGTGTGTATGAATATTTTGTTTGTGGTTGTGTCTAAATTTGGCCGATCACCAAAATTACTTGAGAATTAAAAAATACTGATCCCCAGGCCCTACTCCAGAGCTCCTGATCTGAATCTGTGGGGTCAGGACCCACAGAGAGCCTATTAAAAATATGCATCTATATGTGTAAGCTCTGAAGACTAATTGTGAGGTTCAGCAGGGTTTAGAAATCGCTGGCCTAATTAACCTACTACTTCATGACCCCAGATAATATCGTATTTCTATAGTTGATGGTTTTCCGCTGGGGCAAGTCCAGAATCAATTTGTCAGGCAGTGATGAGCTGTAGGCAGAAACCACTACTGTCAGCCCCTTTAACTGCCTTTGGAGGGTGCCGTATTGTCGCATATTAAAAGAAGGCCATGTTTCATGTGAATTTTATCATGTGCTTTCTTCTTAAGTCACTTTTTCACCAGCAGGTTGAAGTACAATTCTCTCTGAATGCAGGGATGAACATCAGAAGGATTTTTATAGGTCCCCTGATTCAACCTTCTACCCGTGTTAAAAATCTCATCTACCGAGAGAGTCGCAAGGCAAAATGTCAAACCACTTGATGCTCCAATCACTTCCATGACAACCTTACCAAATGGTTATATTTGAACATCATTAGTGATGCGGAACTCCTATCTCAAACAACTCGGTTCTGTCCTTTCTGTCAGTTCTGTGAAACATTAGTGTTAAAAAGTCAATGTTAAAAACTTTATCCCGATCTCATGAGCTGTCATTTGCAACATCTTGGCCCTTCTCAGAGGTTCTAGTTCTTTTACCCTTCTGAATAGAAAAATCTTTTCTTTCCTCCAAAATGAAAATAGGTTTTCTTTCTCCTCTCCCTGGACAGATGAAATAAGTACAGATGACCCCGACCGATGTGGGACGTGGGCCGCTGACCACATATAACCTCCGACTACTCAGCCACAACTACCAGCAGCCTACTGACAACATAACCAGTTGCTGAGCACACATTTTGTATGTTATACGTATTACATACTGTATTCTTACATGAGTGTGAGCTAGAGAAAAGAAAATGTTAAGAAAATCATAAAAAAGAAAATACATTTACAGTACTACCCTGGAGTTATTGGAAAAAATCTGCATATAAGTAGGCCCTCACAGTTCAAACCTGTGTTGTTTAAGGGTCAACTGTAATGCATAAATAAAAATCCCTAGCAATATTTAAATAGATAAAGAGGAAAATGAAAAATGTTTTTCATACCATCTCCATGAGAACAATCTACCTATTTTGGTACATAGCCTTCCAGACTATTTTCCTATATGAATCTATACAAACATAGATATAAAATCTTGTAAAAGGTGATTATACCAATTATATTCCGTAGCTTCAATGTTCACTTGGTATCATGGAAACTTCTATTTCAATAAGTGGGTATATATTTTGTTAAGGACTAAGGAATAGTACATTCTACAGGTTCTATCCTGCAGCTTTACCCTAATTTAATTATTCCTTCCCTATTAGTATATATGGAGGGCTCCCATTCCCCCATTTTTTTCAGTAACATAAACAGCAATGTGATGAACTACACCGAGAAGTGTGATTTCTGTCTTAACGGTACACACGTGTGCACATGTGTGTACGGCACCACCTTTGAACCAGAAAAATCATATTTCTTAGTTAATGCATCAGACTATTGTGTACACACACACACACAGTCTTAATTGACATCCCCGAATTTATATTTCAACCAATGGTGCTTAAATTAAGAGCGCCTGTTTCCCCACCCTTGGGGTTGATATTTTCAATCTTTCATAAAGTATTACAGCAGTCCTGAAGGAAAAGGATTGTTTTTGGCTGGGAGGCGACAGCTCGTACCGCAGCTTGCTAGCACGACACATCAGCACTTCTTGTAAGGATGGAAAACATGAGCCAAGTAGGGCTGCTCTCTTCCTCTAGACTGACTTGTTTTGAAGTGACTAAATATTTCATTTTAAAAGGGCATTTCTGGTAATTTAGTTTGAATAATGAAAGGAAACCACAATCCTCCGCTCTGACTTTCTCTTGGTTTCAAAATGCATACTGAAGAGGAACAGAGAGAAACTTGTAAATGTAATATAAAAATTAAGCAAGGAGAGTAATGACACTAAAAAGATATTCAAAGCTATTAGGGATACTCCATACCCAGGTTAATAAAGATAATCTGCTTTCCAAGAAATTAAGGGCTGACACTGTATCAGAAGAATGGGTTCCTAATAGTTTGTGAGGGACCAACTGATCATGACAATGCAACTCAGGCATTGATTAAAAAGTCATTTGAGGGAGAAAATATTTTCACATCTGATAAAGACACATCTGATAAAGGATTATAACCCAAATATATACAAAGAAGTCTTGAAACTCAACAATAAGAAAACAAACAACTCAATAAAAAAAGGAGCCAAAGACCTTAACAGACACGTCATCAAAGTAGATATACAGATGGCAAATAAGCGTATAAAGAGATGTCCCACCATCATCTGTCATCAGCAAAATGCAAATGAAAACAACAATGAATAGCACTACACACCTACTCGAGCGGCCAAAATCCAGAACACTGACACCACCGAATACGCCGGTGAGGATGTGAAGCAACAGGAACTCTCATTCATTTCTAATGTTAATGTAAAATGTAAAAACCACTTCGGTGGTTTCCTAAAAACTACACATACTCTTCCCATACAATCCAGCAATCCTTAGCATTTGCCCAAAGAAGCTGAAAACTTACGTCCACACAGAAACCTGCATGTGGATGTTTCCAGCAACTTGATTCCTAATTGCCAAAACTTGGAAGCAACCAAGATGTCCTGCAGTAGGTGATGGATAAATAAGCTGTGGTCTAGCCCGACAACGGGATTTCATTCAGCATTAAAAAGAAATGAGCTATCAAGCCATGAAAAGACAGGGAGGAATTCTAAATGCACATTACCAAGTGAAAGAAACCAATCTGAAAAGGCTACGTACTGTATGATTTCAACTATATGACATTCTGGGAAATGCAAAACTATGGAGACAGTTAAAAGATCAGTGGTTGCGAGGAACTGGGATCGGGGGAGGGACGGGATAAATAGGTGGAACACAGAGTATTTTTAGGGCACTGAAAATACTCTGTAAGATACCATAACGATGGACGCAAGTCATTAAACGTCTGTCTAAATCCACGGAATGCACACCACCGCGAGTAAACCCTAAGGTAACAGTGAACGCTATGGACTTTGGGTGATGACGATGTATCACTGCAGGTTCATCAGCTGTAACAAATGTACCGCTCTGGTGGGGGTTGTTGACAATGAGGGAGGCTATGCACGTGTGGGGTCACGGGTTATATGGGAAATCTCTGTTTTTCCTTCTCTTTTCTCTCTGCCCACTTTGCCAGGAAGATGACCACAATTGTGAGAACTGTGTAGCAGTACAAGAGGCTATTAACCAACTTTATCTAACATTCATGTAACACCTCACTCAACAAAAGCAGAATACACTCTTCCCAAAGTGTGGGAACAGTCACTAGGATAGACCATATTTGGGCTATAAAAACTGTAACAAATGTCAAAGACCATAATGGAATTAAATTAAAAATCAGTAACAGAAAGATATTAGAAAATATACAAATATTTGGAAACTGAACCATACACTTCTAAATAACCCATGTGTCAAAGAAAACACCACAAGGAAAACTAGAAAAGATTAAAGAGAAAGGAAATGAAAACATAACACACCAAAATTTGCGGGATACGGTTAAAGCAGGTCACAGAGAAAAATCATAGCCCCTCCTCAGGGGCTGACATTAGCTTTCCACTGTGAACCATAGCATATCTAAACCCTTGTTTAGTTCCTTAGCTATCCAAACTCCTGCCCTTCATATCTGATTCAACCTTACTTCCTACAACTTTCCAAAGAGGATCTTCTGCTCTAAATTCTGTTTCCTTGTTCAGGGCGGTCATTTAACCGTAGTGGCCCCCACTAATCAAATTGTTATTATTTTTATTATCATTTAATTTTTTCAAGTTTTCATTTAAATTCCGGTTAGTTAACAAATAGTGTAATACTAGTTTCGGGTGTAGAATTTAGCAGTTCATCACTTCCCGCCAATCAAATTCTAAATATTACCACTCAAAGCTCAGGTCAAATTTCATCTCTTTTAATAAAAATCTTCCCTTACTTTTGTAAAAAATTAGCTCATGTGCCTGAACTCTTATTTACATTTTACATCATTAAGAATTTGGGGTGCATAGATTTTCAGTAATATAGCTCTTGAGTATCCACTAGGCATTGTGTGAGGGACTGGGGATATAAGACAAAAGAGGTCCCTGAAGTTTACACTCAAGTTGGAGGAAACACTACAAACAAACAGACAATATAGCTAAAGATTGTGATGGCTGTTACGAAGAAAACGAATCCTGGTTATCATGTAGGAACTTGGACAGGCCAATATTAATTCCACGGCATTTCTGGGAAGATGAAATTGAAGCACAAGCTTGAAGATAGAGAGATGAATGAACCATGGGAAAAACCAGGCATTAAACATTTTAGACAAAAGAAAATGTAAAAGATAGGCAGTAGGAAAGAACCAGGCCACTCAAATTTTACCTTATCGAAGGCCTTCCTACATACTCTCAGATTACTATTAAGAGAAAGAGAATGATATTTTAGTCTTCAACTCTTACCAAACACTTGGACATTTTATTTCTGAAAGTTTGTGAATGATAATTACGCAACACTGTAAATGTACATTTTTTAGCTCTTTCTAAATTATTACTTTAATTAAGTCTTTAAGAGTCTTAGAAAAATATATTAAATAGGACACAAACAAGAACCATAAAAGGAAAGGTTAATGAACTGGACTTCATTAAAATTAAGAATTTATGGTCATTAGGGGCGCCTGGGTGGCACAGCGGTTAAGCATCTGCCTTTGGCTCAGGGCGTGATCCCGGTGTTATGGGATCGAGCCCCACATCAGGCTCCTCCGCTGGGAGCCTGCTTCTTCCTCTCCCACTCCCCCTGCTTGTGTTCCCTCTCTCGCTGGCTGTCTCTATCTCTGTTGAATAAATAAATAAAATCTTTAAAAAAAAAAGAATTTATGGTCATTAAAAGAAACTATTAAGCAAGTGAAAAGGTAAGCCAAAAATCGGGACAAGGTATTTGCAATACATTTATCTAACGAAGGACTTCTATCCAGAATGTATAAAGAATTTCTACCAGAGAAAACAATACAATTTTTAAATGGACAAAACATTTGTAGGTGTTTCTTGTAAGAAGACATCCAAATTATCATGAAGCGTGTGAAAAGGCGTTCAACATCATCACACACTAGGGAAACAAAAACTAAAACCACGAGGTACCACCAGAATCTTACGGATTAGCTAAGATTGAAAAGACTGACAGGATCAGGGGACGAGGAGACTGGTCCAGCTGCTTTGGAAAATCATTTGGCAGTATTTACTACTGCTGAACGTATGCGTTTCCAACCCAGTAATTCCACTCCTAGGTCTACACCGAGAGAAAGTGTCCACGTATGCAGCCAAAGATATGTATGAGAATGCTCACAGTGGCATTCATCATAATAGCCCCCATCTAGAAACTCTGCAAATGCCCATGCCCAGGAGAGAGAACGAGGCCATGGTGCGTCCATCCCAGGGGACGACCGCAGCTCGGGGAAGAATGAAGGACGACCAGCAGCGACATGATGAATCTCACACGGCGGGTGCTAAAGGACAGAAGCCAGCAGCTCGGGAGTAGACACAACTACTCTGTGTTGGTCCCTGAGCATGGAAGTGACAGGGACAGAACACGAGGGAAACTGCTGTGGCTGGAAAGGTCTGTCCTGCCTCTTCCTCTGGGATTTGTCCAGCTGGACGCTGAAGGTGGATGCACGTTACTGCATTGAAGTGATGCCGCAATCAAAAAAATAAATTGAAACTGCAAACAAAAATCAATAAATAAGATAATTATCTAAATGATTTCCTCGTTAAAATAGGAACAGGAAATAACCTTCAAGACAAACTGAGTCAGCACGCATCTTGGCTCCAGGGTTCAAGGCACATCAATTGCATGATTCAGTCCATCAGTTAAGTTTATTACTCAGCTGAATGCTGCAAAGCAATTTTAAATTTCTGTCCAAGTTCTATGCTGTTTAATTTATATTCAAAATTGGCTAAAGACTGAAAGTGTAAGGAATACTAATACTAAAGTACATGTCATTGGAAATAAAAATGAAAACAATTTTGAACATTTTCTTCACTCTCAAATTTATAAATTGGATCCATCTGACCACAGTTCTTTTCAGGCTTATCAAGAAAACCATAGCACTTCAAAGATCTCTATTAAAAAGAAAAAATACAGGAATGACTACACATTTAATTTGGCTTTTTATTTATCAGAAATGGAGACTTGCTACCCCAGTAATGTGTTACTTGTAAGGAAGTGTGTACGACTAGAAGCCTAAGATCTTGTCACTGAAAAACCAAATGCAAAAAATTATCTGAGTAAACCAGTTGATTCTTATTTTTTTTAAATGCACAATATTCATGAGAGCCAAAATAAGGTAGAAGAAAGTAGTGATGGGTCTATATTTCACACTTGAATGTGTAGCTAAATTTCAACATGTATTTTAATATATATTCAGTCCCCAATCCAAAATATATCATTTTAAAAATCTGTCAGCAAAGTACGGGTCTTTCTACATAATTTAAGTAGCGGGGAAAATTCAAGCTTGGATGCATATATGGGGGGCACACAGCTTTCATCTATCAAAGGAACAAATGTGTTCAGACATACAACGTGCTTTTCACCTTTGGTGAGAGTTGCAATCTGAAACCCGTGCATTGAAAAACAGGTCTGGCTATTGTACTTGAAGAGACTACACTGAGCCAATTGCTCAGGAATGTCAAGTTTTCTGAACTATTCCATACATTTATACCAGGCTAAGTTACAGAATACATCTTCTTGGCACCTCTTCATTCCAGAATTTCTGGCAAAAATGCTTATGAATGAAAACTCACATCTCTGGTACACAGTTAAAGTTCAATTACAAATACTGTTTAAAAGCTACTTTTGATTGAAGAAGACCTTAAGAGGCAGCAAAGCTATGAAGAGCTAAAACTTTTTTAGGAATTTTTAAACATTGACTAGAGAAGTATCTGTCCTGGGACACTGTTCTACTCGTGTAGCAGGATATCAAAAATAGTTCTTACTTTCCAAATTACAATACAAACACCACCAAATAAAATGGAAAGAAAAAGCAAACCCCAAACCCCAAAACAGCGGATGTGTAGAAAGCTTGGATTGTCAGACTAATAGAACCAGGATTTCTTCTCTCCAGCAATAAAGACCTTGGAGGACAAACACGTCAGTTACACATGATGCTGTTAATTGGTTGGTTCAACTAGCGTTAAGACCGACTGGTGATATCTATTAAACACGTTTTTACATTTGAACCAGAATACCAGGCGACAGATGGAAAATGCAAACCCAACAAATGCGCAATGAAAGAGCTGGAAACCATCACCATTGGCAGACGTTGTGGTGCTCGACAGCAGCCAATGGAGAAGGATGGACTACAGACACTGGGTCAGGATTCAAACCAACACTGAAGTAAAAGAAATGAGAAACAGTTATAAGAAGTCAGCAAGGACGAATGGCTGGTAAGCAAGAGGTCTTCAAGTCTTTAATAGCAATCAGGTTTGGGATGAGGGGCTGTAACAGGTCTAGGATAGTGAGTACAGAGGATGGGGAGAGCAAGGATTATTGGATGGGAGAAAACCTGGCCCTTCATTTTCATTCCTGCTACAGAAACCCTTCCATTTCCAAAATAACTCATGCCTGAACTATGCAACAGTCTCCGAGCTGATCCCATCTCCAATTTCTCACCTCTATATTCTATCCTTGATGCCACTTGCACAGTAATTATCTTAAAAACAACACACATAGTTTTCTCCCCATCCCCTTGAACCGTGACCTCAGAAAAATATGTGTTGGCTCTGCAATGACTAAATAAAGCTTATCTCTAGGTTAAGAGTCAAGGTCAAGCACAATTTGGCCCCTGGCTAAAGTCCTGGTGGAGTAAGGGAGAGAGAACAGCATTTGGATTTAGGGGACCTAGAAAAAGCCCAGCTCTCCTCCCGTGGATGTCAGGTGACCTTTCTGAGCCGCAGGTTCCTTATTTGTGACACAGAAATAGTAATGATCCTTGGGTATTATGTTGAGGAACACGATGGTGGTGATTTTACTAATAATAGCCGGCATTCGTAGACGGCTTAGGAGGTGCCAGACGCTGTGCGAGGCAGTTTACATGAATTAGCCACTAAAGTATTATGGATACTGTAAAATACTACAGAAATGCTAATTACTCTTTTCTAAGATCGCTCAAACCATCTGTTAGTCAAGTCAGTTCTAGAATCTTAATTGTGGTGATGGATTTGTAAAAATGTACAAAAAATGTTACATGGACTCTTATCTCCTCTACCTCCGGCTCCCATTAGCCTGGCAAGGATGACTAAACCTAACCGTCTACGGAAGACCATTCGATTTTAGAAAAAAGCAGGATAAATACGATTCCTTCTAATATCAAAGGCTGACAATTTCCCATCTTCTCTGAACAGAAGTATCTTTTCTCATTCTAGTCATCCTTTCACTCCGAAGACTGCTAAGTCATTAGATATGAGCCATGGCTCGGAAGCCCTAGTGAGATAATGAAAGAAAATAGAAAACAACACAAAACAAACCTCTGAATAGAGTTAGGAGTTCTGAGACAAAGCCTTGTTTCTGCTTTACACCAGCTGTGCTAACTTTGAAGTTACATCTGGGCCCTCAGGAAAACGAGGGCTAGCAATGTTTAATATGTAGCCCTGTTGCAGCGCTGGAATCAACTCTTTTACAGACATACAAAACAGAACGAGTACGTGAAATGAAAATCTTCAAAATATGAGTTTTTTGAATGTAGACCATAGTAGAAATGTCGCAGAAACAATGCAAACATATCCCCGGTCACCAGACTGAGAAAAGCATTTTTGGATGAACACTATCCAGAATATTTTATTTTTTATTCTTTATCATACCTTGCATTAGATACTGAAATGCTTAATTTGATTTGTGGTATGCGGGGGGGGGGGGTCCAGATACTTGGGAGGAAAATGGCCCAAATGCATAATGTACTGACCTGAAGGGACCTATGTTCATTAATTCAACAACCTTTCTATGTGCCAGATGCCTGATATCAACATTGAAGCAGTTTACCACCAAACACATGGAAGGAAATTTTTTTGTTAAATTAGATGGTGGTATATGTCAAAGGGCATATACACACACTTAGATTTTCTGCTGAAACTAAACTCTAACATGTTATATTCTTTCTTTTTTTTTTTTTTTAAAGAGAGGGAGAGAGAGAGGTGGGGAGAGGGGCAGAGGGAGAAGGAGAGAGAATCCCAAGCTGACTCCGCTCCCAGTGTGGAGCCTATGCAGGGCTCAATCTCACAACCTTGAGATCATGACCTGAGCCGAAATCAAGAGTCAGATGCTTAACTGACTGTGCCACCCAGGTGCCCCTAACATGTTATATTCTTAATAAAATCAAATGTGATCTTCAAAGTTAATTACGTGTGGATGGGAAGAGTAAAACGACACACGGCAGATAAATTTTGAGGGCAGATAAATGTGAGGGCAGGTGAGGTGTTTCTATCAATCTGTCACCTTTTAAGAGTTAAGATACATTAACTCATTCACTTATCATTTATCTCTAGGAAGTATTTTTTAAGGATCTTCACAGAGAAATCCAAAGCATCAATAGTACTCTTTTATCACACTAACTTCTAAAATAACATGTGTACCTAAAAATGTTTTGTTTCAGGTGACTACTGCTGCATGAAAAACAACCCCCAAAACTTAATGGCTTAACATACCCATTTTATCGTATTTCTTTTTTTTTTTTTTTAAGATTTTATTGATTTGACAGAGAGAGAGAGCGTGCACACAAGCAGGGGGAGCAGGAGTGGGAGAAGCAGGCTCCCCGTTGAGCCAGGAGCTCCATGCGGGGCTGGATCCCAGGACCCTGGGATCATGACCTGAGCTGAAGGCAGACGCTCAACCGACCGAGCCACCCAGGCGGCCCCCATTTTACCGTATTTCATGATGGTATGGGTCAGGAATTTAGGCGGAGCTCAGGTGGGCAATTCTTCTGCTCCCGTAGCACTGACCGGGCGCAGTCAGTAGTGTTCAGTTAGGGCTGGGCTGAGCAGAGGGTCAAAGATGGCCTAACTGCGGGCCTGGAATGCGGTGGGCATGGCGACTCTCATGGTCTCTTCGTGGCACTCCGGCAGAGTAGCTGCACTTCTTTCATGGCAGCTCAGGGCTCCAAAAGGCCACAGGGGAAGGTGCTTAGTCCTCTTAGTGACTAGGCCCAAAACTTGCTTAGTACCACTTCTGCCATCCTCTGTTGGTCAAAGTAGCCACCGGCCAGGGCAGACTCAAGGGGAGGGGAGACAGATTCTCCTCTCCGTGGGAGTTGTGTAAAGACTTTGCAGCCATCTTTAATCTGGTGTGCTTAGAAAAAGTGATGTCATCTTTGAAAACCGAATAAACGTTCCAGTTTATCAGGATTTATTGATCCACATCAACAAATGGAATGCAAAAGGGTGTCGGTCAAAGAGAATCTTTATATATAGACCAGATATCACAAAAATACATGTAAAAATGGGATTTAAGTTGTGATGAATTCTAAAAACAGGGAATTTCAGGTAAGAGTCTAGAATAACCATATAATCTATTGCCCAGAGACACTTTTGAGATGGAAAGGGGCACTGTAAAAAAATGTGCCATGGCAACAGGCAGAGACCAGAACTGGCCCAAGTAAAGAGAGACACGTGGTCACTGCTGGAGCCAAGGGACAAGATCAAAGCAATGACACTTAAAGGACAGATATATGGGATTGTTTGGAGCCAATCCGTACGGCCAAAAAGAAAAGCTTCCAAACTTGTTATTTTTATAGGATGTGCTGATGAAAGCCATGGACCAAATCTCCTTCCCCCAAACAACCCTCTCTTCCATCAATGTCCAAGTGTTTCTTTCAATCAAACCAGATGATCTGTTCAGGACGGCCTTGGGAATAAACACGGTCTGTCATCGAGGGCAGCCGTTCAAAATATATGTACCTCTGGGAGATACCCTACCATCATCAGGGTGCTGACTTGTTAGGCACAGATGGGAACAGGCCACACTGGCTGCTTCTCTCAGGGTAACTGCTGCTGGAGGCCACAGCCTTCTCCCTGTTGAGCCCGCACGCGGCCGCCGGAGGGGCCTTCCCACCCAGCGCCCCATGTGGCGGCTCTGTCTGAGATGAACACTCTGTTTGGATCCTTCCTCGCTAAGGAACCAGCATGCCCAAACTGGTTAATGGCCGTTTGAGAGCAAGAACAGTTTATGCAAACATTACTGCTCCTCAATGCAAGACCCCTGAAGAAAAGTTCTGTGTCATTAGTATTATCAGTCCGTATGCATGCACTGAATTAACCACGGAGAAATTCTTTTCTCATCTCTTGCTCTTCAAAATAAACTAAAAAAATTCTCTTAATTTCCAGTTAGCATTCATCTATGTGTGCATACGTGTATTAACTATTTGTCTTACCACGGGCATCCAGCCCTTCACACTACTGATGGCCAAAGTTTGTTTGAAGTGTTGGTTCAAAAGCAGATAAAGAACAGTCTTGAGTGCATGTGGATCATTTGGGGGGATGATATTTTGGACAGTATAATTTTATATACACTATATTTGGATATCTATTTTGCTAAATGCAAAAACAGAAGTGATATAAAGACAAAGCTTACTTTTCATTTCTTAATCTATATTAGACTATCCTTGGTAATCAGCTTTTATCTTTAGCTAGGCTCCCAACCATCTTCCTTGAGGACTAGTTATTCTGTTTTTTTCTCAATTTTCCACCAATCAGTTTACTCTTCTAATGCTTTCTAAAATAACAATTCTGCTCAAACCATTCTATAACCAAATACAAACAGAAATGAAGATTTCATTTCCAGGGAGGATCAAAATATACTTAACATAACCAGTGAATTTATAATCGTAGGCATTACTCTTATAGACAAATTTTTCATTTCTATGAGTTACAGCACATGAGAAAGTCCCTAGAAAAGGTGGCCTAGAAAAAGCAATGTTTTTTGGTGGAAAAATATTTTGAAACTTAGAAATCAAATTGTTTTAGAGAATGCACTTCGTCCCTTTCTCTATATACAATTAACTCAACACTGTCAAATATATATTCATTTACAGTACATTTTGGCATACCAGAAGGACAGATACTATCTTGTTCTGATTTTGCATAACGCCCAGAGCAATGTTAATGCAAATGAAGTGGGTTAAACCATAGTATTTAATGCTGACGCTGATGACTTTTATACAAAGACAGATAAAACTTCTGAAATCAATTCATTAAAAATCTGTCAAAATATTTCTCTCTATATACTAGCCATCTCTCTATCTGTCTTCTATCTATCTATCTAAACTGGCCATCTCTCTCTCTCTCTAAACTGGCCATATCTATCTATCTATCTATCTATCTATCTAAACTGGCCATAAAGAGTGTTAAATTGTCTTCACCCCATGTATAGTTTTTGGTATTCATAAAAAGGTCTATTATCATTATCAACTTAGAGACGTGTTACTTAACAATTATATGTCTCACCACTTTTTATAAAGTATTCCTTATACTTAAAATATATGTACTAAAAATCATCACAATTCTTTGTGAGTCACAAAAACATACTGTCACCATTTATAGCCAACATAGTCTCTAGTGGAAGGCAAAGACAAAACGCTCAGGGTCTATGCTATAATTTCTATAGCATACTGTACTAGCAACTTCAGAAAGAGACAAGAAAGCAGTGGAAAAAAATGGAGAAGCACTACGAGATTTGCTATCTAGTTTATCTAGATATGGTAAGGCAATTCTTGAGTCTAATTCTTAAGAAATCATGTGGCAGTATACTGTTTTATAAAATCAGATAAATGCTTGGCTTCCATTCCTGTTTGTGTGATTTTGGGGGAAACTTTACTACAGATATTTTAGGGTTACTACGTAAAGAAACACTACATTCATTACCTCATTAGTATTGTACCCATATTATAGATGAGGAAGTTGAGGTGTAGATAACCTTAACTTGCCCCAATCATGTGACTAAGTACTGCAACTCAGCTTTAACCAGATTAACACTTACTGTCTTCATAAATAAGATCAGTATGTGCAATAAAATAAAATACTAAATTAGAGCAATTATCCTATATGCAGTATTTTTATAATCACCGGAATCCTAAGGATGGATGTATCTAGAACTTAGAATAAAACAAAAAAATTCTCCGTCCCAGAACTGAGAAAAACACTCCAAGGTTTCACTGACAGAAAGCTATAACGACACCTAATAAAGAAAATACTAATATGTACTGAATTATTAATATGATGTAGTATTTCCATATCTGAATTATTAATTTTTAAGGGTTGCTCCTAGAAAAGAATGAGAAATAACACTCCTAAATGTTTTAAGTAAAGGTTTATGATCTTTCTCTTGGGTAATTCTACTAAGTGATGTTAAGATCTATATAATTATGGCCGTCTTCGTCTATTTTTACTGTCACAGGCAGAGCTGAATCAATGTCATCCTGGACAGATGCAGCAAAGCTCTAATACAGATCACTTTCCCAACCCTCCTCAACAGCCTGTTGTAGTGATGGATAATCCTTGTAAGCACACATCCCGGGCTGAATCCTACTACATCTCTTTCTGTTTTAAGTCTTCACAAGGCAGGAGCTCTCCTGCCTTACCAGAATGAATAAAATTCCACAACAAATGAGAAATTGGTCCCCATATGTCTAATATGCACAACCAACAGAAATAAATATTTCTTTGAAAAATAGACTTTACGTGTCTTTTTGTTTAGTGAGAGAGCATTTACTAACTCATGTTATGAAGTATTTCATTTTTGTAGCATTTATATAGGGTTGATGGAAACTGGAAAAGCAGGAAGAAAAGATAAATGTTGTTTCCAACTATTACAGAGATACTTCTATTCATTTTTCTTAGAGTACAAATATTCTAGGATAGCAGGTTTCAAATTGTGTGTGACGAGATCAATTTAGTGGATCAAGAGGAACATTTAAAAACGATGAAATAAAATAAAAAGATTAAAATAGAAAATATAATACAAGGAACATAACAAGTTTAACTATTATTTCATGAAACTTGTATATATGCTGTCTGTATTGTGTCACAATGTAAAATGTATTTCTTACTGAGGGCCATGATTAAGAAAACGTGAAAGCCACTGCTAAGTGAATACACAGAAGTAGACAGAGAGATGTGTTATTTTTTTCAATGTTTTGCTTTTTGACAGAAAATAACAATTAAAAAACAAAAATTGTAAGATATGGATGAAAGAAATTGAAGAAGACACAAATAAATGGAAAGATATCCCATGCTTGGACAGGAAAAATACTGTTAAAATGTCTATACCACTCAAAGCAATCTACAGATTCAATGCAATCCTTATTAAAATTCCAATGGCATTTTTCCCAGAAATAGAATAAATCTAAGATTTGTGTGGAACCACAAAAGACCCTGAATAGCTAAAAGCAATTCTGGGAAAGAAGAACCAAGCTGGAGGCATCACACTTCCTGATTTCAAACTATATTACAAAGCTACAGTAACTAAAACAGTATGGCACTGATATTAAAAGACACACAGGTCAATGGAACAGACTAGAAAACCCAGAAATAAACTTATGCATACATGGTCAACTAATTCACAAGAACAAAGCCAAGACTATGCAATGGGGAAAGGATAGTCTCTTCAGTAAATGGTACTGGAAAAACTGGAGAGCCACATGGAAAAGAATGACACTGGATCAGTACCTCCATTATACATAAAAATCAACTCAACTGGATTAAAGATCTGAAACCATAAAACTCTGAAGAAAATATAGGGGGTAAACTCCCTGACACTGGTCTTGGCAAAGATTTTTCGGATGTGATACCAAAACAAAGGTAACGAAAGGAAAAATAAACAGTGAGACTATATCAAACTAAAAAGCTTCCACACAGCAAAGGAAACCATCAACAAAATGTAAAGGCAATCTATGAAATGGGAGAAAATATTTTCAAACATAGATCTGATTAATATCCAAAGTATATAAAGACCGCATACAACTCAACAGAAACAAAACAACAAACAACCCAATTAAAAAATGGGCGGAGGATCTGAAAAGACATTTTTCCAAAGAGGCCATACAGATGGCCAACAAATATGAGAAATGGTGCTTTGAACATCTTGGAAATGCATATCAAAACCACAATGAGATATCACCTCACACCTATTAGAATGGTAATTATCAAAATGGCAAGAAATAAGGAGTGTTAGCAAGGATGTGGAGAAAAGGAATCCTTGTGTATTGTAGGTGTGAATGCAAACTGGTACAGCCGCCATGCAAAACAGTATGGAGGTTCCTCAGAAAGTTAAAAGTAGAAGTACATCTGATCTAGCAATTCTACCTCTGGGTATTTATTCAAAGAAAACAAAATCTTTATCTCTAAGAGATATCTGCACCCTCATGTGCACCGAAGCATTACTTAGAGTAGCCAAGACATGGAGACCACCTAAGTGCCCACTAATGGATGAACGGAAAAAAAACACGTGGTCTGTGTGTCTGTCTGTTTGTATACACATGTATCCACAGACACACAAACAGAATATTATTCAGCCATAAAAAAGAAGGAAGTCCTGCCATTTGAGACAACATGGATGGACCCTGAGGGCATTATGCTAAGTGAAATAAGTCAGAGAAAGACAAATATTGTATAATCTCACTTACATGTAGAATCTTAAAACAAAAGAAAACAAAAACCTGAACTCACAGATACAGAGAACAGATTAGTGGTTGGCAGGATGTATGTGTGTGTATGTGCACATGTGGGTGCGTGTGCGTATTTGCGCGTGTGTGAGAGAGAGAGAGAAATCGGTGAAGGTAGTCAAAAAGTACAGACTTCTGGTTATAAGATAAATAAGTCCTGGAGGTTTAATGTACAGCATGGTGACTATAGTTACAATTCTGGAGTGTATATGCGAAACCTGGTAAGAGAAAATTGTAAAAATTGTCATCACACAAAAAAAACAAAAAAACTGCAACGATGTATGGTGATGGATGTTAACTAACCCTATTGTGGTGATCATTATGCAATATATATATACATATCAAATTATCATGTTTTATGAGGAGTAACACTTCTAAATGTTTTAAATAAAAGTTTACAATGTTTCTCTTGCATAATTCCAAGTGAAAAAAACCTTAAAACTAAATACGTTCTATGTCAATTATATCTCAATAAAAATAGGTTTTTTTAAAAAAATTATAAATCATTATATTTTCCCTTAAAATATCAATTTTGGTATATTTTCAAACCTTAAACATATTAGAGAAAGTAAAAAACAGAACAAGCAAAAACAACAATCTAATTCTGACAGTGAATATATTTGAGCAATTTGAGTAAAAAGAATGTATATTTTACAAGTGTACTTAATTTACACACTGTCATCTATTTTAAATAGCTTATTCAGATGAGTTTCCAGCAATGTGCAATATCTTCAACATTAAGTAATAAAATGCAAAAGATTCCAAGACTCCCAATGTTGCTTTGTTACTGGACTTACCAAACTGTGATTTCAATACAATAAGCTGCTGATATTTGATTCAGATATCCAATAATTTTATTTGGACTCACAGGCCTAAAAATTTTTTATTTCACAGTTGTGACCTTTAATTTAAACTGAAATGTATTAAAAATCAGGCTAATGTAGGTGTTTTATTAGGGTTTTCCTACAAGAATAAAAGGTGAAATAGTTGAAACACTGGGCCCAATAGTTCCAAAGAGGTCTCAACCTTTTGGAAGTAGAAAGTTAAAATCTACTGAAAGAGTAATCAGTATATACCATGTTAAAATCTCCGCAACTAGAGATATGCTATTTTTAGATATCTTGATAAACTTTCACCAACATTTTTACATTTTACTTACATACTTTATGGAACTGTGGATGTCTAAAATCCTAGCATGACCATTACTGGTATTATTCTACTGAAGGGCACAGTTTGATCTGGTAAAGCATAAAGGTATCTTTACGAAACTTAACTTTTCTCTGTCAGGCTGAGAATAATTTTTAATATCATGAACCACAACTGTGAAAGTAACAAATAAAAAGGCAAATATATGGTGTATTTCCACACACTTAAAATTTCATGATGCATTTCCTACAGAAATAATATTTCTACATTTATACTTTCATAATTATTCTGTCACCACCAGTTTTATCTCGTATTAGAGTCTACTCATATCCAAACTCAGATATTTTTCCAAAAAACTGTAGCGTACTTACAATTCTTTTTATTCCATAAACCAGAAAAATACAAGTACATAAGAAAATAGTAGGTAAGAACAGAGAGAGAGAAACAGATAATAAGGAAAAGTAAAAACAGAAGCAAAAAAACAAAAACAAAAACAAAAACAAAACAACCCTAGAGTGGAATCACACATCCTTCCCCAGGGGCTTAGGTTTGAAGACAATGGCTAAGAAAAAAAACTGTATAAAAAAAATTATCCTAGATAAGAAAAAAAAAATCTCATGAATTAAGTATGGTATACATGCTTTTATGTAAAATTCATTGCTTAGAAATATATATAAATGTATCATCTATACATTTTAGTGTGCCATATAGAATTTCCTGGAAGAGGACACAGAGAAAACACTCACATGTATTACTAACTGGAAAACTTCAACAAATAAAAGGACTCCAACTTCGCTGGGTCTTCCTGTTAGCTGAGTCATCTAGAGATATTTTATCAGTTCCTCCTCCTCCTCCTTAGTGTTTACCTATTCATTACTCGACTTTTTCCTAAAGTAGCCCTAGAAAGTCAACATCATCCACTTGCCTGGGGACCTGAGTATTTCTCATTGGGTGGTCAGTGAGGTCACCTTCAAATCAATCATCCATTTGTTCCTGCTGGAGGACTTATATCAATAGGCAGGGACAGGTGATATCTTTTGTCTGTGTCCAGAATGGTTGGCTATTTAAATTACTTTTGCCCCCCTCCCTTTAAAAAAAAAATTCTAGTAATGATCCCTCTGATTATAGATTTCATTGACACAATTCTCACCAAATCTTAACTAGAAAAGATTTGCGGGTCACAGGCGGCTCATTCGTTAAGGCTCATATTAAACTCTACCTCTTCCCTCATGGCGCCCACTAGACAGAAGTACCAACACATGTCAGAGCTGAAGGGAGATCATCTGCTCTATCTGCAAAGGGAATTTAAACAATTCCGATCTTGGGACGGCAAAGAGAAAAGTACAATATTGTAATATTCTAATTTTATAACGCAGCAAATACAAGTTTCCACCTCAGGAAGACAACACTTGGGGCTTTAAAAAGTGATTCATGGCTTCTAGGCTCTCCGTACCTTGGAGGCTCAGCTTCCAATGACAATTTTGGTTACTGGAGGTATCAAACTGAGGGAGTGTTTGTGGAGGAAGGAGTGGTGGGAGAGTCTAGAAATTTCACTTACTTGGGACAAACATTTGATGTATTCCCTGGTTTCGGATCCACAGCACCAATCTGTCGTGGGTCAAGATCTATGTGTAGCCATTGGCCACCTGCCTCTATTTAGAGAAGGTTTTTGTGGCTACTTATTGTGAGGAGAAAAAGTGCAAATGATCAGTTTGGTCACTTAAAAGTGATCACTTACATGATATAGAAATATTAGTAATAAAAGTTAAAAAAAAAAAGTAATTTCACTTTGGATAGTGCAAATCGGCTGTCTCTTCACGTTCTTTTTCCCAATCTTAAAAATGCCCCACGCCTTCTAGCCTATAGGAATGTGTGAAGCCTCCTCTATATAGCTTACAACTCTCAAGTTCTATCCTTGGCCATATTCATTTACAATTTCTATTTCTGGCCATATCCATTCATTTCTCTCTATATTCTACCCAGGAGATCTCATCTACTCTCCACATTGAACTACGGGGATGATCCTAAGTTCTTATATTCATAGGTAAAGTGATCTTTCAGGCTTTACTCAAATATTCTAATTACTTTTAGGTGCCTCTCTGTGGATGATTACCATCTCCAAAGCAGAAATAATGTCCCCCAGCTATTCCTCCATAATCCCGTTCACTCATGTCCAAAGCGTCCAAGGTTACTTTTGACGCTTCCCCTTCCCTCTCCAACTAAGTTTAATTCACTCTTTACAATATTATTCACTCCCCTTCTTTCCTTTCTGTTCCTACAGACACTATGCTAATTCAGAATCTTTCTATGTACAAACTAGACAGACGATCACAATATCGCAGGATTATTGCCCCTGACTCTGATCTATTGCTACTAAATCTTCTATCAGATCACCTCCATGTGACCATTTCTATAGCAATTTTGATCACGGTCCTTTACTACAAGATCGAGTCCAAAGTGTTTAAACTTCTGTAACTCAGCTTTACATTTTTTAGCCTTACCTCCCCCCTTTCACTCTTCATATGAATTCCTAGTTTAGCCAATCTGGTCTATTTAACAGCCAACAAACACACTCTATGAGTTTCCCATGCCACTTCCTCCATCTGGAAGGCTTTGTGCTCCGGATGCTTTAAGATTCTTATTAAACTTCACCCCTTCCCTTGTCACCCCAACTAGGTACAAGTACTGTGACAGAATGTTAGAGCTGAAGGGAGACCATCTACTCCATGTGCAAAACAGACTCTGAAGAATCATCTCCCCCACCTATAAAGTTAAAATGTTTGGGGAAACTGAGGCCAAAGGACAATAAAAATAGTTTTCTTTCCAAACACTAGGTTTTCTTTCAACACTTTTTTCTTGAGCGTTTCCTCTGTGCCAGGAGCTATGCTAGCCACACAGGACTAGAGTTTTAATGAGAAAGACCGACTGCACGTCTATCATCACACAAAGAGTTCAACGTCGGTGAGTGCCACAAGAAGAGGGACTACAGGGTGCCACTGATGTCTGAAGTATGAATGGTTCAGGGAAGAGGTGAGGCACGGCATTAATCTGGTGTGGGAAGACAGGAAGGAGTTGACTCAGTCTGGGAAGAGGAAGAAGGCTTCCCTGAGGAGGAAATCTTTTAAGTAGAGATGAAAGCGAGTAGGAATTAACTGCAAAAGGTAAATGATTGCTACATGTACAAGGAAAGCCCAGACAGATACTTTCAAGGAACTGAAAGCAGGTGCTGGAATCTAAGGGACGAGGAAGATTGCAAAAGGTGAGACTGGAAAGGCAGAGACAGGCAGGAGCATGCGCCTTGGAAGGTCACGTAGAAGATTTCTGGACTTTATTCTAAGACAACAGGCCTTGGACGGCATGTTCCAAGATACTTGAAGTCAGGACCATGGCTTACTCTGGGAGGAATGGGAGAAGCAATTATGAAATCAGAAAAAAATTCTAGTTTTATTTCCATTGAAACATATTCTGTATCCCTATCACACTTTCTTGAGCGTGTGTTTTCGTCTGAAGTCAAGTTGGAAAAGGAAAGCATATGAATTTATAAATACTGCCATTTTTAGTTGGTCCACTTGGCTTGGACAGGAGAGAGTGTACGTCCATGAATGCCTCTGCACCTGTAAACACTGGAGGGAGTATGGGCTTGTTCTAGATTTTTCTAAAAGCACAACCTTCCATACAAGAACAATTCAATAAAAAGATCCATTTCACTGCGTGGCCATGAATTGGCTATACTTGAAGTTAAAGCTTCAGTCTCCTCCCCTTTTCCATAAGGCCCTTAATAAGGGAAAATATTTTGAGAATCTACAAGCAAAATTTTTCCAAGGGTTGTTTTAACCCCAGTTGCTTTTTATCCTCATCTTGGCTATATCAGGTAATGAATTTCAGAAGGCAGTCACAAATTTATTTCCTCTAAAATTACATTTATATCAAGGATCAAATTTAAAGAAGGTAGGGTGACAAGGTTATTAATAAAAGAACAGCTGGAATTTTGGAGCAATTTCTGTGTTCAAAGTATTGTGTTGGACACCTTAAAATAAATTATCTCATTTAACCCCAATAAAGAATTTGAAAGGTGCATCTCTTTCACAGATAAGGAAACAGGCTTGTTTCCCTACAATTTATACATCTTAGATGTATACTGTCCAATATGGTAGCCTGTAGTCACGTGTCTTCTGAGCACTTGAAATATGGCTAGTCTGAATTAAGATGTGCTGTGAGTGTAAATCACATAACAGATTCCGAAAATTTAGAATAAAAAGTAAGATATCTCAATTTTTGAATATTGGTTACATGTTAAAATGGCAATATTTTATATAGTGTATTAAAAAATACACTATTAACTTTATCTGCTATAATTTAAAAAAAAAAAAAGCTCCTAGAAATTTTTAAATTGCATTTGTGGCTCACATTATACTTGTATTGAACAATACCTCCCTAGACCAAAAGCTGGGTATTGAATTTGCCAGTAAATAACAAGTTCAAAGGCAGCCTGGTATAGGAGAAGAGTACATGGATCATAACAGATCTTGGTTTAAATCCTTCTATCAGTGACTAGTCTTGGGTAAAACACCAAACCTCTCCGCACTTCACTTTGGTCACTGGCATTATGGTGATATTAAATATCCCCCAAACTGCTGTAATATGTAAAGCAGCTAGTGGGAAGAGGGGAAGGAGTAATTACTGAATACTTCCTATAGCAGCTGGTTAATTTAAAAACTGATAACCAAAAAGAGTAGAAAATTCACTTATTTGAAAAATCATGTTTTATTCTCAGTAAGTGGGAGGAGTGAAATCACCTGCACATTTAACGCCTACTTCAGCCTCACATAGGCATCGTCTATTACCTTGTAATATACACAATATACACAGATCCTTTCTTTCTATTTAAGTTACTTATAACATGTTATGGGCTGCGAGGCCAGATGATAAAAGTGAGGGTGAGATATAAAATGTCAGGACACAGACGGGCCCAAGGGGTCCTTATGGCTACAATGGATGAATTCCAGTGAAAAAAGTTTATGAACTTGACTTCAGCAGATCCATGGTTTTTTTTACATCAAGAACTGAGACTAGTGAATAAAATGACACCTGGGCAAGTAGAATTTTACTCTTATTTTTCTCTCTAGGTTGTGATGCAAACAAATAAATTGTTCCAGCATACCAAGTTTAGACTAGCCCACTATCAGTAACCTCCACTAAATCACGAGAAACTACAAAATCATATTCTGTCCCCTAGGCTTTTGTCAAGAAGTTTGCCCTTTTATCAATGTTTAAACTATATGTATATATTTAAATGTAAAGTTTGGGCAGCTGGGGCATTCACTTTATTATCTGATGAATGTATATGGCTTAAGATTGACATGTGACAATGTATTAGACTGCCCTGTTTTTTTTTTTTTTTTTTTTTTTGTAGTCTGGGGGGTGGTGTACTAATTAAGGATTTGAGTCACTTCAATGTAGCCCCTTAAGTATACATTTATTAAATTTAGCATCAAAACTGCCCATTTGTTATCTACAGCAATTAACTTTAAGAAAATGAGACTGGAGAAGTAAAAAGCTATCAGATTTACAGATCTTAGAACAGCAACAGAGACCATGAAAATATTCACTTTATTCTAGTTTGAAATTTAACAAGAAATAATATACAAAATATTAGTTTAGCTATTAAAATGCATGTGCAATGAGTTTAAGGGGTGTGGGGACAGGGCCTATCCTTTGATCTCATGTTGCATTAAAAATCCACCCCTTGTAATGAATTTTTGAGTACCTACTGAGTACACATGATTCGATATTTGCTCTTTCAAAATGAGTGACTCTGACTTTCAACGTGATTGTGTCTACAGTACACTTACAACTATCTTTCAGTAAATGTCTTCAAATTTAGGGCTAAAGCTAGAATTAGGCAAGAAAAAAATTACACTAAATCAAAATTATTAGCAATTATTAGCTAATAATAAGAATCACACAGAATACTATGTAACTAGTAACTAGAAAAATTTGCTAAAACTTGGACCTAAGATATTATTATATTTCTGATCCTTGAAATTATAGGAAAATATATAGTTAATTGAAGAGGAAACAAGTATTTTAGACCACTTAAGCAACCAGCCCTATTTTCAAAATGCACACTGTAAAAAAAATAAATAAATAAAGAGTTCGTATCAGGAAAGAGCTGGTTTGCATTAACTTTAAATTAGCTAATACTTGAGTTACACCTTTGAAGAAACTTCTGTTTTGTTTCCAGGAACGCTTTTTTCCCTTTTTTTCCTTTACTTCTTTCCTTCTTTCTTTCTTTCTTTCTTTCTTTTTTTTTTTTTGAGGGGGTAAGGCAGTTGGATTAAAAAAAAAGTTAAGCCGCATTCTTTAATGTAAATGGCATATCTGTGCTCCTATATGCTAATAACTCAATCTCACTGAACTGTTATGATGTCTTCAAATAATTTAATAATGTCTTTAAAGTTTCGTCTTAATTGCACCGTTCATTTTTGTAAAACGCCTTGGCACCTCTCAATCTTTTAAGAGAGGAGAAAGGTCTCTTTCCTCTGGACCTGACATTTTTACCATATACGTGTGAGCAATTTTTGCTGTCAAATATTGCCAAGGTAGATTTTTTGTTGTTCAATCTGAAAATGTCTCCACTATGCTTGCCCAGCTCCCCTCCTCCCAACACAAACCTACCCAACCCTTTCACCCACTGCAAGTTTTAAACTTTGTTTCCTTTGGGGTTCTGCACAAGTGCTACTAATAATATCCAAGAGACAAAGAGCTGTGCTGTGGGTTCACGGGATGCCAAATTTGAGTTGTGAAACAAAGCACTCAAATTTGAGATTCAAGATGATGATGGTGGTGATGCTGGCAAAAAAAAAAAAAATTATTATAGAGCATGAGACCCCAGAGCCATCTCCCTAGACAGCTCCCCCTGCCCACGGCCACCCAGAGCACCGGGGAGTTCTGGCCCCGGGACGTCGGCTGCCGGCAGCACCGCGAAGCCCCCTGCCCGCCCCCCGGCCCTCTCACCGCTTCACTCGGATGATCTGGTCCCGCATGGGCTTAATGTCCTGGAAGCTCTGCTGGTTGACGAGGCTGTAGACGAGGATGAAGCCCTGGCCGTTCTTGATGTACAGGTCCCGCATGGACGCGAACTGCTCGGTGCCCGCCGTGTCCAGGATCTCCAGCACCGACGGCGACGAGTCCACCTCGATCTCTTTGCGGTAGAAGTCCTCGATGGTGGGGTCGTATTTCTCGATGAAGGTGCCGGTCACGAACTGCACGGTCAGGGCGGATTTGCCGACCCCGCCCGAGCCCAGCACCACCACTTTGTACTCGCGCATCGTCCCTCCGCGGCCGCCGCCGCCGCCGCCGCCCGCGACATAGACCTACGCCCGCCGCGCTGCGCCCCCGGACCCTGCGCCGGCGGCCGGCCCCGCCGCCTCCCGCGGCCGCCCCCACCTCACGGCCGCCGCGGCCCCCCGGGCGCCGGCGGAGGGAGCAGCAGCCCTAGGCATGGGCCGAGCCGGGCGGCAATGCGGCCCGCGGGCGCCGGCAGGCACTGAGCACGAGCAGCGAGCGGGAGCCGCCGGAGCCACCGGAGCCGCCCGAGCCGTGGGCCCGCAGTGCCGCCCGCCCGCCCCGCCCCTCGCGCTTCCACGCCCAGCTCCCCGCCCGCTGCCGCCGCCGCCGCCGCCGCTTCCTCGGCTGCCGGAGCGCGCGCCCGAGCAGGAGCCGCAGCGCTCGCGGGGGCGGGGCCCGGCAGCACGAGGCGGGGCTCCACGGCGCAGCCCCGCCCCTGCTCCCTGTCGCCTAGGCGACCGGCCGCGCGCGCTCCCGGGAGACTGCGCGGTGCGGAAGCCTGGGCTCGGGCTTAGATAAACAACCTCCTCTGCCACCCAACAGCACCCTGCCCCGCACGCCCCGTCGAACCCCAGGGTCTGCGTACTGAGCATGCGCAGTTCGTTTGCCTGAGCCAAGAACCTAGTCAACTCGAGAATCCCACGCTGGGCATTTGGGGGAAGCAAGATGTTAGCGGGGCCAGGGCAATCTGCTGGCTTTAACGTGAGGCGGAGAGTGAAAAGAAGAAACGGACAAGGTCCAAAAGGAGGTCTTGGTGAGGGATTTTGTTTGACACCACCCAGTGTCTCAGTACTCCTGAGAGCTTTGCTTTTTATCTTGCATAAACATAACAAGAAGCTTTTTTTGAGGGGACGAACATAAACACAACGAACTGAAGCTTTGTTTTAAGCGTCAGAACACTGAGGAAGAGGTTACAGAACCCCTTCTGCCCACAGCCCAAGGAGGCGAAGGCGAGCCCGCGAAAGCCAGGCCCACGGCTGGTGACGTCGCTAGGGGTCCCGCCCACCGCCCCAGCCCGCACCCCAGCCCCGCCCTGCTCCAGCTCCGGACTGGTGTCGAGCTCTTCCCACGCCCTCTCGGCTATGGGCACTTGGAAAACGGGGAAAACGGAGCTCCAAGCCGCAACAGAAAGCCCAGGGACACCTCATAGCAACAGCTAGCCGGGGCACCTAGTAGGAAGCTGGGATTCATTCCAACCAACCAGATCACGTTTCTGTACCCCGTGGTACCATTCTCGGCCAATAGAGAGCCACTTCATGCCACGTGACACCCAACCGTCAGCCAATGGAGGAAACTCTAGACGCAGGATCAACCAACTCACCTCCCTTTGCCTGGACAGGCTGGGCGTTTGCTTCTGCGCACTCTCTGCCAACCAATCGTAGGTAAGCTGACAAATGACGGAGGTTCGATGTGAACCAACCAGGACTCGCTATTCCCTTGCCACCTAGGGCCGGCGGTATGGAGACAGGGCCGGTGGTGGGGTCCGGGAGGGGTCGGAGAATGAGGGGCCGGTCGCTGTGCCCTGTGCTGGCAAGAAGCAAGGTGTTTTGCAGGCGAGAGGGATGAATTCTGCGTTTAACGTCGTCTCCTTGGCATGCCGCCTAAATGATGGGCATGGAAATAGTGCTGAGGGATGTGGGCTGAATCGTGGGATGAATCGAGAGAACAGGGACTTTTGTCCTTAGGGTGAGAAATTTTCCGGTACTTAAGGAGACATACTGCAGCAGTTGGCACGGGTTTTCCGTGCGTGCCTCCTGAAACATTTTTTTTTTTTTAACTACTTAGCTTTTAAACTTACCGTTCCGTCTCTGTAGCATTATATGTCAGTTACAGTCTCTCATACCCGCAACGTCAAATTTAGGAGAAGTTGTATTTCCAAGTATTCCTGGATTATATTTTGTAATAACTGGTTATTGGATTTACCTTACTTAAAGCTATGTCCTTCTCAGACAAGTCTGCACCCATCTGTTACTAAATCACATTTCTTGGGAATAATAAATTTCTGCAGTTCTGATGTTTGATCATGGCATACCTCTTCGCCCTTTCTCTTCCCCACAAGGTCATCATGTAGGAGGATTTTGGTCTGAGTTCCTCGAAAAACCAGGTGTTCCTTTACCATCTTTTCTGTCAATTATCAAACTACTACAAAGGCGTACTTAGATTCAGCAGTGTTCTATTGCTCTGTTAGTCCATTATATTAGAATGGAGAACTTACATTTTTGCATTATCTTGCTATGGTATAGCACATACCAAGTTTTTGCTTTAAGTGAGGGCAAGTGTCATGTCAAAATGTGTAATAAATATAACTCAGTCTTCATTTCTTGATTAAATATTGTCAAAGTATGAGAGGTAATATCTGAGCCTCTGGAATCAGCAGTGAAGGCAGATTGCAAAAAAAATGCGAATCGGAAGAATGTTTTAAGATCGTAGAAACCATAGAGGATCTGATATCTCATTCTAAACTAGTAATGTGGAAAAGTGAATTAAAATTAAAGGAGCTCACGTGGATGCGTTATATCTGAGTTTTTTTGGCAGGGATATTTCAAGAAGATGTAGATGGAAGCAGTGTTCACCTAGCTTTTTATAAGTCTTATATTTTATGTGAAATTTGTGTGCTGATTTGAGGTTACTTTAGCTTTGTAACAGTCACACTTCTTTTTAGAAGAAAGACAGATTGTCCTTTTAAGATCCAAATTGTGCATCATGGTGATAAAATTCCTAGGCTTTTTGAGAAGCATCAAACTTTCTCTCTTTGTGTAGATCATTACAATCTGTGTAGTATGGTGCATTACAGTGGAGCTGAAAAATCATTTATTTTGCAAGCAAATAAAGGTCCAGTGGCTTTTTTTTTTTTTAATTTGCACTGGGATTGTGAATCCAGAATGTAACCTTAAGCAACTTTTCACTTCCTGGGTCCCCAGAAGTTGAGAAGCTCTGGACTACAGTGCATCTGATAGAAGTTGTCACCAAAAAAAAAAAAAAAAAAAAAAAGTGAGTGGGCTCCCTAGTCACTCCACTTAACATAATAAAGAGTAGGAGAGCTTTTTGACATTTTTCAGGCTGTTTTCTCTGACCTTTCATTACTGCTGACTTTTCTTGATAAGGAGAAGTATACAGACTGCAGCCCTTAGGGTAGTTTCACCTCATTTATATTTCTCATCTTGATATTTGATATGCATTCTCGATGAATTCATATTCATTTGATATTCATTCTCAATGTTACCATAAGGGTAGAATTTTAACCACTAATAAGCAAAAGAAACATGATAAGTAGGGCATATTTTCTTTCCTATTCTGTCTTATATGATGGTACTTACCTAATTTGAGGCTGTATGTGAAATACTGGTTGAAGGATTAGCTGCCATAAGAAAGGATATCAGAATGTGTAGAGAATTTTGAAGATTTGGTTGGGAGATGGGTGTCTGTCTCCTGATTTCTTAATCATGTTCATTTTTATGCCAGCATGAACGTATCCATTCATTTGTGGGAAAGACAAAATAAAAAAGAGATAAAATGAAATTGAATTTTCTCCAAGAGCTGTAAATCTGTATGATAGTGAAAACACTGTGCACTGACACTTTAGGGCCTCTTTAGCTTCAGAAAGGCATTACTGGAAGAAAAAAAAAAAAGAAAAGAAAAACTTCATTTCTCCTCTCCCCACTAAATCTGAGAGTTATCTCACCTATGCCCAGATACCCTCAACTGTCACACTTGTGTTACTATGGAAACCCAGCTCCTTTCTTTGCTTCTCTGAAAGATGTTGGAAAAGGTGGGTTGAAGTGGGAAATACACTGTGTTCAGGGACTTTCTGACTAGAGCAAGAGGCAAGTCTGCAAAGAATTTAAACAAGTTAGAAGAGGATGTTTGTAATATTAGCAGGGCTTCTTATCTATAAAACCCTGATTCCTATTGCTTCCTATTAAGGCCTACGTAAGTGTGAGTAACCATAAAGGGGAAGGGCAAGTCAAGTACATTTTGAGCAGAAGACATTTTCTTGGCCTCTGAGGCTCCTGATAGAGTTGAGAAATGGAAGTATATGTAAACAGTGGAAAGGAAGGGGCAAAATAAGCTTGTTTCTTTTTTGAAAATGCAGTATGTCTCAGCACTTTTGAAAAGAAAAAGAATTCAGGAATGAAGTGAGTATGTAAACAAGTCAATGAAAGAAAACTTCTGGTTGAAAAAGTAAATGTTACTGAAGGAAAAGGCTTAATGATTAAGATAGAGGAAATAGAAAAAAGCCTGAAGAATCTTAAAAGCTTGAATGTTCAGAGGAAAATAGAGCTCCAGTGTGGTTTGTTTAACGTGGCAGAAGAGTAAACACAGTGTTGCTTGCATCCCCAGCAGTTTCCCTTTCTTTTGGGTGAAAAATATGGGATGAATCAGGATTGATCATTAATGGCAGTCCTCTCCTCTCTGCCCAGTTAGTCCAGCAGTAGGCATATGACTCCATTCTCATCATTGGAATGGGAAGAAGTCACTGGGACTGGGGGATTCCGAGGATTCTGACTAGAATGAGTAGATATCCCCATTTTTTTGGTGTCACTCCCCTTGCTTCCTGCTTTGCACATTGAAATAAGAGAATGTGGCCACCATCTTTGGGCCGTGATGCCTTATGGTGAGGTTGCAAACCAGCAAGCTTCGGGTGGCTAAGAAGGATGAGAAGAATCCAGGTCCTGGAAAACGATATTGAACTGTCATGCCGATACTGGAAATGCCTACCTTTGGACTTACTGATTAAGTAAACAGCTAGCCTCCTTTGGTTTAAGTCTGTGTTAGTTTAAGACGGTGAGGTTTTCTGCGTCTTGGAGTCAAATACATCCCAACTGCTATAGAGAGTGTGAGAGATTTGAGACAAAATGGTATTTTAAAAAAATCCGTGAGTATTTGTGATATTCTGATGCATATCCTACTGATATCCTGAATGGCATTTCAAAGACATTATGATATTAATTGAACACTTACTATGAATGTTATTCTAGGCTCTGGGGATACAAAAACAGACAATTAGACTGAAGAGCTTGTAGTTAAAGACATTATAAATGGAAGAGACCAACGTTAAACAACTGATTGCACATTTACATTATGTAATAACAGCTTATAATTCATGCTAACCAGAAAAAATTAGAGATGGTAAGGATGTAATAATAGCATAAATAATAAAATATTGCAAAATATATAACTACATAACTGAATAAAATTATAAAAACAAGCACTTTCAAGGACATGATAATATTATATATAGTTTATACATGAATTCTGGGAGCTTCAAAGAAACAGAAAAAACTGAAGTGGGTTTAATAAAGGAAAGCTGTCTGAAGGAAATTAATATGGTGTCAGGTTTTGATGGAAGTAGCCAAATAATAGACTCGATGGGTCAGAAGGGAGCACTCTAGGTGCAAGGAATTGAGAGAGCAAAGGGAGACAGCAGGAATGAAGTAGGAGTGGAATGTAGAAAATACAGAATCACTTGATTCTTTAATTCTCTATAGCAATGCCATTCTAGGGACAGCTATCAGGGGTAAAAATCAGAGGCTAGAAGTCTCAAGGCAAGGTTACCAAAGGTATAGAAATAATCTGGGGGGAAAATAATACAGAAGAAAAAGTAGAAAGATTACAAGGGTACATTTGAAGAAGTTAAGGTATTATTAAAAATGATGAATAATTTATAATGTGGGCATCATGAAAAAATTGTCATGAGAAGTAATTATGGACTTGAGGGCATCAAGAAGGTGGAATTCTTTCTACTTCACAAACAGAAGTAGAAAGAAAAATGAGGGTAGCAAAAAATGAAGACAGACAGCAAAACCGTTTTTGCTTATGGTTATTTTTTCATGGTAGCTGTTACTGGCATGCATTATGCGAAAATGAATGGAATTTGATTGAAAAGAAAAATTTCAATAGACCAGCATTATATAAAGATAGTCTTTTAGGTAAATAATGTAATTTAGAATGTTTTTCCTAGAATGCCTTTTTGTACCTTGCCATAGAAAAGTCTTTTCAATTACGGAGCTATAAGGAATAATAAGTTACAGATTAGTGATGCATTTTGGGAATTTAGAAAAACCCCATAGATGTGCCAAATGTGTTAGTAGCAACGGTAATAAATACTTGTAACAAAAATCAGAAGTTTGTCATATTTTATGTGGTTTCTGGTCAAATATGGTTGTAGTATTTTTCTACTGCTATTTTCCATACAAATATAAGAATATCTCTTAAAAATTAGGCTATGGTAGGCATATGAACATACCTTAATATTATTTATAAGAATGTAATGAATATTTATTGTGCTTTGCCATTTCCAGAGCCCTTTTTTCTACGTGTCCAAGAAGCTTGTAGTTTTTTAATAAAAAATGTAAAAATGATTAGGAACCACCATACAAATATATGACATGAAGATGCTGAACTAACATTATTGCTGCTCCTTTCTCCAAGGTCATGGAAGCAATGTAGAGGGTACAACACTGTCAAATGAAGAAAATTATGAGAAAACCCTGGTAATGAGAAGATTTGAGGGAACTGTTTGGTAAGTGGACTGGGAGAAGAGGGTGGTGGTGGTTTAGGCCTAGGGCAATAAGCAGCCAGCCACACTGCAGGAAAATAATAAAATAGGAAAAGAATTATTACACATGTGGTCATGCTTCTCAGTCACTGTTGCCTTGGGAAAATCAGTGTCTGCCCCCACACGTGTGGTGACGCAGAGCTCTGGTCCAAGTGGACTCAGGAGGACAAGCAGGGCCACACAGGAGCTTGTAAGGAGCTTGTAAGGAGCCAAGAAACTCCTTAGGTCCTAATAAACTTAGGGCTTTGCCCATCCACACCTCCTACTCTTACTTCCCTGGGCTCATGAATTTCAACCTAAGGACTGTTCTTTCAAGTTGCTTCTCTCCTCTTGGGGGAAGCAGAAGATGAACTCTAGACCTAAAGAGTGATTGGCTGTGATTTTCCTGGACTTGGGATTCTCTGCTCTAGAGCTTATTTCTTCTCATCCCTGAGCAACTTGGTGGGATTCAAAATGGGGTCTAGAAAGATGATTAGCCATTTGGTTTACCTGGGACTGTCATGGTTTTAGTCCAGCATCCCCCAGGTCCTCCTCAGCCCTAGTGGGTCACCCTACGTCCATTCTCATATGCATTTCCAGAAAAAAGAATGAATGCACATGATAAGATATTTTGAGAAGAACAACTATTTCAAAGAAAAAAAAAGTGTATAGATTTCATCAGAAGCATAAACGTTAGAATGGACCAAGCATTTACATTTAACCCCCAATAAATGTGCTAAAAAAGATAAGGGATACTGTTAGACATATGAAAACAAAGAAACACAAAAGGAACCAAATAGACATACTACAAATGGAATATATAGTAGTTGAGAAAAGAAAAAGGAAAGAGAATAAGATGGCAGAAGGGACGCAGTTAAGGAACACATGAGGGAATTGGAAGAACAGATTGAGGTCATCTCACAGAAAGAGGAAGGGAAGTTCAAAGAAATAGAAAAAGGGAAAAAATCAAGAGATATGGAGAAGAGAAGAAGTGGCAGCATAGAGATAAAAGAAATCCCCAAAAGAAAATGATTTCTTATGGACTATGAGAAACAAACTGAGGACTTCAGAGGGGAGGGGGGTGGGGGAATGGGATAGACCGGTGATGGGTAGTAAGGAGGGCACGTATTGCATGGTGCACTGGGTGTTATACACAACTAATGAATCATCGAGCCTTACATCGGAAACCGGGGATGTACTGTATGGTGACTAACATAATATAATAAAAAATCATTTAAAAAAAAAAAAAAAGAAAATGATTTCTTAGAGAAATGATGATGTGAAATTTCCTATGAATGAATGGATGGGTAAACAAGTAAAAGACCTCAGTGAGGAGGGCTCTTAGAGCCTCAAAGGAAAGTGGTCTGGGAAACCTATGCCTACAGACATATTATAGTGAAATTTGGAATATCCAGGACCAAAAGTTTTAAAAGTTTACAGTATGAAAGATTAATATCAGATTAAACATCAGATTTCTTAATAGCAGCATTAGAAGTCAGAAGAACAATGGAGGAAGAGTTTTAAAATATCAAAGGGAGAAGAACTGGAAACAGAAGTTTAATATTCACCCAGAGTGACATTCAGGTATGAGAATGAGATACAAATATTCATAGACATAGAAGGCCTCAGAATCCCAGAATATTGCTACACAGAGACCCACACTGACAACATGGATGGATGGATAATTCCACTCTCATAGTGCATCTTTTTTCTTTCAATTACTGATAGCTCCAGCAGACAAAACCTACAGGGATACTGAAGATTTGAATAGCCCATTAACAAAATTGGACTGGAAGACATGTAGAGAATTCTATAACCCATGATTACAGCATACATATTTTTTTCTGAGCATGTACAGAACATTGGAAAAAAATGATTATATGCTGGATCATAAAGAAAATCTCAATATACTTCAAAGAATAGATATCATTCAGAATCTGAATTCATAATTACACTAGAACTTTAAAAACAAAAAGACAAATGAAGAACCATATATATGGAAATTTAAAAAACTTATAATGCTAAATAACTCACGGGTTAAAGAAGAGATTTAAAAACACTTGGATATATACAATGGAATATTACTCAGCCATGTAATTAATGTAATTAATATTAATCAATTAATTAATTATTAATTTATTAATTCATCCCTCAGCCAAGGGATGAATACCCACCATTTGCATCGAAATGGATGGAACTGGAGGGGATTATGCTAAGTGAAGTAAGTCAAGCAGAGAAAGACAATTATCATATGGTTTCACTTATATGCGGAACACAAGGAATAACATGGAGGACATTAGGAGAAGAAAGGAAAATATGAAAGGGGGGGAATCAGAGGGGGAGATGAACCATGAGAGACTGTGGACCCCAGGAAACAAACTGAGGGTTTCAGAAGGGAGGAGGGTGGGGGGATGGGTTTGCCCTGCGATGGGTATTAAGGAGGGCACATAGTGCAAGGAGCAGTGGGTGTTATACGTAAACAATGAATCATGGAACACTACATCAAAAACTAATGAAGTACTACTGTATGGTGACTAACATAACATAATAAAAAAAAATAAAATAAAAACACTTGGGGCCTAGTAATAATGAAAGTACTATCTATCAAATCTTGTGAGATACAGTAAAGTGGTTCTTTGATGGAAATTTATAGCCTTAATGTGTATACTGGAAAAGAAGATACAGGAAAATCCTGATCTTACCTCCTCCCATGGTCACACTGAGGCTGTAGCTACATATGGGACAATTCTCTCTTAAAAAAAAGTCTAAAGACTGGCTGAGTGATGACTACACATTGGGCAAATGAGAAGAAAATCACACTGAAATGGGTAGGAGAGGCTGGCACATAATCCCCATACCTGGCGCAGTGACCCACCACAAGGAGGGAACCCAAAATACAGAGCTTCTTCCTGAGTAGTGAAGGGTTTGAACCCCACATCAGAAAAAGCAAGACTAACTTGAAAAGGTATATGCATCCCCATCTTCACTGCAGCATTGGCCATATAGCAATAGCCAGTAGCCAAGATATGCAAACAACTTAAAGGTCCATCAGTGGATGAATGGATAAAAAAACTGTAGTGTATATATACATATATACACACGCACATATATATAATGGAATATTAGCCATTAAAAAAAAATCTTGCCATTTGCGATTTGTGATGACATAGATGGACTTTGAGGGTATTATGCTAAGTGAAATAAGTCAGATAGAGAAAGAAAAATACTGTACGATCCCTCCTATTTGTGGAATTAAAACAAACATTTTTTAAAAGCAAGCTCACAGATGCAAAAAACAGATTGGTCAATGCCAGAGGTGGGGAGTTGGGAGGTGGGATATATGGATAAACTATTTTTGTTTTCGTTTAAATAAATTAAAAATTTTTTTAAAAAGGGAAGCATCCTACAATTTACCTGACCAGTGCTTCTCAAAAATAAGAAAAGCCTAAAAAACTCCCACAGCCAAGATGAACCTAAAGATACATGAAAACTAAATGTAATGTAATATCCTGGATGGGGTTCTGGAAAGAAATAAGGACATTAGATAAAAACTAAGGTAGTCTAAATAAACTGTGGACTTTAGTTAATAACAACATATAACAAAAAAGAAAACCCTTGAATTTTTAAAAATCACATTACAAAATAAAATAAAATATATAGCAGAAAAAAGTCAAAAGAAACAGGTAAAATTAATTCTTAAAATATATTTTACTTAATCCAATATATTAAAATACTATCATTTCAATGTATAATCAGGACAAAAATTGTTAAGATATTTTACCTTTTTTCATACGAAGCCTTTGAAATCTGGTGTATATTTTACACTTACAGCATCCAGCCTGGACACGTTTCAAATGAGCAGTAGCCCCATGTGGCTAGTTGCTACCATATTGGTGATAGACAGTGGATTGTTCAGGGCAGCAATGGAGATGAGATTTGAGATTTTGTTTTATAGGTCATGTTGACAAGACTAGATGATGGTTTGGGTGAAGGCGTGATGGGAAAGAAGAGGAATCATGGAAAACGTTCAGATTTTTGGCCTGAGTGTACTAGTCTGCGTGTAGTCTTCGTGGTTGGGTCAGATTTACAGAGTGGCTATGCTGTGGATTCTCTAGACTTTTGCTTCACTGGTTCCTTCCCATTTCTTACGTTTCTCTTCAAATGTCATTTCTTTGGAAAGACCTTCCCTAACCACATGATCTAATCCCTACTTCTAGAACGCTGTGTTTACATTACCGTTTTACTTTTCTCTACACTCATCATCACTACCTGAAATTATCATTTTGATTATTTGCTTATTGTCTGTCTGCCCCACTAGAGCATAAGGTCTTGGTCTGTCTTGTGCCTTGTAATCCTCAGTACCTAGATCTGCGTCTAGTACAAACCAAATGCTTAATGCGTATCTCTTGAATGACTGAAAAGAATTTAGATAAAAAATTATAACTCTTACCAAAAACTTAAAAGATCAAATATCAAATATTTGAATATCAAACATTTCAAAAGTCAAAAGAGAATTAAGACACCTGTGTTAGAGAAAAAGCAAATTCTTAACACAACTCACAACATGCTATCTAGTTTCTAACATTAGCATTCAAGGAGTAATTCTAGACCACTGACTATGTGTAAGGCCCTATGCTAGGAATAAACGGTGATTTCCTCTTCATCAGATAAGATAGATGACCAGGCATAATTTTAAGACTAGGGTTTGCTTTGAAAAAGCAGAAGTGTAGGTACAGCATTATTTAGGATACATCTCCATGTATGGTCTATTCTCTAATCTCTTTCTCTTCTGGTTTATGTTTAGGTTGTAAGTTTTACAACTCTTACCATACTTCTGTGGTTAATCTAATGACTTTGAATGACAACATAATTTTCCAAAAATAACTTTTCCCATTTGAAGTAAGGGCAAGTGCTAGTTTCTTGCTGGGTTGACACTATTCTATCTTTTTACACAGTGGGAGAAAAGTCCCTTTTTCAGTTTGTGTAGTAGCGTGTACTGGAGATAGAATTTACTACTTACTTCTTGTGACCACTGGTGTAACCCTGAGCAGACTTCTGTCTTAACACCAATAGCACATCGTTGCACTGTCTCCACTACTAACTGAATATAGGAACAGTGTTTGGTTCATTTGGGTTTTAGCAGCACTCGGCACATTGCATAAAACATTGTGGGAACTCATAAAATGTTTGCAAATGAATGAACGATTGAATGGACTATAACTCTGCTTCTAAAAATCCTGTAACACAGAGAAGATGAAAACAAGGGAAAAGAATGGGGAGTTTCTCTACATCAAGGAGGAGGAGATACAGATATTTCTCTAAAACTGGCTTTATCCCCAGAAAAACTCCCAGCTCAAAAATAGTAGGTCTTCAATAGGCAAGGTAGGGGACAGCCTATGGGCTTGGACTTTAGAAGTGTCAGGAAGGATTTGGAAAATCAGATTTTCTATCAACTGACTGCTGCCTGAAATTTTACACCCAGGGTTTTAGTCCTTTGATGTGAAAGCCTTTTTTTTTCCCCCCAGTTAAAATATAAATGGGAGAAAGGCAGTTAAATTGTACTATATTTCTATAAACATTGTGGCATTCAGCTACGCTCACTTGGTGGGAAAAGAAAATAAGGAAAATAGAAGAAAAGAAGTTAAATGGCCCAAGTATGTGCCCAGAGTGAGCATGAGCAGGCCATGGGGATCCATCATATTTTGTGTCATACAGCAATTTTTTTTAATGCTAAAGTTAATCTCTTCACACCGTATACCATGACTAATAACAGCCTTCACAGTTACTAGATTCTTAAATTAGATTCAAATAATATCTTATTTTCAAGTGATTACAAGAATTTTCCAGACTTTGGAGCTGCATCCCTCATCTGTTTCCATCAATTTCTTCTGCTTCTCACACTATTACGTTCAGCAGTGGTTTGGGGCACACTGGGGAAGACAGAACAGTCACAGCGGAAGGCCCATCCAATCTCTCTTCTCAGCAGCCCGCCGGTTATTTTGTCAAGGAAAGTGATCCATCCTCCTTTTCAGGGTTATCTCCTCAAAACCCAGCTTCTCGCTTTTACAGAACAGTACATCCTCTTTTATTATTGTCCTAGTTAATGCTTCTCACACGGCTTCAGAAAATACGAGCGCTTAATGAGTAATTAACCACATTGAAATGGCTGCACGAGTTGAAAAAGAGAAATCTTGTTTCCTTATCGAAGTACCACCAGTGCAAATGGCACTGGTGGCAACATTGATTCACTTTACCACTGAATGAGAGAAGCTGAGGGACACATTTCAGGGATTCTTAGCCTTTTTATTTTCCTTGGCATGCCAGGTAGTTGAACAGAGGGAAACTAGTCCATAATGCAAGTTGCCTTGACTTCATTCTGTTGGGGATTGGTCTCTGGTATTTATTAGTTGTGTGTGTGTGTGTTTAATGAAGATTTTTGGCTATTTCCCATGCAAACTTTCCAACGAAAAGATGCTACAACATATGTAAATTATCTAAAAAATATTAATCTGTCGACATAATTAGGTTATATGAACAAGAGTGAGCTCCAAGAGTAAAATTGAATATGTCAGTTCTGCACTATATGCTGACAAAGTGAAGGGAGCTAAAATGCGCAGCTTATGGTGTTCTAAGGTTATGATTATGGTGCTCAAAAGAAAGCAATCCAAGTAAAATTATTGGGAAAGGAGACCAATCAATAGCATATGTTGCTGAGGTTTTTATACTGAAAACGCAAAGCTCCAGGGGCTCAATGCTGTCTGTTTTAGGGCTGTAGATTGTCTGAAGCCTGAGTTTTTCTATCTGGATCTGTGACTAATGGAGTGAGGGTAGGGCTGAGGCTCAGTAAGACGTTGAACCCTGGCTTGGTGAATTCCCTTTGTGTGGGTTTGGGCCTCTCTATAGGACTCCTGAAAGCCTGGCTCTCCAAAAGCAGAAATAAAGACTACTAAGTTATTCAGGTCACTAGCTATCCATCCAGATAACTATCCTCAACCTATTTTGTGTTTTGTTTATCTGGGTTTTGTTTTGTTTTGTTTTGTTTTGTTTTACCCTATGGGGTTCCAGAAAGGACTGAAGTACATTTTATAAATACATATAAGATAACCTTAAATAAAAATTAGCTATAATGATACATTTTCTAATTTTAAGAGTTAAACGAGATCTCCCCAAGAAACTTGAACATTATCTGTCCAAAAAGAGCATTTATAGAAACGATATTTCACGTCGAAGTACATGTTAAAGCCTTCACCATGGCATTCACACTCTGTCTTGCTTTCTGTGTATGTGTATGTGTGAGGGGAGGGTGTGCCCGAGCCCCGCCCAGGTCTCACCAATTAAGAATCTGGGGGGACACAGGGGTGGGCTTGTGTTTATTGAGAATGTGTATATTTAACAAAGTCTTCTAGATGACCCTGACATGTGTTGACTATCAATGTGACATATTAATTCTGTATTTTCTGAAGAAAGAATTCATACTTAAAGTGATGATCCTGAAAATTACTACTGAAGATATTGAATAACCAGATTACTTACCTCAAATCCAGAACCTAGTTTAAATTCCATTTTTCATGTGTCCCTCAAACTAGAATTAATCTCTTTCCATAGTCCCCAAATATTGCATACTTTTCATATATACTGCAGTTTCTCTTGTGTTATGTTTATTTTATCTCCTTCTGTCATATAAACTCATGGCTGTTTGGGAAGCAGGCGAGAAGGACGGAGAAGGTACATTTTTGCCCCATCTTTCTAATCCCTGTAGTGCTTTGGCTAATCAATAGTATGCAAAACATGTTGATTGAATTAAATTAAATATGAAACGGTATTAAAATTATCACGTTTCAAATTATTGAATTATTGTATTGTCCTCTCTATTAAAGGTGTTATTTCTACTTTTATAATACTTAAAATCAGTGGTGTTTTAAAACTGAGCAAAGCCAACTAAAATTGTAATAATATAATTGCTCAAAAAGCAGTAACATAGGCTTAAGGACCACAACTGATCACATCCTTTAGGTAATTATTTGTTAATTTTCAAGCCAAATCTTATATTAAAACACAAACTCTGAATTTGATAAAGTAAGGGAAAATACAGAAAAGCTCCTATCTGCTATCTCTCTGTGTGTAAATTCATTTATAAAATGAATCACATTAAGCTCTGTTTCAATAAAAAAATCACCAATTAGACAATTATAATTAGGTAAAAACAATTATTATTATTTTTTAAAGATTTATTTGTGTATTTGAGAGAGAGAGAGCATGTGCAAGAGACAGGGTGGTGGGGGGCAGAGGGCAGCAGGATGGGGAGAGAAGGAGACTCCCTGTTGAGCAGGGAGCCTGACATGGGGCTTGATCCCCCCACCCTGAGATCATGACCTGAGCTTAAATCAAGAGTTGGAAACTTAACCGACTGAGTCACCATGGTGCCCCAAAGCACAAACAATTATAAAACAAATCACAAAGGCAAATGAATTTTGAATGATATGAGCCATCAAGTTTTAAAAAAATTAGGATAATTTAAAAAAACTTAATCATTTGGTATCGTTTTGTCTGTGTCCCCTTAAAATTTCAGGAGCTTTTCATGTTGCTTAGAAGTCAAAGATGTCTGAATGACAAGATTGGACAAGCTGCCTAAAGATATATTATTATGTCTTTAATCCCTTTATGAAAAAGACCCTCTCTTTCCAGTCTAAGGTCTGGTGTGGACAGGATAGGAGAACTTGGAGATGGTGAGAGGCACAGGGCTTAGGGAAGAATAGTCCGATGACAGCAGACAGGGTAAAAAGTAATGAACACCGGCTTCCCCGCTGTGAGTTCACAGTGGGTGCCTTGGGTGGCCCTCCTCATGAATTACATGATCTGATCCTCTGTACAGAAGTTTCAGAGGCACAGTTCAGTGTGCTAAGATGGCAGTACTTTCTACTCAGATCATGATGCTTCCCTGTGCCCATTTATGCCCAACTATATTCCCAAATGTATTGGGGAAAAACAGAAAATAAGCTTCCTCGGTACTAGAGAAATATAGTAAAAATGCGACAACCATTTTATACTCATATGTAGGTTCCTCTGGGAGTGTTTGCACAAGTCAGGCTCCTGAGGACCTGTGTTTATATTTATTTGTTTATGTTCTCTTTGGTCATAGCTCACTGGCCCATCATGCCTACCTCATGGGCCAGCCAGGTTTGCTTCCTCCTGGGAATTTAGAATTGGAATCCAGAGGGCTGGGTACTTGAACTAGGAAGTGAACTAGGTTCTTGAACTAGGAAGCTACAATGGGGATGCCTTTTGGGGGGCTCTGTATACATATAAATCAGCAGAGAATGCTAATATACAGAGGAAAGCCAAAGAATGAAGCAGATTTATGTAGAGAGGTAGAGAAAAGGAGTAATGGCCCACTTTGTTCCAGAGGTGGTAGCTTAGTGCCTGAGGGTTTTCCACCTTACGAGGAGAGCCGATGGCATTTGCCACCACTGATGTGTCGCATGATTCTCCCACTTCAACCTTATACTAAATTTTTCTTTACTTTAAGCTAACACCAGTTGATTTCTATTACTTACAACCAGAATATTCCTGACAAAGACAAGGTTATTCCATTAGGATGTGTTCCTTTAAATCTCTGTTAGGTTTACATCGGAAATGAACAGCATCCTGCTGTCAGTCTGTCACATTAATTATATGTTATAGCCCAAGCATTGTTCAGAACCTAACTATGATTATGACAATGACTTTTGGAGTTGTTGCCAGATGGTTAGTTAGAGGGTCCTGCTATATTCCCTGGAGGACATAACGTGTCCTTTCTGTAATGATGGAAATATTGTCTCTCAGGTATGTTATTATTTGCATTAATAACAAAATGCAATACAGATGGTCTAGGCAATAGACCAGTCATGCATTGTGAGGCCTGGGATGAGCTTATCTCACAGACCCAGGCATATGGGCCTCCAAGGGCTTGAGTGTTTCCTGCAGTCATTCATGTAGAAGGAGGTGTTTCGCTTCAACTTACCATTTTTGTTGTTATGTAGGTAATGTTCTTGTCCTCTGGAGAAACTAAAAATTAATATGGAATTATCTAGTTCCTCTGGAAGACAGCACCTGGCTTCCCCAGAAAACTGTTGGATTTTCTCCTGTGAATACAGGGAATTCTTTACTGTCCTATCTGCCAGGAAGGGCATGCAGGCCTTCTGGATTGTAGCCTATATCACATTTGTAAATTTGCCATCAACTCTAAAATAGCTTCATATTTAAATTTTTAATCAATTTGGAAATGAAGTGCTTAGACCATACAATTCATCATCCAAGTTTGGCCACTTTTGAGAGTAAAATGGGATGCTATTGATAGTAAAGCTAAGTCACCGAGCATAAACTGGATTCGCCACAGGCAAACCGGATACTATTGTCACCCTCCTCTAGGCTTTATAGTCACGTCCTGAGTAACTTCTGTATTGTGAAGTCCAAAGTTTCTTGGCGTAATTTTTTTTTTAAATTTATGAAACATTTTAATTATGTGCTCATGCAAAACCAGACAAGAACATATACAGGTGAATAAATGGTGATCGTGTTCAGAGAAATCAATTCAGCAAGTGGAGAAGGTCATTGTTGTACAATGAGCACAAAGATCACATGTGTGTGGTATAAGATTGGCCACTTTAGTGGGCCATTAGATTCAATCCCCTAATTTTAACGCAGCCATGTTGGTACCAATGGTAATAATAATCTAGCTAACATTATGCTACACGGAGTGCTATTTGTTTTATTTATTCTATCTTCACAGTTGGCATGGTTTTTGGACAAATCAAAATTTTAGCTGCTGTTTTGGAGAATTGTTCATAGTCTCACCACTAGTCAGAGGTTGTATAAACTGGGACTTCTCTGGGGACATCAGTTTCCTCACCATTAAGATTAAGGGGGTTGTACTCCATAGACCCTAATGTTTCAGCTATTACCGGTCTATAATCAGTAACAGATCCTTCAAAGATCTTACTTTTTTTGGAGAAATTTTAATTATTTTGATTCTGGTCCTTAATACAAAATAGAGAATTGATGAAAAGACTATATTACAAATATGTTTTATACACAAATACTTAGTGTGAAAGCAATCTTAAGGATGTATTTATAAAGTCACACTGGCAGCGTGACGTAGTATCCAGCACCTGGACTAGAATTCAGCTACTTACTTTCTCTCTGAATTTGCAAACATTACCTAGTCATCCTAAGCCTGAATGCCTTCAACTGTAAAATGAAAATAAGAATAGGTATTTTTTACTGATAGTACAAGGATTAAGCGGTATATGGTATGTGAAGTATCCACATATACCAGATAAGTAGATGTGTGCAATCAAGAAATAGTCTTTTTTCCTATCATTCCAGAATGATAACATCATTGCTGAATATTTATATCATAAATGTATGCTACATCTTCTTATAATTAAACTAAATATTGCCAGTGGACTTCTCTCTTCCCAATATTGACATTTCCTGTTAGAGGCAGTAATTACACTACATAAAAGCATATCCCTGATAATATATGTTATCAGAGTCAAACATACCTGTGCCCAAATGCTTCTCTCACCTTCCCCAAATGACCTTGCGAAGGTTACTTAGTCTCTTTCCTCATTTGTAAACAATGAATGAGTAATGTATATAAATCACATGGCCGAAATCCTAGTTTGCGGTCAATAATATACATGATCATTACTATTATTATAGTTAAGTTTGGAGAATAGAAGTCAAGCTGTCCATTTAACGTGGGGAACAGAGAGAACTGTTTCCATAAGAAGAGCTTTCTATAGGACACGTAGGCTACAAAAGTGTCTGTAAGTGAAAAATGGCAGTTGAGAGAACAAACCCACGGCACTCCATTCGCACTGTGCTGTTCCCACTGAGCAGAATCTCGTCCATGGTCATTGTTGAACCATCTGCCGCGGACAGGCCATGATGCTGTGACTCCAAAGACTCCCAACAGCTGGAGATTTACAGCCGGGTTGCAGTTATATGTCCCCGACACCACGTCCCCAACAATGAAATCAAAGGCTTTGATCAATGAACTCTGTAAACAGTGCTGAGTTGCTCTTAATCATTTTATTGATGAAACAGAGCAGTTTGATTAATACTAAACCAATTCTGCCTGAGCCCTGCTTGCTTCTCTTCTAAATGTTCTTTTGGGGGAATTCACTTCTACAGTTTGTTAAGAAATCTGTGTGCAGTTTTGATGATCACATTTAGAGAATTAGAACTGGGTTGTTAATTAGGACAGGCCATGTGGATGATGATGATGATTCATTTAATGTACATAAGAAACAGAATTAGCAACCTGACTTTATCTGCACTGTCTCAGTTAATACCAGTATTAAAAGAAAACATGACTTAGGCAATGGTCAGATGTATTGTTGTTTAGTAAAGATTCTGAATTTTCTGGCCTTTTCCCCAGACCTTTTCAACTGAGTCTTAAGTTTACTGTCCAATTCTTTTTAAGGGGAAGGATCTAGGTTTAGTATATTTTTGGTTAGCTTCTAGTCCCTAATTCATGAATTCAGCTGTTCCTTTAGGTCCTTGGCTGAGGTGGAAACTATGGGAACAATATGGGTGCTAAAACCCCAACCTGCCTCCATTCCCCAGGACCTGAACTTGTATCAGGCTGCCTGGTGGACAGCCTAAGCCTCTATCCTACTTTCCACTCTAGGCTTGAATTTCTTCTCTGTTTCTGTATCCAATGATTTCCTCTTCTATCTTCCAATTTGGGCATTGATGTAATTATATTTGATGTATTTTATCCAACATATATATGTCTGGAATGGGACTGAGGGCCCATCAGTTCAGTCTTCAGATGTCAGCATAAGTGAGGATTGGACTTCTCCTGATCTTCAAATCTCCCAGAATGCTGTGTCTGATGTTCGCCATGAACAGAATTGGCATGAAGAAACCAGAGCCAATACCTAAAATCACAGAGTCCGTCACAATATGATAGGTCATTTGGGAAAACAAAAGAAAACAAAGCAATTTTCTTTCTACCCTGAAATATTTAATAACTGGAATAAAAGCCATAATCTTTAACCTTTGATGGCAGTGAGACTGCAAATTTTAAACTTTGGGATGTACCTGGGATGATTTGTTTAACTAAGGGTATGCGCAAAAGGTCAGGGAGTATTGTGGGATGTTCACTCTTGAGTAGGAGTGTGGTGGTCACCCCAGCAAGATATGCCAACATCAACACAACCCTCTTGGCACATGGAGTGTGGTTAGGGTAGGGATGTATGCTTACCTTTGTAGTATCAGGGTTCCTACCAGTATGTCACACTGTTCTCGGTTTCTCAAGTTCTAGTCTTTTTTTTTTTTTAAAGACTTATTTATTTGAGGGAGCGAGAGAAAGCGAGAGTGTGTGTGAGTTGGGGGGAGGGGCAGATGGAGAGAATCTTCAAGCAGACTCCCCACTGAGCACGGAGCCTGATGCGGGCTTGGTCTCAAGACCCATGAGAGCGTGACCTGATGGGAAACCAAGAGGCTGACACTTAACTGACTTAGCCACCCAGGCGCCCCTCAAGTTCCACAGTCTTTAAACATTTTTTATTTGGTACCCTTAATTATACTACTTAGTACCTTAACTGTCTTCTGACAAAACATGAATCTCTGTAGAAGCATCTTGTTTCCTTAAACACGAACATTCACATTCACACAGGGTTTTCCTGTTTCTGTTTTCCCTGCAGGTGGAGTTGGCTGGCTCTCCAGGGCTCGGTGACAGCACTGGGCAGTCTGAGTCAGGCTGAGCTCTGACAGGGACTGATGAGACCTGGAGCAGCAGGAATGTGCACAGACTCACAATATTCTTTTCTTTTTTCTTTTTTCCTTCCTGGTGTTTAAAAAGTGTCAGGTTACATTGTGAATAAATCCATATTGGAAGGTTATTAAAGTGAGTGAGCACCGCTCTGCCAACCGCATAAATTCACAGGGTCCCAGAGGAAAAGCTAGCTGAGGATTGTTTCAGGATGCTGGGACCAAGAGTCGGGCCTCCCTGTGTTCTGCCGCCTCTAACAGAATGAGAGAAGGGAGTAAGGTACTTACACCAAAGTGAGATTTTCACGTACTTCCACTGCCCCCTTTGCCTCCGCCCTTAGCACTCCCTTGTGAAAAAGGCAGGTGAGGAGACAACCCAGGTGTCCTTCAACAGATGACAGATGGGGTCTAGCTATACAATGGAATATTTTTCAGCCATGAAATGGAATGGAATTCTGACACATGCTACAATGTGGAGGAACCTTGAAAACACTGCTCAGTGAAATAAGCCAGGCACAAAAGGACGGAAATGTTGTCATTCTGCTTATATGAAATATTTAGAATTGGAAAATTCATAGACATAGAAAGTAGACCAGAGGTTACCAGGGGTGGTAGGAGGGGTTGGGGAATGATTGTTTAATAGGTACAGAGATTCTGTTTGGGGTATGAAAACATTTTGAAGATGGATATTGACAATGATTGTATGACATTGTGAGTATCATTAATGCCCCTGAATTGTCATGTAAAAGTGATTAACTTGACAAGTGTTAGGCTATATATATTTTAACACACACACACACACACACAGAGAGAGAGAGAGAGAGAGAGGCAAGTTAAGGGGACTATGAACTCTGGAAAGATGGAGTGAAATACTTTTTCTATTTCTCCCACCAAGTACAGCAAAAACTCTGCATATGACATATCAAACTTAAGAAGGCTCTGGAAGATGGAGAGAAGGCAAACCTTCCAGGGGCCTTGAGACCCAAGGAATGACCCAGCTGTGAGTTCCTTGGGTTTTCTTTCTGCCTCATGTGCCCCACACTGGCTTCTGGAGAAGTCAGCAGCCTGGAAACACCAACAGTCACAGACAAAAAAAATTTTTTAAAGCCTTAAGAAAAGTTGACTTGGCATTGATAGTGCTGGTGCCAAATCTGATGGAGGAGGGTCCAGGCTGGAGCTGACAACAGGGCTCCTCAGTCTCTAGGCCTTGAGAACAGCCCCTGGGTTTGGTGTGGCCACAGAACCTGCTGAAAGAGTCTCAGAGACATCCGCCGACTCCCCCAAGCCCCCTCTTACTCAGTGCAGAGCCTTTGCTTTCAGCTAAATTTTCACTCTTCTCCAATCTTTCCAGAAAATTTTTCAAAGACTGGTTTGATACCATATGCATTTGGGACTTCTTGGTTATTGTAGCTCAGTACAATGCCTGTAGAGACCTAGCGATCTCAGGTCACTATATCCAAAGTACATATGGTTACTGGGAAGAATTTATACCTAGAACCATCAATATTGTGGCATATTTAAACCAGAACCCAGGAATTCCAAAATTCAATCCATCATCTCTGGTAAAGATTAGTTAACTTTTAACCCTATGAGAAGAACAAAGTTTACAAAGTTTAGCAACTAAAAGGAAACTTTATGCTCTTCCATAAAGAAAAAGGATAGAGGGGGCGCCTGGGTGGCTCAGTTGATTAAGCATCTGCCTTTGCCTCAGGTCATGATCCCAGGGTCCTGAGATTGAGCCATGCATCCGGCTCCCTGCTCAGCAGGACGCCTGCTTCTCTCTCTCTCTCTCTCTCTCTCTCTCTCTCTCTCTCCCTGCCACTCTCCCTGCTTGTGTTCTCTCTCTGTCAAATAAATAAATAAAATCTTTGGGAAAAAAAAAAAGAAATAGGATAGAGAGTGGGATAAAGGCCGGAGGCTGAGTTTCATTGTCCCTCATATCTTTGCTGCATTGGACAAATCACTAAACTCTCTTCTCTGGGCTTTTTTCTAATCTGTAAAATGGGAATGATAATAATAAAGATTCTTCTAAAGATTTTTTTTTAAAAGTTAGGTTAGTTGCTTACAAGTCCATTACAAACAACTTTTGTAAACCCTTGGAAGGTAGAAACTTTCTTCATTTTTAGAATATTCCAGAAAACTTAGTCTCCTGCCTTGTAGACACTCAGAGAGGACTTCACCAACCACAAAAGAGTCCCACACTGAGCATTCAGCACTAGCACTTAAGCACTCTCTGAGCTGCTGTGGGTCTGGCAAAATTCATCTTTTCATCCCTGGGGCCCAGAGATCCACACTGCCGGGTCACAGAGCCTGTTCTTGATGGTTTAGTGGCCTAACCACTCTCTAATTCTGGGCTGGAATGTCCGTGTGGCAGGGCCAACGGGCACAGCTCTTCACCAGGGGCCCTAAGAAACAATCACATCATCCCTTATTTATATATATTCCTGGGGGGATCTCAGGATTATCCTGGTTTCCTCAAATCTAATTGAGCCATGAAACCACCCTATGGAGTGGACTTTTTATCCCTATCTTGCAAGTTATGAAAGCTGAAGGGTTAAGTGATTACACTTACTAATTTAAGCCTGGGAGGGTATAAGCAGAGTTCAACGCTTACTCCATATTTTATTCACTGGGTTCTGCTCTCTTGGTACCAAAGAAGAATTTACTGCTTATGTCCCTCGTGCTTGTTTTTTTATTCCCCCTTCTCTAGTTATCTGAGGTACTTTACTTTAATTCCTGAAATCACAAGGTAGTAGATAGACTTTGGTGTAAAAAAACTGTACTCACAGTGATTACTTTTTGAGGGATCTAGATATTAAGAAAACCTCTAGATAAGGACAGGTAACAGAATTTTCTTGGTCTATACTCCAATTTCAGTTAGGCAGTGGTTTGTTAAAATGTATTTATAGGACATCCTAAGTCAAGAGTTAATGAAATTTGTCATTTATTTCGTCTGCTTTAAAAGGATAACCGCACAACTTCATTCTTGGGTGTCTTCTCTTGGTTATTTGCATGAATTATTTATCTTACGTCTGGAAATTTAATACATGTCATAGAGCTGCAGATTACACAATCCATCTTACGTTTTGTAGTTTGTCGTCTAAATGGGTAATCAATCTCAGCTATTAGTTTTATTTATTAAACCTAGCTCAAGAAGGTGAGGTTTGACCCCATTTTACATTATGCTAAAAACATAGATATGGTTAGCCCAAGATGTTGGATGCAGTGAAGGTAGGAAGAAAACCAATTTAAGTGAAAGGTGAATTAACACGTGCTATGCCAATCCTGCATGTCAGGATCGTGGGGGGAGAGTAACGTGCCAGGGCAGAAATCCAGACATGCTGGCCAGCAGGTAAAAACATCGAATTAAATAATGGTTTCAAAAGTCATTCTGAATCAGCGAAACACACTGGAAGCTTTAAGAAATGGGCAAAACCCACTGGCTACCTGTTATCTGATATATATATATTTTTATAATGCTTTTTTCCATCACAGGATCCTCAAGCCAAATATATCAGAATGCCTCATTAGCTTAGTTAGTAAGTCCAGTGACAGACTGCCCAGAAAAACGAGTAATGAAATCCTTTCTGAGTTGGCTTTCTCATGGCTGCCTTTC